>NC_069116.1:1340000-2010000 GCF_025612915.1 Magallana angulata | reverse complement strand
AAATTGCCATAAAGCCTATCTCCATTTCATTTGCCATTCATCAACGTGTTTAGAATGATTATTTATGGACCGAGTTTTCACGGCTAAATGTTATTGGGTCATGTACGAAGTATTTGATAGAGTGACTAAAGCCTCAACCAGGCCTGGCAATAAGTAAAGGATATAAGCCAAAAACTGTCCATTCTTTGAGAGAAAGGACTGATCGAGGCCCAAAGGGCCGAGATCAGTTCTTTCTCTCACAGAATGGACAGTTTGAGGCTTATATCCGACTTAAAACATTCTCCTCTTTTGTTTTAAGAATGGACTTCAACAGGTACACCAGTAGACAATGAAAATAGAGCTATTTATAACCACCCCTAACAAAAACGCGGTCTTGAGTAGAATTCTGTTTCTATTGTCTACTTAGTGGACAGGTACAGGTGACTTTTTAGGTATAACTTGAACTGCATGATTTTTCATTCATTCACACAACTTGTGTTTTAGTATAGAGATGTCTTCCTCTGATGGAGAAAGCATTTTCTTAAAATAACTCAGTCAAAATGCAAGGATGGTTATGAAAATCATCCAAACACGGATGGTGTTCTAAGTGACATTCTAGATATGGAGGCTGTGCCAGATTTTGATTTAATTCGGAACTGTGTCTTTTCTGGTATCTCTGATGAAGATATGATTAACGCCAGTCAAGAGGTAGAGAGCAATAATAGGTTTTTAAAACCTCTGAATCAGCAGGATTTGGATGACTTAATACGGAGTGGTTTATCTAAGAAAACGGAGGCAAAGTCAAATCTGGATCTTCCTGATTCCACACATGTATACATGTATACAACTGCATTTGGATTATTTTCCACTCATGTACCAGTGCATTTGAATTATTTTACAGAGTTGTGTCAATTCATTTGGATTATTATATTTCAAAGCATGCTTAATTAAATTTCATTTTGTTCTCAGATGTATGGCTTTGCATGCTATTTGTTTTATTACACGTCACCTGTACCTGTCCAATAAGTTTACAATTACTATCCATTATTTTTTACTGGGCAGATTTCACTGTCCATTCTTTAAAATAATGGACAGTTTTTTAAACTTATTGGACACTTACAGGTAACTTTTTGTAATTGTTTTCAAATCTACAAGCACTTTATGCTATATAATGGTTTAAAATAACAAAGGATTGCATAACAAAAATGTTTTAAGGATGATTAAATTCAATTTGCAGGTGTACAAACAGAGCCATTAATAAACTCACATGACCGTTGTCGTCCATTAAATTATTTGTGAGTTTCAATTTGTCAAACGACACCACTTGCTTCATCCACTGCGAGCCTTTGGCGGGTGAGTCTGGATGCACGTGTATTCTGCCGGGCATGTGTGGGTCGGCCTTGCCCGCCACCACCCAGCTGGAGCTATGGAAGGAGTACCTATAGCGTTTGTCGTCACACGGGACGAAGTCCATCATCACCATGTAGTCCGCCATGTGATCCAGACCGTACAGACGGACCTGGAACGTCGGAAACATCCTCCTACAAACAGACATACATACAAAATAAAGACACACACCAGATACAGACCACATACAAACACACATATCAGATACAAACAGACACACAGACCAGATACAGAAAGACACGCAATTCACATACAAACAGACACACATACCAAATACAGAGAGACCCACAGTTCACTACAAACAGACACACATTTCTACACAGATCAGATAGGACCGATCTAGTATAGGAGTCGCCGCGTGTGATTTTGTGATTTACAGTACGTCACGATCCTCATATGGCATATACTACCCACATCAATAAAACGAATAAAATGA
Source organism: Magallana angulata (assembly GCF_025612915.1). Taxonomy (NCBI): domain Eukaryota; kingdom Metazoa; phylum Mollusca; class Bivalvia; order Ostreida; family Ostreidae; genus Magallana; species Magallana angulata. The sequence goes on along the minus strand of NC_069116.1, from coordinate 2,008,178 downwards.
TTAAGGTCCAAATACTAAAATAATGGTAAATAGTATTCATTTTTGTTGGTTAATTTCTCTCGGTAATTTTTAATGGCAATTTCTCAAGAGTAATGAAATAATTGCGTGTCGTCACTTGTCCCTCATTTGTTACAACTGTTTCAGGAAAATTGCTCTCTTTACCCGGCTAAATCAACAAGAGAACTCGTTGATGTTCATTTTATTGACCATAAAAACTTCACCTAGGCGATAAAACCTGTGTTTATTTTCAAAGTTCATTAGAAACCATTTTTTCCCCTGATACGTTGCTCGCATTAAACTGATGCTGAGACAGGCCGCTTGTGTCTTCACAGGGCCCCGTATGTCGTCAACAACATCTTTATACAGCACCAATTAGCGACAGTCAAGGCAGACTGCGACGGAATCATCTCTCTCTTATTTTTATGCAAACAAATTTTATTGCTTTAATCTCTACATAAATGATGCCCAATCTAAAATTCGTTTTTAAGGTTTAAAACTAGGATATCTCAAAATGTTGCAACTGTCAGAAAGTGATATATAGCAATAAAAATTCGCAAATAAACGAGTATATCGCGGAGCTATTAGACTTTTCTACAATTACTTGTTTAGACTGCTGTAAAATTAATAGCCTTTTTCTTGATGGGGGTTAAAAAATAAAGCTGGGGATGATTGATGGCCCCTATATATACACATTGATAAGTAACTGCATCGGAAACACTGCCAGCGATGAAAACTGACCACGCGGCGATCCCTCGCCCTCAGAGCACTGCCCGGGGCTACCACATCTGTTTACGCTTCTTATGTCAACCTCAAAAATGTCGAGGTATTATACACTTTAATTTATGTGAAAGAACATGTCCATTATTGTTTTTAAAAGATAAAAAACGAGTGTAAATAGCCCGAGCTAACAGCTGACGGGGATTTGTCTCGGAAACACGGTGTGGGAAAAGTCCGGGTTTAAATATTCCAAAACAAATATTTAGAACTGTTATTCAAGGGGATAAATTGGAAAAATTTCTTGATATTTTCCGTAGCAGACAAAATTTCTGTGGGATGGAGGGGGTTGATATCAGAGAGAGATCGCGGCATCGGGGGCTGTGAAGATCCACTGATGTTACCCTCTCCATCCTCACGTTTCTATCCCCCCAATGAAATCAGGTGTCTACACTTGGCTTTGATCTGTCTGTTTTTATCTTCAGATAAAAAAATCAGGACGTGCATGTTAGGATTGTTAAAATATTCCGTCGCCTCTAAACGCTACATCAGCATAGTTGCGATAAAAAGGATTATTACAGACAGAAACAGGGGATCGTAGCCACCAAACAAGCTTTGCTGGATTTGGAATATGTCACTATTCCAGATGTTAATAAATTATTCATTTTTTTATTTGTCAGATTTATAATTTAACTAGCATGCCGCGTGTACTAATTGATAATTGTGTTGGATAATTTCACTATAAACTTAATTATTGTTTTACAACATCAACACTGTTTGTAAATCTCGAATAAAAAAAATACAAAGAATATTATCATGAATTTTCTGATTTTCTATTGGCCATTTGAACATTTCTATTATGAATAGGTTATTTATTTTCAACTTAATCCCGTTTTTTTGTATTTACGAAAATAATCGCAATGTATCTTTTATTGTAGTCGTGTTTATATATTTATATAAATGACATACAGAAATATACGACTGAAACAAACCACACTGTGGTTTTAGAAAGAAAAACGTTTTGTAAAAATTTTTTAAAAAGAATTTCCAAACCTTTTTGCATCTATATGATAATCTTATGATAGTTTCAAGTCTAATTGAACCAGTAACATCATAAATATTTAACATTGCCACTAGTAAAAAATAATAAAATCAGTTTACTAAATGTACACAGAAATGATGAAATCAAATCGGAGGATCTAAATAATAATATATTATGCAACATGAAACAGAAACCATGTTTTTTTAAATACATCTTTATAAATTTGTCACATAACAGTCTTAAAATTCAAAGGGTGTTGCTAAAACGCGGAAAGGAAAACGGAACGAAAAGCGGAACGAAATGGAATATGGAAATGTTATATAATGTTATTTACTTGATAAAAGTGTTAACAAGCTAAGAACGATATACTTTATGTAAATTTCAATATTGTTAAAACAGTTATCCACATTCAAGTTTATTCATTTAGAAAATGTATGATTTTCTCAAAATCAACATTACATGCTTTGACCACTAGTCCTAGTTTATCAAACTAAACAACATACCCAGCTCTCTATTCGGATTAAGTTGCAGGAATGTACAATCACGTAGGTAAACGTAAAGAAACTGTCATACCTAAAATATTAGGAATAAGTAATCTAAAACGGTAGAAGATGTGGACAACAAACGCTGATATGAGACGAAAGACAAGAGACTTTGCAGGACATCTAAGGTGTTAGTGATCCAATAAAATGATTTTGTTTTCGATTAAATGATCTTTAAAATAGCGAGACATTAAAAAGGTTTACAGATGTTGCAGCAAAACCTCGTAACAATGATAGTAGATTTAGTTCGTCGGTCACGTTTTTTATATCAATAATGCTATTTACAAACTTTTATAATAGTATGGATCTCTAAAAATTCAATGCGGATGAGAGTACATCATGTTTGAATTTTTTAGAATAAGTTTAAAATCCCATGCACGTTTCAAGTCATGAAAATCACAACCAAACGCACCAACCAACTGCCCTACACTATTATTCAAACAATATTACAAAAGGAAAGTTATTATTATAGCTTATTTAATCACAATGTGTGTACACTTCATTTTCCCGTTTCGTACTTTATTAGGCTAATTAAAAGCAATGATTTCGTTGATAGCCATTTGTAAGAATGATATCAAATAATTAAGCAACCTTCTGATAATAATCATTCATGAAATATTTATAAATGATGCCAAGTAAATAGTTTGTCTCCAATCTACACAAGAATTAAGCGATAAACGCCATAGTATGTTTCCGTTTTCCGTTCCGCGTTTTAGCAACACCCGAATTCAAACAATTTGTAAATATCTATAACAGTTACAAATTACAGCATTACGTAGAATACACTTTATCTATAACCATTCTCTTTGTCAATTTCTGGTATCAGCATTTTGCGGGAAAATAAATTAAAGCTATAACAATCCAATATTCAAAAATCTTTACGTATAGCTAACAAAACAACTTTGAATTTAAATGTTTCACGAACAAATTCTTAAATCATACAGCTCACAATATTATAATTTCAAAAGAGCAGGTACGTATGTAGACTGTGGCTGTTTATTGCATTCATTTTTTTCGCGTGGGGAGCAACGTTTTGCAATTGTCCTTTTTAGAGCCAATGATTTTTCAACATTGAATAATACAGGTATAATTCATCAAATGTTACACTTATCAATTATTAATACGGTCGCGATAATTCCTTGATAGGTATATTTTTATCCGTATGTTGATGCCCATATTGTCGTGTAAATTTTACAATTATGATAACTTGTTTTCATTATTCCCATAAATCATCTGTACAATTTGTCTGATGTAAAAGATGTTTACGTTGACAAACGAACCAATATAAAAAAACAATTTATGATGAACATTCATATATAGTTAAAATAATAAACATACAGAACATAAGATAGTTATCTACTTTAGCATATAATCTCGAAGCAACATGTCTGGGAATGATGAAAAGACAAGATGAAAATTTTTATGAAAGCAAATTTATGATTGATATCTGCAGAAACCCTTAGCCCCATCCATATACAACCCACAAACAGACCCAATGGATGTTTTGTTGTGATATTTAAGGTTTTCAATGATATCCATAAAAGCTCTCTGAATAAAAAAATGAGGAGGAGGAAGAGACAAGTAAAATGCTAGGGTCGGGGTTAAAACATACGACAACTTGTGGTTGTAAAAAATGTAGAAAACTATAACAACCGATGCAAAGCAAAATGGAAAAATAATCAGTTTGTTTAGATTGAAATGTAATCAGAAATCATATATCTGTAGATAGTTAAAGTAAGAATTTCTTTTAAAAAGGGACATAAATTAAATTTTCACAACATAAACATTTCTTTATATAGATTTCCAGTAAATTAAAAAAAAAATCTACAACGTAGCCAATTATCAATTAGTTTACTTTCAGTATAAATAAATACCATTAATCTTGGCGACAACTGAGTTAAAGTTAAAAAATGTCACGAATGACATTTCTTTGCTTTAAAAATAGGTCAACCACAAAATTTATTAAGCAACTTGAAATTTAACAAAAAATCGTGTTTGATGATAAAAGTCGTTTGAGTAATGATTTGTTTAGAGTTTGATTTTATGTAACAGTTATTCTTTGTGTTGAAACACTTTGAGTCAAACCCAGAACTCGGCTTTGAAGAATTCGGCGTAAGAAGCGTTCCAACAGGCAGAAGTAACCTGTGTTTATGTTGCTCGTTTTCTCGCCAGATACTTTCTTTCTCGTTAATTGTAACAAAATACCTAACAATTAGAAATATTTATTTCAGCTCGCATCAGACGTATATATTGAAACGCACACAGCTGCGGATGTATATATTTATTTCCAACATTAAGCATGCTCAAAATTCAATTAAAACTGATGGAAAACACCGTAAGAGCCACTTCAAATGCCTGCAAAACAATTTATAAGCAAGATCCACCGAGAAATTGCCCGGCGGATTTATTTACACCGCCATTAAGGCGGTGTGATGCGGTTTGAACTCGGAATAGAGTAAATGACTTCACTGCAGAAACTAACACCTGTGTTCATGTCGGCTGATTTATTAATATATCCAAACGTACATAAAATCGTAAAATTAGAAAGCAATGGTCATTTTATGTTGCACCTTTCTCGTTTAAAAACCAGCTGGGAGAACAGCGGGATTTAAAATCGGTAATTATTAGTAGAGCTCACGGGGGATTCACAGCGAAAGAAAACAGTTTTCATAACAAGGTGATAAGGCGAGATAGGATGCTACGCTCGTCGATTTTTAATGAAGCATGGCCCCATGATGATGAGGGTAGAGCCATGTGATAGACCACGGCGCTCACACCGGGGGGACACGAGGCATGATCAGTGTGCATTGCAATACTGAAACTGTCATCATTGAAACGCTTCACTGAAAACACAGACAGGACCGAGATTGGATCAGCCATTGTTATCTGGCATGTTCCTGCAATGTCCATTTTAATAAGTGAAAACTCAGCTCATTGAAGTTCTCTACACTGCACGCTGATTTCAGGTTACTTTTGGGTATACGTAGTTATAGTAATCTGCTGTTTGATGTAAAAGTAACACAAAAGGGTATTCTACACCGTATGTAATGATTTGTAATCAACTTAAAAAATATGTATATTAATTTAGTAATCAAAAATTAGATATGCATGCATTCTCCCCACATAAGTAACTGAAGACGATTTTTTAATTTTCATTTATTTAATTATTTTGCCCCCTAAATTGGCAGTGCTAAATCTCGTAATATACATAAGTCTTGATCGTAAGATTAAAGGGAATCCGTAATATTAAATATTCTGGTTTACTTCAATGAAGCTTTGCATGAATTTACAGGCTAAACAGTTATATAATTAAAGATAAATATTATGGAAAAAAACTTTGTAAACAAAATCAAATATTTTAAATAAGGTTGATAAGTGATAGTATACACATTGTAGTATTTTGATTTAATGTGTGGTCGCTAAAAAACTAAAATATTTAGGACCAAGGGGAATTTTGTTCTAAAAACTGCAAAACTGAGATTTATAAAACTAATACACTATATTTATATAATATAGAAATGATGAAAAATACTAACTTCTTTCGCATACAATATAAATGTACCTGCAAAATAAATTGTTTATAAAACTTTTGCATTTTACTCATATTTCTGAACATTTTGATTATAGTGGAGAATTGTTTCATTGAATTTTCAATATCAACTAAAGCATTTTACCACCAGTTCCTTGTTTTACCGGTGATAATTTGTTGACTTTAAAGCGACCTAGATGATTTTTGTAACTGCCTCAAGTAAATTCAAACATAGATTTATTTTTCCTTACTAAGTATTTTGAGTTACAATGTTATAATCACGCTGTTACGATGTTATAATCACGCTATTACAGTTATAATCACGCTATTACAATGTTGTAATCACGCTATATAAGATGAACGTCTTCCATAATAAAGAAATTGAATTAGATTGAAGTATCTCGATAACCTTGTACATACCTATGTATCCTTGATATGAGTGATTATTATAATATATATTGATGGCTGTAAGCAAAAGTAAGTCGAAAGAATTAACTTGTGCTCGAATTAATACGATAAAATAAGTTGAAATCACCTTAGTATAATAAAATCAATATTATCTGTCTCGTGAATATACATTTTAATTGCCTCAATCATATAGATACATGTATATTTAAAATTTGTCTTTTGTTGAATTTTCATTCACGGACAATTTAAATGTATAGAAGGCATACTTATACCGTTAGGATATAAAACACTCGTTACAAAGTAGTAAATTGTTGTAAATCTGGAGAGAGGAATCTTGCAGGAGTGACGGTATATCTCGGAATATAGTGCTTGCCTTTATATGTGTTTACATACTGTGTACATATCGTTAAAATCTAATTTGTACTAGTGACATGATTTTTATATAAACTTTGTGGTAAATTGCATAAAATCTTCATTTTTTAAAATTATTAAATATTTTTTCCGGTATAATATTGTTTAATGTATGTATTTTCATCAAAGCATGCACATAATATATAATAAGTTTGAATTAGGATCAACTATGTATGATGGATACGCGAAAAATTTTTTTTAGCGTCTACATTTTCTTTCTATTGTATGAAATTTCATGAAATTTTCTGAGAATTTAAAATTTGGATTCGACAAAATTTGATGCATATTTTCTGTAATACAGCACGAGCGATGTATTGTGCTTTTTGATCAACCTTTGTATATGGCGATTAAAATTTCTGTCTATAATTTCGTTTCCTGCCACACCTCCCCCTACCCCCCCCCCCCCCCCCCCCCGTTCAAAAATTTCATTTTAATCTCTTATGATAAACATTGTTATTTTTGTCTCATTTATAAGGCTAAAACAAAGCAAACGGCATTACATTAACCAACGTAAATAGCTTAAACATACCTGTATATAAAACGCTTCACAATTTTACCAGTATATGAGAATTGTTTAAAAAAATTTCAATGAGATGACCCGCGATTTTAAAGAAATCGACAGGTAGCATGAAGGTTAATTAATTAAACATAAAAAATATAAATTCAAAGCATTTAGATTAATGGCTTAGTTTCTTATTATTTGAAAAGTTTTTAGAATAATTTGATTTACTCGAAAGTTGTATGAGCTCGCAGTATTTTTTAGAGTCAGTCAGTGAATTCTATTTCTGTATATTTTTTGTGATCGGTGTGTTCGCTTGTTGAAAATAATGCGATGTTATGACAGGGAGACACACGCGCAGAGACTCTGTGATGTCATATATAGTAAATACTGTCACGCACTCACTCCAGAGCGCCGTCAAAGCAACGGAATCTAGGACACGCATCGCCAAACCATCAAAGACTGAGAACGACCCATAAATTCAGGCGTAATCAGTTTTTGTAAAAAGCTAAGGTATCCTCTCCTTAATAAATTGCTGGACACGTATCTAACACTGTAACCTTCTGAAGCTAAAACCCTTATAATAAATCCACCGACTTAATTCAATTTCCCGGGAATTAAAAGGAACTGTCCATGGAAATTACTTTTAAAATAGTATTTGTATATCTAACATTTTAGAAAGCCATTCACATCAGGGGGCATCAGTGTTCCTTACCTGCCGGCTTTGGTGACGATCATTTCCGTCCCCAGCTCATCAAACTCGTCCCACAGTGACTTCATCTCCAGGTGCGCGCTCACGTTCAGAAGTTTGGGATGCAGGGGTTTCTTGGACAGCTCACCTTTATCGTCAGGTAAGTTCTCCGAGCAAGAGTCACCTGTTTTGCACGTCTGATCACCTTTTAAGAAGTCCGAGTCTTGGGAATGTTTGGCACAGTTTTCGGAATTGTCACCGTGAGTTCTCGATATCACATCTTGATATTCGTACCTCGCAGAATCATAGAACGGTCTCCCGGTCCCCGCATTTAAAAGACAGGCTGGAAAAAAAATCATTGGAAATATGAAACCAAATTCATTTTGGATGTCATAATTATATTACCGAAAAAATATATTTTAAAAATAAAATATTTTGCTGACAAATTCTACTTTTTTGCTTACCCTCCATACTCTTCATACCCGGGGGATACCCACAATTCCCCCACTCCACGAGACAATCAGCGCCGTATTGGCCCGAGGGTCCGGGATATCCGAGCGAGTTGAAGACCGAGTCAGAGAAAGGTCCCGACATGAGGGAGGCGATGCTGAATGCGTTCGCGCGAACAGACAGAGGTCCCGTGATATCCATCTAGGATCTACCCAACTTTTCGCACATTCAATAGATAAAACTTGTACAAAACGAGTAAAAAAAAGTTTTGTCAATGTTGCGCATGCAGCTAAATTATCCCATAAATAAGACAAATTTTGGCAAATTAACACCTCCAGCGAACGCCCCCTACTTCAACAAGCGGAGCAACGAGTGATCTGATTGGCTCTCTACTTTGAAGTGTGTAAAGAAGCTGGAGACTAATTAGGGGTGTGAGATGGGGGAATGCCGTGTCCGCGTGCACATTGAGGGGACATTTGGTCACTTGTCGGGCCGGCTTCAGGGATAAGCATCACCAAGAATCCAGATGTGTTTAGAATAGTTTGGGTACAGACAGAGAATTGTTGACACAGGGGTTTATATAAGCAGGTATTGGGGCTCATCAATCATTGGAGGTGTCAGGTTTGACGGCTTCGGGGGGTCGGGCCAACGAGAACCTGCACAGCATCATCATTTATAATCATAAAAATATGGACAAACTCTCAATAGATACACTAGATATATACTAGCACCATTATAAATAGCATGAAATTAAATCTGCATTGGCAACAAAAAAGCACGGTTTTAAACGATTAAGAAAATATATGTATATCAAGAAAGAGAATTGTGTTTTACAAGTGATAAACTATTATAGAAAAAGTTTTAACATTGAAATATATTTATTGAGTTTGAGCAAAAATATTTTTTTTGTTATTGAATTAGGTATGCATGTCAGTAATAATACGGTATAACAGTATTAATAAATGTAAAGAATATTCAATTTATTCAGATAACTAGATTTGATAAATGATGAAATTCTATCACAATAAAAACTTGGTAGTAGTATTTGAACTACATTTCCAAATTTTAGTTTAGGTCGACCATTTTATTTATCCACCATTTTCTTTCAATGTTTTGTTCTCCGTATATATATACTGTTTGCTAGCCATGTTTTAAATTTTATATCTAAATGTTGGTCTTGTTTAGTTATTTTTATTTCTATTAGAAAAAGTAAATAGGTTGTCTTTTGTTAACAGATTTTTTTTTAAAATTAGAAATGGTAAAATATCTCACACATAAGGGTTTCCTGACATTTTTTCTAAGTTACCGTTCACAGTTTTGGTCATTTTCTTGGTATCAGATATCAACATCAATTTTCATTAGTTTACTTAGTTTGTTACATTTTTTATGCAGAGATTAAAGGTTTTTTAAAAGCAAGAATAATATTGACACAAAAAAAAGAAAGAAAGAAAAAAAAAAAGAAATTAAACATTGTGTGATTGTAATGGCATCAGAGACGAATTTCATTTTATTTTAAAATGTACACATTTTGCAAACCGTAGAATAGGTGGTCTAAGAGATACAATGAAAACCCAATTATTATTAGATTTAATGAGCAGATGAATACATATGCTGTAGAAAAACTAAAAGCATTGTCAAAATTTATCAAGAAAATTCTGATTTCTTTTGGTTACTTTAATTTCATATACTCGTCAGGGGCTGACAAATACATTTTTTAGGCACTTGCCCTCGGGCAAGTAGCTAGGCAAAATTTACTTGCCCTACCTCAATATCTACTAGCCCTACCAAATTCTTTATTGTGATTAAAAATAAACAATAAACATACTGTATGATGTTTTTGCCCTTTATTTTAAATTTTTCCACTTTTAATACTCTTTATGAAATATATATGGTGTTGATTTAATATCTCTTCCTCTTGGTTTTCTCGAGAATGTGAAAAAATCAACACTTTTCATATTGATAGTTAACTGGATTTGTTGTAAAGGTATAAACAAACATTTTATTAACAGTTTTGGGTGTTTTGTTATTTTCTTTCACCTTAGGTGAATGTCCAAAATAATTGGTGACAAGTGCACACGCGTTCACAACCGTAGTTTCAATAAGGCCACAGAGGTGTTGAAAATAAAGGTGAAATGAATCTTTAGTGAGTTGTTTAATTTAATATAATTACTAGTATATCTTATCATTTTAGGCCTGATATTTTAATTTTTAAAAAGATTTAGGCTATGATTACGATTAGCGAGCGATAACAAGCACATATCTATTTTTAGCATCATTTATGGCGGCGTACATGGAGACGGTGAACACACCTCAAAGAAGTTACACATAGAATAAACAGCTCAAATTTACGTTTAAAAATTGCCATTTTAAAAGTATTTATCTATTGGCAGATTATAATCAAAACAGTTTTTGCAGTTGAAGGCTCTAACAAAGATTAGATTAGTTTTTAACCATTACGATAAACAAACACAAGAACAATACGTAGTACTAAGGAAACAGTAGTGAGAGTTTTATTGAATGATGATGACCCGTACTGCACTTGGAAAAAAAACCCATGTGAAAATCCTATCGTGGTGTATAATTTAAGCAAACTTAGATTGTAAAAAATTATCTAGAAAAAAAGTGCGTATTATATTCGGCAAGATACGGTACTTTCATTTTCAGTACAAATGCGAAAGTTTAAAAAGTCACTTGCCCACGGGCAAGTCCCTACCAAATTTTTACTCGCCCGATCGGAAAAATCACTTGCCCCGGGCGTCGGGCAATCGGATTTGTCAGCCCCTGCTCGTGATCCTTGCCTGTTTTTGAGTTCATTTGTATATACATATACTTATGTTAAACAGGAACCTAGTATACCAGACATGAATAAAGAATTGAGAACTAGGAATATATATGTTGACTATTTCTGTTGATGGTACGACCTTCATGTTTGTGGGGCTCACTCGGCGCATTATCTGCACGCGCGGTGTTGACGGACGACTCCCAATAAAGTCTACCATTACCTTCCAGGGTCCGACTTTTACACGTCTGTGACCCGCGACTTGTGTAATGTTCTGCTTCATTTCACGCCTTTTGAAATTTGTTCACGCTGAACCAAATTCTCACATCCAAATCATATTGCATGAAATGTAATGATTCTGTCGGACGATAATGTAAACTGATTATTTCTTTATTTCTTCCTCCGCGGTGAAAGATGCAACAGTGATGTAAATACCGTCAATGGGAAAACTAAATATGACGTCATACAACGTCATTGGATACCATTGACTACCAGAACACTCATGTTAAAAAAGCAACGTGAGAGCTAATTGTGTACACAACACATAACAAACTCAAACATGCCAACTTCTTTATTCGTTCTTATTTCTCGTCTCTGAATAACAGAACGTCGAGATGTCGTCAATATAATATCAAGGTGGTACTTGAAAATTAAAGAAATGGGGTATAACACAAGAAGGCAGTAAATTCAATTAACTTGGGATGACTATTGCAGTGGCCGTTTATCAGTCAGCACCCCGGCTGATGGAAATGATTTGTTTACCCCTAATTGTCATCGAGACGAACGGTTTCCCCCAATGCCGATACATCAATATTTATTCCCGAGATTTCACGACTGCTTTATCGCTCAATTCTATCTAATCGAATTTCTACTAATTGATAATTAGTTTAATGACCAGTTTCAATCTTACATTTATCAAACTCAAATACGAAAGCTGACATCGCAACCAAACTGCATGGGCAGGGCTCTGACACAATGGCTGCGGATCATTTAAAACCTTTTAGGTTGAGTTTTTTAAAAAAAAGTATAGTACAACTCACAACCATATTGAATAAATGCTTTTACAAATAATTCGACTCAATGTCGGTTGAATATAGTTACAGAAAATATCATAATTGTGAATAAATAATTTCATAAAATCTTTATACTAAGTGTGTCATTTTAAAGACTGTTTATATTTACCAGTTCACAGCAAATAATTTTGTATAAGCACTCGTTTGCATTTTATAAAACAAAGAAAAATTATATGGTTAAAAATCTGTTCAAAAATTGAAGGCGTAAGAGGAAATCTTCAGCATATTATTTATAAAACATAGTATGTAAATTATAGATTATACTTGTAAGTAAATAAAAAGTGAAAGTTTTATTTTTATAACTACACAGTATGTTAAAAAAAATCAAATCAGAGGAATGAATGATACCATCTCTTTATCGTTCGTATCTTTTGGACATTACAATAGGAGTATAGTACTTGCACTTATACTGGAGAGCAGATTGTAAACATAATAATTCATATTTTTTCATCGTTGCCTTGCTTGCATTTTTTTTTCATTTTAAAGATAAAAATCAGAATAGGTATTTACTAAAAATTTTATCAGAAGTAAGAAATCTATTCTGTCTATGCTTCGCTCTATCCGCCATTGTTTAATAAATATACTTTACTAAATATGAAATTATAAACATAATGAATTCATAACCCCCTCCCCACACCATTACGAATATATATTAGTTTCGAAGATGGATCGCTAAACCCTTTTCAAAGATTAATTTCCTCTTTCTCTATTTAGTTAAATTGTGAGGTTTATATTAGTTTTTCTTTTAAATAAGTTGTTAATTCATTTAATTCTAGCGCAAGTTTGAAAAAATATATTTCCCTGCTCTTATACTTCTTACCAAGAGGTTTGAAAAAAGTTGCCCGAAAGCCTTCAAACAAAGCTGGCAATATAATGTATATCAATGATGTAAATATGTGAACATGTATAGGAAACACACAAGCTGGCAATATAGTTTATATCAATGATGTAAATATGTGAACATGTATAGGAAACACACAAGCTGGCAATATAATTTATATCAATGATGTAAATATGTGAACATGTATAGGAAACACACAAGCTGGCAATATAATTTATATCAATGATGTAAATATGTGAACATGTATAGGAAACACACAAGCTGGCAATATAATTTATTTCAAAGATGTAAATATGTGAACATGTATAGGAAACACACAAGCTGGCAATATAATTTATATCAATGATGTAAATATGTGAACATGTATAGGAAACACACAAGCTGCCATAGAGCAACACAGATATTTAGTTGCTATATCTTCCTGAATTCAAAATTCTACCAAATACAATCGACAATTAATTAAATCAGTTTCGTAGTGTATATTTAATAAATGCATGCATTTTATAATTTTCTAAGCTATATAAACAGGCAATATGTATAATTCATATACAATAATGTTTCAATCATACCTGTATGAAAAAAAAAACATTTTGGGGGTAACCTGCTCATAGGAAGTTTATTTTTGGTTACTAATCAAAGAATTTTTTAAAAAGATTATTGTCAAGACTGAGTAAATATAAACGAACTAAAAACATTATATAATTATACGGCCAGTTTGAGTTACGGTTGCTTCTCCCTTTCATTTTTCGAATGCGTCAATTTTCCATGTGTCGTTCCGAAATAGCAGTGAGCGTATTTTGCTTTGACTTGTCTGTACAGATTTGCTTGTTATAATAATACTGGAAATAGTGTGTGGTAATGGATTTTTTTTTTTTTATTAAAAGCGTCATCACATTGAACTAGCAAAGACCTTTGGCGTACAAGACACGATATTTGCTGGAATCATTCACATGAATCACAGGGTACCTCGATTAGAAAGCTGCAGGCTTGAACAAAATTAACTATACTTTAAAATTGCACGCAGGTGATTACATGTTGTCAAACACTTACGGAATATTGCTATGAAACGTGTTCTCTAGGATATATTCATAATGTTTATGCGTTGACTTTAAAGGAACATAGTCACGTTTTGAGTTAAATTCTCTTTTTTTTTTAATTTAAGGGAGAATGTGCTAAATAAAGCTTTTATGATTGTCAACAGAATTTGAACATCAGCTGTCAAGTTTCAAGCAAATTAGAGTGTTTTCAATTTTTTTTGTTATTAAAGGAAAGTTCGTGTCATGTTTTTGTTTACATTTAGGTTGCTGGATATACACATCGCATATAAAACAAATGAAATGTGACAAACAGTGGAAATTGCTTAATTATGTGCACAGTTAACGAGCAAATAGAGAAAAAAATATCTGATTGAAAAGGATTTTTTTTGCTACTTTAAAACCGATGTAAACAAAAGCATGGCACGAAATTTGTTTACAAAAACAAAGAATTAAAAGGCCCGTATGTCGCTTATATCTTGACAAATGCCACCCAATTTTTGGTTACACATTAGAAATACCTTATTAAAGCATTATATTTACATTGGATTTGATCACGCCCCGACCGAAATTATAACCTCATAATACTCAAAGAACGATTCCTTATTCCTTATATCAACAACAAAGAATGGGGAAAAACGAGTTTAACTCAAATCGTGACATTTCCTCTTTGACGAAGTTAAAATGTGTAAAATAGAACAACATTAATATTCATAGACATGTACATGTAGCAGAAAGAAGATCGACATAATAAAATAGTTAAACTTCTATCAGAATATAGATAGATGTAAACTATCTATCAAATATTATGATTTCTTCCCATGCAAAATCGACATCAAACATCTGCCGCTTCGCAGACAAATTGCATAAGCATGTGCAGTTAAACGCATTTAATTTTGGTATTTCTGTACATAGTGACAGGTTATTAAAAACACAATATTCAGTAGTTAAAAATAAGCGGGGGAAAATAATGAAAACACCGGTAGGACTCGAACCCAAAACAATTCACAATTTTAGAGTCGCATGAGCTAAATAAAAGACATCGAAAGTGTTTAAAAATTTGTAGTATCCAAAATTATAGTCTCGAATCTTTGAACTTTTGCGATTTTTTTACCATTTAAATAAACGCAAAATACGCCCTTTCACGATTTAAAAATATTAAAAACAGACCCAAAACAAGCCTGTGGCTAAAACACATACTATTCTAAGCCCAAATGACATGCTATAGCTCCTGGTCTGAAAAAAAGAAAATCAAATCGGACGACCTATTTGTTTTTCTGACCCGGGGGGGGGGGGGGGGGGGGGGGGTTGTTATAGACAGTGTAAAAGGACAAAGAGAGACAACTCGCACTTCTCACTGTAAATTTTTACCAATTCCCAAGAACACGCTTAACGCTTATTATATAAATAGTGCCTGTTTGGGAGGGTAACAGTTGAAATTGACACCCCGAGAAAACTATTGTCAACCGACGCGAAGCGGAGGTTGACAATGGTTTTCGAGGGGTGTCAATTTCAACTGTTATCCTCCCAAACAGGCACTATTTATTTTGTTATACTGAATGTCTTTTTTAAAATTTTTAAGAGAATTTTACTGCTTTTATATAGGAATAACGTGAATTCTACAGCGAACCGTACGCGCATAATTTTCGCGCATGTAATATTTTTTAATGTTACCCGTTGCCAAGTGCGTTGCTAACGCTGAGGGTAATAGTAAATATTATTAACTGCGTCTTAACCAATCAGATTTCAGTATTTAACATGAAAGTATAACAATATATAAATAGTGCCTGTTTAGGAGGGTAAGAGTTGAAATTGACACCCCGAGAAAACCATTGTCGACCGACGCGAAGCGGAGGTTGACAATGGTTTTTGAGGGGTGTCAATTTCAACTCTTACCCTCCTAAAAAGGCACTATTTATTTTATTATACTGAATGTCTTAATTTTAAAGAAAACTTAACAGCTTTTATATCTGTATGACATAAATTCTATGGCGAACCGTACGCGCATAGTGTACACGCATGTAACAATTTGTTGTGTTACCCGTTGCCAAGTGTGTTGCTAACGCTGAGGGTAATAGAACGGATTATCAACTGCGTCTTAACCAATCAGATTTCAGTATTTAACATGAAAGTATAATAAAATGTATTAGGCTACTATTATTTGCTATAAACTGTATTGATAGTAATTTTAACATGTAATGTTACCTTTAAAAGGATTATTCATTTTCATTTAGTGTTTAAAGTCACATAATAATTTGTATAAATATACTTTTCCAAAGGAAAATTGTGATGAGATATAGCAAATTGTAATGTATCATACTAAATCTTGATTACGGCAATAAAATATACATGTACTTTACTACTTTTAAATTTCAACTCCACATCAATGCACTGTCAACAAGTATCCATGAACTCAATACAAGGACTGGAACATTTTACTTTAAAGGGACTTGGACACGATTTGAGCTCAACATTTTCAAAATTTATTTTTTCAATTTTTATGTCTAGAAATGTTATTATAGATGTTTTCAATGCTTTGACAAAATTTGAAAATCAAATATCGAGTTACAGAGGGTAGAATTCTTTGTTTTGTAAACAAAGTTTGAGTCCCGTTATGTTCACATATTTGTTGTATTAGTATAAGTTTTAATCTAATGTTGCTGTTTGTTCATGAACCCATTGAATCAGTCTATCTTGTTTCCACAAGTTATTTTGATAAAGAAATGGCAATTTCTTTACTTTACAGTATTTGTAAACAAACTTATAAGACTCGAGCTTTGTTTACATAACAACAACTTCTTTCCTCTGCATCTCGCTTGTAACATGACTTCTAACATTCAAATTTTGGTGAATCATTCAAAATACAAAAGTAAACCATTTTATAAATAGAAATCAAAAATAAAATTTTCATCTGAAATAGTGTCCAGGTCCCATTTATCACCTGATTAGAGTTATGGTAAACAAAATCCTAGCATTATTCTTCTGATGATGTTTTTTTTTTTAATCAATTTTTCATTTAACTACGTTTAAACTTCTATTAGGGAATACATAAAACAGGGCCGGCATGAATTATAAAAAAAAAAGAAAGCAATAAGTTTAATAACATGTATTGAATCACCATGTTGACTTTTTTACATATCCAATTTCGTTCAGATCAGAACAAGAGTGAAACATAAATATTTGTTTATCCTAAAAATTCACAGGCTGCAGTCTTTCCATCACAACAGTTTTTTCTAACTTTCTTCAGCAGACTCTATAGGATAAAGCTTTCTCATGTCTGCATACCGCTTCTGAAAAAAAAAGAAAACAGAAAAAATAAAGAGCTAGAAATAGAAAGCCTTTAAAGGATTTATATATATATATCCATATTTAAATAAGGTATCTTTTTAATATTTTGAAAATTATACCTTATATTAGAATCATTTCCACAATCCCATTATTATATACCAGAGTTTTTCATTAGATATTAAAATAACTCTATTTGATGAGTACAAATAAACTCCGCATATATGCACAGTGGTTAAAAGTTTCTCATCAGTCTCGTACTAGGTAACATATAAAAAGAGAAAAGAGTAAGTTAGGATTAAGCACCCATCTAGAGAATGATCACTTCCTGTAGAGAAATGGAAAAAAGAAAATATACAGCACAAGTGGGTTTTATCAGCTCTTATTGCTAAGTGTTTTTCCTAATAAGGCCAATCAAATTTGTTTTAGATCGCGAGACCGATGTACCTTTTAGCAAGGAATCAGTTTTGATGATGGACAATCAGTGAAATATATTAACTTACACTGGTATTTATAAAAAACAACACAAAAGCAATTTATTAATGCAAAAAAATGGCTTTTATAATTTAAAAAAAAACAAAACTCAGTCTGAAAAGTACCTAGTTCATGTTAGATAATCTGCCTGTTTTCTATGTCATGTCTTATAATAGTATGATGCTCAGGACGATTATATGAAGACATTATCAGTTAGAAATATAATTTGTTCGTATTCCTCATTTGATATAACAGAAACTCTACTGGCGTGCGACCAGTTCTTGCCGAGTACCGTCTCTCTACAGTACATAGTGACGTCATTTTTCGTATATAATTTTATGTGTTGATATATGACGTCACAATGCACTGGTGAGAATTGGTACTTGGCGAAAACTGATCGCACGCCAGTAGACTTATAGCTGACAAATATAATGTTAATACAGAGAAATAGAGTATAATCCCTGCAAGATTCGTTGAGTCTGAAAACTTTTTACTGATGTCTTTGTGTGGCACTGGTATGAGATTCAGGAGACACGTTAGTAAAAAAATTTCTGTCTTGTCGGATCTTCATGAGATTAGAATATTTAATTTATTCCATAAATAAAAATTAATTGTGCAAAGTGTATATAATGTGTTTGGTATATTTTTTAATGATTCCGCGTACATATACATTAAAGGAACAACAACTGGTAAGCATTTTTTTTTTTTGGAAACCCTGCAGTTTGTGAGATTGATCCCCAAGAAGTGAATCTAACACTGTCTGTACCTGATGGGTCTTCAAATCCCCGAAACAGCAGGGTTACAGAAAAAAACTTGCTTATAAATGGCAATATAAATGTGTGTAACTAAATCACAATGAAACAGAATATTTATACATTATATCTTGGTAAATAGATTAAACACTTTAAGTTTTAACAAATCATGATTTAATTTCCAAGGAGGAAATTCGAACTTCCGAAAACAAGGTCAAATACTTACGCCTGCATTATGTTGTGCCAACCATTTATCACATATTTCGTTAAAGTATGTTTCAAAGACGATGGCCCCGCCAAGAATAGCTACGGCGAATGTCGAGGACCGCCTGAAAACTCCTCTGTAGACAACATCTACCAGTCCCATTTTGTCCTTTTTTCGTTTGCGACAAGAGAGACAACTCTGTTGTTACTTCCTGAAAATAACTAAAAACCCGGTAAGTATGATATATTCCTAACAAGGCATTAATCATCGAGTACATATAATGTATATTTTGGAATATCCAGCGTTGTTTGGCAATGGTTGCAGAAGATAGACAAAAAGTATTTCATCAAAATGAAACAAAACTTTTGATTTTCATTACATAAAAGATTAAATATAGGCCGATTAAATATGAAATTTCATTAATTTTTTTTTTAAATCTATAGATAATTTTTAAAATGTTAGTTGATTTATTTATGTATTATATAGGTGTCGACTGAGCTAAACTAAATTAAATGGAAGTAAAAAAAACCGGATTTTCGTAAAAAAAATAAAATACAAAAATAATAAAAATCTACAAATCATTTACCAATGTTATGTATACTCTATACTCTAACAATAATAACTTTGTCAAATTTTGGATGGAATATTTTTTGATTACTTTTCTATACAACCTGAAATTTTTTTAATTCAACACGCATGCGTTATTTTTAGTAAAAAGAAACATGTACTATATTGTATCGGCCTAGTATTTTGTTGTTTTTATACTTTATGCGCGCGCAATGGTGTTAATTAAAGAAGTGGTGCAGGCAAATTACTACATGTATCACGGCAGTGGCCGTTTAAAAGAGTCCACTCTCGGTGAAAAATATACCAAATTCCAGTTGAATTACGTTTGGTAGAACTCGTTTAAGGTATTGCACTCCTCAATGTTCTTGTATCAAGAATTTCTTGAGAAGTACCATTTTGACTTAATAAAACATGGGGGTCAGTGATGTCAAAGATATATGGCTTCAATGGTAAAATTCTCGCAAAATTTGGTTTAAAAAAATTCAGACATTTTATATATATTTGCATGATCTTATGCTAAACGTGTATCACTCTCTCAAGATTTAATTTTGTACATGTCACACAGAATCTATAGAATATGTTACAAACTTATCAAATTTGAAAAATGTGAATAATGAATAAAGTATGATAAAAAGAAAAGTATATTGAAAATTCATAAAATTGCTTGTTTCTGTCATTTTCGTCTAAAAAATCAAAGTACTGAAGTACTGACGGGAGTTGATTTTATCGATTATTATTTATTTTAAAATCAGCGATATGTGATTTGCATGGCAAGTAGTATCAGTAGTCGAAATATTTCTGAGAAATTGTATGGATCCAGGCAAGATTGAACTCTAATTGTTCAACCAAACGCTCGACTGTCTCCGTTTATCTCCGACAAGCAAGAGAGACTCTGTTTTGTCGGATATTAACGGAGACATTCGAGCGTCTGGTTGAACGAGACTAGTACATAAAAGTCTAGCGTATGAATACATACGACTTCAAAAAATATCTAAACTATTTGTACCATTTAAAATCTTACTATTTCCATGGTATTAATAAGTAGGTTTTCTTGAAAAACATTGCATCTGAATTTATCGATTATTTTCAGGAACTAAGTGTTGTCAGCGGTATTGATTTGTGCTTAGGTCCAAACACTGTTTCACTTTCGGTTTGCCCGAGTAAGTGCATAGGAGAGTTGATTAAAATCAACTCCCAAAAACCCTTCCGCACGAAAAAAAAAATTAAATCATATTCATTTTGAATTGAAAATGAAAGCTAAAAACCGTTTACAAAAAAGTTGATAATACACCGTTTTAAAGAATAATTTGATATTTTACACAAAATTCATAGAATGAAAAGATTAAACATAATATTGATGTTAAATTTTATCAGCAAAGGTATTTTATTTACGTGCATACGACTGTCAAAACTATAAAACCAATAAGCACACACATTAGCCATTAAACATCCCTTCCATGCGTTGGCGTTACGGCCTAGGTACTAGTATATTGAATATGTTATGTTCAACTCCTAAAAAATTGTCTTCGACTGCATTAGAAGTGTTCACAAGTCTTAAGAAAACAAACGTATCAATGACATTCTGCAAATGAACGGTTGTCCCAGTTACCCTAACATATAGGGGTAACTGGGAAAATAAGAAACAAATATAAACTTTTTTGTTTATGTTTATCCATTGAAAACAAAACAAAACTTTATTACCGTTATCTAACACTAATGCAGAACAGTTTAATGCATTTAAAAATATGAGAATTCATACATCATTTTTGAGTAGTTTGAAATTTCATCGAAAAGTGTCCCATTTACCCAATTTCCCCTAATGGGAAATTTTGACATCTTTTCTCCATTCGGAAGGCACTCGGAATATCTCGCACAATTTTTCAGCGTTATCATTCGGGTACTGTTCAATGCAAAAAACCCCTAGCCGTGTATTGAAACCTGATAAGCTAGAGAGGGCGTTTAACCAAGGTTTAATATCTAATGGTTTAAAAGAATGATGTAAATATATACAATGAAATGAGTTTTTTGATGACTAATGCACAACATGCGGTCTATCATGGTCTAAGAGAGTTTTCCAATAATTTTCGAACTAAAATTGACCTTCCCTATGTTCCAAAGATCACGAGTGAATTAATCTGTTACATTTCCATACTAATTCCATTTAATAATGATTTAACACATGTTAACCTCTATTTACTTCAGAAGAATACCTCTCTAAATCTTCTAAAAAAAGCCCCCTATTCTGTTTTGGACTTCTATCTGACACGCATGAATATCGGCATGTCTTAACTTATAATTTTGGTATACTTTATACAATCTTTATTAATTTCACGAATAGCGACCTTCATATTCTTCGGAAGAGTAATCTTTTAAGATGATTTCTACTAATTTCCATAAGAGTATAACAAAACTTTGAAAACAAAAAGGACCCCTTCGTGGGCAATGGGGTTCACGAATAGAACAAACATTTTCCATGTAATCAATAAGTGAAGATATCTTTTTATATATTTTGTATACTCTAATTTTGGTTCTATCCAGAAAAAGATACATCACGATATTTAACTTTCTCTTATATATCTAGATTTTGAAGTAATTATGGCCTTTCATTTGAGTCCTTTACCAAAGGATGTTTTGCGCAAAATATGGTTCTGGAGAATGCAAAAAGGTGAGCAGTGGACAACAAGTACAACAAAGTATACTACAACGAAAATGTTTGTCTATTTCTCAGAAAACGTACTTTGACTTAGCTGAAACCGTAAAACGAGACCTCAAATAAATTCAAAAAAGTAAATAAA
Source organism: Magallana angulata (assembly GCF_025612915.1). Taxonomy (NCBI): domain Eukaryota; kingdom Metazoa; phylum Mollusca; class Bivalvia; order Ostreida; family Ostreidae; genus Magallana; species Magallana angulata. Next base: position 1,986,087 of record NC_069116.1, on the reverse strand, counting down.
ATAAAAAAAGACCCCCCTCCCCCCCCCCCCCCCCCAAAAAAAAGAGGGAAAAACCCTCTAGTTCGCGCTAGTACCCATACAGGAATTTCAATTTGATGGCTTTGAAAAACTTAAAAATAGACTTGTTTAACAAAGGATGATGTTCATCTGAATGAAACTGGCGCTAGAACAAAAGTTTTAGTTTGCTATAAATCACAATTTGAACAAGAGCCAATGGGCTACACGCTCACCTGGAAAACAGTTTTTGTATCACTTTCTAAATTTTTAGACATGGAAGTCTTCTAAAATATTGTAAAATCGCCAAAGTTCTCATTTATTGACAAAACATAATAACAATGTATAAAAAGATCATTGAAACTTACTTTTCATTTGGATATTACATCTTAAGTTCATATGAATTTGATGATTTTTCTATCGATCGACGTATCAAAGGAAAAATTGACCGGAAAACTTCATAAATGTGCGTAGCGCATTTAAAACCGGGCAGAGGACATCGATGTTTTTAGTAGTTTCTCTAACAGGAAAATGTGTCAGCAGCCATTGCCCACAATAATATTCATTAATAGCTTCATCTTGCGATATCACTTGATTTGATTTGAACAACTACACAAGAGGATTGGAAACAAGTTCTTACAACTTACGTGTTCCTCTCTTAATGATAATACATACAATATACACAATTATCATTTTTGTTACATGTTACTTATAGTTATTAACTTTATAATAGTAATATTCATGAATATGCATTTACAAAGTATTTGCAAATATATAATAAATAGTGTTGACATACAGTATAAAATAGCATAAACAAGAAAAATCAATTATTAAATCTTCCAGACTATTTGATAAAATTTTGAACTGCTGAAAAGATAAAGCAGTTTGTATTATAAGACAGATTGTCACTACCCCAAAGAAGCAAATGTGAATTTATTAAGATTGTTTCTTCAAGCCTATTAAAAAGTAGTTCAAATAGATTGTTTCTAGCATTTACATAATTCTTGCACACAAGAAAAAATGATAAAGATCCTCCTTTTGACCACAAATACAATTAGGTAATTCAATAATGTTTCTTCTCTACAGATCATAATTCAAAATACAACTGTGTCTCAATTTGGTATGCAAAATATTGATAGTGCGTTTACCGAATGAAAAATATTTCGGAGGTTGAGGAATACTTTCAGTAATATTTTTCTTGAATATGTTGAGAGACGTTGCTTCCATAACTTCTAAACTGAGAGAATTCCATTTCCGAATAGTGTTGGGTACAAAAGATTTTTTATAAAGTTCTAATTTGCTGATTGGAACAGTATAATTTTCACTATTTCTTGTGCGATATTTTGAAACATTTTTGGTTACAGGAGGAATAATGTTGCTCAAGTACTTAGGTACTTGATTTGTATGAATTTTTAAACATGGTTATTAATTTAGCCTTATTACGTCGACTGAGAAGAGGTTCCCAGCCAGTTTCTGTGTAGAGAGGTTATGTAGATGCTAAAATGGGTAAACCAGTAACAATCCTTGCAGCACCTAATTGAACTTTTTCTAATCTCTCCATGTCAAACATAATGCAACCGTCCCATACTACAGAAGCGTATTCAAGAACTGGTCTAATAAATGTGATATACATTTTTGATAAATTTGTTCTACCTAGAGTAAACTTAAGCTTTTTTAAAAGTCCTAATTTTTTATAAGCACTATTTACTATATTATTAATATATTGAGACCAACTTAAGTCGTTAGAAAAAAAGTAATCCAAGATGTCCGTGGGTTGAAACATAGTCCAGTTGACACCCTTGAAAAAATAACCTTGGAAATTCTTATACATGTTTTTTTTGTGAAAAAAACCCAGCTTTTGTTTTGGACGGATTAAATTTCAATAACCACTTGTCAGACCAGTCGCTGAGAATTTTCAGATCATGGTCCAATACAATTTCAATGTTTTTAGTGTATAAATCACAATGCTGTAATGAATTATCATCAGCATAAAGTCTACCGAATGATAACATATTCAATATCACTTAAGATATCTTTATCGTTATGGTTGATGGCTGTTGACACATTTTTCTGTTCGAAAAACTTTGAGAATACTTGCTATTTCTTTCATTTTGACTACATTTTAAGAATATGCCAGAATGTTAAGATTTTTATTTCTTTTGAAAAGAGAATAAAAGTGACTTACTTAGTACTTTTTACACACACCTATTCAATATGTGTTTTCAAGAGTTTTAAACAACCTTTGTTTTTCGGACATACACTGAAAAAACCCCTGTAACTTCTTCTTAACACCCGTTGGCGACGCTTGCATGGTAATATCATAAATTATAGCATTGTAATTTTCGAAAAGATTGTCAAACATTTTACCTATATATTCTATATTGAACTTTGAAATACCTCTCGGGCCCTACTATTGGCGCCTTTACAATCAACCCTATCTGCGGATGCATGCATAGTGAAATCACAAAATATGGCATTGCATTCCTTTTAAAAGAAGATCTTTTAAGAAGTTTCCCTTCATATTTCTCTAATGAGTTAGTCCCTATATATTTTTATGTTAAACTTTGAACCCCTCTTTGAGCACCAGTACTGACCTAGTGATCATGGTTTGAACAATTTATAATCTATAATATCTAAGGATGCTTGGCTAGTCATATCACAAATCTTAGCATATGTGACAATCACTGTTCATATCGAACACACCCGATTTTATTTTTCCCATAATTCTTTGCAACGTGCTTGGCCGACCCTAACAATAGGCGCTAAGTTATACCCGGCCGAGCTGTCCAGCAATACAGACGTGCTTAGTGTGTGAAGGGGGTATCGTGTTAGAAGCCTGTGTGGCATGTTTTAGTTTCACAAGTTCAGCATTTGACGCGGACACGGATAGCTGACCGTGGTAAGTATTTATTTAGTTTGGTGTAGTTTATTTGTAAATTTTTGCCTTTTTATTAGTATTACGCAGTCGTCCTATAAAGTCACCTTGACCATTGTTCACTGTAGAGTTACCTGTGTGTTCACTGATGTGTGACTTTAGCGAGAGTGTTTAAATGGAATTCGTCTTTTTCTATAGTACAGTTTTTGCTATTGCTGTATAAAGAAACGGTGATTTAAAGGGCTATTTTCTATGCGTTATTTTATTTTACAATTTATTGTCACTTTTTCCACTTAACTACTTGGGCGGAAGTGCGTCACCGGAAGTCTCAGACGCCATATTGTTTACTGTAAACAAATAACTTAGTTACCATATACTTACAATATTTTGAGATGTTGCCTTTAATATAATACTATTTATACATTATCTTAGTTTGATACTATCAGTGAGATACTTATATGATGTATTATACAATATTGTTTTTATTATGGTGTTATGGTGTCACTTGTACACTTATTGTAGTGTCATATTGTTGATGTTGAGAAGATGATGTCGTTCATGGTGAAGTCGATGACGATGCGATGTTCATGTTGATGACGACGATGATGTTATGGTGATGATGACGACGACGATGATGATGGTCATGTCGATGAAGATGATGTAATGATGTCGATGACTACGATGATGATGATGGTCATGTCGATGATGATGGTGTAGATGATGTCGTTCATGGTGAAGTCGATGACGATGCGATGTTCATGTTGATGACGACGATGATGTTATGGTGATGACGATGATGTCTTTTGTGATTATGGTGTTGTAGGCGATGATGTTGACGATAGTGTCGATGATTATGATGGCGATGGTGATGATGATGATTGTGGTGACGAAACTACTCTAGTTGTGGTTGTCCGTAGTTGGTCCAGGACTACAGCCCCGGAGATTCGGACACTCTTCTAATTTATTTTTGGTCATTTGTATAAACATCATATTTTTTCTTGTTGAGTGAAAGTTGTGTGAGTGTTTGTGTGGTTTAGTGTTTATATTTCTATCTTTTCTTTCTTTCTCTTATTTTTTTTGTTATTAAATTTTGTTAAATTTAAGAAGTCTTGTTGTTGTTTGGAGTAGCCTCCGCTCATCCCGTTACAGCATAGTTATTGTAGAGAAGAAAATGTAAAAAAAATCCTATACATATTGATATTGAACAATGGACACCTTCTGGGACACCAGTACTGGTTCCGGGACCACGGTTTGACATTAAGAATTTTCACCTTTTTAAGTAGGGTTGATATAAATACTGGCATTTCTGGTGCAGGGGTTTCTGAGAAAAAAAAGATATAAGCCATACATCTTATGTGTCCACTGTTGAATGGTTATCTCCTTTTAAGAAAGGATTTAGCCCATTATTTTTATGACATAGAGTTTATTAAGGATGTTTTGCAACAAGTTTCATGTATAAAATGGTTTACTTGTGCATTTTGAATGATTGACAAGAATTTTTAATGTTAGAAGTCAAGTTACAAATGACATACAGAGGTCAGAATTCATTGCTATGAAAACAAAGCTCGAGTCTTCTATTTGTTTCCAAATGAGGTAAAGTAAGAAATTAATATTTCTTTTGACAAAAAGACTCGTGGAAAACAATATAAATTAATTTAATGTGTTCATTGATACTATTATCAACCAAAAAGCAACACTTAATTAAAACTTACACCAATACAACACATATGTAAACAATTACAAGACTCGAGCTCTGTTTACAAAACAAAGAATTCTGATCTCTGTATATTGCTTGTCATTCAATATTTGACATTCTAATTACGATATAGCATTTAAAAAACATCATCGACATTAAAAATCCAAAAGTAAATGTCAAATTTTTGTTTCTTTGGTTCAGGAGAGCTTAAAAAGTATATTCAATGGAGTTTATTATATGACAATGAAATGTCAGTTGCCAAATGCCAACCATTTTTTTGCCAGCTGTTGACAGATAAATGTTTACTGCTAGTTATCTATCGATTAGTTTTATATTCTGCAAAATTTGCCATTAAGTTATAGAGCTAAATCACAAACACTGTATGTCAAAACTTATAAATCAGCTACCTTGGCATATTTATATTCTGCATATTTTGATTTATGGTATTTTTTTTGTAATATGAAAAAGTTGGGAAAAAGTTTCATTTGGAAAAATAGGATGAAGATAAGCTTTAATGCGCAGATCATAAGACCCCCTGATGACTGATAAGCAAACGCAACGGAGAAAAAAGGTTGGTTCAATAAGAAAATACAAAAAAAAATGTAATGGGTTCAATAAAATTTTAATTAAACTTTTTTCTCAATCAGCTATTAATGTTTATCAGATCGGAAATGGCTATGAACCACAACTATGTGTTTAAAAAGACTGGAAAATAAATGAAGGGTCATGAAAACAATTACCCTTGCTCTAATCATATTGAAATTAATAACCCTTGCTCTAGACACAAAAATCTTGAATGATATTATTACCTGCAAAAGAAATATAATAGTTTCATTGTACTCTGTATCCGTATAATCTAATATAAACCACAACTATAACACTCAGGTAGGTATTTTTAGGAGGAGTGGATGGATGGGGGTGGGTGATGGAATATCTCTCCTTGTTCAGTAAATGCTTACTGCTTACAATGGCCATTATCTCCAACAATTTCTTTAGATGTTTACCTTTGCCATTTTAGCTTGCGTCGAAATTCATTATAAAGATGACAGCCAGCTGTTGCCATCTGACAAACTGACAAACTTCAGTCTGAAGTTATGAATCACATTTTACATGTTGTCTGAACAAAGATTAATTTGATAAACAGAAAACACGTCTTCAAATATACAATAATTGCTGCCGGTTTTCTGGATGTTTTGATCATAAAATTATAGGATAAATATAAAACCTTAGATATGTAGCATAAAATCGAAAATTAGAAAATGCCAGAAATACACAAAAATATTCTTCATAATCAAATTAATATTCTCGCAATTCTAAAAATTAAGAAACAAGATGAATTTTGATCTATTTCACTTTTAATTTGGTGTGTGTGGCATGGATATTGGCCTAAATCCTGACTTGAGTTAGGTTTGTTTTACGTATAAACACCATTTAACATCGTTATTGATACGTTTTTTTTAAATGAAAACAAAAACAAAGGTTGTCTGTTTCAAAACTATCTAAAATGGTATTATTTCAATATATCGGTATTACTCATGTTAAAAACAAAGCGATTCAATTTTCACATACTTTTCTCTACTTTAATGTAAAAATTTAGTAACACTATTAAGAAATGAAAAAATGTATCATAGGAAAACTTAGACTTTATTTAGACTTAGTGTCAGGCTTAAAATCAAATTTTACAAAGATCCAAAAAACTGTTTAGATTCGTACCAAAAATCATCAAATGATGTATGTTACCTTTCTCTCACAAAAATCAAGAAAATTAACACTTATTGGGCGAATTTCAATCAATAATGAAACATTAGTAATATCCTTAAATACCAAATACTTAACCATTTAAAACATTTCAATAAGATATTTTCCATTTCCTATACTGTTGTTTTAGTACGTAGAGTAAAGAAACGTAATGCCGTGCAAGATTACAGTCGTGGAATACTAAAATGATATTTTTGAATTTCATGCAGCACTTAAAGCTATATTAATGGGAAGAGTTATTAGGGATGACTTGAAATGTAAAGAGCTTTAAGAATCAATTCTGAAAATGAACATCTCAGAAAAATGGTGCGGATTAGCGATATGTGTAGGAAAAAGTTTAGAAAATTATTTTCAGCTGATAAAAGATAGAAATGGGCGAATTACATCGCATATAGTAAAATACCAAATTACGTAAGATAATAAGTTACTGTTTCTAGAAGCTTTGTTAGTACATGTTACGGAAATGTAGGCGAATTATTCAATATATAATGAAGTTAAAGATCTGTTGTTTATCAAAGTTAACTCATACATGTATACTAGATATTCATCCTCCAAACATTTTTAAGAATTCAGACCAATTATTATTAACCCTACTCGTATTTTATTGTGAAATGACAACTGTAATTATACCTACACATTGTACTTCTTATTAGATAAACAAAAGACATCATACACATCTCTACCAAGGTAACAAGTAAAGAGTTACATATTTTTAGCTTGAAACAAAATATTTGAACTCTCTATAGAATCAAAACTGCTTTGGTTTCAATTTTAATTTCGTCATCTGATTATTACAACAAATATATTTCTTTTCATTATAGTCTTTAAAATGCACTTTCTGGAAAACATTTTTTTGAGTTTAATAACTAGTAGATAACTCATTTATCAAATGCATCGTAAAAAGGAATCGTGATCTTGAATTATGGATTTTGAGACAGTTTGAAATGTCAATAACTTTTGATATACGAGTTGTTTTTTTGGCAAACAAGAGGCTAATGGACCACACCGCTCACCTGGACAACAATAGCCATAATAAAACCAGCTTTATGAAGTCATATACAAAATATCTAAACAATGTAGTAGAATAGATCATGTGTAAAAAGTTTTTTTTTTCAAAATTTTCTCAAGTTATTCTCATCTTAAATATGAAGCCCCTTTTGTAACAGGATAATATCATATAACATATTGACACTGCAGTTATCAAGAAGGTCTAACTTATACATGTAAACCTACGTCAAACTTTTAAAGCCAAATATTGTCCAAGGGCCACAGTCTAAACAATTAAAGTCAACAATATATCAACATGCTTGCATATAAGTTATACCATATATCTTAACACTAATTTGAGTTTTTCGAAAATTATTAAAAAAATTTCCTTTGTAAAATTAGACCCATAAATGGGCCCACCCTAACCCTATGATAGTGATTTTGACAAATTTGAATCAACACTGTCTGAGGTTGTTTTAATTAAAGTGACAGCTTTTCAAGGCAAATGTTTTTGAATATTTGAATTTTTCTCTATATATACATATGTAAAATTTTGACACCACCGCATTGTGGTCCCACTCTAACCGCCAAGATCGTGATATTGACAAACTTGAATCTACACTATATGAGTTTTGCTTTGAGGTACCCCCCTCCTCAATGTTCTTGTTTCAATAATTTCTTCAGACGTATTCCATTGAAATCTAAAGACAAAACATCCTTAAAAAATACAAAGATAATGAGGGGGTCAATGTTCATCCCTCTAAGTTATGGCCAATTTAATTTGACCTTTTTGTACCTAAAATGCAATTTCAGCTTGGCTATGATTTGTTGTAAGTATTTTTTATTAAGCAATTTTATTTCTTCAAATATTTTTTTTTAATTATGTACAAAGGTCACACTGAATAGAGGAATTACGAAAAAAAAAATTACGAAGCTGCATATATTTGTGTGTGACCTTTTTGCAATTAAAATAGAAAATTTTTATTATAGCTACAATTTGATTTGAAAAAAAAAAACTTTTTGAATATTAAGAATTTTATAAGATTCATTCAGTTTGCCTTGATATGTATTCAGTATCATTTTGACATGAGAAAAATTGGGGTGGGGGGCAGTGATGTCAAACTTTAGATATATTGCTTCAAAGGTAAAATTCTCGTAAAGGATTTAAAAAATCAGACATTTTATAAATATTTGCATGATTTTATGCTAAACGTCTATCACTCTCTCAAGATTTAATTTTGTACATGTCACATAGAACCTATAGAATATGCTAAAAACCTATCGAACGTTATAAATGTAAATAATGAATAACATATGATAAAAAGAAAAGTATATTGAAAATTCATAAAATTGCTTGTTTCTGTCATTTTCGTCTAAAAAACCGTCCGCACAAAAAATAGTTCCTCCCAAAACTTGTCTGTTTCTTGAATTCAAATGGATTTTCTTTATGAATGTTGTGTTATTATGAAATAATAATTCTTTTGTGATGATTAAATAAATAAATTTATATTCATTTCAAATATAATGATCATATGCGTAATGAAATCAAAACGTGAGGAGTGAGATACCTTAACTAAATATACAGCTTTATTGACTGATCGATTTTGGAGAAGAGGATTTTTAAAAAGTTTTCTCTATTTCTTCTTTTGTAAAAATTTGACTCCCTTGTGGCCCCATCCTACCTCCTGGGATCATGATTTTATTAGTCTTAAATTTACTCTACTGAGGTAGATGCTTCCTCAAAAGTTTAAGATTTTCTGACCAAATAGTTTTAAGAAGATTTTCAAAGATGTTCTCTTCTTATCTTCTGTATAAGTTCGACCCACTATTGTGAGCCCACCCTACTCCAGTGGATTATGTTTTGAACCAACTTGAACTTACCCTACATGAGGAAGCATCCACACAGGTACCCTTTTTTGGCCAAATGGTTTTAAGAAGATAATATTCATATTCCTAGTATGTAGAACTTTGACTTCCTCATTGTGGCCCCACTCTACCCTTAAGATCAGTATTTGAACAAACCTGAATCTACACTACCTAAACTGTTTCCTCACTAGTTTCAGATTTTTTGGACAAATGGTTTTGAACCGATTTTAAAATTTTGCTCTACATATTTTTATGTGAAAATTGCATCACATTGTGGCCAAACACTACCCGCAGTGATTATGATTTTAACAAACTTGAATCTACACTACCTGAGGATATTTCCACACAAGTTTTAACTCTTCTGACCAAATTGTTTTGGGGAAGATTTTTAAACTTTCCCTATACATTCCTTAGTTAAAATTCGAGCCTCCCATTGTATCCACACCCTACCACTAGGAATCATAATTTGAACAAACTTAAATATACACCACCAGAGGATGCATTCACATAAGTTCAGCTTTTCTGGCCAAATGATTTTGATAAGATGATTTTTGGACTATACCAACAAATTTTCAATAATTCCTAATGATCTCCCTTTGGAAGAAGGCATGGTCCTTCATTTTAATAAGCTTAAATCTCCTTCATTCATGATGCTTTGTGCACAGTTTGGTTGAAATTTGCCAAGTGGTTCTGAAGAAGCCAAAAAAATGTGAAAAGGTTACCGACGAACAGAGAGACAAAAAGTGATCAGAATAAAAGCAAAAAATTAAAAAACAAAAAACGAAATCATAATTTTTAACATAGTAACTTTCATTTTTCTTTCATGCAAGTTATTATGTCTGTCTGTAAATTCGTATGTTCAGAACATTGAAAATAGATTACCCAAAATATGAAAATGTTTGTTCAGAGAAAATTTTTTTTTTTTTTTTTGTTTGTTTTTTTTTATTCAAACTTTCATGTACAAATTATTCACATCTTCTTATAAATTTAGTTTACAGTGCATACTCATTACATACTCACTTCATTTAAGATTTAAGATATAAGTATAAAATAAACACAGTCACATACCGAAGATAAACATGCACATGCACGGAAAAGTGTATACACCGACAAACAGACATATATATGCACAAACAATCTCGAAAACTTTCTTTTATCAACCATGGAAGTTTGAGTATTTTTAGTTAAGAGGTTGGGGGGGGGGGGTGTGAAAGAGGGTGGAGAAAGACAGGGGAACACTATCTATCAAAAAGTCATACATATGCAAGAGGATACATAATAGTATATTTTCTTGTGCCATTATTTGCTTACTATTTCCTTGCAGCTATTATAATCACATTTCATAACAAATCACAAATAGTTTGCCAACACTTTTCATACTCAGCAAATTTACAATTCTTCAGCAACAGTAGTTTCTTAATATGTATTCTATCAGTGACAGTTCATTTTAACATGACCGTCGAGAGGTTTGGGACATTCTTATATTTACTGGCAAAAATAAATTGTTTTACTGTAAGAATCAATATGTTTTGAAGTCTATACATATTTCTGTTTTTGAATTTACCAAAAAGTATAGTTTTTTTTTTTATCAAATGTCATTAAAAAATTAACTTGCTTCTTAACCATTATTCAAAGTAGAGCCATATTTATTTGACATGAAAACAGTCCACAAATAAATGTTCTATAGTTTCTATATCTTGATTACAGACAGAGCAGGCTGGCGAATCAATTATATTGAGTTTGAAAAGGTACTCATTTGTTGGCAAAATTCTATGTAAAATCTGGAATTGCAACCATTGAAATTTGGATTTTTTCGAGGTTTTAAATGGGAGTTAAAAAATATTATTCCATTCTATTTCTGTATAAGTAAATCCAGTTTCTGTCCACTTCTTTACTGAACGAATTGATTCTTTTTGTTATCGATGAGTACATAATACATATCCTTACTTCCTTTGCTTTGTTTGTGAAAAATACTGAGGGAATTTGGAATAAATGGTCCTGAGTCCTAAGTTTCTAAGAGTTTCAAGGCTTACAAAATTGCCTTCTTCTGTCATCAAATCTTTAATAAATTTATAACCACAGTTGAAATAATTCTTAATAAAAATTGATGAGTTATTAATTTTAATAACAAGATTAAACCATATATGTTCATTAAGTACTTTTATGTAATTTTGGCTATAGGACAATGTTAACCCAATCGAATAAAACTTTTTTCCAAAACTTGTTACTTATCGTATTGCTAATATTGGTAATAAAGTCTGAACCTTTTTCCCATAGGGTTTCTATTTTTAATCCTAATTCTGATTCAAACAGTTTTACCCACTTTGTATTAGAGTGGATTAGTCTTCTTATCCATGTAGATTTCAATGCACAAACACATTCCATATATTCTATCATTTTTAACCCTCCATATCTGTAATCTTGAATTATAATGTTTTTGTTTACCTTATGGACTTTGCCTCCCCATAAAAAAAATGTAAATTTCTTTCTCAAACTGTTGAAGGTATTCTACACTAGGTTTTGGTATAGTTAGGATTAAGTGGTTAAGTTTTGGTATTATCAGTGTTTTAATCACAATCAATCTTCCAACTGTTGTAAGATTTCTTAATTTCCATTGCTTTATCAAACGGGTTACTTCCAAAAATTTTGATGGGTAATTTAGTTCTACCATTTCATTCAAATTAACAGAAAATTTAACACCAAGTAGATCAAAAGTGGGATTGTTCGAATCAAGCTTCCATCGCGAGTGGTGAAAAACTTCTTTTGAAATTTTTTTACTTCCGATCAATCCTTTCTTAATAGTTATATTCACTTTACGTCATCAGTGTCACGCAAGGAGTCTTCTCGTTATCAAACATTATTCTTTTATTAATAAATTTATGATATTTTGACACAGTCAAACAGATCATATAACCAAAAAATTCTATCAGTTTAATCAATTTTGACCATCTTGTTTTCGCATTAAGGTCAGGTCAAGGTCTCTATCTTTCCCCTCAACTTAAAGGATAATAAAAATAAAGCCATCTGCAGTGATGTAGACATCTGTGTAAGATATGAAGTTTCTATTCTTCAGTGAAATAATAGAATATCAGAATGTCTACCAGCTTATACTACTTAATTGGAATAGATATTTAAACTAAAATTGAGATTACTTAGCCTGCATTTCCTTTTATTTTCTTAAATTTAATTTTGAAGAAATTTTGATTATTTTTAATGCTTAAGATATTAAAATGTTTCTGATTTTTACATATTATGAAGACTTTATATTAAGATATGAACTAATAGAAAAGCTAATATACTGACTATTTAATGAGAAAGAAAATCCAATTTCAATGAATTTTTCACACAGATTTATTTATAGAATCAGCGCCTAAAAAAGCTAATAAAATTGTACTTTTATTTTTTTTACTCAATAATTTAGACACGAAGAACAACTCGTGAGATTTGCATTATCAAAAAACAACATGCTCTGCATTGCTTTAAAATGTCTTTCGTCGTTTTACCTTGTTAAAATGCATGTAGCAAATTTACTATTTTAAAAGGATCTGGAACTTGGTAAAAAAGGGCTATGCCAGAACCGAAAACAATTAATGTACAACATATTTCATAAGGATTAAGTGGTTATGAACAGATATGATGAGAAAAAATACACTGTAGTTATGTGTATCGAACACAAGACGATCTTTCGGAATATCAATGAAAGAGAAAATCACCCTATTGCTATTTTTAGTTGATAAGAATGAAATATTTCTACAATACAATGCTCATTTTTGTAATGTGATTGTGAGTTGATTTATTTCATTTGAATTTTTAAGGAGGGGTTATTTTAAAACCTATATTTTTTTAACAATTCATGGTAGAAACCATTTTTAGCCAGCTCCCTTTGGCAAAATATCTCTACTTTCTCAACGGTAAAAATAATTCGTTCTTTTGCACATTTACTCTTGTTTCGTTAACAAATTTTTGCCTAAAAAATAGATAAGGTGTAGAAATATTTCTCTTGGATTTTATATACTCGTAATTAAACTGTATCTTTGGTCACCTCCCCATTCTGAAGGACAGTAAATTACATTCATTAGTGTTTACAATTCATCATATATAAACTTCTTAAAAATCGAATCCAAGAATTTGTGTGATTTATACATTTTTTCATGACATGCGGAAAGTGCGTAATTTTCCAAACTGCGATTTAACTTCCCTATCCTTTCAATGCAAGATACCATCTAAAGATATTTATGTTCTTGATATTTTTGACAAACTTAACAGATTTCAAATGTTAGCACTTTTAAGATATCTAAGAATACATTGTAGATTTTTATATGTGTCGTTCAGATCTGTTTAGATATTGGCGTTGTTTACTCATTTTACCGGGGCATACCCTCTAGAATACCACCTTTTCCTTTTTGGGCACCATGATAACCCTGTAAAAACATAAAAGAATAGGTAATCTATTTTCTATTTATCTTGCTATATTTACACTTGCAAATGTTTTCCCTTATATAACACTGTTTACGTAATAAGCTGTTATTTCTGCATAACATCAATATGGGTCAAGAGGTCAAAGTAGCGCATGAATCTATTGGTCACTACTTTTTTTATGTACTCAAACTAACCGACTTATGCTGAAAGACACCTAAAAAACATTGTAGGGAAAAACATATATGTATTTTTTCAAACGAAGTTTTATTCATTCATTTTCTTACAAAAATATAACATTAATTGTGTGGATAAATGATTCGTGTTAGATAACACGTTAGGTCTGTAAACAGAATGTTTCATGTTTATGGATCGACATCGTAACGAGGCGTTCTTGAAAATTACAATCGCAATTTGTCAAAGGAGTTAATTCAGTTAAAATTCATTTCTGACTTTATCACAAGCATTGGTCAAAATTGCAAACGCAATATCACAGACCTTTCGTGTTCAGTCCATTCACGGATCACGGTCAAATTTAACTCCTTATGCTTTTCTGTCCGATTTGTTCTGTTAAAAGAACTTCGAAGTTAAAATAGCTTTCCTCTATAATGTTGGCGGAAATCATTATGCTCTTGAATCTGATTTTGCGATAGAGTTTCCCCTGAAAATGCCTAAGTAGACTCTAACTCAACTTTCGATCGCTTTGTTTTCAAATTTCTAACCGCTCTGCGACTTCGATAGAGGTGGTACTATTCCGCCAAACTTCAATCGGTTTTTTTTTCAATTGTACAAGTGAATTTTCTTTTCTGTTTCCCTTTTTAATAATAAAAAGTGTTGTTTTATCAAAAATAGTGTCATATTTATTTATCACGATAATGAAATGCTTGACACATTGTTGCACTATTTTTGTTACGCCATCTTAATCGAAGCGGCTTTTTAGGTCATCACAAAAGAGAAAGTATGGAGCATTGTTATTCTCAAAATTTGCAACAAATGTAAATATAAGAAATAAGGTATTATTTTTGGATGTTTATTGATCATGATTAAATCTTCCATAAAGCCCTTCTGGGATTTGATCACGTGACCAACCCGTATTTATATCCCGATATACATCCAAAAATAATACCTTATTTCTTAAATGTCCTTTGAGAACATAAGAACAACATTTTTGTGTAAATCAAAATATGTAGGTATTGGTATATCTTATTTATTTTCCTATGCTGTATAAAGATACAAGTTTGAATAGAATACTTATTGTTTGGTTTTTGAAATGCTTGTTTGTTTGGTTTTTTTTAAACCCCCCACAAATTTACATTGGATACATCAATTTATAGTTTGTCATATCTTATTATATGTTCTCTTGATCCTTATGCATTAAACGTTGATTTGTTATATTTCTTTCTTATTCTTTTTATTTTGAATTGTTGGAAAAAACATTAATTTATGTAATTACAATGCCAATTACAAAAACCGATCGAAAAGTTTTCACTTCATAGTAATTTAATGAATCTCTAAAGTTCTTTTTCTCACATTATAACATTTCAGATCAACTGAAAATCAACTCAATTATATTTTTCTATATAAAATCGTATTAAAAGGATTTTGGTCATTAAAAGAAATTGGCACTGAAAACTAGTTCAATTGAACAATCAATGTATCTTTACATGATCCTATAGAAAACAAGTCCTGAGGTTTTAGCCATTTCCTTCGAAAGTTAATTTAAAGATGTATCCACTTCATCACTGAACTCCATCATCTTTAGTTTTGTCTTCTAATTATATCATATTATAGATCAAGTAAGTTTTACGGATCATTTTTTGTTTGCCATACGTCTGTTAAGAAAGACGACTAATTTTAATCAGCACAAAGTTTGCTTAATGTTAATTTTGTTCAAAGGAATAGCCAGGTTTTATCCCAAAGGAAGGTAAAATGAATTTAGTGTGTTTTCAAAATTTTTCTTTTCGGCAACAAAATATCAAGTTAAATTAAAACTTTTAGATTTTAAGTTACTATTTGTAGTATGGATTATTTTAAACCATGACCTTGCGGTATGGAAGAATCAAAAATTAGGATTTATATAACTGCAAAAAAAGGGAGAAAAAAACCTCTGATAAACGTAAATACAAGAAATGTGAAAATATTCTGGAACTAAGCTAATCAAACTAAGCTGCCCTAACAAATAGGTCAAGTGAAAAAGAGAGTCAAAACTGTTATTTAGAAAAATTCTTCTTAAAAACTGAGACTATATTTGTATAGACTATAGGTAATATGAATTCTAGTTTGAAGCGTAACGGTGACCCTAGGGATCAGAGAGTGATCAATATTTTGTATGGAAGACTTTTACAATTTGTTCACATTTTCATCCAAAACTCTTCTAAAAATTACTTGATGGTGAATATAGAAGGAAGCAAGCAAAGAACGGTTTTTCAATTCACTCTTTGACCCAAAAAATGGCGACAAGCCACCTCACACATAGAAAAAAAAGTAAGTACGTTATTTACAAATAATGTACAAATGACATGAGAGTAAACTTATATACAGTATATATCATTTTACATTAAGTTAGACAATGGCTAAAATTGATACTACAACTCTGAAATCACCCTTTTAGTTTTACCTCGTCTTAAAACACGAATAATTAACTTTACAATATGTTTTGTTCATTTATCAACATTCTTTTAAATCAATCATATTCCCAATTAAGTCCAAAATTATATATGACAAGTTTAAAATCATTGTTGTCATGTTCAAAATTCGTATTTTCAGCGATTTTATTCAATTCAACATAAAGCATAGATATTATTAATCATCGCTGTGGCATACAATTATTTAATACCAAGCACGTAAACAGGTACAGACAACAAAGGCAGTTTATGATAATACAAAGGAGTAAAGAGCAAAAGTATCCAAGCATTTCTCTGACTGATAGAATTTGTGATAAGGACTTATATTACATCAACTCTATGAAATGCACAGACAGGGACCATTAAGTAATCTAATTTAAAGAAGAAATGAATCGTAATTTAATATTTTGATGACTAATTGAATTGTAACTCAACTTTAAACACATCTTGAAATTTCTAATTATATCACCACAAGCTTTTAATCTAAACGATCATACTCTCTTGATATTTCTATAATTTTCTTTTTTATTTTATATTGATAATTAATGAATTTATTTAAGAATATAATGATTATATTATTTTGTTTAGTCATTCTTAATTAATAATTGGGAAATATCTACAGCAAACATAACACAAGTCTTCTGAAAGTATAACTCTTCTTGAATCAATATTTTTTGTTAACGTCATTTGTATACTTACTAAATTTTGGTCGTACAGTTAATGTAACAGTAAAAGATCAATTTACCAATATAAAACCATTTATGACTAATTTAGTTTTTAAGTGTCAAGATGAAAAGCGTATTTGTACTTTCATTCATAAATCAAAGAACGTCTTTAGAAATAACTATTTATTATTTTACAACGTGTCCGAGTACCTTATATATCAATAGACAAATAGTACTTTAACCTTCGGGTTTACATTCATTAATTTGACAGTCGTTAATCCAGTTCTAGCTTATTCATATAAAACAATTGTTTAATAGAAATATGATGCTTTTACAAAAAGTAATTCACTCGCTTAGGTTATGTAAATCAAGTCCTTGACAAAAGATTAATCGACGATCACGTTTCCTTTGACAAATTGCCTTTTTCTGAAATTTATATCTATCGCATTATATTACACATGGATTTTTAAGATCATTTTTGACACGATGTTAAACGCAAAGTTATAAAAAATAAACACTTATTATAATCGACAGCGTGTTCTGTTGCATGGAATATATATATAAAAAAGCCCAGATGAACAATAGTTCAGATCACTAAAAACAACGACTTCATATGCAGCTGTTTCTTTATATTCTCAAAGAACGTTTTGTCACAAAGACGATTAGATGTAATATTCTGAAACACAGCAAAAAATTACCACAAATAATTACGTAAGTTAAACAATTAAGTTTTAGTTCGACATCAAATCGTTTATAACCACCCGTAAACTATTCCACAATTTAACAGCATGTCAAGACAGATTTGATACGATAAGGCATTGATATGCTAAGAAACTAGTATCTAGAAAATTTGCAAAAGCAAACTGTGTTAACACATGACCGTAGAAAAACCTAGTTGCTCATTGCTTTGGGATACCTAGTAAGAAATTTCGTCTGCTAACATTGCTATCGATCGACCAGATTATCAAATCCGGTGTTATCAGGCGGACGTGACTAAGCGCATGTAGAGTGTATTTATGTGAGAAATCTATAGTCTGTTTCACATACCTCAGGATCTGAACATTTTGTTTCGAGAACCCTACAGTACTGATCGAAAGCTACAACACGTGAATGGATTCCACTTAAAAAAATCTTAAAATGTAGCATAAAGGAACGAGGTGACAACAAAATATATAGAAAATATCTCAAACATTGATTTAAATGTTAACAACAATGAATATATATAAAAAACCCTACAGCATAATTCTAAATAGGGTGTATTTTTATTGATTATGTGTTGATTTTCACCGAACTTGAGAATATAAACATAATTAAACGTCAGCTTAAAAGTGATTTATAATATTATTATAACTAACTAATCTTTCACACTGCTATATTTCCTTTACAACGTTCAAATATGACTAGTCTTTTGATAGTACGTCAAGTGGTGAATACAACGCACTTGTTTAGAAACAAACGTTTTCATGCCAAATCTGAGCAAAGCAAAACAGAAAGCAATTAAATAGATTTTGTCCTTCAAAACCTATACCAGATTAGATCGCTAATAAAAATTGAAGTTCCTACAAAAACTTTTACAAAAATTCATGTAGTTGATAAAATCAATTTTTTTGTATTTTAATTACATCAATAATCAGGTTCAATATGACAATAAAATTGATTATAGAGTTATTGTTCTATACCAAACTACCTGATTTTAACAAAAAAAGTCACAATCTATCAAGCTATTTTGCAACAGCCATATCATCTATCAGATTCCAATCGACTACGAAACAACCAAACTTGAATAAACTGTTGTACCCCAGCAAAAACCAAATATTTAACATGAAAAAATCCATTTTAAGACGAATCCTACTTAAAACTGTGAGAGTAATTATTATTTCTACTTTATATGACATGTGAGGAAAAACAAAGCATGCATCTTAATGCTGATGTCAATATTACTTAAACTTATAAAAAGACATCTCAGCACATGCATTTAAAAAAAACAAATATTGTTTCGACAAGTTAGCCGAAAACCGTTTTCTCAACATTTATGTAGTTTTTCTTTTCATTACTCAATGTCAGTTATCAGATTTTACAATACAAATGGTTCATATAAACTTTCCATTTCTTTTAACGCATGATTTAGTTATAAACTACTTATGGCCGTTCATCTGACCACGTTTCATCATCGAATATTTCTTTAAGAAGCTGATATGTAACCCCTATTCGAGACACTGTATAAAAATATAAATGGAAAGTCATCATCCAAAAAGACTGAAATTAGGGGCTATATAAAACCTTGTTTCAGACTAGGAAAAACTCAACAAAAAAAAAATCAAAGAACTGTGTGATGTGTATAGAAAAAAGTGTATGTCATTGAGACAAGTTTACAGGTGGGTCAGCAAATTAAAAAAAAAATGACAAACAGACCTTAAGGATAAACAACATCCTGGATCACCTCGTACGACTTCAGCGGAAGCATTGCCTGCAGAAATAACCGATGCTATTCAAGTGATGGTCAATTAACCATTAAACAAATAGCACATTTTGTAGGCTTTTCATTGTGACAGTATTTACAAATTCAAAGAAACACATTGTCATCCGAAAGGTTATTGCAAGATGGATATCTCATCTATAAACAGAAAAACATAAACGATTGCGGGTTGAAATGTGTAGAAAACTTCTTAAAAGCTACAAATATTGCAATGAACGACGTTTATTGGACATTATTTAAGGTGACGACCGATGAATACATTATTTGGAACCTCATAGAAAAATTGAATACAAGCTAGGATGGGATTGACTAAAAAGGCAAAACGCCATGTTACAGCAAAACAATGCCAAAGCACAAAGACAGTATTATACGCAAATTTCTTTAAAAATGAAGGTCCTGTAGTTGAAGTTGCTATTCCAAAACGCTGATCAATTACCGGACATGTATACCTTAATTCTATGCTGAAAAAAATAAGGAACATCACGAAAGAAAGAGACCAAAGTATGAAATTTGAAACATTCGATTTCGTCATGACAACGCCCTAGAACATAAATTCTAGACTGTGAAATCACTTCTTAGAAAAAGAAAAGGTTCATGTTTTGCCCCATCCTCCCTATTCACCTGACTTTTTTCTTTTTCTTTAATTAATTGTCAGGAAGAAGAATGCCTTGGGCTCTGCAATTTATCAGTAAATGAATACCAGTCCCAAAAAAACATTATATGAATGCATTCAAAGCTTGAATCAATCGGTTGAAATTACGTGTCTGTTAAAGGGGAGTATTTTGAAGGTAACCATTAAAAACAACAAAAGCATATCGTTTAGTGTTACTTTTGTAACAACAATGACATTATTTATTAAACGCACCTCGTGTAAAGTAAAAACACTAGCAAAGCAACTTCCGGAATCTAACTTAAGAAAGTAAATTTACTAACGCAAATACCATTCAGGACTGCAACCAAGCAAAACAACTTGTAACTACTTTGATATCATTTAGTTAACAATATGCTTATTAATAATCCTAGAATTCTTTCCTTTTCTTTATCTACCATGAAGTTATTTGATTTCTTGTGAACAAATTTTTGTGGACTGTAAGATCTAAAAGGAATGGTGATTGTTATTTTGTGAACTTGGTCTCGTGTACAATGCTTAGCAATGCGTTTGGATAATGAATATTACGTAAAGGGTACAAACAAAATCTATTTTTATATACCTGCAAACACTTTATATGTCAGAAAGGTACAGAGTATTTAAAAGAATGGTTACATGGTTTTCATGATGGTAATACTAATTTTCTTTTTAAAAATTAGATTCTTGCCTATGTATGTTTGAATTTTGTTAAAATTATTTGATTCTATTTTTGAAATTACCAATAAAAATGTTACATTGATATTGTTTTTGCATTAAAGAATCATTTATCGCCCGAAACTCAACAACTGACTTCCTAATAATTAAGCAACTTGAAAGTAATATTCTAATTCTTATCATAAGTAACCAAGTAATATCCCTCTAATAGTTATATAAACATGAACATTGACTCTGTACAATTCTTAAGAAGTTTGCACTAATCTTTTTCTCTGTCAAGCCCTGAGTTCAAGATGGCGATGATGATGATGATGATGATGATGATGATGATAAAAATATGGCTAACAAAATTTTTAAAAACCATGAAATTTTTGTCATTTTGGTAGAAAATGAAATTTTTCGTAAAAAAAAATTTCAGCATGAAAATTGCAGCTCATATTTCTTTAAATTTAATGCCCTGATATAAAGCATATGAATGATGACATATCTGTTATACAATTTTATTTTGTTAACTTTTTGGGAGTTGATTTTAATCAACTCTTCTATGCACTTACTCGGGCAAAGCGAAAGTGAAACAGTGTTTGGACCTAAGCACAACTCAGTACCGCTGACAACACTTATATAAAAAAAATATAGAAAATAATCGATAAATTCGATGCTGTGTATTCTGAAGCATTGTTTTTCAAGAAAACGTATTTATTAATACCATGAAAATAGTAAGATTTTAAATTGTACATACAGTTTAGATATTTTTTTAAAGTCGTATGTATTCCTACGCTAGAGTTCAATGTAGTCTCGTCCAACCAGACGCTTGGCTGTCTCCGTTAATATCCGACAAAACCGAGTCTCTCTTAATTGCTTGTCGGAGATAAACGGAGACAGTCGAGCGTTTAGTTGAACAAGACAAGAGTTCAATCTTGCCTGGATCCATACAATTTTTCAGTAATATTTCGATTACTGATACTACTTGCCATTTAAAATCACATATCGGTGATTTTAAATAAATGATAATCGATAAAATCAACTCCCGTCAGTACTTCAGTACTTTGATTACATCTACTTGTTCATATTTTTAAGCCTTAAAGTTATGGAAATTTGATATATTGTTTTGAAGATTTAGGTTACTGATCTCATTTACCAACTTTTCGTTAAACAATGTTTCAGGAACCCTAAACATTTGACATTAGTGATAAATGCCTAATCTAGAAGACTTCTCATCGGCTTCTAGTGCAACAATAATATGTTGTAACCAGTTGATCAATTATTTTCACACTGATTCCAAATTATCCTCATCATACGTTTAATCTGATTAGGGAGATTTATATCGCGATCTCGAGATCGCCATTACTTGAACTATCAGTTTCAACAAAAGTCAATAACATCTTAGATTTTCTTAAAATGTAGTCTGGATAAAAATCATATTTTTATGACCTAAAATTCCAATATCACACAATATGTCTCCTCTATTATTTATCAAACTGCGATACTAACGTAAGTTTTAGAAAAGTCGAATTTAAACGGGAGGAGTCTGTGATCTTATAGTTTTTTTTCTTAAATTCGTTTATCTTTTTGTACGTTCAAAAATGATAATTTTTCTTTCTTGCCAAAATTGCGGATGTTTGATTCTAACTTAAAGTATAATCCTCTCTTTTAAAAAAGTTTATGGTAAAACAAAAACCAAATTAAAGTGGCTCACCACACCGTAAAATATTTTCTAAAATCAGCAGAAATCAGCAGATACTAGTATACAATCCTTTCGAACGATATAAACAGTTTAACAAGACATTTAAATCGCCATCTTGTGACGTAGTGTCTTAAAAAGTATGAGTGTAGGTGTAGTGAGGTACCTTAAACAGTCCAATTTTGCAACTATTGAAATTTGATATTTTTGAAAATCAGAAAATATTTTTTCTGTTGTTTAATATCCCACAAATGCAAGGTTTAAAAGTAAGATTAAAAAGACAATTGAACATGTTTACATTTTAACCTCATCAAATCAGATATTTACAAAATTACTTAAAAGAAAATAACTCCAGTTTAATTCTTCAAGTACCAGCGGATAAATTTATTGTTTGCGTATTGAAAGTTGTTTTTTTTTTTATAATTAATGACAATTTTTACCAGCCATATCATTAGATTTACACTTAAGATTCTCTTCCTAGCATAACTATGATATATTTACTTGTTTTAAATACACTGATTAAATGCTAACCGTTACTTTTTTAGCAGTTGAAGGAAATGTTTTCATTTGATTCATACACAAGTCAGCCAAAAAAGATAAACGAGTAGAGTTTACAACCAATATTGTATTTAGTGTCACCGCATTTAATTTTGAAAAACAACGTCTCGTGGACCATGATTGTTTGCTTTTGAGAAGAAACTTTATATTTGATGAAAATCCTGAGTAAGTTTCAAAAAAAAATATAGGAAGCTTTATTTACAATATTAAGTTTGTATTTCTTTGTAAACATTTTTAGTAATTATTTCACAACTGTGGAAATTTCACGATAAATTATAAGCATTATACATCAAAATAATTTATATATAGATTTATTCTAATAGAAGAACTATACAAGGCATCATAAGTAAATATTTTAAGGCTGTATTACCAAATAAATATAATCATCAACTTTTTAGACAATCGCCGTTTTTGAATAACCTAGTTGGGTGTTTTTGAAACTGCATCTTGGACGGGTGCAGTAGGTGTCACTTTGAACATAACATAATGTCATATATTTGTTTTGTTGGTTATCCATACACACCTAACTACTTGAATCGTTTATGAAAAGAAAATTGTCTTAACTTCCAAAGTAAATATATTTGTAACAATTTTATTTTTTACTTTTATGCATTATTTGGAGACAAATATGTACAAAATTTATTATACCAAGATTGATATTCATTTAGTTAAAGGCAAAATTTTGTCAGAGTTGGTTAAAAGCATCAGATGTATATTAAAATCATCAAATGAAAACCATCTATCCTTCTGTTTTCAATAAAGCAGAAGTGAGAAAAGAACTAGACAGATTGCACGATCAGTATGTACTGGTACTGCTGATAAGGCAAGTAACAACATTATCTTTGTTTGTAAGGCACATTATATTCATTGCATTTTCAAAGAACTAGGTTTTGATTCTACACATGGCAATCCTACTTACACCCATAGCAGCCTTTCTAAGCAGGAAATACTTCAAAATCATAAATCGATTATGGATATCTTTCATATCCCCAATACACAAAATGAATTTGATTAATCTTATTCACAAAAGTCCTTACAAACAGAGATATATGGCAGGTTCCAGTAAATGTTATAGCAAACCTCTCTCTTTACCCCTCACTAAAATTCTTACGGAAGTAAAGGAGAAACTTCAAGAGTACTGTATAACAATATACTCCAGACGTGGTGTGAATCAGATGTTGATATTAAAAAACTTTAAAGAATTATTAGAAATTTTGAGGTCACAAAATCAATAGCATCAAAACAAACGATTTTTAAAACCTTTCTACAACCATTTCCAATGACAAATTAAAATCTAGGCTTTT
This sequence comes from Magallana angulata, assembly GCF_025612915.1. Lineage (NCBI taxonomy): Eukaryota > Metazoa > Mollusca > Bivalvia > Ostreida > Ostreidae > Magallana > Magallana angulata. Next base: position 1,961,884 of record NC_069116.1, on the reverse strand, counting down.
TGATTTCATCGACAGTTGTTTCTTCAATAAAAATGGAAGTCGTAAAAATGCTTATCTTGTCATTGGAAATCTAAATCAAAGTATTAAAGTACTGACGGGAGTTGATTTTATCGATTATCATTTATTTTAAAGTCAACTTATCTTGCATGGCAATAAGTTTCAAGTCTGTATTTGAATTACGCGTTTTTATTATATGAATTTTTAGACTTTTCTGACAAAAATTTTGAGAAACCCCATATAAATCTTGTTGTGTAATATTTAAAGATAGATTTCAAACTATGTATTAGTAATCGAAACATTCTAATGGATCCAAGCACTAATGATATCGAACTCTAGTGTCGTTCAACCAAACGCACGGCTCCGTTAATCTCCGACAAGCAAGATAGCCTCTCTGGTTGTCGGAGATTTACGGAGACAGCCGAGCGTCTGGTTGAACGAGACTTTATTAAACTCTGGCGTAGGAACACATGAGACTACAAAAATATCTCAATTGTTCGTATTATATAAAATCTGACTATTTTCAAAGTGTTTATAGATAAGTTTCCTTGAAAAACAATGCTTCAGCATACATTACATCGAATATTTCTATTATTTTCAAGAACTAAGTCTTGTCAGCGGTGATGATTTGTGCTTAGGTCCAAACACTGTTTCACTTTCGGTTTGCCAGAGTAACTGCATAGGAGAGTTGATTAAAATCAACTCCCAAAAATTATTTTAAAACCATTCTGATTGCACACACAAGTACTCTGAAGTTGACATTAAAAAGATCTGTTGGAATTCCCATGGGTACCAATTGTGCGTGCCCCATTGTAAGCAGCTCTATTAATGTATTCTTATGAAGCAGAATTTATTCAAAAACTTGTACGTGAAAAAAATAAATCACTCGCTGTGGCCTTCAACTCAACATTCAGTATATCTACGCCGTATTATCAATTAACAATTGTTATTTCCATACTTACGTCGACTCAATATATCCCAGTGAACTTGAAATAAAAGATATCACAGAGACTGCGTCATATGTGTTATATTTGGATATTTTACTGGAAATGGACATTGATGGTAACCTAACAACAAAACTTTATGATAAACGCGATGACTACAATTTTTCTATGGTCAACTTTCCTTACTTATGTAGCAATATACCTTCATCATCTGCATATGATGTTTTTGTCTCTCAGTTGATTCGATACGGAAGGGCATGCTCTTCGAACGAACAATTTCTAAGACGAAGCAAGCTACTGACAAACAAGTTGATAAAACAGTAATATCAACAGTCTCGTTTGAAGTCATCTTTTCATAAGTTCTATGGTCGATACAACGACCTTGTCAGCAAATACAATCTTCCACTGGGTCGCATGCTGACTGACGGTTTTCAAACTAATTGTTAGACCATAATTAATCACCTAATTGTCTTTGGACTTTTCCGCCCCCTCCCCCCCCCCCCTCCGATTACAACAAAGAGCAGACGGCGGGTGTAGCCGATCAGCAGAGGATACACACTCCTCCTGGGCAACTGATCATACCTCTATCTATTTGGAGGTCTGTGTTACTCTGCTTTGAATTAGTATTTCGTTTTATGGTTTTTTGAGATGTTTCACGGTTTGTTATTGTCATTTTTTTCATAGAATGATTTTATAATTTAAGTGTGTATACAGTATTGACTTTCATTAAGAACAATGAAACGAAACATGCTTAGTGGTCTGAAAAAATTGTTTTCGTATATCTAAGCTATTGAGTCAAAAATCAGAAGAATCAGATACCGAAAAAGGAAAAATCATAAGTTCGTCAAATCCTTATATTTCGAAGTTTAAGCCTTTGAGAAACTTTAGCAAACCAATTATTTTTTAAAAATCAAAACAGTTAAAACAACATATTAAAAAAAGATGCGAAAAAGATTCCAACATATTTATACCTTTGCTTTTCCTACAGTGAGCTTCATTTCAAAAGGTGCAACATTTTAACAACCAGATTTTAACACAATGAAACATGATCTCATAATTAATTAAATTATGCACCAAAATACATCATGTTAGATAATTATTTAAGAAAATTCAATGATAGTCATTAAAAGAAAAAGTCTTACTGATTTTCTACAGAAAATATACAAAAAATAATGCTTTAGTTCTTCGCACATCAGTATGTATAACAAAAGTTCATAATTTTTGAAATTTCTCAAAAATTTTACAGTGTACATGTTATTTTGATTATTAAACTTTTAATGAGAGTTATATATTTTAACAATTCACATAGTTTATCTTAATTGTTTGATAGTCTCTTGAACGTATACCTCCAAATTGTTTGATTTAGTTTTACAACATTGGTAAAATTTGAAATAATTATGGTTTCCTTTCCTTTTGAAATATGACCTATATTTGGTATTGAAGCCACTAAAACATACTTGTACAATACTTTAAATCAAATACATTCCATCTTAAATGACCATTGATGTAAACACAACTATATCCTGAAATTGTTCATGCTGTGTAACCGGACGCAAAAGACACTTGGGTCACCTTATCTGTAATTCGGAATGACTGATCTGATTTTTTCAATATATGATTTGATAAACTTAATGAAAAAATGTATGTGAAACCTCAAACAACATAGTTTTCTTTAATATGCAGTTAGATATAATATGGCATACCCAAAATGATTTGAAATTCACGAAGTTAGTAAACTACATACCCTTGCAAATGAATACACCAAAATACGTAATTCCTTCTCTTAAATGTCAAAAAAGATTCGGCGGATGTTTGAATGGAGGACTCAAGTTTGAAAAAGTTAAAGGAGTCAAATTTTTTGAATATCAAAACCGTGTGTAAATTTACCTTTCTGAAATGCATACAAACGTTTTTTGACCATTTGTCTCGTTTGTATTTTCCTATCACGTTTTATCATTTTAATTACTGTGGTTTCATTAATATTTAAGGGTATCAATTTTCGTGGATAAAGTGAAAATCACAGTTTCAAGGATACGTAAATTCGTGGCCAATGACCCTTTCAATACAAAATGTTAATAGAAATTGCGTTTCAATGAACATTTAATTTCATGGATCAACTTAACAACGAAATCCACGAAAATTGGTATTCAACGAATATTAATGAAACCACAGTATTAGGTCTAATATAATTTCATTGTTATTTTGATCCGCTTGTCAGTTTAGTAACATCGTGTCTAAAGACATATATTTATTATCTAAGAAACGGTTGAGGTTTTTTGTCTTCCAATTTATGATAATACATTTATTTCTTATTTTTCAGTTGTGGTTTTACCAATTTCCTCCAATTAATTTTTGTATTTGTCAAAACATGCAACCTGATTTCAGTTAAAGCAAAGATGCTGAAAAATTCCTTTTTTGCCGAGTTATAAAAGCACATATTATTTATTTAGGAAAAACGTCCAAGTTGTAATCAAATGAATGTATATATGCGGTTTCTTTTTTTCAATTTCAATGTTTTGTAAACCTGAAATTTAAATTTTTTATTTTTCTACAGCTTTTGACTAAGGTTTACAACTTCTTCATGCTGTTAGAGCTTCGTGTCTGGGTACCTTCCAGAAAATCATTATATAATTGATGCAATTTCATAATCTCCATTTATATTCCGGATGCAATCATATACCTTAGGTTATACGTCGTTTTAAAATGTTGCAAGAAAGGTATTGGCACTACCATAATTACACTTTGAGTTGTTTTATTGACAACTAATCAAAGGTCATCCTCCGAGTCATGTGTGTGCGACTGTCAACTATGAGAAATAGATTTCGTATCAATTCTTATTAACAGCGATTGTTAAAAAGGTCAAACGATCACTAATTCTACAATCGTTGCTGAGTTCAAAGGAATACCGTGAGCATTATATCTGTCAACTTTTAAAAAGCTCTGGGTTTTCGTATTCAGGTAAAAAGAAGTGGCACAGAAGAAATAAAAAATAAAAATGTTTCAAAGCTAATAATTCATTTCATAACTTAAAACTATAACATGTGTTCGTTGATATCTTAAGATTTTTGGAGATTGTTTATCAAAATAATAATAATTTTTATTATGATACAATAATTTTAAAGATAAATGAAATTCTTTCCTTAGCTTGATAGAACATAAGTTCAATGACAAAATGTAATGTTAATGACTTTCTTCATATTCGAAATGATTTATTTATACCCACCGAGTATGTTCTCCTCTATTTCTTAGAAAACCGATTGTGATCCTTTGACTAATAGGTACTGACAAGTCTGAAATCTACACTATCTAGTTCTAACCAGTTTATCGACCGGTCGTAATCTTTAGCAGCCTAACAAAAATCACGGAATGCAAGAAGTAATCATGATGATGTCAGACTCTAATTCCTATTTAAGACGAATTTTATGTTCTGTACATTTACAATTGTATAGTCAATTTTACTGATTATAATTCATAATTAAATCAATGAAATCTATAAAAAGATGTGAATATAAAAAAAGGTTGTATTTTTGATAATTCAAACGGGCTTTGAAAGAAGCGATAATTGTAGAAAAAAGTGTGCAATGTCGCTACCATCATAGCCCGCATGAATCACGATTAAAAATTCTATTGTTAAAAATTAGAATATTTAAAACCTTTATAACCAATACTACAACGCATTGTACATATTGTACTTCATATAAATGTTCTTTCAAAGATTTTGAAAGAGTTTAGTAGATAAATATCAATTCATCCAAAACAAGACATGAAATCCTGCGTTCCTAAAATAATGTTCAAGTAAATGTTTGAAGAAGTTTTAAGGGAGTTGTCAATGTAATAAACATTACACAGGAGATGTAAAAAGGGAGTTGTCAATCTAATCCACATTACACAGGAGATGCAAAGCAGCACCATACTCAAAAACATTTAAATTTACGAATCTTTTGCTCATCTTTAAGCTATTTATCCCGTGTGATTCAAAGGTACGATAAACAACTTTGTTCTTGCTTATTTTTCCTATTTCTTTTTGAAAAAAAATCCAAAAACTCTGAAAACGCATGGTAAATATACTGACAATTCCTCACCAATACTTACGAGAAAATAACATTGGAATGTAAATTCTATATTTTTGAAAACAAAGACCAAAGTTTTGTGGTGATTCTTTTTACCCTCTTTACCGTGAATTTACACACAAATAAAATTTTGTAGCACATTATATTTTTTTTTAATCAAACAGGTATATCTAAACATGAAAGCCCCCATGAAACTTTGAAATACAGACTCGGACAGAGTCACCCCCCTGCGAATTTTTATTATTCTACATGACATGCTTTTTGTTCTTTTCAAGTTTGTTTTCAAAATCTTTTTGACGATACAATAAAATCAAAATTCCTTAAAATGAATTACCACTGAATAATATTTCGGTTTTTGATAGGTGTTTTTTTTTTAAATGAAATATTACATGTTAAGGTTAATAGACAAATGATTGATAATAAGTGTATTTTTACCAAAATCTTTACGTTCGACAGTCAGTCTAGTCATATCTTATAACATTTGTCATGTCAAATTGAGACAAATTGGAATATAATTATATGCAGTTTTGTTCATACTGTTATGTTTTTATGCAATGTACATGAATCTACGATAAGCAAAATTTAACTAACATAAAAAAGGGTTGACTAATCTACTTCAAATTATAATTCCTTTGCTTTTTATACTTATCATATACTTTTTTGTTTTATCAAACCTCTCAAAATCAAGTGATCGGCATTGCTTTACTAATTTTACCTGGGTCAAAAGTAATTTCAAATGATAAAAAAATGTTTATTGTATTTTGAGCATCTTCCTATGGAAAACATTTAGTTACCTGCTCCCTCTAATTCTTGCTTTTTTCCTTTATTTATCTTTGCTACCCCTTTAATTTGTCCGAAACATATTTCATGCAATTTGTAATCAGATTTTTGTTATTATGTTACATACAATAATGCTGCAAATCAGAATATTCTAAAATGCGTAATATAGGAAAGTGCAAAAAAATTAAATGTATGCACTGACAAAGACTATATAATTAACAAAAAAAAAGAATGATATAATATATTGAAATGTGCATTTGAAATTATTCCATTCTGAATCATTTAATACTTAACAACTAACAAAAACCAAAATTTAAAAAGGCTATCGAAATTTGAATAAAATGTTAGACCCTTTTTGTAATGGTATTTAAAAATAAATGTAGCTTTCAAAACGAATCAATTAAATATAGCATTGTTAGATGACCATCACAAACTGGCTTTGCGGTTAAAGCTTTTGGAAAAGCCTGTAGTGAACTTATAACCATATTTATTGTCTTACTCTGTACAATGTTTGATTGTACAGATATTGCAATCGATTGACAAGGAATCGATTCAACTTGCACTGAATGATATATCAGAATACCCAAAGCATTTAAGTTTTAAATATGACATCGGTGCTAACATTTAATTCAATGGAATTATGAAACGAACTATAACTCTGGAAAAGAGAACGTTTTATTGTCAAACACAAAAACATTAAGTTAGGAGAATAAGGACTTCTTTAATACTGTTTCTACAAAACAATCTTGTTGTACTTAGTAAGTCGTCAAAATACTTTTACTGTACAAATGTATACTAATCAAAGATTCGTCCAATCGTGACGAAACATAGCAAGCCGTGACCAAGAGCGATATTTGCTTTAAATCACTTTGTATTCTTTGTCGATATACGCCGCCATTTTATAGAGGGGCTTGACCTACTTCTGTGGTTGCGTGTTGTAACGGGTCTCTCGATCAATTCACCGAGCTGTTTGTTATCGTGTGTGTACACAGAACCTACAGAAATATCCCAATCCACTGGCAAACTTAGCTACAATTACAAAATACTCTTACCTTAACAATATGCTCAATACAAATGTTATCTATCAATGGACGAATGTATAATAGATTAAAACATATATCTTTCACATTGCTGACATAATTTTGCAAGAATCCGGGTTATTTTATTGTTCTCTTTGTTAACTGTTTGGTTTTATAAACGTAAAACTGTAATGAGGCGTGCGTTTATCAAGAGTATGTTAATATCCAGGTTAAATATTTAAAAGGTACCGGTCCAGCAAAGTTATACATGATTAAGATTCTAAAAAACCGCGGATATCAGTTTATCATTATGTGTACAGAAGATTCACCACGATGGATAACAGTTTTATATTGTATTCCACATTGGAGTATATTAAATTAACAAAAAATCCCCGAATGTGTTTACATTTAAAAATAAACTGGAGGAAATCGGAATTAATAATAAGTCTACGTTCTTCCTCTTTGGCTCTTTGTTTTAAATATTGCGCTTATGTTTTTATTCCGACAAATGTCCATGTCCTAGTTACACTAGACATTCAACTTTGTCAAGTTGGTTCGGTTTTAAATAACTATCATCATGGATTGTTTTAATTGTGTAAAAGTGATGCCTGTGCTTTTTATTAATTTACCTGAATGATTGACACGGATTGACAAAAAAGATTAACTTTTATAAAATTTGTTCATTAAGAGCATGTTAGTTTTAAAATACATTATATAATTTCAAAAAATTAATCAGAGTTCTGAATTGCATTGTTGGTTTGCAATTTAGAGTAGCTGTGTATCTTAACCTGAATTCACCCGTTACAGGATAAAGAAATATTTCGTCGATACCGCTTGTAATTATTAAATGTCTGACAACAAAATTCTTCAACAGATACATGGATGTTATTCTATATTCTAAAAACTGTCTGATGTAAAGAACGTAAAGATCTTTTCTGTTAAAAATGTTTATTTTTTACATATGTGCTACAGAAAATACCCTAAACATCAATTTAGACTACATTAAAGAGCCATGGTCACGATCCTAGTCAAAAAATAAATAATGTTTTCGTTTTTGATATTTACAATGCTTCAGTGAGACAGTTCTTCTGGTCATCAAAAACTTGAGTGTCAGTCTTCGAGTTAGAAGCATGATACAGAGCTCACAATTCCCCGTTATGTAAACAAACCTTAGGCCATGTTTCTGTTTACATTTGGAACTTTGAACTGAAAATCCCAGTTTAAAGCTTAATTGAATGTGATAAACTCTAAGAAAATGTATATTGATACTTTAAATAAATTTACAGATAGTAAAAATCAGCTTGTAAAAGAACATTTTTTGGTATATTGAACCAACGTAAACAAATATAGGGTACGAGCATTGTTCACATTATAAAGAACTGTAAGCTCTATATGTTGCTTGTGTAACTATACGACTAAGACTCAAATTTTGATTGACCATTTTAAATGTATTTTTAAGCAGTGTAGACAATAACAATAGAAAAATCAAATAAGACAAAAATCGTGACCATGCCTCTTTAGAGACTGGTTCATTATACACCTTGGGTTCTTTTAACAAAAATATAGTTGATTAAAACACAAACATAGCAATCAACAGGTTCTGTTAATTTTTATAGAATATTTACAAATAGCATATAATCCTTACCACCCTGGTATGTTTCTACCTTTCTTTATTAAAATAAGATTAAAAGCAAGTTTTGCATATTCAAACCTACAAAACGCCTTGTTTGATAGCAGAAAAATTCAATTCAAATGTTGATTAAATGGCCCGTAGTTAAGTTAAGATAAACATAACATAGGAATTTGTCAAAGATAGGAGAGAAACATTAATTAAAAAAAAGTATTTTCAATTAAAAGAACAGCGACAATGCGTGCTTAAATATCCCAAAGAAGGTCAACTGACACAACTCTCACTTAACAATTTAAGCTCCTCGGATTGTCAACATTTGTTATATTAGTCAAGAATGTTCTGTTTTTCAATTGATAATAATAGAAAATGTCTGTCAGAAAAATTGTCGATTGCGCTTTGCCTGAAATTACTGTTTAAACTCCAGACAGCGAGTTGTTTCACTACATTTAGCAATAAAATGCCTCCCGAGGGCACACACAGGCAAATATTGATGTATTTTAAACCCGAAAAGTACACCAACAGTAAATTTAATCACCGGAGTCGTGAATTAACCTTTACCTTTATAAATATTTAACAGGTGAACAACTTGAATTCATCTTAGATAGAATAAAATATAAGGTTAATTTAAAGGACGCACGTGTGTTTAACCACATATAAAAGATGACAATCTTCTGTAATTTTACTATTAATATGAACTGCATTCTTTCACACAAAAATTTGTAAAACCTCATTAGAATATCAAATTTAACAATTGATATAGGAAATAAATGTCTTTTTTTGTTATACAGAAAATGTCTTCGCTTCTAATAATTTTACCCTTGCACAAGATTGTTATGAAAATAATACCGACTTCCAAAATTTGAACGATATTGAATTTAAGAATAAAAAATCCTCACAAGACCCATGGACTACATTGCTCATCAAAGCGGTTTTTTTCATATCATGAAATTTAGTCAATTTCAGCGACAAGTATTTTCCTATTTCTATGAAGATCATATCTGTTTTTACTGACACGGAAATGTGAAAGTTGTTTTGCATACAATCTTGATTCTATGTCAATTGTATCCATACTTTTCAGCAGTTTTTTTTGCGATCAAAATCCACTTACATATGTACATATGTGGTGTATTTGTTCCCCTAATTAAGGATTAAAAATGGACACCTACCATCTCCTTTGATTTACTAAAGTGCTCAAATGAATAATTCATGTTTACATAGAATTACAATATTGGTATATCATTGTTCAAATAAAACCATGTTGAAGGATTCATTTTTTTTCCACGTCTATGTTTTTGCAAACACTTACACTTTAAACTAAATTCAATTTTGCATGTTGCGAATTGTGTATTACCACCTAATGCAATGCAATATATGATGCAAATGAATACACACAATTCAGAACACGGGCAATTATCGTTGAATTAAGCAATTTGATTTGTATGTTTTATTTCGGACAAAAACTATTTAAAGATATATAAAGATGTAACATTACATATCATGATACTTTATTAAGAGGTACAAAGATTGAGCCTTTCTCAAGTCCTCGGAGTCATCGTATGAAGATTCTTGAAACTTCTTTATATTTATATTCACTGGATTAAGTATGTGTCATAGTAACATTATTTATATTCACTGGATTATGTATGTGTCATAGTAACAATATTTATATTCACTGGATTATGTATGTGTCATAGTAACAATATTTATATTCACTGGATTATGTATGTGTCATAGTAACAATATTTATATTCACTGGATTATGTATGTGTCATAGTAACAATATTTATATTCACTGGATTATGTATGTGTCATAGTAACAATATTTATATTCACTGGATTATGTATGTGTCATAGTAACAATATTTATATTCACTGGATTATGTATGTGTCATAGTAACAATATTTATATTCACTGGATTATGTATGTGTCATAGTAACAATATTTATATTCACTGGATTATGTATGTGTCATAGTAACAATATTTATATTCACTGGATTATGTATGTGTCATAGTAACAATATTTATATTCACTGGATTATGTATGTGTCATAGTAACACACATTTCATTCGCGATATATTTTATGAAAATATTATCATCATTTTTCGACATAACTCCAAATACGGACCTTTCACCGAATGTAGAAAAACATTATAATATTTGATGTCCTCACATTTATATTGAAAATTAACAGCCTTCAAACTCACATGGAAAATAATTTAAAACTTGCTTTTAAGTTATTTTAAAGAATGAGCCCTCGTTTTCTACCAATGACGTCCGTTTTATTTTTATGTACATTTGAACTCCACGCTACATTGATCACTCTCTGAACTTGCCTTTTCATCATAAGCAATGTTATTACTAAAAAAATACATTTGTTTTTCTATGTAAAATCTGTCCCCCGTTTGTGGCCTTCTTAACCTACCAATGGTAGATGTATAAATGAAAAATTGCATTTATATATTGGGCATACATCTCTCTCAAGATGAATGGTAAATTAATTTCCCTGTCAGATGTTTTATCAAGATGATGATTAATATTGGTGTTCGTTTAATAAAAAAATAGTTCTTCAAATTAGGAAACAAACAATTCAATCATGATAAAGAAGGAAATAAATAAAGAACAAAACTATGCTTTATTTTTCTTTAGGGAAAATGTTGATTTTTTTTTCACCTAGTAATTGGTTAAAAAAAACCAATTAGTTCAGTTTCATTTCATACTGTGCAGACAGAATTATGATTTGCTCGTGACACAAAAATGTGAATTCATGTCTGCAAGTAGCTCCGTAAAATTAAAGAAAATGATTAATTAAAAAAATGATTAAGGTTTTTTCTTCTACCTACTTAGTTTATGTTTTATCTTTTACAATGATATGTTACATATATAAACAAGTTATTCATGTATCCGATGTACCATACCATGAAAGAACGAAGAAATCCTAAGCCCCATCAATGCTGAATAGAGCTATTCAGCAATAATAACATATTGAATGAAATTGACACTGACTCAAATATGCAACATGATTGTCACTATATTGTTAAGTCATGATTTTTAATTTCTAAAAGAAAATATTTTGATAAAAACAATCATATTGGATAAAAGTTTTATTGTTTTGAAGTGAATAATATTTCCTTAATGACTGAAAAAAATGTTTGATCTATCAAGCACAGTGTCGTTCGACTTTGGTCATCAAAGTAAACATTGAACATTAAATGTATAGGTTATTCAGTTTTAATTATACTCGAAATGTTGTCTATCACTAAAAATCTGTTAATATCATCTATTATTTTTTTATGTCACATTCGTGCAAACAAAAAACTACTTAAAAAAATATGATGGTTTGTATCAGCAATTTGATAGTACATATTTTGAATACTCTTGATCTAAGTTTCCAGTTATTTTTTAATTCGTTGCATCTTTTATATAAGAATATTTTACTTAATGCATTTTGTAGACTTAAACAATGTATTGACCTTGTATAGAAAGAGTTATTTTGTGTGTACATTATAATTACATTTCTTCCATTAATTTTCTACAAATAAAAAATGAACTGTAGTTCAGTTGATTTTAGTTGAGTACAGCATAAATAATGACACTCCCCTCTTGATTCAATTTTATACAGTATATTGAGGTTCGATTGAAATATGAACCACATGTAGGTTATAAATGCACCACACTTGACGCGTGCGGACTTGGCACCTTTCGTCTGGTGTCTACATTGTTTCTTTGCTGTATAAATCTTGCAGGTACAAGTGGAAGTTTCCTTTTCATTAACTTACGCGGAAAGGGAATACAATCGCATGATGCAAATACCATATTTACATACGGTTATAATGCATACAAATGCAATTGCATCGTTTCCGTCTGTTTATCAAAATTGTTTCTTGTAAAACACAGTCTTATCATATACGCCAGGTTCACCGCCATGATCCTGCCTTGTTGATTTTCCATCAGTAATGATTACATGGTCTTTTTCTGTAAGATCGTTAATTACCTACACCAATGTGTGCGTGATCACGTACTGTTGATAATGTAGGACTGGTAGAAATAAAATGAAACTGAGCAATATCTGTACAAAAATAAAACCAAGTTGTTAATATTCTCCAAATACTGGATCTATACTACTGTCGGTTATATAAAGCACGTCAAACCTTTCACAATTCAAATGTCAATAAAACTTAGTAATCATACATTAATATTTAGCTATTTTTTGGTGAGAGCAAACATTTATATTCTTGAGGGTGGCTTTTTAGAGAAAAATTAAAATTGATTTTAAGGCAAGGCAAACGAAAACACATTGCTAGAGAGATTGTGCCATAATGCAAGTTGTCATGACAACGTTAGAATGAGCATCGATTCTCGATTATATAATGCACCGAAAGACAAGACTATCCTTTTAAATGATGTATATTAACTTGGCAGAATCGTAAACAAGCTTTTTGTGCGTCAGGCAATTGCATTCATTATTGATGGACGATAAAAGTTGGTTCGGGCATAGATAGATCTGACAGCGTTCCTGAGTTTTAGTTCACTGGTAGGAAAATATGCGCCATCATTTGATAGGATGTCTGCTGAACATACTTTCTAGAAAAAAAAACCCCGTCGATTTCATTCTTATTGTATCTTTACCAGAAAACAAAATTAGTCAAAAGATAAGATGCTGAATCATATAACAATAACTCTTAGGATTAACTCGTATCTTATATGGTTTCAAAGTAAAAGTAAAATTCTTGAATCAAAATATCAACTATAGTAGGATGAACACAAATTCAGGAGATCGAAAAAACTACATGCTTAATGTTTACGTTGGTTAATACATGAATATATAGCTATTAATTAAGCATACATTTATATAAATGATTCTTTTAAATCAGGAAAGCAGAGGCATATGTTTACTACATAAGTGATACTAGATATGCGTTAATCGCTAATCTGAAAAAGCACATATACAAAGAACATCGTAAGATTCGTTTTAGATAAAAATGAGACTAAATGTCCGTTTCATCTTGTATGTTATCCTCTTATTCAGATCTGTATGGCCTTATGATTTTGTCCTTTGATTATACTGCCAATTATATGAACATTCCATAAAATTGATAATTAAAAAAAAATCTAATGAATCAAAAAATTGAAAGTTCTCTATGTAGCAGTGCTGAAATTTTAGTTCTAATGATTAGAACTAATGTGGGGAGATTGCAACAACGGCAGTCCATTGATACTATATTGTTAAACGTTACCAATAAATGTGTGGTTTTTTTTATATTGTCCGTATTGGAGTAAGCAAATCATAACCATAGATAAACCGCATTAACGTATGAGTTTTTTTGTAAGCAAGTTGATGTATTAAGCTTTACCAATGATCTTATATACAGTCACCGGAAGATTTCAATACGTTTTAAAAAGTCTTAACCTCTAAATCAATGTGACATCTTAAAGATTAGCATGCTTTGAAAAAATGAAAATGTTTAATGGAAACATTGCTGCTAAAAGCATCTTCTCAGTGTTACGTTTATGTAAATGCTGATGTAAATTTATAGTCAGTTTTTAATATGAAATATTGAGTTAACTAATCTAAACAATTTTCAAAGATATGTTATTGTAAAGCATATCAGCATAAGCAGACCGTTTGACGATGACAAACTATATATTGCGTACATATATTGCCTATATAATGTATATATTACATTTTAGCTGTTTTTGTTCGCATTAAGATAATACATTAAAACTGCGTACATGGCAAGAAAAAGATAAACTTCACAATTTCTAAGTTTTGTTATTCTTATCGTATGAACAAAAGATAATCTTTCAACATATTGCAAATTCACCGATTACTTCGAGAGTATCAGCTTAAATATTGGCAATTTAAAAAGAACGCTTCATTTACATTAATATTTTAAATATCATTTGCATGTAGGCCCAATTGAGTATTTTTGTAACATATTGATTTTGGTTTATCATACTAATATCAAAATGACGATTAATTAATCTTCTCGGTGTTTAATGATTTTTGACGTATTTTGCAATCTCAGTAAATTATATATTGCCAAGACATTAATTTAAGTCAAGTATTTCGAACGTTCCGATGAATTCATAGATTTCTGTTATCATAATTATGCCTATATCCTAACGAATATCACATCTCATATCTTAAAAACAAAGTTGCGGAATTTACAATCCTAAAAAGTTTCTTGCATGACATAGTTTCACTAAATTATGACATTTCTTAAGCAAACTTCACAATTTTTAGAATGCAGGAATACGTAATTTTTTACTATTTTTCTGACATCATTGTAATTTCATAGTATTTCTTTCAGAAGAAATCACTCGATATATTAGTTGACAGATGGTTGCCATTATGAATTAACCTTGCTTAAAAATACATAAACCTAAGGAGCCCTGCAAAAGGAAAATATGGCATCTTGCCAAAAGTGGATTTGTGAAACTAAATGGAATATAATACTCTTCATTTTTGACGGAACATTTTATGTATAGGATAACACAGATCGAGTCACTAGATTACACATGTCGTTCAGTGCTATATTGCATCACTTTTGATTTACAGCTGGTTTATAGCTTTGAACTTCATCAAAGCATAGCGGACTGATAACAACATGCATGCGTATAATAGGTGCACTCAAAAATGTATCAATATTTTACGTTTAACACATTAATCGAGGGAAAAATAACTTGAAAAAAATGATCAATTAAATATCAGTAATTCAATTGTAGTGTACATATACGCATAGATTTGAATGATTCAAGTTTTATACATTTGGTTCTCAAACTTGATTCAGTCGTTTAGTCGCATTTCTTTAAATACAATATAGCTCTTATCAGTAGCTTGTGTAATGTTTGGATTCGATCATGATTCGATTAACATATTTTTCCAAAACATTTTGACTACTAAAGTTTGGCCACTAGGAAGGTTCAACGGTTTTACATAATGCACCAATCATCAGTGTTTTCATCTAAAGAATATGACATTTTCTATATTAATGCAGCCTCATTTAAAACGTCTTATGCTGAACATTTTGATACATTAAGACAGGCAATACATCTACTATCAGATATGCTGTATCAATCCTCAGATAAGAAAGTGAATGTATGTGATGGGTATGTTAACTAAAGCTATCGACACTGCTTGAGCCAGAAATAAAAAGCAAACAATGTGACCTCTTTTCTTTGTCCTGACTATTCTCCTAATGTACGGATCTTGAAAGAAGATCAGGATAAGATAATGCTTAATCATTTTAGAAGCATTCACTTAACTGCGAACAACATTTTTTAAAAGGTAGATAAAAAGGAATTTGTTCATTTTTACTAGTACTATACCAGATAAAGATTAAAAGAACACCACTCATAAAATAGCAAAACATCTATATAGTTATATGAATTAATCATTGTATCTTTAATTGTACAATCTTTTAGTGAAATGGAAAACCAGTTTCTTAAATACATTTACATTTAGTATTAGCTTTAATTCTTCAACAATTGTTTATACTTTCTTCTGTAACAATATGCAAACAATAACAGTTTGACAAACATGAATCGTTTGTTGATAATAAATTTTTTGCATAAATGACGATGTTGTTAGCAAAGTCCCAACCAATTTAATCTTTCTAACAGCGATCAAAATTTTATGGATTTTATTGTCATTGCTTTGTCTTTCAACTATTTTTTCCTGTATAATTTTACAACATACGTATTTTAGATCAAAGTTGGGTATACGATATGCCTTATCTCTTAACTTGACTGGATGTTATATTGTTTTGATTGCTTTGTTCGAATCAATAGTTCAACTGTTACAACAACTGTTATGCTTTTGAAAAGTTGAAGCTATTATAAAAGCCCGATTTGACTTGTATATACCTTTACGTAATGTTTAATGTTTTTAAATTGATATAAGTCTTATGGCTCAATTTGTAAAATGTCTACATTTGATAAGTACATGTATATCTATGACTCTAAATGTGATGTTTACACTGCAAGCCAACATGAAATCTGATTGAGTTCTAGGTCAATATTCATCAACGTTCGAAAAATTCATCTACTGAAAAAAGAGAGTCTTCCTTGGGGACAGTGCCTTAGACTGATTTTTCAAAATGTGTCTATGCTGATGAACTTAAAAACATGTTTATACACTATACATGATATGTTACTACACTTTGTTAAAAAAATATTTCCTTATATTGATAATGACTGAACAAGTTTTTTCTAGTCTATATAATAAAATATTTTTAAAAAGGTGCAATTCATTTTTATGACCTACGGTAAACCTATGCATATATAGTTTCGTTAAGTGGCGTTTATTCGTTTTACTTAAACGCTATCGATCATATGACTTATAAAGAGCACAAACTTTGTACCATTATCTACATCACCAATATGCTATTGGCTATGTGCCAATATATTTGTATAAGCCTTGGCTATATACGAACCTTAATCTATGTATCTGTTTCGCATTTGTAAGCCTTTGATATTATTGCTATGATGTAAGAATGTAAGGAGAAAATACATACATTTATCATTTTCATAAACACAACTGTCTTTGATAAATGGTGAATCAAAGTTGCTATTCTTAAAAAAAAATCCATTATCAAATTAAGATTGATTCAAACTGTTTGAACAGTTATTTCTGACCCTTTTCTAATGAAAACCCCATGAATTGGATATGTATCCATCCTTCATTGTCATCTTATAATCTATAATCGATGTCAATTTTCTTCTTAGAATATTGTTTCTGCTAGAAATTTGACTTATATTTGACTTTTTTTTTTTTTATCGCAATTAGCATTTAAACTTAACTAAGAACAATATCAGAATAACTGCTTAGTTTAATGCCAAACTGTATCCCTCGGGTTATTTTAGATTAAAAATATAACACCTTTCGCCATATTTTTCTAAGTGTAGCTTAGTACCCTTTGTTACCCAATTATTGTTCTTCATGTTATATTTTAATGTAATAAATCAAAAAAGCATAGCTGTTTTTTGCATATCTTTATCACAAATTGAAATGATGTTTTTAAGAAATATCTAAATTAATTAGTTACAAATATAAGCTATATCAGACAAATTTCTAACGAATTTTTCTTCTGAAAAAATATTTTTACAACACCAGTCTTATTTTCACTTTCTTAATCATGACCCCTCTAAATAGGGCTCTGGTTCTTCATTTCAACAATAATAACACCTACAAATACCTTATGACAAGTGCAAGTCTGAAATTGTCCCGCATTTTCAAAGAGGAAGTCGGAAATATAAATTATATAAATGGAAGAAAAACCAATGTTGGACGAAATTTCAAACAAAGCACTGTATTGTATTTATAGTAAAGGTAAGGTGAAATAAGTTATTCTTTTCAAATATTCGCCTTGGTTGAATAATAACAAATCAGCTAAGAACAACAGGAAACAATCATTTAATAGAAAGATGTAAAAAGATAACAATACTTTATCAGGAAATAAACACAAATTTTATACGTTTAAATGTCAAACACGCTCAGGTGGTAGATAAAATGTGGTCAATAGATTACACAGTATTAGTTTATATGAAAAATGTCTGCATGCTTACTGTTATGCATTTATATTTTACTTTGCTTCCAATTAATTTTACCATCTTTCTGTAAAAAAGAAAAAAAAACCCAAACAACAAAGGATATGTGGAATGTTTTATTTCAAACTAATTCTACATTCTTTCAAAGTGTACGCTATTTACGCTGCTTCTGTTGTTCGACGTAATTAGAGCAGCAATGCATTTGTGAATTGCAATCTTTAATGGAATATGTGCGAAGAAATTTACCTTTTATAATAGTTATTTGAGCTTGTTTAGCAATAAACTCGTTCTCTGATTATTGAAAAATATTTAATCATCTCAATAAATAAATCAAGTAGAGAGGAAAAAAAGACATTTTAAGTTATTTATGCCTTTAATATTCTCAATACATCACGGTTAATGGTTACCCCCCCCCCCCCCCCCCAAAAAAAAAATACTTAAGAGGATCTATGGATTGGTTGTATTCATAAAGATAAATTTGCTGCCGTTATGAACCTAGCTCATTTACAAGAAATTATAACGATATTAAACTAAAGAAATGCCTAACGCAATATCAGATGCAAACTTTTGGAATAATCAATAAATAGATAATTAGTTCTAAAGCGACTTTAATTTCTCTACCGTTGATTATGCTGTCTCTTTCCTTTAAACGTGGTTTCGTTGCGATAAACATGTTTTAAGCACATAGTATTGATAACTTGCCTTGCTTTTGCCCAGACAGAGTTCGTTTTGAAAGAAAATGTTATGGAAAAGTTTGTTTTTTAGAAGCTTTCTTCACGATAAAGTGCTGGTACCTGTCCACCTTTTTAACAAACGATTACAATCGCATTATACACCTTGATAAATAAAATGTAGTGATTATGCGACACTGAAATGAGAAATATACGCGTATTAGGGGTACGTTGAACGTAGCTGGCATATCATGTCGATAAACTAAGCACTTTTTAAACTCTGAAATATCAGTAACATGATATGGTGAAAAGGGCATGGTTACGATTTTGGTCAAAACTCATATTCCTATTGAAGTATCTACAATGTGTCAGAAATGCTTTCCTTAGAGTCAACCACAATTTAAGTGTCATTTGTTGAGTTAAAAGCGAGATACAGAGCTCACAATTACTTGTTTTGTAAACAAAGCTTTGGTCATGGGTTTGTTTTCATCTTGAAGGTTGAAAAGAAAACTTCAAATTTAGACCTAAAATGATTGTGGCAAAATTTAAGAACTGTAATGCTCAAAATGAATGAGCTGATAAAAAATCAGTTAAAAACGAACTTTTACTTGTTTATTAAAACAATGTAAACATAAACATAACACAAGCCTTGCTAAGATAACTAAGTACTTTGAGCATCTTGCTTATATCTCTACGACTGAACTCAAATAATTGTTGATCATTAGTAAGACATTACTTAAGCATTGTAAACAAAAAATATAGAAAAAATATGACCAAAATCGTGGCAATGCCTCTTATGCAAATTTCTATTATCTTTAATCTTGAAAATATGTTTAATGATTACGATTCTTGAATCTTGGAAAATTTCATTTCAATGTTCTGACGAAAATAACACGTTTAATTGTGCCATGAAAACATAATTATACCAAAACTTTGATCTCAGCTTGAATTAATAAATAAAGAACGAGTTTTCGTAAAGATTGCAGAATAACCTCTGAGGTCGAGAAAAGAAAAGATAATGAGAGTTTCCTTTCTATTCTACTAACAGCTCAAATTTTCCACTGATCGTCTCTCCTACATAGACAGGAACTAACACATTTACGTGGCTGTTCCATGTAACCCCAAAGGTTTTGTAAAAATGCCTATTTACCACAAGTTTCCAATCTGACTGATACGCAGACGACATATTATTTTCTCTTGTTTATAAAATAAGTTTAAATCATATTCATATAAAATTTAAGGGTTACTTAATACCATTACTAATACTGTTCTTAATTTATCTTATAAACAGGCAGTGCAAATATGATAGGGGGTCCGTGGAACAGCCACACTAAGCTCTTCGAAATAAACATTTGATGCAATACTCATTATTTTGGGTGGAATTAAGACCTGAAAATGATATGGTGTTAATTTTTGTTACCGTTTGCAGTTATATACTTTCGTGATTAGTGCGAAAAAAAGGTATTTTAGGCTACACACTCATAAGACATTTGCAAACTGTCTTATTGCTTTTAAAATGTGTCAAATCTTTAAATTTAATTTAATTTTCAAATAGTTACAAATTTTGAGCGTTGTATAATGATAAATTATATTTTATGAATGATTGAAATTTTGACTGAAGTCTATAAATGTTTCATGATCTGGAGGCCTGATCTCAAAATTTACGAATGACATTCGTGATACATTGGGGAATAACGGCCGCAGTATCTCTTTGATATCAACAATTATTGTAGAAGAATGTCTGTTTTTGATTGATAGAGTATATAAAAAATTCAGGCTTATTTCAATCAAATTAGAATTAGACTAGTCCTCAAACCAAACATTGCTGTGTTACAGTTGCAAACAATTTTCGATTATATATATATATATATATATATATATATATATATATATATATATATATATATATATATATATATATATATATATATATATATATATATATATATATATATATATATATTTTACGATTGTTAATCGGATTTATAAAATGTCAAATTAAATATAGAACAAACTGACTCCTTCACAGATATTTTTGTTTCTTAATGGGAGACAGTTAGTAGCAAAAGGTATTATCATTAATTCTTTAAATTCTTCACGTTATATTAATTGGATCTGTTATAAGCAATTAATATATATTTAGCATTTAAAGCATTGAAAATAAATTCTTGCGTTAGTCATACGAAGCAGTGGATTAAATTTGATATTATGACTGTACAACAATATTACCGAAAAAGTTTAAAAAGCCATAGAAAGGTATAAGAGTTATAACTTGTTATCATTGGTCACCTTTTAACTGGTTGTCGTTCTATACTATCGTTTGTACAATTACCATGTCCCAGTTAATGGCACTTAAAGGAAACTTGAGCATTTTACTTGGCGATTTAAATTGATGATAAAATTGAATTTTAAAACAAACGTAAAAAAATGAAATAAATTTACCTTATCAAAGTGACATTTTATGATTTGATAAAATGAAGAGTATTTAACGATCAGTGATAAGTTTGATTTGAGCAGTACGTGTGTTACGGTAAATCAAATGAAATTAACATTCATGAAAGAAAACTGAATTTTAAAGAAAATATCACAAGGCTAAAACAAATTTTAACTGGTAAGAATAGAGCTAGATTCCTGAAATCGTTTGTTGGCAGGAATGTTATGTACGCATATCCTGTTTGCCGTGTGAATGTTGTAAGTGCGCAGCTCCCACTTACAGGTGCTCTCAGTCATAATATCTCATTACATGAAGTAATTTGATAATGCCTTATTGGACATTTTATTACATTCTTTTATTGTCACATGTATGCATAATTACGCATGAACAATCCGTGGTTTAAGTGAAGCATAGAACAAAAAAGCGTATGCTGATTTGATAGTGAATTGTCTGTGTACAGCTGTGTATATACACAGCCACTTGTAACAGCTTTGCCAGCCTGTTTCGTCACCATGGCAATAACAGGAATCCAGGACGGTTGTTGACGGACATTTACTCTTACTTCCGAGATAACCTCACATATCTGCATGTAGAGAGTATTTACCTCAAATTGATTCAAGACAAATTTGGTCTATCATTGATTGTCTATTTACTGAGTCAATGATCTTTTCGGGAGATTTTATGTTGAACTATCGGTCACGCACTTCCCTAGGCTTTAATAAACAAGGCTATTTATAGCCTCTAGAAGATTGATCACGTTATGTACACCGTGAGGTAAATTTTGGCCTTGTATTCATTCTGTTGACAATGAATACAGCGTTTTGTATTATGTAATTTTGTAAAAAGTACCATAGTTGTAAAGGGGCGTATTTAAATCTCTATCACAATTTATTTGCTCGTAGTTAAATATTCGGATTATAATTGTTAAGATCCGATGAGTCTTTTGGGGATAAGAAACATGATAATTGGACGAGAGATTTAGTATGGAATCATTGTGCAACGTTACAATAATCAACTCTTAAACTTAGACTTAAACATGCACTGATAGTTACAAAATATATCTTAGTACATATGTAATAACTTAGGTTATCTTAAATCAACTTGTGGGAATTCAGAGGCGTTTATTTTCTTCAAAATGTTTTTTTGCTTATCAACATTAACCCAACATTAGGGAATTTAACTTTTGTTTAGTTTGTTTGTTTGTTTGTTTTTTTATTTTAAAATTTGAATATTGATTTTTTAATATTCATTATCAAATGCTTTGATTCAGTATGACTTTATATATTTACTCCCATGCTTTGTGATGAAATCTGATTTTTATTGTAAGACCTGTGAGATTTCTTTTTGGAAATATAACAGGTTTTATCTGACAAATGGATTAGATTTATTAACTATGGAAGTTTCTTTTATGACGTGTTAAACCTTCTTGGTAGGATTTTAGACAAATGGGGTTAAGATGCAATAAATATGTATATTATTGTTGCTTTGTTTGATATGTCTTTATGTATCATTTGTATGGGATTTCCCCTCTTGTATGTCTACTAGTAAATAAGAAGCATTTTTGTGAATCAAAAAGTAAAACGAAAACTTTTTTAGGGAAAATGAGAAGAATATATATTTTTTTGATGGACTGTTCGCAATCTTTAAAAATTTCAATGCCTGGCAATTCAAAGCATTCCGGTATCTTAAAGCTTATATCAATCTATCCATTTGTGATTGAAGTGCACTCTAGAACTAAACATCTCACCTCTGTTTCCCTAAACACAAATACATCTTATATGACTAACACAAATACATCTTATATGACTAACACAAATACATCTAACATGACTAACACAATTACATCTTACATGACTAACACAAATACATCTTACATGACTAACACAAATACATCTTATATGACTAACACAAATACATCTTATATGACTAAACAATTACATCTTACATGACTAACTCAAATACATCTTACATGACTAAACAAATCCATCTTACATGACTAACTCAAATACATCTTACATGACTAAACAAATCCATCTTACATGACTAACTCAAATACATCTTACATGACTAACACAAATACATCTTACATGACTAACACAAATTAATCTTACATGACTAACACAATACATCTTACATGACTAACATGACTAACACAATACATCTTACATGACTAACACAAATACACCTTACATGACTAACGCAAATACATCTTACATGACTAACGCAAATACATCTTGCTTGACTAACACAAATACATCTTACATGACTAACGCAAATACATCTTGCTTGACTAACACAAATACATCTTACATGACTAACACAAATACATCTTACATGACTAATACAGATACATCTTACATGACTAACACAAATACATCTTGCTTGACTAACACAAATACATCTTATATGACTAACACAAATACATCTTATATGACTAACACAAATACATCTTACATGACTAACGCAAATACATCTTATATGACTAACACAATACATCTTATATGACTAACACAAATACATCTTACATGACTAACACAAATACATCTTACATGACTAATACAGATACATCTTACATGACTTACACAAATACATCTTGCTTGACTAACACAAATACATCTTACATGACTAACGCAAATACATCTTGCTTGACTAACACAAATACATCTTATATGACAAACACAAATACATCTTACATGACTAACACAAATACATCTTACATGACTAACACAAATACATCTTACATGACTAACACAAAGACATCTTATATGACTACACTTTAGAGTTTAACGCTTCGTTACAATAAATATAGTTAACCTTTTTCATTTTCTATATCCACAACTACCAAAATTGCACAATATAAGGAAATGTCTATAATGAAGTCACTCTCGAATAAAATCATTGCATAAGATAATGTACATATGCATTGTATTATGAAGATCTATTGTTATGATGTCATTTCAAATTATTTAGTATAATTGATTTTATTCAACAGTTTGTTTTTTAACTCTACCCAAAATAAACCTAGATCATGAAATTCATAAACAAAAAACACCATTGTAACTCATTTTAAAAATCAAAATTAATAATTCAAAATACTTCCTACAACTGATCTAGACAATCACGTGTTGGGTCGATTAAAACTTTGTGTCCTGCTTAATTTCATGTCCAAAACCTCGTAAATTTTGAACACGTAGAAAATTAAATCGATTATGATAGGAATATGTACGTTTTTGTTTAATCTTAGTTTAAAAAAACTGATTCACCTTTTTATAAATCGAAGGATAATAAGAGGGTGTGGACTTTAAAAGATACATGATTTCTTTCCTAATGTTTTGTCAAACTGTTTCACCATGTATATCGAGAGCCATTTATACGCTGTATTGATATCGTTTAATAGAATAGCTCTTTAGAAAAATATGGAAAAAAATTCCGAAATTTAAAATGTAAAATATATGATTTGTTCCCTTACTGAATAATAGTTTAGAGACAACCAAATCATATCTCAAAACTGTAGCTAGGTCTGATGGTTAATTTGTTGATCATCACGCCTCCTTAATTGAAAAAGCCGATAATAGGCGCCTTCCTGAGGATATCATTTTGGAATAAAAATAATGAATAATAAACATCCACCAACATTGATGTTATTACATCATTAAGGCAATAATGTTTTTAAAAATGACTCTATTTGTTATTACTTGATTTTTTAAATCATTACTGGAAAAAAAATATATGTTCTTCGATGATATTCTTTTGCTAGTTCAAAAACATTTTACATCTATTCGTCAGGGTAAAATTCATACTTGAAATATACTGCATTGCAACTGATGATAATGGGGAAAAATATTGGCACATGGGAAGAAAATGATTTTTGTTACGTTGCTTATCTACGAAAGCCCAGAAGGTAAAATCTGGGTAACACATTGCTATCTAAATGTTCCTTAAAAACTACTGATAACCAAACTCATGACAAAAATAAGAAAATACACCGAGTGGCTTTAACTAAATTAAGATTGATGAGCTATAGGATACCGTTTGAATACATTCAAATGGGATACAAATTGCTTGCAACATAGTAGTGCAAGAAACTGTGTTCCTGACGTATCTACATGATTCGATGTGGGACTTCTGATATTTTGATGGCTTCATTGTTGGCGATTAAATCTCAAACATGTCTGATTAACAGAACTGTTTATTTTTAAAATCATGAAGTTTATTTTGGTTAAAAGGTCGTTAAGATTAAGTTTTTACCTTGAGCATATTCAGTGTGATTCAATAAGTATTAAACAGCATACTGAGGGGTTTGAAGATTAATTATCAACTTGCCAAATAAAATTATATTACATAGTTAAGTCATCACGGCATTTACATTCGACCTTAAAACACATGAATAGATCAATTGCCTCTGCACAGAGTTTTAAATATGGATGTGTGTGGCTGATTGCTATCGTCCTCAGATGCAAGAATCTGCCTTGTTTTTCTGGATATACATGTACGATTGCTTAACATCAGAAGAAAGAAGAAAGAAAAGGTGCACTTTTCCCCTTTGTTCACATGCCAATAGTAGTTTGAACCTGTTTCTGTCATAGGTTTATCGTTTTATATGCCAATACACCAAATAGCCTGGAAATAAACTGGCTTGGCAAGTCTAGACCAACACAATTTACTTAACATTTTGTAACATGCTCTTGCAAAACTAGGAGAGAAAAAACTTCAGTGCAAATTTTTAACGTTTTTTATAATGTAATTGCATGATGCCATTCGATTTAGATAACGATAAAGCAAAGATAAATCAATCAAGGGAATAAAAGTGCTCTCTCTGACTCTCCTTTCCTTGTTTTTGAGTGTAAATGGGATATCTGTGTCAAATTGTTTTGTTTGTTTGGTATTTTTAATGCACCAAAGATAAACTTGAAAAATTGAATAATTATAGATTCAGTAGCTGCATATTAAATTTGATTTTTGATTTTCCATAAATGTGTAATATATTTTAATTTTCTTAAATTGACATGATTTTTTTTTCTTTTAGAAAATCAAACACTTTAATTGAAATATAATATAGTTGGTCATAGAAAATAGACTGACCACCTCAAATCTTCACGGGACTATGATAAAGATTTATTTGTTTTAAAACTTTTCTGGTATATTGATATAGCATAATGCAATAAAGAAATGGTATATGTCATTTGTTTATTAAGCATACGCATTCTTATCTCAACAAGTTGATTTTGAATGACAGATGATCTTACCAGGACCTTGGATAAAGTGAAATTTAGATTGGCAAATGATCTTCACAGAACCTTGAATAAGATGAAGTTTAAAATAAATACTTTATTGATACTGTTTACTGAAATATCATTTGTCCTTCTTTTGATAATGAACAAATCTTAATAGCCACAATCATAGGGAGACCACTAGATCAACGTAAGCTAGCCTTCATTCTGTTATCGATGTTTAATGTCAGAGTGATAACACTCAATTTACAAGAACATGGAAATTTGCTTTTGTCTTAATAGTGATGAAATCGTTTTTATTAAAAAGTGTTATAGACATTTTATATATCAAATGTTATAAACACAAGTCTTGTAATGAGAAGGAACCTAATTATCTTGGAATGTTTCATGCAACTTGAGCATGTTTCTGATGCAAACTGTTTTGCTTATATAATGATTTAAAGTGGATGGATTATTTTTGGGTATTTTGTAAAATTGACAAATGAATCAATAATTGATTCAATTATCTAGAGAAATTTTGCTTTAGTGCATTTTGCTGTGGGGAAAAAAAATAAACTGTGCATCACGCAGCTGTAGGTTTTTTTTAATTGAACAAGTGTGCTTTATCTTCCGTGTAAATTTGCATTCGTGTAACAGAGTAAGCTGATCTTCTCTGTCTGCGTTCAACAACAGGAAATGGAACACAAGCGGGAAATAAGATTACAATGTATATACCATCCTGTTTTCTCTTGATAACTTATGAACGCACGATAACATGATACATGACAATGTTACACTTCATGACGGTGCTTCCTTACTTATTTACTAACATATACTTTTTACGCGTACACAATTTCCACACCGTCTTTGCTCCAATTGACCTTGCCCTTTTGTATTTTCCAAAAACAGATAAGCGCCGTTGAGTAAAGAACAATTAGAATTTATGCAAATTAAAAAAGTCAAATATTTCTTTTATATATTGGTACGTCCCTAAAGAAATCTGTGAAAATAACAGACATGAAATAAATTCCTTTTGAGGATATTTAGTGGAGAATGGGGTTTCTATTGTCCATCAAACCATACAAAACCTCGCCTTTTTACAAAACCACCTCCTCCGCCACCATCGTCATCATCATCATCGTCGTCGTCGTCATCATCATCATCATCATCATCATCATCATCATCATCATCATCATCATCATTTCACAATTTATCTACATTTTTATTCTTCCACAATTTTAAAAACAATATATTTTCTACAATTACTCAATATAATGATTTTTTTACACCTTCTAAATTTAAAATTCTTCTATTTTTAACGTATTGACGTTTTCAAACATTATCAATTTAATTTCTATTTTAAACGTTGCTTGCCATCAATCTATATTTTTAAAAAATTATCCTTCCAAATTAATTCTACATAATCATTTTCATGTTTTTTTTTCAACATTATCAGGTTATAACATTTTGTTTTTCAACATTTTCATTAACAATAATTTAACAACAACAACATTCAACAACATTTAACATATCATTCCTCCAAACTTTTTCAACAATAATCATCCTTCCACAATGTTACCAGAGTATTATTCCAAGAGTTTTTAACAAAATTAACCCTTCACATTCAGTTTTTTTCCATTTGTTAGCTTTATCAACCTTTCACATATTTTTTTATCAAGTAATATTTTGCATACTTTTCCAATAAACTTACCTTACATAATTCTGTAACATTTTCATTCTACTCTATTTTTTTAATATTTATATTCTACCGTATTTTTTTTCCATACTATCAACCTTCGACAAATAATAACATTTAAATTCTTTCACACTTTTATACAGTAACATTCTTCCATATTATTTCAACATTATCTTCCTTCCACATTTTCTCATCGTTACTTTTCGGCAAGTTAGAATTATAGCATATTATTATTATTTATTTAGAAATACAATCTTATGTTTTGTCTTTCAACCTGATTTCAACCTGATTTCAGTTATAGAAAAGACAGATTGAAAATTAATTTCGTAAGCTGTAGTTCATGAAAAAGTTTTGCAACTTTGATTGTTTTGAAACTCTTTGAATGTTATCAACATTTACATTTTTTAACTTCTCGATTTTTTTTTAAACAAAATTGTATTTTTTTAACATAACCATTGCCCATGTTGTTTGCACTGAAAATTCCCAAAACAAAGCTCACAACCATTCAAACATTTGATACACCTTTAATTTTGCAATGTTAAATTCATTTGTACTACATATTTTTTTCTCTGTATTTTGTCATAGTATTCTGTATATGTTTTTCATGTTAGTTAAGAAATTTAAACCGAATGTCTTTTTTTTAAATAATCGAATACTGATTAAACGCAGCTTAAACACTCATTGTTTTCGCTCAATGTACGTCTGTCTAATCTTTTGATATCACAGTCCGGCCTAACATCCAACCCCTAAACTCTAAAATGGCCACAGCACGATCTTTGCCAAGTGTTTGTCAAATCTCTGATTGGGTTTCTCAGCCATCCCCGTTGTAGCTAAAACAGTATTTGTTTTTGCTCAAGGTTAACCTACATTGTCTTCTCATTTATATCTCATGGCTCTCCTATGTGACAAATTCGCCGTTGAATGATATTGCAAATGAATCCATAGGATCTGCCATACCATGGTAAGAAAAATCAAAATCATGCAACAGTTGGCACGATTGCATTCTCAGAGTCAGTCCTCAGGATATCATTGAACACGTTGTATATGGTTTGGATTGCGCAATATACCATATGACAACATAAATTATTTTCCCTTACTTACCGTAAATATTGTTGATACATAAAATTTGTAAGAACAACCAACCATTTGAACAGATGTTGCTTACAGATAATATCATATATGTTCGGTTTAGAAATTGTTTTTATTAGGAATATCAAGAATTGTGTCTGTGATGTAGTCTGACGTTTTATCGGTCTGTCATTTTTGTGTATTTATCTTCGTATCTTATCAAAAACAGGAAGCGTCCGACTTACTCCGTTTAATCACCATTACCCTCTCCTTGGTGTGTGCTTCGGCAAGTTATGTTTTTATGACAGGTGTGTATTTTCGTGTGCCACTACATTATGCTCCTCACTCTGTGGAGCTTCTAATCCTGATGACGAATTACTGTAACTCTTATATTAGGTATAAGCTATTGAATATCTGTCAAAATGACCGACTTGTAAAATAAATCAATGCATCGTATTTAATCACAAATGAAAGACTTAACTAAAAGTTACATAATATGTTGATCAAAGATCCATTGCACAATTTAATGGATATTTTTGCCGAGTTGGTATATTATTATTATTCTACCAAACAATTATGATATATTACAAACTTTTGTTAATTAAACAAACAATACCTCTTCGGTGGTTATGCAGGTATGAAGGTAGCTAGCAGTTCAGACAAATTGCATAACCAGCGGCAACGGGTTATATAGATAAAGTACATATGTTATTGCTTTTTTCGATCAGTTTACTGCATAATATAGACATCCAAATTTTTTTTAATATTGATCATTTATTGATGTTAGTGTTGTACGAAGGCAAATAGATTAAAACTTTAAATTCGATTCAGTTTTATCATTAGGGAGTACAACGAAGTCGCGTTTTTCTTAAAATATACCATGCACAAGATCTAAACATAATGCATATATGTAATATTCACAAACACAGATATACATGTATTTGAAAACTCAAATTGAACAATACTGTCACTTGGAGGTTTTCATTAATGAGATGAAAATAATCGAGTTTAAGTAACAGTCGTCTTAATTTGAGTTTTTATAACATATAAACTATAATTGTTTAACAAGGATGTGAACATGTGATCTTATTGTACAGACTGATAAATCAAAGCTGCACCACAATGGTACATGTACCGTAAAGTGGTTATTTACGCGTGGGAGAAATTTACACTAGTTACGCGGATAGTTTAAAATCGCGTGAAATACCCCGGCGCGGACGGTGAAAAAAAATTTTGTTTAGTGTTGTTAATCACATATACGCGTATCTATTACCGAATCGTAGTGTTTGACCATAGAATACGGGTACTTAACCCCAGCGTGAATAAACAGTATGTCAGTATGTATAAATTGATAAAACGAAAACAATTGAGTTGAGATAACAGCAATTTGTTATTTGAGTTTTCAAAAACACATACATTCGTAAACTGTTTTTATTTTATCGTAACCTGTTTTAAAGAAAACACTTCCAAAATAAAATATTTACATTCTACTGTGTTTTGCCATTAAATTCCGTGATGTTTAAATGCCTCTAAATGCAACACCTATTCACTGCGTATGAATTTACAAGTAATTTACATAAGTAGTTCTCAAACAGTGATTTCTATGTTACCGGTTAAAAAATGTATGTCATAAATGTTGTCAAAACACCATGTTTTATAATTATTCAACAAAACAGTTGACTTTATTGTTGAAAGCAACATTTCAATAGTTATTTTTCATGTATTATATTTTCATGCTCGTCGATCTCATCTCAATAGTCTCTGTGATAACCAGTTTAAACCGGTTTTACAAATCAGCTGTTCTTGCTATTACTAATTCACTCCCTCCGTGATCTGCACTTTATATCAATTTATTTAAGTAAACAATTGATTTCTTCAGTAAGGGAATGTAAATATAAGCATTGAATGATT
Source organism: Magallana angulata (assembly GCF_025612915.1). Taxonomy (NCBI): domain Eukaryota; kingdom Metazoa; phylum Mollusca; class Bivalvia; order Ostreida; family Ostreidae; genus Magallana; species Magallana angulata. Next base: position 1,930,902 of record NC_069116.1, on the reverse strand, counting down.
TATTTTTGACGTCGTCGTGTCAATAACTGCCGTCAGATGAGCAGACAAATTATCATAACGCGCTAACGCGCGTTATTCAATTTGTCTGCTCACCTGACGGCAGTTATTGACACGACGACGTCAAAAATAAATCATTCAATGCTATAATAAGAAATGCTCACCACATGTATCAGCTCAATGATATAATTTCAGTACATATTATGCAAGGGATGTAAATCATAATTTTTTTGGGCTTACTGATGAATACACTTTGCTTATTCATGCGCCATGAGCACAAATATAAATGTCACCACGTGTTTTGAGTATATTAATTTTTGTTATATTAATTGAAACGTTCAACCTTACATAACCAATTTGATTTTTCTCTACAAAGTTTCTGGCACTATATTTTAGCTGCGGAAGCATACGTACTAGATAACGTACATGTTAATATGGTTGTTCCATGTATGTTTCATATCCCTGAGTGAGAGCTTATATAGTGGGTGTACAGCAACGATACACATATATTTCATTAAAAAAACATCATTATGAATATAAATATAACGAATATAAATACAAGCATTGAATGCTTATTTTGGGATGCCAGAGGACCGACGACATCCAAAAATAGCATTCAATGCTTAAATAAATCACATCAATCAATTAACATACCCTTCCCGTCTGTTACTAATAACAACACCAGAAAACACTATCATATGTTTGCCAATAATATGATATTCAAATTGATGAGAATAGTCGGTAGCAAATAAAAATGGAACAATACATGGTTTTGACAAATTAAACATATTTAATTTTTCTGTTATTGATCCATGAATTTGATGTATATATGTATCAATTATGATAAAAGCTTAATTTAAAAAATGTCCATCAATATGTATGAGTATGATGGAAACAGATCTTGAAATGTTGTCATTGTCATTTTTATTTCACAACACTGAATGTTTACATATTGTGAATATTGCAGAAGACAATCTGACTCATCGTTAAGGGTTTTCCGTGTAACAGCAGCCAAGGGTATAGCATTATGATCCTCTCGTACTGAGAACAAAAGCTAGACGCTCGGCTACCCACAGCCTTTGTCTTCTGGCAGTGAGGCGCAGCATACGTATTAGACATATGGGAACTATTTACGCCTACTGCATTATCAAATATCAAATAAATGTTTTAGATATGTCGAGTTAAATATTGCATTCACAATGTATTCATTAAATTTTCTATTAACATTGATGTTGTTCGATTCTTCGTAATTACCTTGTGAACTTGGCTAGGAACATGGTTTTTTTTTTTTACTTAATTCAGTTTAGGTTAGCATTTTGATCACACAGAATTGTGTAACCAGTTACAATTTTGATTTGCTAGCATCATCCATTTTCTTAATATTTTTTAAAAGTAACTCCATGATATTTATTTGTTGGAAGATTTTAACCGTACCTTGCGTAAGACAACTATATCACTGATTTTGCCCATTATAAACTAAAACGGTATAATTTTAAAAAAAACTATCGTTTTTAGTTATATTTATTATAAAGAGAACTTAAAATTCACACCAGTATAGATATAAAACACTGCATGTACAATCACCTAAAACAAACGATAACACAATCTAGGTTATGATCCGACTCTTACAATTCTTATAACAGATTTTAATTGTTACAGCTATGCGAATGTCTGAGTTAAAGTTCAAAACAAACATACAGCATAGCAGACAATGTTATTGATTTAAAATACAGTCTATGCCTTTGTAAACACACACACACACACACAAAAGCTCACACTCAATCGTCAGACTTGTTTCTTGCTAACTTGTGAGAGCTTGTGATAAACGTGTTTTAACACACCGTTATTGGTCGATTCAAATTACTGGTTTTTTAAACAACCGACCTAGGAAAGGGAAGCACTCTACATTTAATAATCGACTAGCCTTTAGGAGCTTTGGTCTTTTTCTTGTCTGCGTGTTCTAAAGACCAAAGAAGTCGCCATACACTGACTGACGAACCTTATTTCATGTCGATGGCGTGGTTACTTACACGACTGGGGTTTTTCTGTATAATTAGGTATATGAACGTTAATGCGGGGCTCCGTCATGCGTGAGTGATGTGTACGATAAGAGTAGGGAAAATACCTTAGACAAGCGCCCGAGGGTATGCTCAATTCAACGTGCTTTTTTCGTTAATGGTATGTAACTGAACTGCGATCACTGCAAAGTGCATAATCTAATCATAATGTATCGTTTTTTCGATAAGTCAATATTTGCCAGTTTGTTTACAGATCATTTAACCCAGCCGCTTTTACATTTCAGTTTAAAAACATCATTTATATAATTAAGTAAAATGTAAATCCTTTGATCGAGACACAGATGGCTGACAAATGGTCGGGGTGAATACAACAGTTGTTATCCTGGGAAAGGAATAAAAAGAGGATTATTGCGAGCATAATTACACATACATTTAAATATGTTGTGAATTCATGAGTCATATATTCATAACAACTTTACAACCACTAATTCATGAGACGCACTAATGTAGAAACCGTATAATAATTGTTGTGTGTGTGTGTGTGTGTGTAATATATGTATACTTTTTGCCCTGCCTATATGGCCGAGTGGTTATAAAGCGGTGACCGCTCACTGCTAGGAGAGTGGGTTCCAGAGGTCGCGAGTTCAAGGTTTGGTCCGGGCGGAAGGTGGAGCTCCAATATAGTGAATTTCCTTGTGCTGTTATATATAAGGAATAAGGAATCATTCTTTGAGTATTATGAGGTGATAATTTTGGTCGGGGCGTGATCAAATCCAATAAAGCCCGAAGGGCTTTATGATAGGTTTGATCACGCCCCGACCGAAATTATCACCTCATAATATTCAAAGAATGATTCCTTATTACTTATATTTATATAATCTTAGGCCATCGTACGATTAAATATTTAAATATAAATAAACAAACCCCGCTGGCGCCTCGATTTGGCGTCGTTTGTATTATGAGTTATATAGTACAAAATCGATAAGTAGTGTTATCACAGGGAAAGACACTGGATAATGTAAATATATATAAATATACAATTTAACCAAATTGATTTTTGATAGACTGTTTAGTAGTAGTTACAGAATATGTAGGTATCTATCCGTATACAAATAGCAACCTTGAACGATTTTGTTTGAAGAGAGAATTCTTTCACATTGGACACGACTGAAAATATTCCAAATATTTCTAAGAACATGTTTGCTCCACTATCACTCTGACAAACATACAATAAACTGTGGTAAGACTCGCCGTAAATTGGATCAAGTTCACGCTGTTATCTGAGTATGCCATTTAGTGAAGGGCAACCTAGACTGTTGATTGCTAGAATATTGCTGAAGAAACATCAAAGGTTCGTGCTTTAATAATAAAATATCAATAAAAATTGAAATCAATATTGCTTGTGGTTTTTACTGATTTTTTAAGAGTTTATGATTCTAAATTTGTCTTTTGGTCCAAACAACCCAGTGGTCTTTAGAACCTGATACTGTTGTTGCCCAGAATGATCTCTGCAAAATATGTAATATGATGTAATATGATTGTCGTTAACCTTGTAGAAACATTGAGTATGAAAAACATGAAAAATAAATTCGATAGTTAAAATAGCGGTTAAATGACGAGAAAATAATCGCCTGCTAATGCATACATCATTGATAACCATTCATAAACCATAATTTGACCTAGATTCACATTGAGAGCAACTTGTGGTAATATGCTTTTACAAACATATGAATTAACGACACAATTGGGTGAAATACATACGGAAAAAGAATGAATTTAGGTATATTAGATGGCCATTGCCCTAGATCATACTAAAACTATGACATGATCTATTTTGATTGATCATGCGCGGTTATGAGGTGAACGAATGAAAGAAGCCCGTATGACACACCTTAGAGAAAAATGTATTTTTATATTTTTCTTGGAAACAATAAAAAAAGTAATAAAAATAAAATAATCATTGTTGTCTACCAGCAAATTAAAATTCTTATAAAGACCTTATATATGGAAGTTACCATGGTTACTGCAACTAGTTGAAAGTCGTCTGAGGTCAGTCCGTGCTGTCGTTTTGATCGATTTTTAAATATCGACGGATTGCAAATTTCATAACAATGAAACAAGCCACCAATGAAAGATCTAAAATTACTATTATTGGTATTTGAATAAACGTTGAAAGTCAATGAGCTAAATAATGCATTTGAAAGCAGTTTTAAAAAGTCAAAGAAATGCTTATATCAAAACGAGGCCGAGTAGTTCTAAGATCGTGACAAGGCACATTCATGGCAACATGAAACGCAATCAGGTTTCTGAAAAATCAATGAGTTTAGAAAATACGCAGTGAATATAAATATAATTTATGTTGTTGAATAGGGTACTTTACAATAGCTTCACCTGTATGCTTAAATATGGGCACCAAACAATTACATTTATATGAAAAAATTTAACATTTTATTCTTCGCTTTTTAATTTTTTTTTTTAAAGTTTCGTATAATTAAGTTCATGAAAATGAGTGTAAACAATCCTAAAGATGAGTACTTAATTAGCCAACATATCGTCTTAATTCAACAATATATTAGTTCAAGATTATGAATCAAGATTAGAAATCTACAGGGGTTTTTTTTATCTTTATTGCCAAGTGCTGTACATTTTTCACAGTGCATGCTCTTGGGCGCTTCGAGATGTCCATCATATATGACAACTTTTGTGTCGATTAAAGTACACCAAATTCAAACTACAATCACCGTTAAAAAAATTCCAATTGCGTAGCAAAGAAAATATATATAAAAGTAAAACACTATTTTAAAATTCTTAGAAATGTACTGAATTGTAATGCCGCCATCTGATGCGAACGAAATATTTTGTAGATTAAAAAACAGCTGCCAACGCCTACTTCATTTTTCTACGCAGTTTAAGGACAACATCTTGATAGATAGCTTGTATAAGATTAATACAGATTTTTGTATTTATTTGTTGTAAGAAAAAGTAATATTTTTTACCGCATAGGTACTGCATTGCACTTTTTATTTTCAGAGCGTTTATCATATGGTAAGATTTCTGTTTCCATCATATTTAACTTTGGCTGTTCAATATTGATCGGAACGGGTCGCAATGGCCTTTAACACAGATTTTTAAAAAAATGTATTAATCTGAAAACACGCTGAAAATGATTGCAAGATAGCTAAATACCCACTGTTAAGTCATGTTGGCTGAATGTGATGGCACCGATGGTATTTTTTTTAATAGGCCAAAATAATCACGTTCATTTAAGGTTATCTGGGAAACCTCCATATTGTGAGGTAATTCTAATACAAAAACCCATAATAAAATCAAGTAGGATTTTATATTATTTTTTTACTTTTCCAAAATTGCTTCCTATAATGTTTCGCAGTGGGTTAGAGCGTTTACTACGAATCTGTAAGTTATACGTTCGAATCCCGCTAGGTAATAATTTTTATTTGTGCAAAAATTTTAATAACATTTTTTTTGGTTCAAATATTTTGAAATTTGAAAATTCTAAACCTGTGAAAGTATTTAGATTATGATGTACTTTTATCCACATTGATATCGAGAGCTGGCCTATTCCATCTGAATTTAACTGTTTAGCTTTACTGTTTTATAAAATGATTTTATAAAAAGTTTTCCCGAAACTAAATTGTAAATAAATTTGATGAAACTAGGTGATCTTCTCTCGTGTTTTAGGAAAGAAGTTATGCTTCTCAACACGTCTCTTATGATCTTTAGATTATACGCATTAATTATTCTCTAATATGTTAATTAGCATGATCAATTTAGAGAGACCGTATTAAACCATCAGTTATAATTCTATACAAGCACTGTGTATTGGTGCTGCCATTCTAAGAATCACCTTAAATATGTTTATTATAATTTGCTGTTACTTTACCAATATGTGAAATCAAGCGGAAAAACACTATGCTTTTGGAATTATGCTTTTGAAGGCAAACTTGTTACGGGTACTACGTTGTTGAATTGATATCAACTACCAGTAAATATGTTGTTACTTAATGAACAATGTTATATTCTATTTTATTATACTTTTAAATACTGAAATCGGATTAGTTTAGACGCAGTTTACAATCCGTTCAATTACCCTCAGCGTTAGCAACACACTTTGCAACGGGTAACACAACGAATTGTTACACGCGCGTAAATTATGCGCGTACGGTTCGCCATAGAATTCAATTTAAAAGCAGTAAAGTTTTCTTTAAAATTAAGACATTCAGTATAATAAATTATAAAGTGTCTGTTTGGGAGGGCAACAGTTGAAATTGACACCCCTTGAAAACCATTGTTAAACTCTACTTAGCGTCGGTTGACAATGGTTTTCTCGGGGTGTCAATTTCAACCGTTACCCTCCTAAACAGGCACTATTTATATAATAACACATGTCACTATAATAAATTATTTACTTGCTTACTTACTATTTTAGTGAATTTGTTGACTAGTATATCAGATATATCTCCCGTCAAAAGTTTGTAGGAGGTAAACAATGATATGTTAGATTATACTTATATATACAATAAATAGATACCATAAATATAGTAAGCGAAAATCTAAATGTATTATCATATATCGCGATCTTGTCTATAAAAATACAAACTTTATTGTTTTTCAAGTGTCATCAATTATAACGTATAATTTCACAATTACAGAATTGTTTCTCCATTCACATACATTGGTAAAGCCATGGGACGAAATGAAAATAGGCCCTAGTAAAGGCATTTTATTTTATTTTTTTCAATATTCACATTTTTTTTTAATATCAAAATTTCAAGACCATGTTTTATGTTTATTTTAGAATGATTGACGTCTTGTCCAAGAGAATAACTATGCTTTACGTGAACAGTGCGCAGCGGTCATTAACCAGAAGTCATCAAATTCTCAGACACCACACCAGACCGGTTCTCTCTGTGATTCATCTCCCAATGAACACCAAACGTCTGTCTAACATAGCTCACCGGAAGTAATTTTTAAACGATTTTTAAAACGCTACAATTGTGTACGTAAACGATTAGTTAAAGGTTAGTATATGACATGTTGTATCGTTAACGCCCATTGGACAGACTACCAGATGTCATGTGTTTATGAAACGTCTTGGACATTTGGGAAAATAGTAGATAATCATGTGATTGATTTTTAAAGAACTGTGAATTGCATATTATGAGAACCATTTATGTTCAGAGTCATTTGATTTAGGAACTACTTTAAGTTAATAATTATTAAATCAAGTAATTTATTAAAATTCAATTAATTTATTGAGACTACTCATAATCATGCAAACTTGACATCTCTGAGAATACTAGTCTGAGTATCTCAGATCCTGAAACGAAAAAGATAACAATAAACACAATGTCAAACGTGTAAAACAAAGATACCAACATGAAAGATTGAAAGTAGTTGGGTTTTTTTAACATTTGAAATTGTCTATTTATAACGAAACGAATACTGTGTATAAGAAGAGAAAAAAAAAGCACATAAGTGGCATGTGTAACAACGCTGAAAAGAAATAAAGTGGGTTGGTTTCTTATTTTTTTTTATTTACAATGGAATGCTGAGCGTGTAAAGATATCAATACTAAAATTTAAATTAATCCTGGAGCCACGTTACACGATATTCAGTTCAATTTTACTACATTTACATTGAAAGTTTACGACAAGCAAACCTTTTTGAAATTCTTTTTTGATATCGAAATAGTTGAAAAGCCAACGTTGTGCGTCTCAAGACCTCCCTTAATCAATAAATGTACACACTGTACTATTGGGTGATTTCGGAACTTGTTGTTCTACGTTGGTTTTGGTGTTGTTCTTTGGTATATGAAGAAAAATCAAATGACACATTTAGACTGGCCTGGTCAAAGCCAAAACAAACAGATCATTGCTTGTATATAAAGACTGGTAAAACGAATGGGGTTATCATTTCTAGCTAACGGTTAATTTAGATTCATCGATCTCGCTATACTACTCGGTTGTTTGATTCATCGATCTCGCTATACTCCTCGGTTGTTTTCACTGTTTAAACCCAAACTCTGTATTCCAATCAAATATAAATTTTGCATTTTTATAATTACACCATGCATCTGTTATCAAAACGATAATGAGGCGGCGTCTCAGTGATGTGAAGTTAATATCATCAAACGATTTTCGAATCGATTTTTATTAATTGACATTAAACATGTTGCATTCAAGTTTTGATACTTGTTATGGGACAATAATTCATTTTCAAGTTTGGCCACAAGTGGATCGTGTATACGTATAGTTGTAAAGAAAACAATAAAATAAACCTGTGTAAAAGCTGTGTAGGACATGTAACTACATCTTTGTAGCTTAAAGTATTGTAGCCGAATGTGTTTTTTTCAAGAACCCTGTTTGCTAATTTGCACTACTAAAGTATTTCAGTGTTGTATTTGTCTCCTGAAACATCGCCCCCTTCATCCTTGTCCTTCATGAATGCTTGCTATCAGGACGTATACATTCCATTCGTTGTATCAATAACGTCCGTGTTGACTGGCCTAATTTGTTTTTCCAGCAAACCTTTCCCCCTGTGTGTATGTTATCCTTCCTCGTTCATATCCTTTCTTATGTTAACTTTATTCTACCCTTCCTTTTTGCTAGTATCCTTTACAAAGCAACCATCCCATTATTATCAGAGCAAAGAACCCTTGTCTTATTGTAAGCATTGTCATGTATATTAAGCCAAACATTTGACAGGATTTTTGTGAAGCGGAAGTTAAAAAATAACATTTCAAAATATAAGCAATATAATATCGCTAACAGGAAAAAAACATGTGTAGTGTATAAATTTTGAAACGCTGCCAAATTAATTTTACTGTCACTTACAATTGCTCCTCAAACAAAGGGTTAAATAGTTACAAATCGGATACCGGTTATAAATACTGTTAATAATTTTTTTAAGGTCTATCATAGTTGACTGACGAAACAAAAATGCGTACTTTAATGACTGAGACAACTGAAATGATAATTGTCGGCAACAGACAAAGACACAGGTCACTGGCGCATTCTATCGTTTTAAAGAAGCATCGCAAAAACAAGAAGCCACAAGTTAAGATTAGGTTGTAGCGACGAGTTAATCTGTGGGCCATATACTTTATCACTCATGAATGTCGAGCGCTAGAAGAGAATAATTTATTTATATCGGGACATGCGACCAAAAATGTTCGCACAGAGTTAAATGTACGGCCAAGCTTGCACGAGGGAACACATAACTGATAGATGGGGTTAGTGATTGCATGCATATCCATACATTAGGAGAGTTTGTTCCTACCACAGGTAAGGATTGCTTCGAAAGGTCAAAACGGAACATTTATATGTGTCTTTAATATATGCCGCTGTTTGGTGTTGGTGTTTATTTGTTTGTTTATCTCTGTTGTTTCTTTCCATTTTAAAAGACCCTTAACCATTGTTCCATTTCTGATTCCAAAAGCACTGTATAAAATAAGGCACAAAAGATTAGAGTGACGTCACACGCACCGACTCGCTTCGCTTGACAGACGGCGACCGCCATTACATTTGATTCTTAGCAAAGAGTGAGCGAGTGTCATGCTTTCAAAAAATCTCTTATTTTCCACTGGAGATGTGTGCAGTAAATAATAACGAAAGACTTAAACTTACATAGGAAAGCCATGGAAGATAAGGTTTGTTCATGATTTTCCCAATAAGCACACTTTTTCCAATTTTGTTTACTTTTTGCGGGTGTGTTGTGATGCTACGCTTTACATCGGGTTCGGTGTACCAGGCGCAATAACTCGTACATTGTCTAGAAAAAATATAAGTTTAATCACGTATTTAATCATCATGTGTTTACTGGAGAGTTGTGTTATAAACGACTATCGCATTTTTATTACACAAAATTAAATATTATAAATTATATATTCGCCGACAACCCTTTCATCTCCTCCCCCAGAACAGTGAAAAGTGTATTCAAACAAAACAATAACTTAATGTTTATATCGTATACAGTTGTCATACAGTTTTTATACTTTTCCAATGTTGTGTAGACTCTCCAGTAATCCGTGTAATGTGTAAATTATGTGACATCATTGCCAACGTGATTGATTTTAAAAGTAACCACTGATTTGTACCAGTTTTCAATTACCTATTGGGTGAGATATTTTTATGAACGCCACCCTTCCTCTACCCTTCTTTTTACTTTACATGCATTCCTATTGATAGTAAGAAATATCGTCATTGTACAAGGAAAAGGAAGATGACATGATTACGTTAATTTGCATCATGTTTATATGGGTATAATTGAACTATTGATTAAACTTACCAGTGGTGTGGGTCTTGTGGGATGTGCTAATTATTACCTACAGACAGGGCAACTTGATGCTTAGTAAAGTGCATCTCACATTATACCTGCTACCAATAATCCGTTCATTTTTTTTATAAAGATATGTCATATAATCAGCATACAAAATCAATATTGTCATACACGGTACCAATAAAATTTGATGTTATTGGTTAAAATGGATAACCTTCTTGACCAGAATTTTTGTTGTGACTGAAATTACAAGTCTCAACTGTAAAACACGGAGGTTTAATTCCTCATGTCTCGTTATTAATGTCTAAACAAAATTCTATTAAAAGGTGAAAAGATCCTGACATATTAGGGTAGATATATACATGTTAGAGACAAATCTATCATGTATGTTTGTTAATATTCTCACTCATCATAATGGCATATAAATGTTGGTGTATGTAGTTTGAGTTTTTACATATTTTTACACTAAAACAGCTGAAGTAATTCAAAGAAAAAAAGCCTGAGCTCCATGCAGTCATAGCCGTTATATTTTACAGTTATATTGCCAACATAGTAATTAAGGTTTCGTAAATATGGTAAAGATAACGAAAAAAAAAGAGGAAATTTTTTTTTTGTGTTTGCAACATTTTGAAAGCGTTAAGGTTAGAGATAATTAAGATCTAATTGGTTTATATTGGTTTATAAATACAAAATTTTGTTTCCTTGAAATAATCCATACAGTGTATTCACAGAGTGCTCAGCTATTTTCAATTTATTCATCATTTACTTAATTCCTCTTAGGTATTGCAAAATTGAACAAATTTAGACGAAAAACATACTCGGTGCATAAATGAAATTTCCAAAGATTATCAATGAAATGAAAATGGATTGACATATTTATCATCTCAGTTGACAAGGTCACAATTATATAACTAAAGTCAAACCTCGTTATCTACAACTAGATGGGACTGGTTAAAAACTTCAAGATATCCAAGTATTCGAGATATCAAGGGTAAAAACCTTAAATTTTAAGTGTTTGGGATTTAAAATCACTTCGACATATCCATGGTATTCGAGATATCGGTGTTCGAGATACAAAAGTTTAACTGTATTATACTATTACTATGAAGTTGATTGAATGTTAAGAAGATTATAAACAATTAACATAATTCTAAGAAAGTGTAATATTCATATACAGCGTAGATGTCGATTGGAAATATGACTGCAACATGTGTACCTTGTAGCCACTGTATCCAGGGAAATATTTGCCCCCGTTTTATTTTTGCCCCTTTTGCCCTCATTGTCGGTAGGCAAATTTAAGACTGGGCGAATTCTAATGTCTTATATTATCTGACTTTAAACAAAGCTTACGCTGGGCGAATTCAACATAGGGTGAAACCATTTGCAAGTGAAGAAGGGCTAAAACAACATGGGGCAAAAATAACCTTGCTTACAGTATATAATTACTAAATAAGTTCATTTTATAACAGATTTATTAAAGTACATACTTTGATACCAGTCTTGAATCCAGGAGCATGTTTGCCCTTTATAATTACTTTTTATCCTAGTTTCCCTATTAATGGAAGGTCAGTTTTAAACAGGCTGATTTAAAAAAGCTATATATTTTTAAAATAAAACTATATTTAAAGGGCCATGGTCACAATTTTGGTCAAATTCTATTTAAATGTTTTTATTTATATTTACAATGCTTTAAAAATGCATTTCTAATGATCAAATAAAATTTGAGTGTCATTTGTAGAGTTATAAGCAAGATACAGGGCTCACAAGTCTTTGTCATGTAAACAAGGCTCGTGCCCTGTTTTTGTTTACATAGGTTCAATATACCATTAAGAAATATTTTTCTAGCTTATATGTCTATTTTTTTATTCATTTAAAGCATAAATAAACAGTTCCTAAAGTTTAACACATTCGTTTTAGGTTTCAAACTGAAATTTTTACTTTAACGTTCAAAATGTAAACGCACGCTTTGTTTATATAGCAAAGAATTTCAAGCTCTGTAACTCGCTTATAACTCAACGAACGACACTCAAATTCCAGTTGCCTATTAAAAATGCCCTTCTGAAGCATTGTAAATATTAAAATCGGGGGGGGGGGGGGGGGGGGAAATTTGACCAAAATGTGTCCATGCCCCTTTAATTTAGGCTAATGATAATTAATCTAAATGAATTTGGGAATTTTGGGAAAGTTCCTTGTTTTTCAAGTTATGCAAGGAAGAATCCTCCATTTTAGCACCAGTTGCTATTAAAAAGCCATAAATCCATTCATTTTATTATTATGTCACATAATACTTATAAATCACATTAATAATAATTGTTAATTGCACAAATCATTGAAATTTGCCTCAGAGATTGCTAAACACTGCAGTCATTTTAAAATTTACTAATAACTATCATCTTAATAGTCACAAAAATGATTATCGAACAATTTTATTTTATTTTTTTTTCATTTAAATCTGTCCATGCGTTGGTCTGATATGTAATTAAGTAATGATTAGTATTAATTACCATACAGTAGTGTACAGTGAACCACAGTTACAGGTAACACTTATAATGAATTCATTCATACAGCAAAGTCAGTTTTCAACAGTCATATCATGTAAGAAAGTTAACAGTTATTGCAAGTTACTTTTAAAATGATTCAAAATTGTTTGTTATTAGCACTTCAGTATACAGTACCGATCAGACCCAACCTAACAGAAAGTAAACCCTAACTAAACCCTGGGTTTACTTTTGGGGTTTACTCTCGGTTTGCTACAGGTTTACTAGAGTGGACCAAGAGTAAACCCAGAGTGAACACAGAGAGTAAACTCAAATCAGAAGTATGTCTTTAAAAGCAGACATAATATGTTTTTTTGGAATATACAAGAGACAGGAAGTACAGACAGTGACATGGTAAGATAGAAGACCAGTCTGCTTCACACTTCAGTGCGTACAGTGGACCCCAAAAGCAAACCCCGAGTAAACCCAAAGAAAACCCTGAGTGGGCCCAAAGTAAACCCCTAGTGGACGCAAATTTTTAAAAAGCATACCCAGAGTAAATCCAAAGTAAACCCTTAAAAGTAAACCCAGGGTTTAGTTTAGGTATGCTCTGGTGTTGTGTTGGGTCTGATTGGTATTATAAACACTGTGCTTAGTTGTTTAGTGTTATACTAGTCCCCAAGATGGCACAAAAGTGGCCATATGAGGTGCACTTTGTGAAAAAATCAGTTATATCATAAGATAGACCATTGCTTGATGAGTTTATAACCACTTTTGATAAGGATGTAATCTCTCCTGTAGGGTGAACTATTTACCCAATCTATGTATAGAATATCCTACTAGAATCAAAGAACTTCTTTGTACAGGAATTGAATTCATTCCAATAAGATTTTAACAAAACTCTAATAAAAAATAAAATCTTGAGGGAAAACTTTATTTACAATAAAAACACCTAAATACCTTGGTGAATTCAATTTTTGTAGGGATAATTTCATTCTATAGGAAACATTATTCCTGTACAGTAGGATTTCTTCAATATATCCTACAGAATTTTCTATATACCCTGTACAAAAAACATTTCCCCCATGGTAAATAATATTTTAAAACACACTAATAATTAAACATAAGATATTGACAACATTTAGAATTGAGGTAATGTTGTCATTGTTTGACAGTTTTGAAAATTTGTCAGTACAATAAACAATAACAGCTTTTTGATTCAATAAAGGACAACTGAAACAGATCTGCTTGTGATTTCAGTTACAACTTACAAAATAATGAAAATGTTGACTTTGCATTTAGAATTGACTGATTTATGGCAAGGTATTTATGATTACCTTGTTTAAGAGCTTTGGGTGATAGCAAGTTTTTAGATAAATATTGGACATTGAAACAGATTTGCTTGTAATTCAGATAATAACAATTTTGACCAAAAAAAAAATTAATAAAAAACTCCAACCCCCACCCCCCCCCCCCCCAAAAAAAAACCACAACAATAAAACCCCCAAATGATAAAACTCATTAAATATTGACTTTTGACTTAGGTTTTTATATTACAGTACATTTTACACCCCCACAGCAAAGAAGTAAAAAAAAACACAATAAGGGCCAATGGTCAAAGTTAGGGACATTGAAATCTCATGTTTGAATAAAATGATAGTCAATCTCTAGTGCTTTGTTGATGGGTTATACTTAAGCAGAAACAACTTTTATCCATGGAGACTTCATGGAATACTTTTTTCACTTCTAAAATCAAATCAGTGACATTTCATTATACTTCCATTGTAATTCTCATAATAAAATTGCCAGTAAAAAAACACAAGTAATCTGAAGAAAAACATTTTATTTCAAATGTGATTCACTATTTTTTTTTAAAATGAAGGCTACTTTATCTGCCTAAAACAACGATCTTCCTTTTTAAGTATTTTTGGTGTCCTCTTGTAAGCTATAAACACACCTTTTATGAGAGAAAACATTGGCCTTCAAATTTTTTAAAATATTAATTACTAGTAAAGTCTGCAACATGACTAACAAATTAATCAAAAATGACACTGGTATTAAAAAAGATAGGTGGATAAGGCGTGTAAAATGCCTATATACGGATGAATAAGACACTGAAAAATTAATTTATCAATAAATTTGATATTTTTTGAAAAGCATTGATCAAAACAATATATATTTAACATATCATCGATTTTTAACCTTAAAATATGTTTAATACTTTGAATATCTTGACTCAAACAGGCGTATACGTATCCAAACCTCCTAAAAATGTCAGCTTTTACAACTTCAAGGCTTATTTTTATTACAGAGTGATTCTGTGCTCCATATTTTCTCATAGTCTAGATGAGGTTTAATGGAAAACAAACCGATTTCAATCAACGAAAACGTGGAGAGATGACCCACTTTACAGAAAAAATATCATTTTATATCCCAACAATTGAACGTTTTGAAAAAAAAAATACACAAGCCCGTAAATTTGTGGCCAATACACGTAGTATTTAAACAGCCTACTTTGTTGTTTCTGAAATGGCTCAATGGTTAGAGCATCTGGCATAAACTAACCTTATATATCTAGGGTTTTTATGTTATGGGTTCGATATCACCAAAATTTAAGGCAATTCTTTTTCTTATCGTTTGTTCAATATAATAAAAACTGAATATAGTCAGAAATTGTGCTTTTTCAAACTTTGGTTATATTTGAATAGATTTATTAAAAAAAAAATTAAAATTGCATTTCACGACGAAACGTAATGGGCATTTGCGTCATCTTATCCCCCCCCCCCCCATTTTCTTTGTTGCTGTTTTTGAATAGTCATACAAAATTAGCTATGCTGCCCTATACATGATACACTACAATTCAAACATGAAATAATGATTGTTTAATTAAAGGATCTTTATGAATAAGAATTAATATATTTCAATAAAGTCTAATAACGAAAACAAAAACAATGTAGCTAAATGCGCTTTGTAATACCACTATATTATTTAATTGATTGTGAGTTCCAGTTGATAACATGATTCTACAACACTTATGAAGAATCCTTTGTCGTTTTTTTTTATCGTAAAGAACAATGCAATGTAACTGCCAGGAATGAGGAAGCTGTAAGGAGTCAAGTGTTCCAACTGTTAACAAAGCTCAGGGCACACAATGGATTCAAACTTCCTTATTTCGTAATCATCGCAAAGTACTCTTTGCATTTTGCAACATAAACATTATTTAAAAGATGAGAGAGAGAGAGAGAGAGAGAGAGCGCTGAACTGAATCTTAAAAAACTCACATTCAAAGATGACTCAATTAATGTAAACATCGTTTTACGAACAAAGTGTTAATCTGTCATTTAGCAAAACAGAAAAGCACTTAAAAAATGACATACAATGTTTTTCATAAAAAAGTATTAAAAGGGTTCGATGGTCGTGGCCTTTTTAGACTGTAATGATTTCCTTTAAAAGAAGAGCTCTGTATGAAAATATGGGTAAAAACCAAAATTCAAAGGTCAAATATATGGATTTTTTCTTTACTAAATAATAGTTATAGCCTAGCAAATGATATCTTAAAATGTTAGGTAAATCTGATGGTTAAGGTGTTGACAATCCAACCTCCATAACTGAACTTGGTAGTGTTTTTGGGAACTAAGTGCACGCACTATACTGTACTGACATTTTCTAAAAATACATTTTTGTGATATACCATATTTATTCTTAAATAATTAGCAGATAAAGGTTTGGTTCATTATCAGTGGGCAGATCACTACAATCGTAACAGCACATTTAAACCGGAAGCCTCTTTAATGTATAGTGCGTAGAGGGCACTTAGGACTTTATCAAATTAACAAGCCATTTCAGTCCTGATCATACATAGTTATACTTGAATTCTATAGTTCCTCAGCGTACCGTATGCTATAAATTTGAACGATATCCGTTAATATTTTATCAATGAAATATTTTCAGTAAAATTTTATTACTAATTAATTTTTTTGCAAGTAATTAACATTTTAATTGCGTTCATAAAAATTTTTAAAATTAATATGGATTGATAGATTTTATGTAAAGCGCTCATATTGAAGTTTCTTGGTCTTGTTTTGATTGACAAAATGCACTACTTGGAAAGCAGAGTAGCAAAATATTTGGCACTTGTCTTAATTTTCAGAAATAGTCTTTTAGATTTTTAAAAGTCGCATATTACCTTTTCTTATTTTTCGATAGTGCAGTAACAATAAAAGTCATATTGATTTTTGTTATTTTCTTACATGCTACATGCACAATAGCCCTTTATGTATATATGATACATAAATACGACTCTCTTATCACAATTCTATACAACTTAAACGTGACATTGAATTCTTCATACTTGTACGGAATTCTTTTTTCGCTGAATTATTGTGTATTGTCACTGACTTTATATATATTAAACTCATTTATAATGTCTTTCCAGGGAGTGGCGAGCGCTCAAGCTAAGCTGATTACGAGAAGCAAAGCAAAGACGTCTGTGGACCACAGAAAGATAGTCAATTACCTGGAGAAAATCAGCAAAGACGAGTCAGGCGCCCCTGTCAAATGGAAGTTTAGCAAGAAAGGAGTTAAGTATGCTCAGGGAATAAGTAAGCACATTACAAAAGGACCCGCCGGTAAAAAGGTAAAGCGACTTCAAGGCCGTCCAATGAGAACGGACAGCAGAGACGCTAAGAATGAGGAGAAAGCTGAAAAACCCTCAGTGGTCAAACGGAAAGGAGGCAGAAAAAAGAAAATTGTTGAAGCGACTGAAACTGACACAAAAGTAGAAGGAACAGACGATAACGATGATGGTGGGTTACAGACAGACAATCTTATTATCAGCATCAGAAGGGTAGGCTCCGAATCAGCCAATCATGGCACAACGGAGCGGATTGTCACCATACATCCTGTGGACAATGTCGCAGCACCAGAGGAAACGACTTCGAGAGTCATTACTGATACAGCTTCAGAGATTGCTCCTAAGAAAAAACGTGGAAGACCAAAGAGTATTCACAAAATAATCCAGGAGAAGGTCAAGGCTAGTAGATTAAAATTGTCAAGTACAAGAAATGATGAATCTAGCAAAGGAGAACCCAAGAAAAAGTGTGAAGCATTGCGGAGTCTTGAAAAGGTAGTAGCTGCTAAAAGAGGACGCCCAAGAAAAAAAGTACTTGAAAACACAGAAAAAAGCTCAAAGAAAGAGGAGGAACCCGACTCCAGAGAACAGTCTGTATCAAGATTTGATTCAGATATCGAAAGCATAGATTCAAACATCAGTGGTTCATCATCCAGACAGAAATCAAAAATAAGAAAAACGTACCAAGGAATAAGATTAGGGCCAAGGAAATTGCTTAGAAGTCAAGATAATTTGATAACGAGGAGAAAGAAAGGCACGTTGTCTTCAATAGCTGCGCCAAAAATTAAAAGGAAACGTACACTGAGTAGTGATTTTGAACTTTTAGACGAAGTGTCCTTAAAGCGTAAAATAAGGAGAGAGGAATTAGATGATATAAGTCGAGAATCTTCTATAGACAGAGACGACGGCAGATCTAGATCGGTTCCAAAAGAGGAACAGATCATCTTGCCCAAAACATTAACTGATGAAAAAACAGAAAAAGATGAAAGCTCTAAACAACCTGAGACATCATCTGGAAAGAAAGTGGTTGACAAAGATTTGACAAAGGAAAACACAGAGCATGTTGAAAAGAAAACAAATGGATCTAGAACTATGGGCCCTAAATGTAAACGACGAGGGAGACCTCCGAAGAACTCAAACATTGTAAAAGAAGAATATGGGGGGAATGCAAAAGTGGAGGGCGATAAAAAAACACTTCTAAAAAAGCAAAGTTTAATGGAAAGAAGTATTCCAAAATTGTCAAAAATTGAGAAAGAAGATGACATGAGATCCACAAATCTCAGTCTAAAGAATCCAAGTTTCATAGAAATTGCAAGTGATGAAAGTGCAGCAACATTCACAAACACTCGTAGTGTCTTTACTTTTGGAACTCTAAAGATAATTGGACCAGGTGGTGTTAAATTGAAGGGAAATTCTCCTTTCAAGCAAGTGATCGATTCTCCAAACGAAAATTCACATATAATTTATGAAAAACGTGACAAAAAGGAGAAACTTGCTTGTGTTGATACGAAAAATGGGGCATCTACAGAGACAAGTAAACAAGAAATCGTGTTAGAAAATAAAGAATCCATAATAGAAGACGATGCCGCTAATCGTGATAAACTGAATGACGCTGAAAAACCCGTTATACCAACTGAAAACAATGACGATAGCAAAATAGAAAAGAAAGATAGCAAGTCTGTAGATTCATTTGCTTCTGAAATAAACAGTGTTGATACAAAGCAAGCAAGAGGACCAAAAGAAGATTCAGATTTGATAAATGAGCAGGTTACTGAAAATCGTAAAGATCTAGATGAAGACACACCAAACTCACCAGCAGAGCTAAAAGCAACTGAAGACAATCTATTAATGAAAACAAAGGATATTTTGACGAATGAAAAGAGTAACATTGAAAAAGAAGTTGGCACCTTGAATGATTTTCCGATGGATGATGATCATTCAACAACATCTGCAAGCGAAATCGCTAGAGAGATCAATGTTAGTGAATCCGAATGTCTCCGATCTTCTACACAAATGGCTGCTGAAGATAACAGCACTGTAGGAAAAGGCACCGAAAATGATGCGCAAGCTGAAAGTCAAATTGAGGAAGAAAAAGTAATAAATGCAGACGTACACTCATTAGTATCAGAAAACTTGGATGAAAAAACTTCAGTTCCAAGTAAGGACGATATTGAGATTGAAGAAGAAGTAACAAGTAAAGATTCTGTTGAAAGTCACATAAAACAACTTATTCCGCTAGAGGATAACATAAAAAGACATGTCGAAACTACATCGGAAAATCAAGTTTTTGAAAATAATTTTACTGAAAAGACTGAAAATCAAGAAAAGCAGGGAAACGAAACAGTGGAGAAAAAGGAAAATTTGAAGGTGGCAGGTAGTGAAAATAACGCCGAGAATGGTGAACAAAACGTTGCAAACATAGCTCTTCAAAATACAATCCATGAAGAAAATGAAAATGAATTGAAGGATCATTCAGAAGTGGTTGAAAACGCAGAAATCGTTACAGAACCAAACACCTCTACCGTGGAAGAAGAGGATAAAAATAAAATGTCTGAAAATGAAAGCAACGATTTGGATGTCTCAAGAACAAGCGATTTAGCAACAGTTCGCCTAACAGAGTCATTGAGGAGCGAGAGCAAGGATTCTAAGACAGAGGATGAAAAAACTGAATGCCTTGAAACATCTGAAACGCCACTAGAGGAAACTGAAATTCCTGGACATTATTTTAGAAATATCGAAAAGGAATCTGAAATTTTGGATCAAGAACAGAATCTTCTGCATAAAGACGAGACCGAGACTTCAGACAAAATGAATCTTGATAGTTCATTCGATGACAAGCCAGACCCGAATATTGAGAAGGATGAGAACTCAAGTTCCTCAGATCTTAGTCTTAATAACAGCGGGAGCTTTACCTCACTAAAGGATGATTATTCGAAACTAACAGAAGAATCAAGCCCTGAACAAGCTGAAAAGACATGGAAACGGAAAGGAAATAAAAAAGTTTCACCTACCCAAAGAGTATTTCAACTACGTCAGAAAGCATCAAGATCACCACTTGAAATAATTGCGATGAGACAAAGTAAAGAGGAGAGAGAATACTTGCTGGAACAATCTCAAAAAGCATTTAAAAGGGAAGAGAAACAAAGACGAATGAGAACAAAGCAACAACGGCTTGAACACAATTTTGATCAAGGTAACCCATTAGATGCTGATCTGAAAGATGCATCCGATACAGATGAAAAGATGACTGCAAGTGGCCAAGCAGACATTTCTGTTGAAGAAAGTACACACAGCAATGATGCAGACAAGCATACAAACATTGAAGATCTGGAGCATCAATGCAAGCCTTGTAAGGTTATTCTTATCGATTTTATGAGGTATTTGAATGTGACCGAAAAGTTAGACCCTGATGCTGATGATCTACAAGGCGAAAAATCGCCAGTTCCAGAAGATATCGCTTCCCAATCTTTAGAGACAGCAGCAGAAGAAAACGAACAAAAAGATGACGAAACCAAAGAAGCAGCCAAGGAAACTGAAACAAAGAAAAAGCGCAGGCCATCAGCTCGTAAACAAGCTACAGGCTATATCTTTAATAGAAAACTTACTGCAGAAATCGTTCGTTATCCTGAGGACGAACGAACACCGCAATCAGATTTTGTTGTACCCCCTCTAAGACTGAAAATAAAACAAAACCTTATTTATGAACCAAAGAAAAAACTGAAACCTGGTCGTCCAGCAAAGAGAAAAGCTAGAAAAAGTATGAGTCCTAGAAAACGAGCGAACAATGCAAGTTACCGCCGACCAATCCTTTCCTCGGAAAGCCAAACCATTCAGAACAACACCGATTCTACTCAATTCGACTTACAAAGTTCTGGGGACGTTAATGATTCGGAAATGTGTGAATGTATCTATAATCAATGTGGATTCCAATCAGATCGTAAAAATATTGAGAAGCATATTTATCGTCATCTTAAAGGCACAAAAATGACATGTCTGAAATGCAGAATGACTTTCAAGAACAGTAGTACAGCATACGCACATTCGGGAAAAGAACATCCAAATGAAGAGGTACTGATAGAACCTGCTGAAAAATGTGACATCAAACAGTATTACAAGGTACATTTACCTGCGATTACATCCGCTACAAATCAAATAATTCCGCAAGTTGAACAGTCCCCTGAAGGAGTCATAATTAAAGTTGTGCTCCCAGGCAGTCGCCATGGAAAAGGTTGTTACTGTTGCAGCTACTGTGATTTCTCGTCATCATTGCAGCAAGATATTCTTGATCACATCAATGAAAATCACAGACCAGATATTCAATATACCTGTTCAATTTGTGAACAGCGATTTATTGGAAGCAAGGACGGTATCGCTGAGCATTTCAAAACCGAACATCCAAACGATCCAATTTCCTTCAAATCTATGCCTGATTTTTATGATGCAAGTAAAGGTGTGGAACAAAGTCTATCTCTGGGGTCAACTGATAAAGGAAATATATTTGAGAAATTTTCGGACATGTTTCCTCGTGACAAACAAAATATCGACCGGTTCTCAAAAGCGGATAGGACACGGTGGCTAGAAAAAACGTCGGCGGAAGCTGACAGCACGACAGCGGAACACGATGATTTACATAAAGGGTCAGATGAAAGCCAGAAAGGAAGCAAAGAAAGTGAAGTGCCTACCCACGCTAGTGACTTGGAACCAGTGGAAGACGGAATCGAAGCTTTGGCAAAAGAATATGGAAAAGAAACTACTGAGGAGAGAATTGGAAATGAGGATCAAACTACAGGCGATAAAAGGTATGTTAAGCTTATTTTTTGTTTATTAATTAATGAAATTTTGACAACAATATTGCCATAGATTAAAAAATCTTATTTGTCTTTTTAGTGCCGGTACAGACATCGAAGAGTCAAATGATATGGGCTTGAAGATCGTGGATGTTGTGAGTTTGCGAGATCAATCAAACATTGATTGGCCTGAAACTCCTCCATCTTTACCACTGTCGCAAACAGTTACTGGAAACTATCCTTTTGCGCAGATGCAAACATTAAATCATCAAAGTATTGCTCAAAGCAATGTTAGTATTGTGTCTGCCTTAAGTACGCCCCGACAATATCCACACAACTTCACGCAAAACCTGCAACAAAGACATGGTTTAGGTCCTCAAGCAATTTTACCTCAGAGAAATCAAACGCCTTCATCCCAGTCATCTATGCCAAGAAAGAAGAGTGATGGAAAAACTTGCACGACATACAAATGTGAAAAGTGTAATGTACATGCACCAGTTCTAGCTACTATGGTGGAGCATTTACGTCTTAGCCATAAAGATATTGAAAAACTTTTCTTATGCCCGTACTGCAGACAGTATGAAGGAGCGACAGAACCAGACATACATCGACACATTAAACAGTTCCACAATCAAACGATGCAACAAAAGAGTCCACCCGTTGCTTTATCTAGCGCTGCAAAACAACATCTTAGAACAATTCAAGTTGCATTAGGAGATGGTTATACATCAACAGAGAAAGTAGTAATGGAAAAAGATATTTATAAATGCCTAAAATGCAATGGCCATATGCCTTCACTTGATTTTATTTATTCGCATCTAGAAAAGCAGCACAACGAGTTTTTCGTTAATGCATGTCCTGAATGCAAAAGGTTTAGGCATAAAGATGAGCAGGTTGTGTTTCAACACATAAGAGATGTTCACGGAAAAAGCACAGAAAATATTACCCTTTCTGTGGCCATTGAAGAAAATCTTTTCACAAGAGTGCAATGTTTGACAAAAGGGAAAGTAGTACCGTCAAGGCCACAGTCGACAAATGTCCCAGTTCAAAGTGCTAATGTTTCAAAAACAACTTCTTTACCACCCGATCATTTCCAAAACCAATTTCCACATTATTCCGTTGGCAGATCAAACATCCCACCTGTCTCATTTATTCGGTCTTCTGTCCCGGCTTCAACATCAGTTGTGTCTAGTCCTCAGCAAACACCATTTCCAAGTAAATCATCACTGCGCAAATCACGGCCTGTACACAGGGATTCCCCTCGTTTATATTCATCAAGAGTAGATGCAGATATCAATCAACCAGGACCTGGTAATGCTTCGGAACCCCCTCCCCTGATGAGAGCTCCCCCTCCTCTCATTAAATTTCAGCAAACGCAGTTTGGAAAGTCATTACATCCCTCACAGGATATTCGAACTCAATCTCCCCAAGGTGATACATCAGTCCGTGGCACGTCCTTTGGAATGACAGATCGATTACAAAGGTTACATAGTCCAAACTCGAGTAGAATTGGCTCTCCGTTACCACCAGCTGCCAGTTCCCCGCCCATTACTAGTCGTCCCGTATTGAAGATTCCAAATGTTCGTCATAGTTTGTCTTCTACCATTTCCTCCCCACCTCCGCCATATTCGGTTGCTGTAAACGCCCGAGGTCATACAGCAAATGTTCTTGATTTGTCACGCCAAATGGCTAATCCTGGTATCAGATCGACAAGTAGAACTACTCCCGACGGCGAAGACGTCTCTCCTGACGCATTCCAGATATTTAACATTAGACCAGGTACTCCACAGTCCGACCCAAACATTAACAAATATAACCAGTTTCAGGTGAGACCAACTAGTGCTCTAAATCCAAGAATGCTTGTTGGTATGCAATCAAGTCCAAGAATGCAGGCGCTCAGTCAGCGTCTACAAACTGTAAAAGGAATTATTCCACAGAGACAGTTTTTACCTAGACAAGGATTTGCTTCGCCAAACGTAGTTGTGGGTGATAACAATTTGCCAATAGAGGGTAGAATTTTCAAATGTCCCTATTGTCCACAAATAATTCCCTTATTGATTTCTGAAGTCGCTGGACATATTGAGCAGAAACATCCTGGTTCTTCTATCGTTTTCCATAGAATATAAATGTATAAAAACTCTGCAGTGTCAGATTGTGAAATGGATATTGAATTTAAATTAAACGTTTTCAGAGACTTGACGTTTTTAGCGATTTTTCCTTTTTGTCGGAAGGAAATATGCTTTAAGAGTATTGTTCTGTAATGTTAACATTTTATTTAAAAGAATGAATTTTGCAAATTATGTATTGTCGTGGTTTTTTGTGTATGTAAAATCCCTCATGAAATTGTATAGGGCGTATTGAGTGATGATGCCCTTTGTAAGGTATAATGAATCCATATCTGTATGCATTTGTTTTCAGTGGTAGGTGGGTTTGGTTAGGAGGACAGTACATGTAGCTATTGGTACTGAAGAATTCAGGAAATGTTTTAATGATCTCCATTGTCATGTGTTCACTTAAGTTATTGATGTAAGATACAAATGTAGGCACCTTAAGTTATATTAAAAATTTAAAATCAAATTTTAAGACCAAAATTAGATTTATTAATAAAGTTTAATAAGATAAATTGATTTACTTATCTCTGAATGAATTTGTATCCTGATAATTGTCCAATTAATTTTTCACTTATTTTCGTGTGTATGTGTAAGGTGTATTAACTATTATGCAATTGAACCCAGAATTGCATATTAAAAGAATTATCAGTGGCATTATTTATTTTCTCCATTTCATCCAGTGGACCACTTCTTTATTCATTATTTGTACATACTGTGCGTGTAACATATTTTCACTACTTTATTGTTTTTCATTTTAATAACATAATTTTCAAAGAATAAAATTGTTAAAAGTTTCCTTTTGAATTTATTTTTCTTATGTAAAAAAAGGAATGTATATTTGATAATGAATGTTTCAAGTTGCGATATATATAATTTTATTCTATGAATTCAAAATATCGTGTGATCTTTTTCAAATTTATTCCAGTCGTTTATATCTGGAAATAATCGAAAGTAAATGATATTAGATGTCTCACTTCTGAAATTACAAAGGATGTAGAGTTAAGCTCAAAATATTGATTTTCCAGTGTATGCTATTCAGTAAATTTCGAAAAATAGAAATTATTTCTATGAAGGTAAAAAGTATAAATCGGTGTCAATCTAGTAACCTCAAAATAAATTATGCCCCCTTTTAAGAAGGGAGGTCATATTGCTTTGCTGCCGTCGGTCGGTCCACCTACAGTTTCCGTTCATTTTCTTCACCTAGGATGCACATATTGAAATGACATTTAGTATACTGATTAATCATAATGATATCTAGGTCAAGTTAGATTTTGGGTACGATCGGGCAATTTTCGACAGAGTTGTGCCCCTTGGACGTAGAAAAATTCCAATTATTTGCAGTTTCAGTTCCTTTTCTTCGCGTAAGAGGCACATATTGAAATGAAATTTGGTATACAAGTTCATCATAATAATATCTATATCAAGTTCGATTTTGGATTACGGTCAAGTATTTTTTGACAGAGTTATGTGCCTTGGACGTAGAAAAATTCCAATTATAAACAGTTTCCGTTTATTTTCTTCGCGTAGGAGGCACATATTGAAATGAAATTTGGTATACAGGTTCATCATAATAATATCTAGTTATAATTTGCATAATATCTAGATATACAAAAATATACATTATTTTAATTATTTTGTACATATTATTGAATGTTTTTTAAGAAAATCGAAAAAAAGGTTTTATTTGCAAGTAAAACTCTGTAGAATTAAAGATGTGTTGTTAATAAATACACAATGTAAATATCTAATGAAACATCAATCAATGGCAATTAAATGTTTTAGCTTTTTAATTAAATATGATTTATGAAAAAGAATAAACAAATCTTTTCATATTTTTTTTTATCTATGAATAAAATATTTTAAAAATGTATCGTAAAGAGAAGAAATGTTAGGCAATCATTTTTGAAATAGAAAATGAAATGAAATATATTACAATCATTTTTAGAACATTTGCTCATTTTCAAAATTAATCACCAGATTAAAATCAAGCTGATCACGATTCTAATAATAGACGTGTGTTTTCTGTTCAAACTCTCCTTTCGAAGACGAAAAACACTTCCTATTAGACTGTCAAATTTATGATTATAAAAGGGAAACATATTTTTGATAGGTAATATAATGATCATCCAAATAATAAGGTACTGGTTATTTGGATAATTTGAATATTATGGATTTAACGGTTAAATCAAGATTTCAAAATAAGATCAGCCAAATTTGTTCATACAGACTTTAACCATAGAATAAATCTTCTACATGTGAAAATTTTTATAATTAAATGGGAAAAGTTACTAAAAGGTCCAATTGACCTGGTGCAGTTTAGTTTATTACACAAAGTCTCTAAAATACTAGTAAACAATTGGTTACTTACTTTCTTACCTACATTCTTACCTAGTTACTTGAAAGAAAATGAAAATACATAATTTCATGCGATAACTAAGATTTCTATATATGGTTTTGGATATACTCATTATTGTAATATTAAATGAAACATTGAATTTAACAGAAGCGAACTACATAACATGTTTTTGTAGTTGTTCATGCAACTCCGACATGAAACTCCTGGAGTATGAACAAATTAAGACACTTCTCCAGAATCATTCAAGGATTTTCCAAATTTTCTCCGTCGCTCTCCAATATCTCAAATATTGGACTGTGGACCATGCAAGGCTAGATTGACGAATACAACTTATTGTTTTTAGGCAGACTACACCAATTAGACCAAAACTCTTTACAAAATCGGATTTATAGGTTTATTTTTAATGTTCATGCAACTGAAAAATTTTTGCAACTAAAAACTTGTTACGAACAGCTTAAAAGTATAAGTTTTTCAATGTGATTTTTAATGGCTGTAATATTGTTTTTAACAAAAAGAATATTCGAAATTGGTTATCAAAATAATATGGACAGAGGAAGAAAAACAATGGCATGACTCTCTCTGTGTTAACCCGGAACTCTCTTTTTTTAGTAGAATACATACGAATTTGAGCCCTAATAAGCTGTGGCAGATTGCTAAAGAGGATCCTTCAAAACGATTGTTGATCAACTTTTTAGTTCAATTTTCATCAATGAAAACTGTATATAAAACTTGTTCTTTATGTTATAAGGATACAAATAGCTATAATATGTACCATGTTTTAAGCTATTATAACCTTTTAGAAGACAGAGAAATTATGCTTGAAAACAATTTAGAATTCAATTTCTTATGTCAACGAATATATATTGTTTGAAAATCAAGATACAGAATTACAGTTTTTATTCTTTATGTGATGTGTCAATGGTACAAGTTTTGAAAATATATCGTATACAAAATGGAAACAGATTATGTTAATTAATGCATCTATGTTGTATAAAAACAAAGGATTCTTGGCAATAAATTGCCGTTATCAATAAATGTCTATCGAAATATGTAATTATATAAATATGTTTTGTTTCTGTTCTGTTTTCACATGAGTTTATGATTCGATTATGGAATACTCTCCATTAATTTGGAGGAAATAAAGAATATCTTAAACATTGACTGCTTACATTAGGATGTCGCCGGTCTTATAACATACCAGGCCGTGCAGACAGATTATCGTACCGCGCTATACTATATCGTGCAGACAAATTATCATACCTCGCTAACGCGCGGTGTGTTCATTTGTCTGCACGACCAGGTGTGTTATAGGACTGGCGACACCCAAAAGTAAGCATTCAATGCTTGATTAAATGAATTTATATCACGGCTGTAACTGCAGAAATGTTGTTAAATTTTAATTTTTCTTGGCATTTAGACAGGGTTCATTTTATTTTTATTGAAAAAAAAAATTTTTAAATTACAAATAAAAGACATTTGTAAAATGAATTTTAAGTTAATTTAATATTCTTAAAACAAGATTGCTATAAATAATTGTCTAAATTAATTTTTGTTATCTAAAAAAGAATTAGATCATGGACTCAAATGGTAAACATAAGTAGTAACAGATTAAAACGGAAAAAAGGATTGACTTGTACCCGGTAAATAAAAACTGATTTATACATAAAGTATGCTCATCTAAATATTGCTCATAAGTTTATCGGAATAATTATGTTTTTTAGATTAAGAACAAAGTTTGAATGAACAACTTTTACTTAACCTATTTTTTAAATATTGCTGAAGTATTATAAAGGGCTTACTAAATAGCAAACCGTCAGACATCATATTAATGTAAATTTGATATCAATTTCTCATTATGAACTGTTATTTTTTAAAACACAAAGGAAAAATGTTTTAATAAATATTGTAATCATTGAAATAATTATTTTACAAGTCAAGAAAAAGTTTTGATCTGCATGCAAATAAGGGAACCAATGAAATCAATATCTGCACGATGTAATTGATATCTAAAATAAATTCATAAATAGTGAAGTGATCAAGATATAAAATATTCTTTAAAAAATAAGTTTAATTTTTCTTGAAAGTTGCATACACATTGACTTATTTGGTGTTTTATCTTGTTTTTATTATTTTCTTTGTTTCACAAATTCTGATTTCGATTGTTGCTTATCTACAAATTTTTTTTAACTATTTGAATGATTACTTTTTCTGTAAAAAAAAATATTTATCTACATTTTTCACGTAGATTTTAGAGTCATCATATCATAATCAATATTTTCAACTAATTCATTAAAGTAAGTAAGTAAATATTTATTAATGACATGTATATTACATAGTACAGGTACATGTAATCACAAAATTCCTTTTATAAAAATACAATCATGCACCTGGCCCAATGGACTTATACGTCACTTTAAAAACTTTATAAAGTAAATAAAATGTGCATGTTGAAGATGTAAAATGGCTTAAATATATTCCTTAAAAAATCACAATTTGAAATTTTATTTTATTGTAAATTATAAAAATTAATGTTTTCTGTATCTCTTCATCATTGTGTATCACATTCAATACATCAGACTGCAGGAACCTTTAAAATAGTAGTGTTTTAAGACATTTCTCAGAGCTATTGCTCGATTGAAAACAATAACTTATGTTACATTTCCCAAATATATAGAAGATACTTGCAATTTTCTCTATAAAAATTAAATACTTATTACATAGAGAATAATTTTGATTTTATTCTATTTATTAAATGACTGTTCTTCTTTTACCTTTCTTTATAATTGGGTAATCCATGCTATAAATCGGCTGGGTTTAATGAATCTGGCAAACCTCAGATATAACATTTTAATTTATATAAATTAACAAAAGATATTTTGTGATATTGAAAATATTACCACTTGTATCGTTGCAAAAATTCTAGGACAATATCAAGCGATAATGTGTTGTAAATATTGTAATAAATGTAACCATTTACTTTAAAAATATTGACAAATAATATGTATTTGGGCTTGTTTTTATAAAAAATGACAACATTGTGAAAGCAAGAGTTTTACATTTTTTTATTGCATGTATTTATAGAGTTTAAAAAATCGTTTCTATGTGACGATTTATAAAGAAAAAATAAAAAGTCCACAAGAGTATTAACATGGCTGGTCACGTGATCAAATCCTGTGAAGCCAGAATATGCTTTCATATTCATAAACTTAACCTTATTTTTATGCTTATTTTGATGCAATTGTCAAAACATAAGCTCGTGCATTAATCATTGTGACCATATAAATATGACCTTTTGACCTGTAAAAAGTTGACACTGTAACAAATAAACATATAAATATTTTACTTGATATAATAAATATGTTTTCTACAAATAACTCATACGCATGTAATCAAAAGCATATTTTAATTCTTATATTTTTTCCAAGAGGGCCTTTAATAGTATGTTTCTATACTTCTTTTATTAAACAAAATCATAAACAGATAGATTAGAGGAAGAAAGGAAGAATGAAAAAAATTATCTATTGATAGAATTATTCATATTGTGAAAGAGCTGTTTTTCTTTTGATAATGCATTTTACAAGTTATCAATTTGTAAATTCTTAACCTTTTTTCTCTTAAATAATCAAAATTTACAAATCATCATGATAAAACATCGTGAAAAATATTTCAACCTTCTTAATTTATAAAAAGTAAAACAAGACCCAAAATAATTGAATTTCTGAATACTTTTTTCTGATGTATGTAGAACAATATAACATTTGTGTTAGAAAACAATGTTCAGTCGATTAAAATCTGAAATTTAATGAAACAATGTTTAATCGACTTTATTTTTTCCAAGTATATATTTCTACATGCTATTTAATATTTTATTTAAAAAAGATTATTATCAATTTAACGATCTTCGATCTTCATGAATGTTCAGGTTTTTTTAAAATTTGTTCCATAAATCTGCCTTTATATAGACCAATTTAATAAGTCTTGCAATGTATTATATTACACACAGCTGTTCAACGAACAGCTTGGCTTAGTGGTTCCACGGAGACCTACTCCCAAAAAGGAAGGGGGGGGGGTAAGCCACCGATGTACCGAAACAACTTTTTTTTCTTATTAAATCTCTGCTTGAATATTTTTTTTATTCCATTATATCCATTTTGGCCGAAATTGCAATAACTTCGTAAAATGCATGGATACCATAAAAAATTCTTATATTTTATTTCATTTGTAAAGTTTGAAGGAATAATAACATTTTTACGATGATAAAAATACTTTGAGGATGAGGATTGGAGAACCTTAAGGTTTGTTTTAAATCTTGGGAAAAAAAACTTATGAAAGTAGTCTTATTCTTTTGAACATCTGCATTCTAAGACACAAAAGAAAATATAAAATCAACTTACCAGTTAATCCTAGAATTTATACAACTTTTTCCTCCTCAATTTGTTCTTCATTTTTTATTTTATTTCCCTTTCACTAATATTTCTTTGTGTGTCTGTGTAAATCTAAGAACAGTTTTCTTTAATAATTTTTGGAATATCTAATTTTTTAAAGAATACATAGGAACGCAACCAATGTTTTTTAAGACACACACTTTGTTGAAAAGAAAGAAGCATAATAAAGGTGCTATGGGTTTATAAGGCTTACTTTAACAAGCACAAATCAAATTTTATTAGAGTAGTTATGCTTATTAATGATAAATGTAATATTAAAATACCTGATGAACATAAAAAAAATAATGGTATACATAAATAATCTTCCTTTTTTATTAATGAATATATATGAACCAAATTTATAATCACCAACATTTTACATAAACCTTCTAAACAAGATTCAGGATATTAATTTAAAGCAGTATATACTCATATAATTATATATATCATAGTTATCGCTTATGTTTTTAATTAAATTTTGATAAAATTATAAAAGCCAAAATAATGCTAAATTAAGACTCAAAGTCTTAAAGATAATTAATGAATCTAATTTAAAAGTTGTATTTTTGGAATATAACCTAAATTTAAAAAAAAAATCACTTAAAGGCCGGAAAAAACAGGCAGACCTGATTTCTTTATCAGAATCATTACTTAGTATATCTCTCTGTGTAAACTATAAAAACAGTTACCGCTCAGACCACTGTACAATAGTCTTTTATGTTAAAACAAATTAATTTTTAAAAAGAGAAAGATTTTTGGAATTTAATAATTCTCTTCTTAAGGATAAAAAATATGCAAATCTGATATAAGAAAAGATAAAGTATGTAAAACTACGGTATGCCTGCCCGTGCAGTATATAGTTTTGAAAATATCGAAATAATAGATGATAATACTATCTAATTTATCCAGTGTAATTTACAATAAGTGACCAATCATTTGTAAATAAATTGCTAATTGAAATCAGTGGAAATACAATTTCCTATTCAACTTATGTGAAAAGAATAAAATAGAACTAGAGTATCAATTAAAACAAGAGAGTTTGGTTCTTTAACAGAATTATCAAATAAACAAAAATAAATAGAACTTGTTACGAAAAAAATAGATTTTAAGGTCAATACATGTACATTAGATCAAAATTTAAATGGATAGAAGAAGGTGAAAAACATTAAAATACCGGTATATCAGTATTCTTGAATCAATACGTTTTTGAAGCAAAATTATACCAAACGTTGAAAAAGAATATGTGCCTTCTGTTGTTAATCATTTTGAAATACCAAATGAATTAAGAATGTTATAAGAAAAACTGTTAACCATGCATGTATGATATTCCCAAATAAAAAAAGTGTCTGATCTTCATAAAGGCCCATTAACTTATTTATATCTCTATGCCTTTTTGAAGAATATGGTTTTTTTCCAAGACATTGGCATATTCATAACAAGAGCTATAAACAATTATTATGAGTGACTTCACTTTACAGAATCAAATAAACTAGGTATTATTACCTGCTTACCAAAAGCAGGAAGAGCAAATCAATTTAAAGAAAAACCTGGTGCCCAATTAGCCTTTTTGATGTATAATATAAAAATTACTTCAGGCTATTAGAAAAAAACCTGTGTTGTATGAATTAATTAATGTAGTCCACTCTGGGTTTTTAAATGGTAGATTTATTGAAGAGAACGTAAAAATGATATATAATACATTTACAATGCAACTACCGAACAAAACCAGATACCTGCCCTTTTAATGTTAATTGATTTTGAAAATGTTTTTGATACTATTTCTTGGAAATTTATTTAGGAAACATTAAATGTGTTTTGGGACTTTGATCAAAAAGTGGTTCCGAACTTCTTACAATGATATTAAAATCCTATATTATACAAAATTGAATTGATAAAATAGGTTGTAAGCAGGGTGACCCAATTTCCCCATATCTTTTTTACTTTGTGTTGAGGTTTTAGGAATTTTAATTTAGATCAATAAAGACATTCAGGGAATAATAATTGATGGTGTAGAATAAAAACTTTTGCAATATCCTAATGACCTTTCGATAATTTTTTACTGATCGCCTTTGTCCATGGATGGTAAATTTGGAGAACTCGGTTATTTTGCATGCATATCTGGTCTAAAAATTATGTTCTTTTTTAAACTAAAATGGAATGAATTGGAAGAAAAACATCTTCAAAAGAATTTTTTACCACTGGCGGTGGAAGCTGAATTGAAACAACCCCTCTTTTAATCTACTTGATTTTAAATTCTCTGTTTATTTAAATGAAATGGTTGAACAAAACTCCTCGTGAAAATTTCTGAAATAAGCCATTTACTAATGCAATTAAAATTAAGATAGCTCACGGCAGTGGGAAGATTAACTGATGTTGAAGGCAATTTGTAAGCATGAATCGCTGAGTAAAGCAAATGTTAAGACAAATTTTTCCAGCATATATAAGTTTAAAAGAAGCAATTTTGGAAAGACTGAAAACCTCAAATAAAAATAAGGTAGAATATGGACTTTTCATTCCGATTTCTCTCAATTTATTTGCAAACAAAGCAAAGAATGTATGGAAATGTACTTAGTTTAACAAATATTCAAATATGTTATTGTATAAAAACGCAATTAAAAAATATTAGAATAAAAATTACATGCTCATATTTCAAATAAGAAACAGTTTTAATCCAATTGCAAAAATAAAATCTGCTAGTTTTCTTTTTAATTTATGATGAAACAAATTCTTTATACTGTTAATAGAGAGTTACTTGATTACTAGTAATTATTTATTACTCTTTAATATTCATCGACGTTATGTTCTAAATTTTCTGATGTCCTTGTTTGTGATTTAGTGTTTCCATAAAACAATAATTTATCATTTAATTTCTACTTATGTTATACAACAAAACTTTTTACGGTTTATAAATTACAAAGCAATCTATTAAAAAGCGTAAACTGTCCAAAGTTTTTTTTATACTCCATACAAAGGTGGAAATTGATTTTTTTCTTTCATATAATATGATTTTAATGTGGTAGAACAGATTTATTTCCATTTTTTTTATATGTATTTATTCATTTCTGGATATTTCTATTTTCGTTTTGTGCAGTATATTCTTTAATATTATTTATCTGAAGTTCTGTTACGCGCGTATGGTCAACTTGAATTTTATTGGCTAAATTTATTATCCAATAAATTTGATTCCCTATTAGTATAAGTAACCGTTCAAACTTAGGATAATTGTGCGGTACTTCATTTTCAACATCGAATAACTGCTGCATCTTGTGGTAAGTTGATATTACATTTACTTATATACTTCTTTACAACAATAATAGTGATTAGGTCATATTGCTTTGCAAAGTTTATATATTATCGTATTTTTGCAGTTAAACATGCAAAAGTGATTTTAAAAACTTGTTTGTAAGTTCAGAAATCAAATTACAAAACTTATTTTTATCTTATAAATGAATATTGGAGTAACGGTTCTTATTGTCAAAGATTTATATAAACTTAAAATATTAAACGTGAATTTTACACTGTATATTAAGTCTAAAGTATTTTATCTTTATTTATAGGTCAATGCTTTAAAAAGATTTAAAAATCTTTTGAATGAAACGGCTGTCATATGGATTTCCTTACTGCTCGGTTACATTAAATAAAACTAGAAGGACTATCATTTCATAAATTGACATTTATCTATAAAAAAAAAATTATATGTTAAACGTCAAGCGGATTAATACGTTTTGGACGCGTGTCGTATTGCGACGAAGACAAGTTATGATTTAAGGTGGAATAACACATCGTCACAAAATGGCTGACCTCTGATCGAAACGACATTTTGTTTTATTTAAAGGATTTTATCGACGAAACAGATAAATTATTCCATAGTCGAGAGGATAACGTGTCGGACTTTTGATCCGTACATCCCGAGTTCGAATCCTGCAAGATCTTTTGTTGTTACTTACTTAATTGAATTTTTTAATATTCATTTTTATCCCCAATTTGCAAATTTTTTGCTTATTTTACATATGTATAGTTTATTTATCATTGTATCTTTCATAATCAAATAGCTTACTGTTAATTTGAGTGACTTTTCCGAGGTGTGTTATTCCACCTTAAAATATATATTAATTTGTTAAGCCAATCAGAATTAAATTTTTATCATTAAACATACACAGTCAATTATTTATTGCAAGAAAAAAATCATTTGCACACCTTTGGTATAATATTTTTAATTGCCGCAACTGTTTAGATGAAATTTGAGATTTGAAATATTTTTCATGTGTAAAATTGAATGGAAAATTATTTTCAAACATTTTTGATTTGTGTAAATAAAATTGCCTTCGAACTAGGGATCTACCGTTGATTTGCCTGATGTCACACCAACTGAACTACGACTTTGGACATGCACCGTAGATATCCATCGATAAAATGAGTTCACTAGTACACTTCCAATTTAGTTCATTACTGTCATACATTTACACAAAGTGTAGAGAACCCGTGAGTATAATGCAATATTTTAAGAAGTATAAATACAAATCTGGATATTTGGAAGGCTCTCAATATTTATAACAAGGTAAATAAGTTTGATATGGTTATTATCAAAATAAGGTTTGCGGCCTGCGTTTCTATTTTTTTTTTTTGGAAGCTACAAAAAATTACATATTCTTATTTTGAAAATAAAATGATTTTGCCCTACCGTTTTATTACTATAAAAAGTCGAAATTTATGAATTCAAACTTTCATTTTAATGAAACGTAAAAACCATTTCGTAAAAATATGACTGTACCTTTTATTTGTTGCTTTTGTTGAGGCTTTTTATGTTAGAAATGTTCAAAAACTGTCACTATTTATCTCAAAATTCTTCTCATTAACTTCTAATGAATCTTAAAAAAATGTACCACAATTAAAAATTTTGGACTACTTTCGTGTAAACAAATACATCTTAATTCAAACGTTTTCCAAGTTCACCTATTTCATAAAAAAAATTCTTATAGTATATTTTATCTAGTGTTTCTGAAACACTGTTTAAAACCATATATTTTAGACATCGCTTTCTATAGGAATTAATAGAATGCTTCTAATATTTTCACGATAAACTACAAAACTACAAAACTAAATAACTGGAGTCAATTTTGCGTCATATAAAACTTGATGGCATACGTAAAATGAAGGTCACATCGGAAATGTGAGTTTTTTTCCTTAAAGTTCAAATTTAAAAATTTAAAAGCAAATAGCATCATTTTTGTAGATAAATTCTAAATCTCTTTACCCCGATAGATGTGCATGCGATGGATTTTTCTTAAATTTATAACAAAGGACTTTATGCTGAAAAAAGAACAAAGAGAAAATGCATAGAGTCAATTAAACTTATAGTTTTGTCCACTAAGTTTCATGATTTTTGTAATTATCTGTCCTTTTTTGGGGGGAGGGGTGTTTTTAGGGTCTTCCGTTTCCAACGGAAGACCCTCTTGTTTTTCTTCGGTTTCTTTTTATTAGGGTCTTCCGTTTCCAACGGAAGACCCTCTTGTTTTTCTTTGGTTTCTTTTTATTATTATTTTATTTTTTATTTTTTTTCTGACTCCTTCTCGGCTTTATATCTCAAAAAGTTTTCATCCGATTTCAATGAAATTTTCAGAGCTTTTGTAAAGTTACCGTGCCTAAAAGATGTTAAAGTTTCAGCATTTATGTCACTTCCGTTCAAATTTGGCCGCCATTTTTAAATTTAAAAAAAGTGATTTTGTCCGGAAGAAATCTCCGTAAACTTTAAAGATATCGCTTTGAAATTTTTACTGATGATAAATGTATCAATTCTATAATGTACTGGGGGGTTTAAAATTTTGTTCATCAATTTTGCTCAAAACCGGAAGCAGTTCCAATTTTTGGAAATTTTCATTTTTTTGTACAAAATAAGACAATACATCAGTCTTATAGAACTTGCCATGGTGAATTCAAATCTGAAATCCGTTTGAAAATCGGACGATGCATTACAGAGATATCGGGGTTTAAAAATTGATTTTTCCGGAAATTTTGATTCCTCATCCTTGGTTTAAAAAATAGCGTAATGTTCAAAGTAAAATTAACTCGTACCAAAAATAATCGCTAAGTCGTACTTGAACACATTCGGATTTTTTTGTTAAGTCGTTCTTGAAATCAGAAAGGTTTTTGTTAAGTCGTACGTAAAATCATTCGTATTTTGTTAAGTCGTACCAGGAATAATTCGATTTTTTTCATCTTTTTATTTTAGTTACTCTTGTTATTGGTTTAAGGGCTCTGCTTCATACAGGAACTTCCAGCTTTACTTCCGATATTAACGGAAGACCCACTCGTTGCTTTGCAACGAGCTTTGCTCTAGTTATTATTTTATTTTTTATTTTTTTTCTGACTCCTTCTCGGCTTTATATCTCAAAAAGTTTTCATCCGATTTCAACGAAATTTTCAGAGCGTTTGTAAAGTTACCGTGCCTCAAAGATATAAAAATTTCAGCATTTACGTCACTTCCGTTCGAATTTGGCGGCCATTTTTAAATTTACAAAAAGTGATTTTGTCCGGAAGAAATCTCCTTTAACTTTAAAGATATCGCTTTGAAATTTTTACTGGTGATAGATGTATCAATTCTATAATGTACTGGGGGGTTTAAAATTGTGTTCATCAATTTTGCTCAAAACCGGAAGCAGTTCCAATTTTTGGAAATTTTCATTTTTTTGAACAAAATAAGACAATACTACAGTCTTATAGAACTTGCCATGGTGAATTCAAATCTGAAATCCGTTTGAAAATCAAACAATGCATTAAAGAGATATCGGGGTTCAAAAATTGATTTTTTCCGGAAATTTTGATTCCGCGTCCTTGGTTTAAAAAATAGCGTAATGTTCAAAGTAAAATTAATTCGTACCAAAAATAATTGTTAAGTCGTGCTTGAACACATTCAGATTTTTTTTGTCAAGTCGTTCTTGAAATCAGAAAGGTTTTTGTTAATTCGTACTTAAAATCATTCGGATTTTGTTAAATCGTACCAGGAATAATTCGATTTTTTTCATCTTTTTATTTTAGTTACTCTTGTTGTTGGTTTAAGAGCTCTTCTAACAGGAACTTCCAGCTTTACTTCCGACATTAACGGAAGACCCACTCGTTGCTTTGCAACGAGCTTTGCTCTAGTGTTTTTTTTGTTTTTTGTTTTTTATTTACATTCAACATATTAACAATTCTTTGATTAAAGAACGTTTGTTTAAAAAATGAACCACTTTTTAATAGTATTTCCAACTATTTACATCTAAGCTTGTAGTCCCTCATTTTACTTGCATTTTCATATGTAAAACAAGGTACTTATTATGTCAGTATTTGTTTTATTTGTCGATGAAAATTAATTTCTATCCAGGTTAATATGAACTTTATATTTATTCTTAAAACATTTCCTGTCATTCCATTAAAATATTTTAAAATATATGCCATCGAAAAAAGGATTTATTGTCATATGAAATAAAAGTATCAATACGGAAGCATATTTGTGCCACGTTGTGATTTTTTTTCCTTTAAAATTCCGACTTTAGGGTTAAAATTTCCAACTTAAACCTCAGAAATTCTTACTTGAATTTCAAAGTTGATTTTTCATATTTAAAGTTGATTTTTCCAACATAATAGTGAAAATTTCCAACTTTAATTTTAAAAATGCCAACTTTAGAGTTAATTATGATCTCCTTTCTCTTCACTTTATCTGTTCTATATTTCAATGAAAATTCAAAAATATTTAAGAATATAATCGTTTTCTTTGTAGAGGAAGGAAGTGATATAAATAAATGGGTCAATTTCGAAATAAGCAAGTTTAAATAACAGTATCACGACTCATTGGATTTGAAGGCCAA
Organism: Magallana angulata; assembly: GCF_025612915.1. Classification (NCBI taxonomy): domain Eukaryota; kingdom Metazoa; phylum Mollusca; class Bivalvia; order Ostreida; family Ostreidae; genus Magallana; species Magallana angulata. Next base: position 1,891,960 of record NC_069116.1, on the reverse strand, counting down.
AGTTTATGTCAACGATTTTATCAATTTCGTCAGAAAACTGAGCTCTCAAAAAAATTAAATGTTGTTGATTTTCAATCCAATTTCTATGTAGTTTGGTGAAAAATGTGGTCTGAATTTTTTTTAACCAATCCACACATTTTTTTCTTAGAAGCATTTATCTTAAAATCAGAAAAGCTGGAATAAAATGTTGTGGTTTGTAATGCTCTTTGTTATTTATGAGAATGCCTGCCTTTTATACCTTGGAAGAATTTCCGCACGTTTAAAAAAATAAATGAGGAGCAACTGGTTTGTTATAACACAAGAATATTGTTTAGGAGGAATGGAAATGGTTGATGTCATGAACTTTTTTTTACATATGTCAAGTGTTCATGGATTAAAAGGTTGACTATTTCTCATTAACCTTGGATGGACAAGGTAACCACTAACCACTCACAGTGCTTAGGGTAAAATGTGTCAGTATGTAAGTAAAGTTTACATGTATGTAACAGTGCTTTGGATGTTTCAGAGTTTTGCTGTCAATAAACATGATATTTTACAGAAAATGTATAATTTTGGAGACAGGTTTATATTGGAATGCCTGATCAAAGAAAACAATGCATTTTGGAAAGATGTTTTATTTGTTGGGCTTATGAAGTCAATTTTCAGTCTTTCAAATATTGCTACCAAATTTCCTCTTTTTCCACTATGATTTCCAATAACAAAAGCCAACAAACGTGTGTTCGTCAATAAAGAATTAAAGGTAGTGCAAGACTTGTTTATGAATATTGTTAATATTTTTTAAAGTACACACAATCTCAGTTATGTGTATTTGCATTACACTAGCATTATAACAGCAATTTCGAAAACCTTGAAAAAATTGTCTATTGGTAAGACTTTTTTCAAAAGATTTCTTAATCCAAATATTCCTTCATTATTTTTTAATATATCTATTTAGCTAAAAAGTGAACGAGAGGCATTTATAAATCGTTGAATGATAATGAGTCTAATAATTTATCCCAACTTCAATTATCAAAGGAGAGGCAGAACTAACTCCATATTAAACAAATGTTATTTCAGTTCCTGAAGTTTTTAAATTTGTTTTAAAATAACTTCAAATGACTCCTTTTCAGAATATTACATAGAATTCTTCTTATTGGAAATTATTTTAAGAAAATCAACATCAAAACCTCTGATTTATGCAGTTTTTGTATGGAAAAGGTAGAACCAGTTTTACATATTTTTTGTCATGTGTTAAATTGCAGACTTTATGAAGTGGTTTAAATGTGTCTAATATCATTGTTGGTGAACTTCCAATGTAACAAAGTTAGTAATAGTATCATTTTATATGCCAGCCAATACGTTTACTTGCTTGATGCAAAGAAAATTGCCAAATATTGCTGGATTATTTTGTTATCTAAAAATGAAATAAGAGAAAGATAATATTCAGCTATTTAAAAACAAAAACTGTACACTTTCGAAAAACTATGGGTCAGATGAAAAATTATTTTTTGAATATTTCATGACTCTTTTTGGTCATACATGTATACTTTTTTTGAATTTTTCTGTTTTCTACGTTTACAAGGTAGCCACTAACCACTAACTTGCAGTGTTTAGGGTTGAATGTGTCAGTGTGTGAGTAAAGTTTACATGTTTGTAACAGTGTTTTGGATGTTTCAGAGTTTAATACTTTAACTATGATGTTATAATGATTGTGTGTTTGAGTTGAAAAAAAAATACAATGAATTATATCTTTTACCGTTCTTGTTTTCATTTAAATTTTTCTTATGAAGTAACTTATCTTAATTTTTTTATGTTCTGCAAATGCGTCATATGCTTCCTTGTAACTAAACGTAATCATACTGCTTGTCGCCAATATTAAAACCAAATTGTTTTGGCTTTCCCGATTTCGGTATTATTATCGATGTAAGAATTCCTAGTTTATAAGATTCAACAAAGCTTGGTGATTGGAGTTGTTTATAGCTCGTATAATAAGATCGAATCTATCTGTTAAAAATTGTATAACTATCGGACCCTGGACCTTTGTCGTTTCTTTTTTTCAATATTAAAAGTAGCGTACACGTATATCAATTATTTTGGGCCTTCTGATTTAAGAGGCTGGCCGTGGCCATTTTTAGTTTAAATCAATCTCCTTCTTGAGACGAAAAGTTCTGTATATGTATACAGAAATACAAAAAAATATTTAAATGCTCAAGCCAAAACATTTGATTTTTTTTTTTTTTTACCAAATAATAGTTTATAGCCAAACGTATCCCACTGAAAAGGTGAAGTTCTATCTGATGTGTAAGTTGTTGACCATCAAGTCTCCTTAGTATATTTCGTCTGTTTTCAGTTTTGCGAAAGACATACTTCATTAATATATTGTATGTTGTGTTTTTAGTAATTTTCGTTTTAGTTAAAATTGTAGTAGAAGGTTTCATTTTCTCTTAATTATTTATTTTTTTTATATTATCAAGTCATCTGCTTTTTCAATTTTTGTTGTATGAAAAACATACATGTAATTTCTTGATTATGATTATACAAGTCATTTTGAGAATTTAAAGCATTTTTCGATCTTATATAGTTTCTTTTTCAAAAGTATTCTCTCTTGAATGTTGAAAAGAAAATTGTTTTCCTCCTTGTCCCATACTCTTTGCATATACATGTAGAATATTTTTAAATATTTAAAAGCAGATCTACATCCAATTGATGTTTTAGCAAAACAATCATTAATGCATTAATTCCATTTTTTTTTTTAGAAAAATGTTCAAAATATATTCTGCAGCGTCTTTACAAGTTTATACTGTAATGTGGTTTTTTTGTACTTTACAAACTAGTAGTGCAAAACGTTAACTTTACGATATATTTCTATATCATCAGTAACAAGACTAAATTAAGTATCAGGAATACTGGCGTGCGATCAGTTCTCGCCGAGTACCATTTCTAGCCAGTGCATTGTAACGTCATTTTATCGACACATAAAATAATAAACGAAAAATGACGTAACATTGCACTGGCGAGAAATGGTACTTGGCGAGAACTGGTCGCACGCCAGTACAATCTTGAATTGTACGTGGTTGTCCATCCGAATTTTTTTCAGGCCAGAAGCTACAGACCTGTATCTACTTATAAATTAGACCAATGATGATTCAGTGCCAAATATGAAATCTGATTGACAAAGGAAGCAATAACTCACATTTTAGTTTAATCTTCAACTGATTGGTATTATCATAAAATAGCATATTTAGAGCCAAGCCTCAGCAGAAAAATAGTTATAGCAAAATGATATTGGTGAGCGAATTTGATGCATTATAAATTTTTAAATACTAAATCAGTTAAAAAGTGAATGAACATGTAACCGTCTTTGCTGTAAGAATAAATTTGTTATCTTCTTGTTTGCTATAATCACGTTTTACTGTATGAATAAACATGTACATTTTACTTGAAGATGATTGAAATAAGCTTAAACATGATAGTGAGACTTAAACAATTATTATTATTTACTTAAATTTGAAAATGCAAAAATCTGCATAAAACACAATTTCTAAACTTCTAGTGATTCACTACTGCATCAATCTCTCCAATTAGTCTGGAGATATTTGGCATTTTTACCACGGGAAAATGTTAAAACTACCAACTTATTGCATTTAAGAGAAAAAAATAATAGCAATTTAATATAAGGACAGTTTATTCTTATTTTCATACAGAATACATATAAAGTAATATTTTGGTACAGTGTATTTTGATTTGATACAAAAATATACTTCAGAGTTTTATGAATTTCCACCATGAACATAAAATGCACTGTTGACACATTGTTGATAGGAAGTAGACACCAGTGATGGAACACAACACTTAACAATAAAATGGCAGATCTCTGATGCAGAGACTTGCACATCCTGTCTGGCAAGTGAACTAGTTTCACCCGGCTTGAATTTGGTTGCTGCAATAATCATGATGCATTATCCAGGTTTCTCCTTGGGTGGCTGCTGTAGGGCCCGCTGAGAGGCCATCTCCTCCTGTAACAAAGTCAGTCTCTTCCTCTGGTAGTGCTGCCAGTGCAACAGTTGCTGATCGTCAATAAACTTAGCACACTGAGCGTTGACAAGCTCCTTACGAAAATGTTCATACTGTAACAGTTCAAGGAAAAACAGACACTGGGGGTATCTGTAAAAGAAAATATAAGAACCAAGGTCTATAATACATCGTTGAATTTTTTGCAAAGTATGTGGAAAATTTATCTTCTAAAGGACAGTATTGAAAAGAGCAGTTATTCGTAAGTAACACAAACAAATAGATAAATAACCTCCTTACTTCAGATATTTAGCATACTTGGGTTCTTTCCAATACTGCAAATATTTCAAGTAGTTGACAAAAGTTGGATCCTTAAAATATCCTCTTTGGGCTAAAACTGAAAAAAAATGATGTATACATGTACAATGTTACAGTATTTATATGCACAGTTCACCATGTCAGAAGCCAACAGTCTTGCATAGGCTAAATACTGTGGGCCAACTCAATGATCTTCTTTTATTTTCATGAATGTTAATGGTTCTCACTCTACCGATGAGAGACCAAAATTTTTGGAGCTATGAAAAATAGATATTGTCATAAGTTTGTATTGAGCAAAGTGAGCTGTATGGACGTATGTGCAGAGAAAAAAACACCTATAGCTATGCTTTGGACAAAAATATTTTTTGATTGCATCCCAGAATTCCTTTACTTCCAGTTGTCCAATCCAATAAATGATTTATTTACAGTAAAATAAACGTTATCTTGAGTATCACACAAGCTATATTTGAGTATCACACAAGCTATAAATCAAAACCAAGAGAGCTTTTTCAAGCCTCTTTACCTCCTGTAAAAGGTCTACAACTGTTTTAAATACAATTTATGTTAAGATAACTTATAATTTAATTTTCCCTTATCTGATGTACACAAAATAACAGTAATAAACTTAATTCTATAGAGAAAGCTTGTAGTTCCAATACTTCAATCGATATTTGGGAAATAGTTTATACAGGTTTAGCCTGCTATCTTATCCATTTGTTTATCAATAAAATACTATAAGGTTTTGAATCAAAGTTAGATATTGGTATTCTATTTTTTATCTGATCCACAGGGGCCAAGCCCGTTTTAACATTAATTTCAATGTAACCATAAATGGTTACATTGAAATTAATGTTAAAACGGGCTTCGCCCCTGTGATCTGATCCTTTCAATTTCCTGAATTTGCCACTGTTAAACTGCAAAAAAGCATCTTCAACAATTTTAAAATCTTGAGTTGTTTTTTTTTTGACAGTTCATAGTATATAAAAGGACTATATATGATATGGGCCTAAAACGGACCCCTAAAATGAACATCAGCATTTTACTTTAATTCTGTGTTTTCTTCGTACAGATATATACATATGTGTGTGATGTTTTTACATTATGTTCATTTTGATTCAGATGCCCACAATTTAGAAATATGATATCATAAAGACAACCTTTTCCCCGCCAAATTTGCATTTTTAGCATAAAACAGCTTGTTTTCAAGCAGTTTTTCTTTCAGAAAACATAGAGCGCATGCTTGAACAAACAAAATATTTTAATCAGAGATGTAACTAGCCAAGACTAATAACTGACAATAAAAATTTCCTTGTTCAAGCATGCGCTCTATGTTTCCCATTCGTTAAAAGATAAGAAAAATGTCAATTTTTGATTGATTTTGATTGAATTAATTATAGCGAGCGCAGCTCGCCGGCGCGCAGCGCCGACTAGCGAAGCGAGCTCTAAGAACCAGTGTGCGCGGGAAAAAGAACGAGCTAAACCTACAGTTCATCAAACAAAATTTTTTGTCTACGTCCCATAATGCTCTCTAATGATTTCACCCGTGGTGCTATGCCAATAATGGCCGATTTTTAACTCGTAATTTACGGTGACTTAAAGTTTGAAGACACGTGTTGAATACCGCATATGCTTTGGCGAGACTCAAAAGATTTGTTACATGCTTCCATACCTCCGTATTGAGTCGAGAAACGTAAACAAAGACTAACAAAGTCATGGATGATGTCACAGTGCACTCGCGCTATATTTCCCGCGATAAATTTAGAGGTGGATCAAACATCTGTAATGAGTGTACTGGCTATTTCAGTAGTCTGCGATACCTGCCTCATTGACATATGATTTGTTTTTAATATATATATATATATATATATATATATATATATATATATATATATATATATATATATATATATATATATATATATATATATATATATATATATATATATATATATAGATAGAGGATATCTATATTGTGTGATTTATATTTGCTTTATCCAACGAGTTGAAATGGTGTATATATTCGCGAGGCTTGCCGAGCGAATATAACCATTTCAACAAGTTGGATAAAGCAAATATAAAATCACACAATTATAGATGTTCTATTTATCTCATACAATTTGATTTATATTATGAAGCTTTTGAGACTGTCCCTTGTGTGACCCAAATTGGTTTTTTTTTCAAAGATTAAAAACGATGATGCAACGTTGTGTTATGCGGCTATTGTGACCTTGCACAATACAATTTAGTACGTCATTCCTGAGATAAATCTAACTATTTTAATGTAAAGTTTCACTGAAATAAACCTTAAAATAATTTTTTAGCTCTAGATAATTTTTCTAAGAGCTTATTCACTTGATTAAATGGAAATTCCGATTAGAAGACTTGAATAATCAGTTTTTGTTGACATACTCAAAGTTGCGAATGCTCGTTAGTTTGAATTGACTCGAACGAGGAACAGTTGTTGATGCATGATGTTTAATAAAACAAACACTAGGCTAGCCTTATGATTCAAAATTGAAAATAGTGAATAAGGATGCTTACTGGTGGTGGAATAAAGGTCTCATGAAACATTATTTCGGTAAGTTCTTGTATATTAACACAATCAGAGTGCTCTGTTTTCATCGCGTCGTCAGGATAAACTCCTTGATAGGCTAATTAACGTAATTTGTAGTTTTATAAACTTCACAAAGCAAATTGAAAGTTGGAAGTGGGCTAAATTTATCAAAAATCTTGACAAACAAGATGGGTCTTGTGGCTACAGATATGAATAACTTTGCAAATATGGTGTGTGTGGGGGGGGGGGGGGTGAAAGTACTAGCAAATCTTCGAAAATAGGTCACTGAAGCATTGAAGCGAGGGGCTGTGTCAAAAGTAGTTCCGACCGGAAGTATTTGATATAGCATCACCCGTGTGATATAGCAAAGGTTTATCACACGGGTAATATACACCACACGTATGAGATAAATATATATATACTAGCAAGAGCCATACTTTAATGTCACATCGATCCATTTTTAAACTAATTGTGCATGCATGTACAGTAGGCAGGTAAGTATATGAGTAGGGAGGAAATCATAAACAATGGGACATTTTGAACTAAATAAAAAGAAATAAAATGAAAAAATAAACAGGTAAAAAAATTATGTAGATATTGCATATAGTCAGACCATTTAATTTAAAAGTGGGAAATTACACACCTACAAACAGGTACCGGGGTCTCTCTCTTTTTCTCTCTCTCTCTCTCTCTCTCTCTCTGTCTCTCTCTCTCTCTCTCTGGGTAGGGGGTTGCGCTGTATGTATCATAACCATTAAAATTCTCAAAAATTCTTTGACGTTCGTTGATACCTAAATAAAACTATAAGTTGACAATGATGCAAGGTACAGTATGTGAAAATCTTGCTGCGCTCGCCAGAACGGTAGCACCGTAAAACATATTAGAAATAGTGTCACTTCTGACATCATATACGGCAAATGAGTGCAAATAAATGAAATAAATGGGTGAAAAGTATTTTTTATATCAACTCTTCTAAAAAAATAACAACATTTTATTGTTCCCAAAACACTTTAAAAAATGGCAACTGGAATTATGGGGGCCAAATTCGACTCATATCATATATAGTTCTTTAAAAAAGAAATGTTTAGTGCCCACGAATCAAGGGTGCTTTCCACTTTACTGGCATCACAGAGTTTGCCAGTGTTACCTTACATTTCTTAACATCATGAATATATCTGAATTGCAGTTTCAATTGCAGTTAAACATCTGAATTGCAGTTTTGAATTGGACTATTTGCTCAGAACTTTATCATCTTAATCTGATAATTGTACAACTACTTACAGTTGAGATAATTAGGATTGGCCAAACACTGCACAAATTCTAGTTCTGTTTGAAATCTGATTCTTTGTTGCTCCTCAGATTCTGAAAGAAATAAAATGTTTGTGTTAACGATAGTAAACTTGAATTTCCTCAGACAATGTACACTAGAAACAAATTCCCACTGCTATGTCTTAATTTGAAATCGTGCCATTCTCTTTTCTTGAAAGAAAACCACATGTACTCCATTATCATAACAATTTGATTGCCTATTGATCTAATAATGACTCAAAACCTTGTGAGCCGGGAACCGCACTCTGCCTGATGCTCGCCATATTTACTCCATTCGTTTATATCCGGAATAAACTTTTTAATCTAAGACAAATAAAAAAATGGCGGCGCCCATGGCCACAGACATCAAATTGATCAGTTGACGATAAAAAAAAGTCATACGACAAATTGCAGCAAAATGAGTAGATTGAAAAGTTTTGTAAAGTGCGAGGTGTTCCATGCCATGCAAAATGTTGATGTCGCGGCGTTGAATAAGTTGCCGGATAAGGATTTACGACCAGTGCTCCCATGTTTGGTCCGAATGGCTCTCTGTAAACCTCTGGATGAAAGTGAATCCTGGTCAGCGTCCAAGAAGGAGGTCCTAAAAATTCTGTCGGGAATTGAAGTTGTCAATAGCATTGTAGCGTTACTGTCGATAGATTTCCATGCTTTAGAGCAAGATGTCAACAAGGAACAACAACTCAGGTGATCATGTTATTCATTTTGTACACAATTTATTGCATTTCCTACTGAATGCTGATTATAATGCATTCTTCCCTGCTCTGGCTTGTGAGTTTACCCTTTAGCATGATAAGTATACTGCTGGAATTGTATGCCAGAGGACCGGGTTCAAAAGCCGGCAAAGACAATAACCATCTCTGTTATAAACAATTGATAATGTATCAATTGTTTTACAGAACAAAGCTTGGTGGGAACCAGTCGGAGAGCATCTTGATCTCTCAGCTACAGAACGGGGTGGCCCTGGAGTTTGAGAGGAGCGACCCCCCAAGGAGACTCCGCCTGTTGCTGAGTGAACTCCTGTTTGTCTCCTCACAGGTATCACATTGATCCAAACACAATCATCACGTCATTTCTGACAATCATTGCTTTGTCTCCTCAGTGGATTACATTGCCTCCTCACAGGCAAAACATTGGCTCAATCAAACAAATTAAATGAGTGCATTTTCTCTATTGTTTCATAACTGAGAAAAGCAAGTGTCTTTACTATAAAACATTGACTTCTTGCAGGTATTACATTGTGTTCACACAAATATTACATTGTCTTTGTCTGCTCTGAGATATTACTTCAATCAGATCTCATTTAATACATTGTAGCTTCACTGGTTTACTTCTTCTGTTTACATTTAGGTATTATATTGTTCAATCACAGCCATGACATTGTCTTACACTGTTACATAAAAAAAATAATCTCATGTTTCATTCAATATATATCATGGAAATTGTTGAGTATAGTTTGGCTTGTATGATGCATTATCAAATCAACTGCTATTTACACCTTTTTTCAGATGAGAGAGTCTAAGACTGAGTTTTACCAGAAGAGATCGGAGATGTTTGAAAGCCTTGTTTATTTGGAAGAGGTGGCAGATGTTCTGTGTATAGCTCAGGCAGAGTTACCTTCCCTGCTGCCGATCACTGAGGTAGCGGAAACATTGCTCCACGTCCCTAATGGGGGATGGATGTTGTGTCGTTTAGTGGCCAACTCTCCTGACTGCTACAAAGAAGGTATTGTTTATCCTCACTATTTGATTACTAAATAATTGAATTTGTATTTAAAACATCATCTGTAACCGAAGTGTGACTCACATCGATTCTCTCCAGGAGCTTGTGTACTCAAAACCATTGTTTGCGACGATGTATTTAAAAAGTGCCCGTGATTGTTTACAATGATAAGTTCATATTGCAGATACTGGTCTATGGGGACCATAATCATTTTAGTAGATAAAACCCAGATTTTTTTATTTTCCTCTATCTAATTATACATCTTGCTTTGTGTGTGTTTCATTGTCTTGAACTGACTATAGTAAGATCTTTATTCCTTCACAGTGTGCAACAGCTTGGTGTCCAATGGTGACCGACAGGATGAGGAGACGGTCGGCGGTCGTAGACGGCTGAAGGTGTTGATGGCTCTGGCCAGAATGAATCCAAAGGAAATCTACAACATCAGGGCACTGTGTGTAAGTACCTTACAGAAATTTACAATATTAAGACATTTTACAGAGTTGTCCAAACAGTATTTATTAAAGCAAATAATGAAATGTTAAACCTTGTATTGAAAGTGTTTTTATTACAGAAAGGGAAAAGTAAGATGCCTTGGTTTTATTGAGATGCTATTTATTACTGTATAAAAAAAATGTAAATTGCTTGGATTATTTATTACAGGTAGAGAAATGTAAGATGCCCGGGCTGGCTGTTGCTTTGACCCTGGAGATGTACAATGATTCCCTGATGTCAGACCCCCCGGGGGAGGAGGGGGGTAGTGACACAGATGTGGTGGGGTTTGTTAGTGGGATGCTGCTGGGAAATGACATCGGGGTAAAGGAATGGTTCTCACATTATGTCAAGATAGGACAAAAGGTGAATACTAGCACATGTACAGGTGTTATGTCCTTCAGGCTTGTTAAGTACCCTTACAGTATCATTGTGTTATGTTATTATAGAATATAGAATAAGAATTGAAATGTTATGCCACCAGTGGGTCCATTTTTTTTGCTCTATTCATTCTGTTTTGTTCTGTTTATTTATTCTTCTCTCTTCTGTTGAATTCCATTATGGTCCATTGTATTATATTCTGTTTTATTTTATTCTATTTTATGTCATTATATTATATTTTATTTTATTCTCTTTTATTCTATATTCTATTCACTTCTACTCTATGTTTGCTTCAGTTGAAGTGAGAGTGGTCAGTGACCCAGTTACACAGACTATGCCATTGCCTGTTCTATTCTTTATTCTATTCCATTCTATTTTTTGGACTTCAGTTGAAGCGTGAGTCGTCTGTGACCCAGTTACACAGGCTGCGTCAGTGCCTGCTGGAGCAGATGATCCTGATGTTGGACCAGGGACACACCCCTTCGGAGGGTCGCGCCATCAAGGGCAGCGCATTCATCAGGCTATACTGCGCCCTCAAGAGTCTGGCAGCATTCAAGTAAGAGTTGTTTGTACTAGGAAACCATCACTGTGTTATTTTAATTTTTCTGGATACCATGATATACAAAATAGAGTTGTAGATGATAATTGTGGTACAAAACTGAAAGTATACACAACAAAACTATGACTCTCTGATGTGTACTGTAAAGGTAAATATTTTATGGAGTAAATCTTAAGAAAATTAAAGATGTGTCATTTATATTGTTTTCTGATATTTCTTGATGAAACTTTTTTTAGGGTCATTAATTTTGTGAAACATTATCATCATAAATTTTTCAAAATTTTCCCAAAGTAAAGATTTCCACATTTACAGTCTCAGAGTTTTAAAGCATTCAGTTATCCTGTTACAGGTTTACAGATGAAGAGATGAAGATTCTACTAAAACTCATCACATCCCGCCCTCCTATTTGTAAAGCTGGTGCTAGATTTGTCTCCCTTGGGTTGTGCATGCTGATAGCTTGTCCGTATTTATTAGGGTAAGAGGAAACTAATGGTATTCAATGGATATAACATATTTTTATGCCTTTAGGTCCAATTATTCAGACAAGTTTTTTCTTTGGACAGGAACAGTGACCAAGAGAGGGTGGCAGTGGAGTGGATCCGGTGGACCATGAGCGTGGAGAAAGAGTTCAAACAGTGAGTGGAGGACTCACACAGCACAAGGCTTCAGTCAGTCATTATAACGCTGGTCTTTTTTCAATTCAGTTTAAGTGCATTTTTTGTTCTTTTTAGAGAGGTTTCCAGTAATTGCTCTTTTGGTGAAATGTTGTTCCTGATCGCCATTCATTTCCATAGCAACAACATGACAGCTATAGGTGACCTTGTGTATCTGACCTTGGGACTGAAGGTATTTATCCTGTATGACCATTGCAATGTCACTAGCTCATGATCATATAATGTAATAGTAAAAATTCCAGGTCTTCTAACTAAGTTATGATTCAAGATTTTCTAATCATTAAAAATATGGATTTTGTTTTTCAGAATCTTGTGAAAGCCAATGCTTTAGCCAGAATAAGACAGATATTTACCTATGAGATCTTTACAGAACAGGTAAACGGTAATATCAACATAACAGGCTCAACAAATATGGGACCATGACAAGAGTTGTCTCACTTTGTATCTAACTTCAGGTGATTACCTCCCATGCAGTGAAGGTTGCAGTGACCTCAGGGCTGAATGCCAACATGACTGGGTATCTACCTATCAACAGTATCTACCAACTACTCAAAAGCCGCTCCTTCTCCAAGCACAAAGTACCCATAAAGGTAACACTAGATAATTAAAGAACAAAGTATTCCTAAAGGTAACACTACAGAATCAATGCACAAAGTACCCATAAAGATAACAATACAGAATGAATACACAAAGTACCCATTGATAAATTTGTATCATTACATTGATTTTAAATTAAAAGGCGCACTTTATTTTGAAATTCAATTAATGATGGTCAATCTTTTTCTGATTTTTTCATTAAATGGTTAGTTTACAAGAGAATTATTTCTGATCCTTTCATTGATTGTTTTGTTGTTTGTAGGACTGGATCTACAAACAGATTTGTAACTGTTCGACGCCGCTCCATCCTCTAGTTACCTCCCTTATTGATGTTTTTGTCACCTCTGTTGTCATCAAAAGTACAAAGACTGATCATCTGAATGAACCAATCACAGAGGAGGAAATTCTCCATGTTTACAAATCCTCAGTATTTCATTGGTCTAAAGATAAATCAGAAGAAGGAGAATCATCCAATCAAATACCAGCATCGGAGCTAGCACCCCAGCTACTTATGCTGTACTACCTACTCCATTATGAAGACACAGTGTTGTCACACATGAAATCTCTTAGTATGCATCTATGATTGAATTTACACTTGTAGTTTGTAAGAAATAAGTTGGACAAGTCTCTTGTTCTAATTAAGTAAAAAAGAATAAAAAAAAATGGCAAAGGATTCTTTAATTTGTATGAAAGTGCAGGTAATGGAATTGATTTCCATATTTGTAAGATCATATTTCATATGTATTTGATATTCTTAATACATGTACATTGTGTTTTCTGTGGTCCCCTGAAATTGGCTAAAAATGAGTTTTGTAGTACATTGTTTAAGTACCGTAGCTGTTATATTTTAAAAAAGAATCAAATTCTTTATTTTTTTAAACTTTCCGGATTTTTTTTTTATTTTATCAATTTCTGTCTACAGCTTTAACATTTCTATTTACCTGAGAATAGCATGATAGAGACATTATTCTAAGTTATGCAGATAGTAAGTGTCAAAATTTGGTAAAACTCTGGATTATTTATCAAAGCCAAATTCAAGACTGATTTGAGATGTTTCTTGTTTCCAGTGATGGCAAACAGGCAAGTAAAGTCTTACCCAGACACCCTACTGGCCCAGATCCCCATCAACTTCCTGTTACAGACTGCCCAGCGTGACCAAGAGAAGTTTGCCGGGCTCTTCTCCCCGCTACTGAAGTAAGGAGTGGTATTTTATGATATTTGAATGAATGCATGTTTATCCAACAAAACTTTAAATATGAACTTTTTTACTGGTCTTTTCATGAAATGTATTAAAAGTTGTTAATCAATTATGTTACCAGTAATTTTTTCATATAAAAAGATGAATACTTAATGACTTGTGAATGGGATGAACTTTATTATCTTTTCAGTTATTGACTCATAAAGCTATTTAATCAGTTGTGATGCAAGAAATTACTTGATAAACATTGTAAGATACACTGAGACTTGTGATCCAGCTGAATGAGATGTATTGTGTGGTGACCATAGTCTGTTTTGTGTATTGACAGGTTACTGGTGACCCACTACCCCCACCTGTGTGCGGTGGAGGACTGGCTGGAGGCGAGTCTGGTGCAAGACTCACTGGTGGCCGAGACCTCCGTGATTTACAGTGTACCGTGTACCATAGAGAATCTCAATGACGGTTAGTGGAGAGAGAGAGAGAGAGAGAGAGAGAGAGAGAGAGAGAGAGAGAGAGAGAGAGAGAGAGAGAGAGAGAGAGAGAGGGAGAGAGAGAGAGGGGGAAGCTATATACAGTATTTTTATGTACATGTATATCATGCGAGGGAAAGTAAAATTCAATGTTTTATTCTACTAAATATTAATTAAATAAACATTTGATATACATGTTTGATAATATGTAATCTTTAAATGTTATTGACATTGCAATATGTAATGAATACAATTATTATGTATAGCTTAAAATCCCTCCTTTTATTGACAGGAGTTGTAGTGAGCATGTATTGTGTACCTGTATTAGGTATACAAAGTTAAGAACGAACATTGAGGCACTACTGAATGTTGATTGTTTTACAGCTCTGAGGAATCTGACCAGCTGTCCAATGAAAATGATTTCACAGCTTCAGTCAATGCTCAAGATGTCTGCCCCAGACCTCCTACAATTCTCTGAGCCAATCGTCTCCTCCCTTCCCATCATGCTTGATGAGGCGGTCCCCAGGAAAATCGTAGACCTTGTCAAGAAGGTCTGGTTTCTTCTTCACAGTGTCTCGCCAAGAAGGTAAAGCTTTAAAGATTGTTTTCCAATATCAGTAAAAAGAATCTGATGTCTCTATTTCCATCTTTAATAACAAGGATTTTATGTATCAATAAAGTGACAAGGCTATGTTTTCTTAGTACATTATGAACAAACTTCTATGATCTTTTCATCCGGTGTAAAATGTCAAGTTTATATTTAAAACCTAAACAGTTTAAAAGCTTCCTAGCTATGAATTGAATTTATATATTTTAATTCATCCGTGAACTAATGGAATATCAATAAATGGGTGCATGTTGATAGATATCTAGTTATATGTATTTTGTCTTTTGATTGCAGTTTACGACTTGCCACAGTGAACTCTTTGCGACTTACGGAGAGAACAACCTTTAAAATGACTCCTTACACGGAGAACGACATCACAGTGGATCCCCTGGTCATCCTCAGGTGTGATGAAAGAGTGTTCAGGTGAGTGGTCATCCTCAGGTGTGATGAAAGAGTGTTCAGGTCAGTGGTCATACCCAGGTGTGATGAAAGAGTGCCGAGGTATTTCTTTTTGCCCCATTGAGTTTGAAATAACAAGGTTATACTCTATATTGTATGGTGGCATATCTCTGCCCCTTGTTGACATGCAAGAAAATTACAATCAGATAAGAATTATACAAAATCTCAAAAAATCTCAAATATCACCCACCTGTGACATCGAGGATGCTAGATGCTACCTTTTCATGTCGACATGCAACTTATTTATGTTAACATGCAAGATAAATATGCTGACATGCAACTTATAAATGTCAACATGCAACTTATTTATGTCGACATGCAACTTATTTATGTCGACATGCAACTTAGTTATGTCAACATGTAACTTAGTTATGTTGACATGCGAGATAAATGTGTTGACATGCAACTTAGTTATGTTTACATGCGAGATAAATATGTTGACATGCAACTTATAAGTTGTATGTCAACATAACTAAGTTGCATGTCGACATAAATATGTTGCATGTCAACATATTTATCCTGCATGTTGACATCAAGATGTAGCGTATCTAGCCTCTTGGATGTCACATGTTGGCGATATTTGAGATTTTTTAACTCTTATTTGATTGCAGTTTTCTTGCATGTCAACATAGTTATGTTGCATGTTGACATATCTATCTTGCATGTCAACATCTTTATCTTGCATGTCGACATAATTAATAGAAAAATAACTTGCACACAAGGGGCAGAGATATGCCACCATAGTATTGAAATGGGATTGGACATCTGTTTTGATAAACATTGACCTGTGTGAGATTTTGCCAACAGTGTCTTAGGTTTTCCAGCATCAGTTACAAAGAAGAAGACACCATCTTTGATAGTTAACTTCATGGTGCCCCTAATGGTGAACATTGTGTTACATATGTTGACTGTTACTTTCTGACAGGTGCCCCCCAATCCTAGACATTGTGTTACGAGTGCTATCAGCCTACCTCCAGGCGAGTCGCGTGTTTTTACACAACCACATGCTGTCTAACCCGATCCTGGAGAATGCTGCACAGGCTGAGCGAGAGCGCCACGACCTGAAGAGTGCGCTGATTGCCGCACAGGAGAGTGCCATCATACAGATCCTACTGGAGTGTTGTCTACCCAGGGAGGACGAACAGAGGGAGGTAAACACTCACAAAGCTTTATATCTCTAATGATAAAGGAATATGTGTGGATTGTTTCCGGTTACATTGTACCAAAGCTGTCCTGCTCTCTCTCATGCTGTGGTGAACCACTTACGGAAGTTATCTAATATGTAAAAAATTTTTGTCCCCCGCCGCAACCCGGAGCGGGGACATAGAAATGCCGGGCGTCCGTCCGTGGGCCCGTGTGTCCATGCGTCCGTTCGTCACACTTTTTTTGTAAGCGCTCTCATTCCTACAAGTTTTGACGGATTTTCATTGAATTTATACCAAATGTTTATACCACTATTACCTTGGTCAAGTTAGAAAATCAGCTATGGCCGATAGTTTTTGTTGGAGTTATGGGACTTTGACCAAAATAATGACTCCGTTTTATCCAAAAATTGACCTTGTAAGCGCTCTCATGCCTACAAAGTTTGACAGATTTTCATTAAATTTATACCAAATGTTTATACCACTAATACTTTGGTCAAGTTTGAAAATCAGCATTGGTCGATACTTTTTGTTGGAGTTATGGGACTTTGACCACAATAATGACTCTGTTTTATCCAAAAATTGACCTTGTAAGCACTCTCATGCCTACAAATTTTGACGGATTTACATGAAATTTATACCAAATGTTTATACCACTATTACCTTGGTCAAGTTCCTTAATCAGCCTTGGTCAATACTAGTATACTGCTTGACCGACGGGGGACCCAGGAATTCTATTCTTGTTCAGAGAAAAAGTTTAGAGTTAATTTATTATAAAGTGTTTATATAGGGTATTATATTTGCATAAAGAATCTATTAATATTTATTATGAAAAAACATTTCCATTCAAAATTGAATGCATGTATGGTTTGTGTATTTGTGGTGTTATTTCAAGATCTGAACACTTATGGTGAAGTGAGTGTAAGAATCAATGATTTGATTGACAGGGAGAAGAAGGCCTACTGAACAACCTGCGTGAGGTTCACTGCATCATCTGTTCCTTCATCCACCAGCTGTTCATCACCGAGCCTCACCTGGCCAAGCTGGTCCACTTCCAGGTAACACAAGCACACCTTGTCTAGGTATTCTGTAACACAATCACACCTTGTGTAGGTATTCTGTAACACAATCACACCTTGTCTAGGTATTCTGTAACACAATCACACCTTGTGTAGGTATTCTGTAACACAAGCACACCTTGTCTAGGTATTCTGTAACACAATCACACCTTGTCTAGGTATTCTGTAACACAAGCACACCTTGTCTAGGTATTCTGTAACACAATCACACCTTGTGTAGGTATTCTGTAACACAAGCACACCTTGTCTAGGTATTCTGTAACACAATCACACCTTGTCTAGGTATTCTGTAACACAATCACACCTTGTCTAGGTATTCTGTAACACAAGCACACCTTGTCTAGGTATTCTGTAACACAATCACACCTTGTCTAGGTATTCTGTAACACAAGCACACCTTGTCTAGGTATTCTGTAACACAAGCACACCTTGTCTAGGTATTCTGTAACACAATCACACCTTGTCTAGGTATTCTGTAACACAATCACACCTTGTCTAGGTATTCTGTAACACAAGCACACCTTGTCTAGGTATTCTGTAACACAATCACACCTTGTCTAGGTATTCTGTAACACAAGCACACCTTGTCTAGGTATTCTGTAACACAAGCACACCTTGTCTAGGTATTCTGTAACACAATCACACCTTGTCTAGGTATTCTGTAACACAATCACACCTTGTCTAGGTATTCTGTAACACAAGCACACCTTGTCTAGGTATTCTGTAACACAATCACACCTTGTGTAGGTATTCTGTAACACAAGCACACCTTGTCTAGGTATTCTGTAACACAATCACACCTTGTCTAGGTATTCTGTAACACAATCACACCTTGTCTAGGTATTCTGTAACACAATGACAGGCAATTTTTTTTTTTTTAATGAAAATTGATTTCATTTATATTTCGTAAATCTTTAAACTACTGTACAGTTTAGTTAAAATAACTTTGGACCAATAGAAAATCAGTTATCAGCACTATGACTTTATGTTTATTTACATGAAAATCATGAAGTAATTAAATTCTGTGAGGCCCCAAATATTTGAGAATGAAAGATCATAATGAATCATGAATCTGCTTTTATATACTTACTAGACTTTGATCCGTGTGTACACGGGTTGACATTGCATATGGTATCGGGCATGTACAAAATAGATACAACGAAACACTGTATATTGTTGACATTTGCATAACCAATCTTCAAGCCTACAATAATGCTATTAATTTCACTACACTCTGCTTAGTTAGAATAATCTAACTGTGTCTCGGGAAAGGCCATCACACAGTTGAAATGCCTCCCATATACCCGTAATGTAGCAGAAAATTGCAGAATCGCTCCAAAACGATTTTGGAGAAAATTAATAAAGTTGCATTGAAAATAACAGTCAAATCGTTCACAACAAACCATTTTGAAGCTGTTAATACCTTTCTTCAATAAGTTTAATTCTATAATTGCAGAATTCAACATATTTCATCAACGTTTTTTACACACCATGTTGACATTCGAAACTCGGGGGATTTTTTATAGTAAATGCACTGTGTTAGAGTTATCTTCCGTATTTTCTTTGATGAACAGAAAAATTTCCAATGGAAATTAGCATGCATTTGTTTTATCTTTTCCAAGTTAATCCATGCAAATGTGATATTGTGGAAACATAAAATAAAGAGCCTCCCGTGATTTAGCGTGAATGTAATGCGCATGCGCAAGATTGTAAAAACCAAAAAATCCAGATGATTTCCGGAATTTTTTGAGATATTTTCCCTTGATTGAGAAAAAATAAAAACAAACTGGTAATCTTCAAGTACCAATGATAAATATATAAAACAAAAGACAGAACTCTTCTGATTTATCGGTATTATTAAGCTCAAATATTAGAGTCTATTATTTTAATATAGTAGTATAGATAAAGCAAACTATTTTAAAACTTGTGTGATGATCATATTGTGTCATTAATATGACCTTTTGATCTGTAAAAGTTTCCATAGAAATGTATGTATTGCTTTTCCGTGACAAATGTGATCAAATATTTAATGTGTTTCATGATTGTGAGAAATGAGGGAGGTAAATATGTTGTACAGTTTAAATTATCATATGGTTAATTTGATGCATTAGGGACAATCTATCTCAAAAATTCAATTCAGTAAGTAACTACAAAACCCCTCCGGGATTCGAACTCAAAATGTACGGAACACAAGCCATACACTTTATCTACTAGGCTATGGAGTAAGTTAATGTTGTTTCAGTCAGAGGTCTGCCATTTTGTGTTAATGTGTTATTCCACCTTAAAGTGTCCTTGAACCGTCACATGCTTTTCAAGGGTTAAGCTCTGTTGTTTTTAGGAATACCCCGACTCCCTGCTTCATATAACCACCATGGGAATCCCCCTCTGTATGTTCATTAGATGACATCATTGTTTTGTTCAAAAGATGATATCTTTGTTGTTTTTAGGGATACCCCAACTCCCTGCTTCATATAACCACCACAGGAATCCCCCTCTGTTTTGTTCATTAGATGATATCTTTGTTGTTTTTAGGGATACCCCGACTCCCTGCTGCCTATAACCACCACGGGAATCCCCTCCATACACATCTGTCTGGATTACATCCCAGAAATCCTCAGTCAACCACAGTCAGAGAAACAGGTCAGGCTTCTGTCTTAATTCTCACAACCCCAGAATTTTAGAGTGTTTTATAGAGTTACATGACATACATGTACACTACTTTAGTAACATTATATGTACAATATTTTATAAAGTTATATCTAAACTTATTCATGGTCTTACAATAGTAAACAGAACTGTTGAGCTAAATAATTAGTAGGCTTCTGTCCCGACAGATCTTTGCCATCAAACTGATGTCTCACCTGTGCTGTCAGTACGCCCTACCCAGATCTCTCAGTGTGGCCAAGCTGTGCATCAATGTCATGTTTACCATGATCGGAGGTAAGAGTGCCATATATACCATTATAGTCATGGAGGGTAACTCATTCAGATTGTAGTAAAGTATGTTAGGAATATTTGTATGACTTTTGTCTATCCTTCTTAAAAAAATTATAAATAATTTTTCTCATTGATTTAGAACTTTATAAGTTAGATACATTGCAAGGTCAAAGTGAAAAGAATTTATCAAATTATTTGATGTTAAAGGTCATTTGTCACGGTCAAGGTCCAATTTTACCAATGTTGTCACCTTGGTATCTGGATCAGTATTGGTATCAGTGATCAAGCTGATAATAGTCCAACAAGTGGTTTTCATTTGTTTTTTTTGATAATCATAAAGCTTAACCTTGCTTACATATTGTGATGAAAATAAACCAAAGATGTTTAATTTCTTACAGTGCTGGAGAACAAGGAGAGAGTTAATTTTTTCCTGGAGACGGTTCCGTGTCTGACCAAAGTGTGTCAGGCATTCCCCCCGCTGTGTGAGGACGTGACCTCGTTTCTCCATCAGATCGGCCGTGTGTGCATGTCCCACCTGACATCCGCAAGCAACCTGAGGGAGACCGAACTCTCGGATATAGACAAAACTTATGTGCCATTGAAAAAGAAAGTGAAAGTAGACACTTCAACGCAAGAGTTGACAATGAAATATCAATCTCTTTATCGGAGTGTGCAGCAGACCTTTGCCCGTGTCATTGTCAAATCACTTGTAACGAAAAATATTTATGCATAATGAGAAAGGATCAACATTTCACTCAGAATAAAATAAATCATCTAGTTTTGTTTTCATTGTATTCGTCTGTATCTAAGATTTTAACTAAAGCATCATTATAGCACAGCAATCAGGGCTTGAGTATCTACAGTAATGGCTGCTTCCAGCTGTGTTAATGGGCATTGAATAATAATTGAATCAGTTTTAGTATATATTTTTATTTGTGCAAGATGATTAGTATTTGGTAAGAAAATGGAGAGGAAACATGTTGTGTGTTAGCGGGGATTTATTTGAGTGTGGAGGAAGTGATATGAAGATTTGATGGAAGGATGCAGCGAGCTACACTCGTACAGAAGTTGGTGGCGCTTGACAGGCACTCGAGTTAGCAGGAAGTGATTACTGAACAAGCTCTGGAGCCAGAAGGAAGTGATTACTGGATAAACACTGTACGGGAAAGTGATGACTGGATGTTCCAGTGGGATGACGGTCAGTTACAACAGACCAAAGGAAGCAATAAGGTGAGTGTGTTATACAGCCAACTGTCTATCGGATCAATCAGATCAAACCACTGTAAATGTATGTTGCTCACTATTTGACTTTAATGTGAAGCAATAGGTGTTAGTATTATTTCAACCATTTATGTTTACGGTTAATATTTTTTCTCCAAGAAATGACCTGTACCTGAGAGTTAGTTACATGTACTGTTATTATTTCAATGCATTCAGAAAATCAAATTCATCTCTTTCATCTCTATTCATTTATCAGATTGTGCATATACTGACATATGTCAATGTCAGTAGAGGGTCAAGGTCACTAATAGAGGTCAAAGGTCATATTTGTTAGATTGGACTTTCTGATTGTCAGAGGCATAGTTTCTTAAGCACATCTTGTTACTATGAAATAGCCCTTAAACTGATATTGATAGTAGAATTGACCTATTGAATTGCATTAATGAAGACATAAGTAAACATGGTTTTTGACAAGTTAAAGTTAAGTGACACCAACATTTTTTTTAACCTATTCATAAAAAATAGGACAAAAGAGAAAGATAGCTGGGTTGTTAGTTGTAGAGGCATCACTAGGTAGGACGGGTGCTGATGTCAGGTGTGGAGTGGATCCCCCATTCCTAGGTCTCTGTGTAACACAGATGTGGTGGCAGTGTTTGTTCAGGTGATGCAGACCCCGAGGTACACGGCAGTCCATACAACACCTGAGTATACCTGTACTATATATACACTATGGATGCAAGCAAATACAAGGACAGAGTGAGTCTGAGGGGTAGGAACTGGTCAATCAGTCACCCATGGGAACAGGGGGTGTGGGTGAGGGTTACGAGGAGTAAAATATAGGGAGATCAAGGAATGTGTGATATACATCATGTACACTTCATGTAATTTGGTGTCAGGAAAATTTTGTCAAAGGACTATATACCAGTGTAATAATTGGTAAGAGTCATTTTTGGTCTTCGTAAATCAATGATTATAAAAAGTTTCAGGTCCTTTGGTTAATTCTGTTAATTTGTAGAGGAGTTACTTAAAATATATTTTCATACATTTGTCTCATTTTGTTGGCACTTACTGGCAGTACATAACGGAAATAATCCTATTTTGGCAATCAAATCAAATGAGAAGAAAATTAAAAGATTTAAAAAATCTGGATAACCACTTTGAAAAAGCAAACTTTTTCTGTCAGTTATTAGTGTTAGATAAATACATGATTTCTGGTTGTATGTACATTTATGTACTGGATGGTAGAGGGTGCTTGTAAAAAGGGGACAACACTTGGGCCCCACCATTTACAGTGTAGATAGGATAGACAAGAGGTTGTATTGGATGCTTACAATGATAGTAAAGGGGACAGCTCAAGGATTCCACGGCTACATGTAGATGTGACGACACCTCGCTGGTGTTGATCTGGTACAAGGCGATTACCACAGACTGTCACAGAGTGTTCAAGCATATTATGTTGTTTTGCACTCGTCGGTAAGTAGTAAATTCTGTGGTCAACAGGTATTCCCGCTTCAAGGATATTTGTGTGGTAATCACTGGTGAGTTTGTTTTATTGTGGGTCTCCATTTTCTGACAATGTTGAGTTTGTTTTATTGTGGGTCTCCATTTTCTGACAATGTTGAGTTGGTTTAGAAATGAATATATATTGGATTTAACTATTGAAGCATGTTATTTATAATTAGTTATGAATAATACATATTTCTTTTTTTTAAACCTCTCTGGGCTGCAACATCAGTTCTAAAATGATTATAAATTCACTTTCTGCTTCTCAGTGCAACATATCCCTCAGGCATGGGATCAGCTGCTCCGTACATTAAATTTACCAAAACTTGGTTTTGAGCTTTTCATCAATCCTGTCTATTTTATTTTCTCACAAGATACTAATGGATATTCTTGAAATGAAATATTCTCCTCTTTATGATGATGGAATTTTCTTTGGAATAAAGGGTCCCAAGTTTTGCTGTTCGTGATTGACAGGCTTACCTGTACAGGTGTCATAAATTTGATGACATGTTATGTCACAGATATGCATGCTACAGGGGTCCTGATTACTTCAGTATGCTACAATTCTGAGTACATGTAACTAGACCTGTGTGTGGATGTAGAGGAGACTGTAAGTTTACAATTCTGTGTACATGTAACTAGACCTGTGTGTGGATGTAGAGGAATCTGTAAGTTTACCATTCTGTGTACATGTAACTAGACCTGTGTGTGGATGTAAAGGAGACTGTAAGTTAACCATTCTGTGTACATGTAACTAGACCTGTGTGTGGATGTAGAGGAGACTGTAAGTTTACAATTCTGTGTACTACATGTAACTAGAAATGTGTGTGGATGTAGAGGAATCTGTAAGTTTACCATTCTGTGTACATGTTACTAGATCTGTGTGTGGATGTAGAGGAGACTGTAAGTTTACAATTCTGTGTACCGGAACTACATGTAACTAGACATGTGTGTGGATGTAGAGGACACTGTAAGTTTACAATTCTGTGTACATGTAACTAGATCTGTGTGTGGATGTAGAGGAGACTGTAAGTTTACAATTCTGTGTACCGGTACTACATGTAACTAGACATGTGTGTGGATGTAGAGGAGACTGTATGTTACAATTCTGTGTACATGTTACTAAACCTGTGTGTGGATGTAGAGGAGACTGTAAGTTTACAATTCTGTGTACATGTAACTAGACCTGTGTGTGGATGTAGAGGAGACTGTAAGTTTACAATTCTGTGTACATGTAACTAGACCTGTGTGTGGATGTAGAGGACACTGTAAGTTTACAATTCTGTGTACATGTAACTAGACATGTGTGTGGATGTAGAGGACACTGTAAGTTTACAATTCTGTGTACATGTAACTAGACGTGTGTGTGGATGTAGAGGACACTGTAAGTTTACAATTCTGTGTACATGTAACTAGACATGTGTGTGGATGTAGAGGACACTGTAAGTTTACAATTCTGTGTACATGTAACTAGACCTGTGTGTATATGTTGAGGAGTCTGTAAGTTTACAATTCTGTGTACATGTAACCAGACCTGTGTGTGGATGTAGAGGAGTCTGTAAGTTTACAATTCTGTGTACCGGTACTACATGTAACTAGACTTGTGTGTGGATGTAGAGGACACTGTAAGTTTACAATTCTGTGTACATGTTACTAGATCTGTGTGTGGATGTAGAGGAGACTGTATGTTACAATTCTGTGTACATGTAACTAGACCTGTGTGTGGATGTAGAGGAGACTGTAAGTTTACAATTCTGTGTACATGTAACTAGACCTGTGTGTGGATGTAGAGAAGACTATAAGTTTACAATTCTGTGTACATGTAACTAGACCTGTGTGTGGATGTAAAGGAGTCTGTAAGTTTACAATTCTGTGTACATGTAACTAGACGTGTGTGTGGATGTAGAGGAGACTGTAAGTTTACAATTCTGTGTACATGTAACTAGACGTGTGTGTGGATGTAGAGGACACTGTAAGTTTACAATTCTGTGTACATGTAACTAGACGTGTGTGTGGATGTAGAGGACACTGTAAGTTTACAATTCTGTGTACATGTAACTAGACATGTGTGTGGATGTAGAGGACACTTGGTTTTTTTTTTAATTTAAATCATTATCCTGATAAATATTATAGTGACATTTAGCGGAGAGAAGTTTTTTATTACTGCAAGTTTCAGTCATGTAATACTCTCTTTAATTTGGGTAAAAATATACTACTTGATAATTATGGTCTATTAAGAAATCCAAAATCTCCTTATAAACTTAATGTTGTTGACTTGTCAAATTTATGTTCGGATATTTACTAAATGGTGCACAAAAAGTTTCTGATTGCCTATTTGTAAATCACATGTACCAAGAACTGACAGAGCTGGTTGGCTTCTCTTTGGATAATTGTGTAATGGAATGTGGTATACCTACTTTTGTTCTGTCTGTTATAAAGAGGTGTTCAAAACCAGTAATACTGGAGACCAGGGTGTCTGTAGTCCTATGAACATCACTCAGCCCTAGCAGTCTGTACATGTATATTGTGCTTACAGACCAATTGTCAGGTGAGACTCTTCCTAAAGGTGTGTATCACATTGTACTGGTATGGGGAATCAGCATGTAAAACATGTGAGATCACAAATGGAACGATTACAATTATGTAATTTGTTTATAGTTTGAATTTGCAGGAGGGGGAAGAGGTGTGTCATTTTGTAACTTTATTTGTGTTATTAGCATTCTCTTGTAAATTGCAGTGGTATCTTAGTTTTAAGAGGGGGGGGGGGGGGGGGGGTTGGAGAGAATTAAAGAAGTGGTGTTTTGTGTTAACTAACTGCATGACCTTGGAGTGACAAGTAAGCTGCCTGTTAGATGTCCATGTGACAACTCTCACCTCCGGAGTAACGACAAGTTTTTACTCAAACATTTCCCTGTAATCATGTCTACCTGTGTATCATGGCCTCCACTACAGGTGTGTCTGGTGTGAGAGGTGAGTGGGAGGCGCCCTCTGATTAACATACCTGGTCCAGGTGAATAAGAAGTCAATTAGGGTGATTTCTGTGAATCTAGCAATGAAAAGAATGTCACTCTTAGCTCTTTTTTAAGCATAAATTTTTCATGATTCTTAAGAATTAGATGATTGTTACCTTAGAAATTTAGATGTCAAAACTGTTTAGCATATTATCAGTGGATGAATCTCATTGAAAAATTCATGCCGAAATGTAAAGAATTAATTAGCCAAGAATATATAGCCATTAGCATACATTTTTAATTTGAGTCTATTTTGACTCAGAATTTATTGCCACAAGAGAAATGATAAAAAGGGACAAGCACTTTGTTTTTGTGGTAGGATAGTGGATGGTATTTGTGGGAGATCTATTTGTTATAAACCGCAAGAACAGTCAAATGTGGGAGAATGTGAACAAGTTCATTTGTCCCCGCTTTCCAAATTATAATATATTTCAAGGACTTTGTTTCTGAGCAGGGGTCCCTAGAAAATACTTCTTAATAAATACCCCAATTTATTTATCAGAGAGCTGAGTCAAACCCACACACAAACTAACCCACAGACAAACTAACACACAGACAAACTAACACACAGACAAACTAACCCACAGACAAACTAACACACAGGCAAACTAACCCACACACAAACTAACACACAGACAAACTAACACACAGACAAACTAACCCACAGACAAACTAACCCACAGACAAAGTAACACACAGACAAACTAACACACAGACAAACTAACAAACTAACCCACAGACAAACTAACACACAGACAAACTAACACACAGACAAACTAACACACAGACAAACTAACACACAGACAAACTAACACACAGACAAACTAACACACAGACATCAGGTAGTCTGGGTACATTGTTTTAGTTGCTCTTGCTTTTAAAAGAATTCAGGTGTTTTTGTCAAAATTCATAAAAAGATGTGCATAGATAAAATTCAATTTATTCTTTCTCCCCAAACCAAATGGTACAAGAGGAGAGTGACTAAAATGGGTAGCGAAACCCGGGCCGGGCCGGGATTTTCGAAACTGAAAACCGGGTTTTGTTGATTTCTTACAAAATACTCATGTGTTTTGTACGAAATTTGCAGGACAACTTTAAAACATCTTTTTTTGTCTTCGCTGAAATTTTTATTATTACAAAATGAGTTTTTCAATATTTATTACCGATTCTCATTTTTCAGGTGACTAAAATGGGTAGCGAACCCGGGTTACACATTTTGGCGATATTAAGAGAATTACATTGATTTTTTGGTAAATTATTGTGTTTAATCATTGCTATTTTAGTTTAAACACTTAGATAATCCAACAATTCCGTCAAAAAATATCATTTAATAGAATTATGGCCTAATATTATAAACCCGGGACGGAACAAAACCGGACACGTTTACCCGGGACAAACTTTTTATTTCCGAAAAAGCGACCAGAGGATGTTAGCTATCACTCATGTGACATTGCCCAGCCCAAACCACGCGGAGGTATCCTCATTTGAGCCTTCTCCCCCCCTTTTAAATACAAATATAAAGGATGCAAACAGCAAATCACGATGAAAAACCGTTCTTATTGTGTAAAACACAACGCCCTACCAGGGCCCAGACTCGGTTTGTATCTTAATGATTTAACCTGTTTACTGAAAATAAAACTAACTATCTATAAGCACTATCTATTATTTTAAAAGTATTTGTACAAAATATTTACAAAGTTACAAGAAAACCGTTCTTATTGCATTGTCAGCAACACCCTACCAGGACCCAGACTCGATTTTCATGTATTTTTACCCTGAATAAGCACTAGAAAACCCATTAAAAACAAATGAAAACTAAGACATGCGTTTTTTCATATTCTTTATTTCTTCGGCCTAGTCAGCGCATGATGGACACATGAAGACTTTTTATATAGACCTTATATTCAATCATTAAAAATTATAACAGCATATTAATTCGATGTTTCCCGAGCGATGAGTTGAAAGTCAACATACATGTATTTTTTGTGCATTTTATTTTATTAAAAAACAAATCAGCATACCTACTAAATTAGATTCGTGAGAAACTTAAGATAGCCAACGTGTGCACATCACACGATCGGGTACTAAAATGAGGCATCTGTAATATTAGGCACTATATATATAGAAGACCTGTAAAATAAGCTCAATCAATTACAATAATTTTATAAATGAATTCATTTCACTTTCATCTTAATAGAAGCTGAATGATGAGCACAAATTCCTATAATTAAACTAATTGAAACATATATTTGATACTCGTGTAGTAAGCCAGCAATTGTGATATCATCATACTAATAGGTACATTCTGATTCTAATTAGAGCAGTTCTCAAGCTAGCAGTGCAGATTTTACCAGTATTAACAAGTAATTACGGTTAATTAAAACAATAACACTACTGAAACTAGCTGAGAAGAATTCATCCTTTTAATCGGTTTAAAAAATAAATGTTCAATAATGAGTTTTACAATAATTC
This sequence comes from Magallana angulata, assembly GCF_025612915.1. Classification (NCBI taxonomy): domain Eukaryota; kingdom Metazoa; phylum Mollusca; class Bivalvia; order Ostreida; family Ostreidae; genus Magallana; species Magallana angulata. The sequence goes on along the minus strand of NC_069116.1, from coordinate 1,863,251 downwards.
AGTGATTAGTTCTAATCTTGCCGGTTATCATATTAATTTTCTTTTTATGTTATATATTCTGTTTTTGTTCTCGTCGCTTTTTTCGGAAATAAAAGGTTTGTCCCGGGTAAACGTGTCCGGTTTTGTTCCGTCCCGGGTTTGTAATATTTGTCCATAATTCTATTAAATGATATTTTTTGACGGAAATGTTGAATTATCTAAGTATTTAAACTTAAATAGCAATGATAAAATACACAAGTTCCCAAATTCAACAATGTAATTCGCTGAATATCGCCAAAATGTGTAACCCGGGCTCGCTACCCATTTTAGTCACCTGAAAAATGAAAATGTGTAATTAATATTGAAAAACTCATTCTGTGATAATAAAAACTTCAGCGAAGACAAAACAAGTTGTAATAAAGTATTTCTGCAAATTTCTTGCAGAACTAATAAGTATTTTGTAAGATATCAACAAAAACCCGGTTATCAGTTTCGAAAATCCCGGCCCGGCCCGGGTTTCGCTACCCATTTTAGTCACTCTCGTACAAGAGATACAAATGATGTAACATTCTTTCAAACAATCTGGAATTAGGACAGGTGTGTTGGCATCTCAGACTCCTCCAGTAATGTTTTATTTGTCTCCATGTAGCTATGACAAGTTTGAACTTAGTGACCTTTAGATTATTTTTTGTACCTGGGGGTGGGGGGGGGGACCATTCACATGACTGGTCAATGTACAGAGGATGTGGTGGTGTGTGGTGGGGACTATTTCTCACCGGTCAGTGACAGAGGGTGTTGTGTGGTGATCCTAACTGTTGTCTCTATCTGTCTGTTCTCACATAATACTGGGCAGGTCTGGCCATATATAGTCTAAAGAAGAACATGGTTAAAGAGCATGCATGTTAATATTGTTTACTGTGCAAGGACAAGATCATTCATTGGCAGTGCACAGGGAAGTTTATTTCGGAATCAGATATACAGATAGACGGATCAGACAGCATCAAAATTACCAGTAATAAAACCCTTGATGCTGAGTCAGACATTGTACTCTTTATACACCTGGGCTGGGTTCTCCATCATTTACACAATAAGGTATACCACCAGCCTTGGTCCTCAGATTTACACTAATTACATGTATCTTGTTGTGTGTTTGTTTGTAAATGGTACACATAGCCACTGAATATCCTGGAATAGCAGGTCATTATTTTAAGCGTAATCATTAGTTTTAACAGGAATAATAATTTGACAGTGAGGGCTGAACATTAACGACCTGTCTGGTAGTCGCTCGGCCTGACAGCTGACAACTTGCAGACACTCCACGTAGGAGTGCATCCATTTCCCTTCACAATTCTCACCTGGCTCAGGTGTGCTATGCATTTGTGTATTGCCCAAGACTTACCTATGATGTATATCTTTTCAAGACAATTTGTAAGTAATTAAGATATATGGGTGGGTTTTTTTTCCTCCAAACTAATGGACTGTTGAGGAAGTTTTATTTCAATCTGAGCATTTGATAACTCCATTACTGTAGTGAGGAAGGTAAAACAATATAAGTGTGTGCTGCAGTAGGTGTATATTAGGTGTGTATTGATGGAATGACTTGGGGCAGTCACAGTTGTGATTCTCGCTGAGACCTCGTGTTGTTTTCAATCAACCAGTCCGACTGGCCGACTTGCGGGGACTCTATCTACAGAGGTTGTCAGCGGAGGGTGTCACACTTAATGGACTGGGCGTTTTGGTGGACAGTCCAGTTACTTTTTTTAGCCTTTGTTATTCTGCCTGATCAGTTTTAATACCTGTTGATTTTAAAGCCTTTCAGAAGCCTGGATGATTCATTAGTCTAGCTTTTTATTTTTATTCACTGCACTGTTGTCTGTTAGAATAGACATACTTTTAGCCGTGGAGCTCACAAAAGATGTGTTATTTAATAATCTGATTAATATATCGTTAGCTTTCCTTCTTTAAAAAGCAAACAATAAATATCTTGACCACATGTATCTTGATCAAGCAGGACAAAAGAGTTTACAGAGGAAGTTTATTTGGATTTCTTGATCGCGTTCTTGTTAAACTGTTTCCTCAAGGAGAAAAACAGAATATTTTGAGGTTCTTAATTTTGTCAGCTTGACTTACGACGTGGTGATTATGCAACCATTATAAAGTGCTGAGGCATCACTCTGGATTTTTTTCTGTATTTAGATGACTGTGAAGCAATCATTGAGATGAGAGAAGCATTGGATCCAGTGATTTGTTGATTTAGAGGAGTACTCAATACAAACACCGCAGGATGGGCAAGGGGCAGTCCAAGTCTTATGACTTCAGTAAGTTATTAACACTCTCTCTCTCTCTCTCTCTCTCTCTCTCTCTCTCTCCAGATCACAAGTTTGTTCAAATATCTGTATAAGGCTCATATAATCATGGAATAATATCGAGTTTCCTCTGTAGATTTTAATTATAGAAATGTATCTCTATTTACCGTGTTTACAATTCAGTACTAAAATGTGATCCCAAGTCTAAGTCATAATTAGAGAGAATAAATATTGTAATTGTGATGCTACTGAATTTTGAATTCACTGGGGAGGGAAGTTCTCCCTGTCTGGCCATCAAGCACTGAATGAACTATTCACTGAGCTGTCAGCATGACAGCTGCATTAAGTGAAAATTTGGCTGCGTAAAAAAACAGACTCAATTTAAGACTGCATGAGTTATTACAGGTTTCGTAGCATTTCAATATTAAGACAGTCATACAGTATTCCAAGTCGCTCATCTGCAAAGGTTTTCTTGTTCAAGGTTCATTTGCATCTTTGAATTTATTACATTCGGTTAATCTAGCATACAACTGAAGAGAAGTAAAATATCATGCAGGTAGACAGCTATAAATAAAGCTATAGACGATGGGGCTGATAACTCCCCTATGTAAATCTTTCAGATCGACTCCCTCTTATTGTATTCAAGATGCTCAAACCCTTGATGTCTTAAATGATCTCTCAAATATTGAAATCCTGTAAAGTGAAGAGTGGTCAAGCATATCGCAATTAACACCTGTAGCCTCACCTGGTCGGGGATACTTGTGTAGACTGATACTGATATAGACTGCCGCTTGGTCTGTACATGGGAAAGTGGGGGCGTGGTCCTACTCAAATATTTTTCACTTCTAATTATAATGATCATTTTTCGTGCATCCAAATAAATTATCATTTGAAAGTGATCAATAATGAATCATTATGATTAGATGTGTTAGGCTCCAGAAATGTCCTCCGCTAAAAGGTTTTTGATGTAATGAGGGTGTTTTCGTGAGTGGGACACTTTCCAAGGTGACTGTCTTTTTCACTCATCCTTCCCTGTACAGAGCTTAAAACACTAGCTGTGTTAACCAATTGTCTCTGCTTATAAGTATTAAAAAAAGGTGATAAAACTTTAAAAGAAAAGTGGTCATGTAGATTTATATTTTTTTGTACAATGATTTCTGAGAAAATAAAGTGTGGGTATCATATCACTTCCTTAATTAGTGTGGAATGCATTCATTGTCAATTTGAATGTTTAATCTCTTAACTTTTATAATCTCTGAATTTTACTGTCAACTTTCTCCTTTCCTTGACTAGTTTTAACATTTAACATTCCAGGAGCAAGTTTTTGGTTCTTCCTGTGTTTACTAAAGATATTTCTACAGTGATAAATTTCTATATACATAAAAATTAAGGAAGTGAACTCCAAGTTGTCACATGTATTCATTGGATTGTTTCAACTCTAGGTTTTTGTATGTGTTTATCTTAAAGGTAAAAAATGCAGCAAATAAAGCTTTAAATCATTGCAAACAATCAATATTGTACCATCTTAAAAAAAATTACATGTGATTATAATTATACAGTAACACAATGAAATTAGACCAAAACTGTGACGGATAATTTGTCAGTCACCAGCCTATATACAGAAACTTGCTGTAATTATGAACACTGTAATTTTGAAGCATGAAATTAAAGTACAATGTAGTTATGTACTAACTGAATAGGACAACAAGGATTTGACAGAAATGTCCTTGGGAGGGGGTGATACAGATCTGGTCATTGAAGCAGTTGATAATACATGCCATAGGCCGAGATTTAAAGATCAGCTGTAGAGATGGGGAAGCTGATACACAGGCTTATGCTAATGTTTGACTCCCCCAAAATTTCTCATGACATTTTTCAATTATTTTGTAAATTCTTAGAATTCAATTGAGAAACTTCATAGACACTGCGTTAGGGGGGACAACTCTAGAACTGTTATTTTCTCCTGATGATTTTTAAAATAATACATTTTTAGTAACTTTTCGTTCAAAATTTTTTTAAAAAGATTTATCAGTTATCATTATACATAGTCATTGACAAGAAAAACTTAAACAAGTCTCAAAATTGTCTTGAATTATAAATAAAACTTTTAAGAAAAGTACACTGTATTCTTGTTTTAGATTCTTATAGAATGAATATACAGTTATAACCTTTAGATACAAATAATTTTAAAATCATCATGGCATTCTATAAGACTTGGTTATACACACTGCAAGGTCACTCATTTTAAGATCATTAAAAAGAGGTAAGGGTGATCGTACTGACCCCGGAATTATATTTACCCCTGGCTAGTGTTATCTAGTTAATGATTTTATAGGAATCCTCCAGTTTATGACATTATACTTTTGTCTTGGAAGATAAACCATAGTAAAATCTACCCCACCCTCTATATGTACATCGATGCTATTCTGTATTTACAAATAATCCTACTACAGTTGTGATCGTAAGGCGAGTTACTACATACAGCTAAGTAATGGGGACTTGTGCATCAGCTGAAGCAGGTAAAATAATGGCAACTGTTACTGGTACTTAAATTGTTTTTAAATTCTTGGTTTTTCAATGACTGTATTGAACTTGGAAAAGACTAGGATTTAGGAAAAAAATTAAGATTTTTAATGCTAATACAAGTTACCGATACCCTTTGCTATCGTCTAAATCAATATGGGTAATAAGATTTTTTTCTTTTCGTTAATGATTTGTAAATGAAAGAAAAGTTTGTTTTTTACTTAATTAACTGTACAATTTTAACTTATTTACTTTTTCAAAATGTTTCCTCCTTACTAATGGTTAAGGAATAGTTTCAAGCTATTTTCTCCTAAATTTCTTCTGAATTTTAAGTTAGTATGCATAAACTGCATGACCAATTTATTTTCAAAGGCACAGCCAACAGAAAAAAGTTCACATCTTTTTACGGGCCGCCGGAAGGCGGTCGTTATTTGATACACATTTAAATATTGTTACTGCGTTTCTGCGGGATAGTTCTTTTTTTAATAGAATTAATACTATGCTTATTTTTATGAATTAAAAGTAAATTTGCATGTAGAAATATGTTTTATGCCTTATAGAAAATATCACATATTTTTTGTTTTACTCGTAAATGAAAAGTAGGTCATACTTAGTAGATTGTCGTATTTGGCGCGTTTTTATCGAGACTATAATCTATTTGGAAAATTTCTGAGTTCTTCATTCTTTTCAAAACAATGCATCAGGTATGCGGGACATACTAAAGACCTGAAATATTAAAGACATGAATGTCATTTAATTTTATATAAATAATACATTTGAATTTCTATGTGCCGTGTCAAATAAAATGACTCTGCGTGTGTATTTATTATATTTCCATGTAAAATGTGGTAGAAAATATCATGAAATAACATTATATCAATTATTTACGCAAGAATATGACAGAAATGAAAATTTGAATTGACAGGAAAATTTGAACTAACCAATTTTTATTTTATTATGAGGTCCTTTGAAATCATATTTTAAACTAATGCATTAAAGTTTTCATTCAATACAATGCAACAGCAAAAAACCCAAAATGGTTTGAAATACATAATCTCCAAGAGAAAAATGATGAGTTGAATTTTGTATTAGAGTAATGTACAAATCAATGTGTGTTCTCTATTACTTCATACTATGGCAATGATCATACAATTTCAAATTAGAAATGCTTACAGTAACGAAATCGATTCTCTATGATAATAGTAAAATGTTAAACTTCTGAATCAAAACAAGTTGCTAAATGTATATCAAAATTTACCATAAAAATTTGTATAATCAACTCTTATTTTCTTCTTTTGTGGTGTGTTTTATGTAAACAATCAATGATTCATACAGCAATTATATTTTTTGCGGCCCATTTGACGCTTGCGTCAATATGATTTCTTGTTTCATCTTTTACATATTTATCTTCAACAGACATGTTTTGTAAGGGATGTTCAGCATTTTAAATTTTACTGCAAAATGCTGGAGCAGCAATTTATAAGATAGAAATATTTTGTAGTAAATACAAACAGGCAAAATTTGGGTTTACACATACAAATTCTTAATTCATATCACTTTTCTATCATTTTATAATTATTTGTTTATCATTTCATAGCAGTCTTTACAGATTTTAATGAGATGTTGGGAAGTTTTCTTTGGCACAGAGAAACCTTGCTGTGTTATGATGCTAAAGATCCCTCTAAGTTATAACTGTAAGGCTCATAGGATCACAGTAAAAAAATCTCCTACAGAACTTTGTGGTGTAAGGACAAGTGTAATGCTCTCTGTCCTCTATTTAATAGATAAAAACTATCAAAGGTTCACTGTTAATGGTATGTGGTAATGTGCCCCAATGAACAAACCAACATATATTATTGATAAAACCCCCAAAAAGTGTTCAATACAGACAACAAAAACAGGTCCAACATTCCAAGACCTTGACACTTAATCGTAGAGGAATTGACAAATATACTCTGGGAGACATGTTATGTTACTAAGAATAGCCCCCTGGTTCTCGGGAGAGGTTGTTGTTTATGAGTCTTTGATACCTGGAGGAACTGTCAGTTTTATGATCGACGGAGAGGGACGAGCATTAAATAAATCACGGTCCCTGCGAGGTGCCCGAGTGGTTCCTGTCTACTCCAAGTGGTGGGACTCTCCAGCCCAAGGCCACACAGGCCCCTATATCACAGCCGGGACAACAAGTACTGTTTATCAGCTCCAGACCTGTACAGGAGATATTACTGATTCAACATCCCATCATCCCCCCCCCCCCCCCCCCCCCCCCCCGGACAAGTCCATCTGAACACCTCGGGTGTGATTCAGGGAAACGCTGAGTGTACTATACGTATGGTCAAATATCTCCATCCAAAGAATTTTTACCTACTTTTTAAAAAATAAATTCTGCTACAAACTGTGTCCAAACCATATTTAGTATTTCTGAGAAAATTTACAAGTTAAGTTTTTGTTTGGTATGTGGCATTTGACAAATAAACTTTTAACCTTAAAGCAGTGATATGGAAATTACATGTCATATGTTCACTTCCCTAACGACCCCTACATCTCAAAGAGGAGAGAGATAAGATAAGTCCGCCCAGCACTAGCTGATTCTCCCTGAGCACCTGTTTTATCCATTTGCTTGTTTTAATTTGCTCTTAAAGAATAATTTAAATTTATCAATAATATATGTGAATATATTTGGTTCCTATATTCTTGATAAATATTTCAAGAAACTTAATAACAGTATATTGATTGAATAATTACAAGTCATAATCAATATTTGGTTCATAACAGGTGAGTTTGCTGTGAAAGATATTTCAGATATAAATTATATGCAACTAAATATTTTCATATATACGTATTATCAGTTTACAAGTAAATACTTGCATGGGATTTTAAATTTCAAAGTTTCCATATAGAGACTTGATACACAAAACGTGACTGATTTACTGATGTTTGAACAGAACATACTGCTGTATATATATATATATATCAATCAAGAGGAACTTGAATGTTCTAATTTATGTCCCCTGGTTGTGTGACTCTATATCATATTTAGCCATGTGACTGGCCGTGTTTGTATACGGCCGGGTATTTAAAGATTACCCTCCCCAGGATCACTGGTATCTTACACTCTCTAGTGTACGCTGTGCTCAAAGGGATTTATTTTCTGCAGGTACTAATCTAAATGTGTAGCTATAGAATTTTTACAGTTAGAAATGTATATATAGATATTGTGATATTGCCTGATATACACATAGTGGCTGTTGCTCTTTTAAAAATTTTGTTTTTAAATACCTCTGCAAGAAATGCTGAATGTAGTTAATTATGAAATGTTGAAATTTTATCAAATCTGAAGTCTCACGGTGAACCTAGCTGTTGTGGTATGCCATTTCCACACTAACTATATAACAGATGAAACATTGATATTTCACAAGTAGGCAAATATTTGCTGAAGTTTTTTTTTCAAATTCATTTTTGCTCAGAGAGAAAGCATTTAAGTATTGATTAGTTAATGGATAAAAAGGCATTTAAAAGACCTTGTTACATTACAGTTATAAACATAAGGCGAGAACAGAACAAAGTTTCAAAAGAGAAACTTTTTATGAAGTTTATATACATTCCAGTAATTGATTTGAGCAGCATATCTTAATTACAGTAATTGCATTAGTATATTGAGTGCAAGGCTCAGCTATGTGCACCAGTATAGCTGTTTTATTACTAGTTGCTATAGAAGTCTCACACCTACTCTCTGATAAATAATCTTTTTACACTTATTAATAGTTGATCACATTGTAATATACATTAAGTTGGATGTATTTGTAATAACTGTATCAGGCTATTGATGTAAATATATGTATCTGGTCAGTGGTTTGTTCATTCATTAATACCATTACCTTGTTACAGCTGGGGAGTCAGTGAAGAAAAGGTCAGGAAGTAAGAAGTCCAACGGAGTCGAAGCACGGACGTCCAAAACTTTTGACCCGGATACAATAAATTCCCCGCAATCCGGGAAGGCAGAGAACGGGAACGGCCAGTCCCCGACAAGAACCAGTCTTCCAGTGACCAAGGAAGAACCTACAAAAGACACTAGTGCTGACGACAGTGCAGTAAATAGTGAACAATCCCCCACAGATAACAAACAGTTGCAGGGGTCCAATGACACTCCCCAGGAATCTGTGACAGAGACTGTTGAGAAGTCTGACAGCAGTCAAGTTGTTAACTCTGAGGAGAATACTCAGCAAACATCTGATCCTCCTGTAGAAGAGGACAACACAGAGGAGGAGCAAAAACCAGAATCCACGACACAAGGTCCCCTAGAAGAAGAGGACCTTGATGAAAAGATCCAAAAAGAGGCTGAGGAATCCCAAAAAGAGGCTGAGGATTTGAAGGAGAACCAGATTGAGGAGTCAGAGGAGCTTGTTACAAAGGAGGAAGAATCAGCTTTAGAGAAAGACACTTCAGAGGAACCACCAAAGGAAAGCTTAGAGGAGCCAGCAGAGGACCACACTGAGGAACAACCAGAGGACCAGATTGAGGATCATACTGAGGAGCCAGCACAAAACACAGTAGAGGAAGAAGTTACTGCTGAGGAAACTAAACCTGAACAGGTAATTGAATTAAACCTTCTGTGCTAAAAACACCAAATACTGTAGATTTATTCCTTATTGTTCGCGTCTTTCTCTCTGCATTTCTCAAAGAAATCTTAGTCATAATTTTTACTCAAATTGAGAAAATATAAGCTACCTCCATAGCAAATCTCAAATATGAATATGACATAATTTAAACATCATTAATACAGTAAATTATATTGTCTGTAATATTCATTTCTTTACTTAGATCTATTCAACTCAATACTCAGTGTAAATGCAATATTCTGTGGAGGTTTGATAAATGATTTTTTCATAAACAAATAATAAACTTTGGGGAGTTATCTCCCTTGACAAAGGGAACTAATTCATATATGTCTGTGTTAGAAGGAACAACTGCATGTGCTCTGATTCTACTTTTTAACGATTTTTGAGGTAGTAATGATGTTTTTAAAATGTTTTTGATTGTTATATGGGATATATAATTGTAAGATACCGTTATGTAATGTATGTTTAACATAACAGAGTGTTAAATTTCAATACTGATCAACATTTTATAACTCATCTTAATCTGATTTTCCTCTGTTTAAAACATAATTAGATGATTTTTTTCATTGAAAATGTAGTTTGATTCAAGAGATGTATTTTTTAGGAAATTCTCGGCTGAGTAAATTCTCAGGATTTGAGATCAAAACTTAAGTAAAAACTTAACTTTTTTTGAGAAATTGGAGCCAGATACTCAATTATGCAAAGACTTCTTCACCGACAGATATGTCTATGCATCAAGCAGGTGTGATCAGTGTTAGGAGGTTTACAGAAATATCAAAGTCATAACATGCAGGTTCATTAACATGCACTAAAATTACCAAACATGAATAGGGTTCCTGGTCAATGTACTAAGCTTTGATGATGTTTATGCAGATGATAAACCCAGAGAGTAATTAATGTGGAAGAGTTGTCCATTCACAGAGCAATATCAATGTATTCTGAAAACCGTGGTTAAACTCCTGTCACTTCAGCAAGGCTATCTGTCACTCCCTGACTGTACTGTGCAGTCTGGTCTATGTGCACTGTAGGACAATGTGTGTGTTATCACTTGAATGCATGTTTGATGATCAAAGAGACGCCATTACTTTACATCATGTTAACATTGTCATCTCGACAAAAAGGTCATAAAACATCAATACAAGTACATGTGTGATCTGGGAAGGAGCATCCTGCTGTAGAGGAGTTTGTGTCCCTGGATCTCATTTTCAACATCAGTGTGTGAGTTACTGCACCTGTAGAGGAGTCAGGTGGTATCATTCATTGTTTGAAGGTTGTTTTGTACCTGTGACATCAATATTGGCATACACATGTTCAGAATGACCAGACCTTGCAGGTTAACAGGGTTATAGGGTCCTTGTTCTAAATCTAGGACAACCAAACCTAGCTTATTTTCAATGCATTGAAGTTTTTAATGTTTTTGTCAATGATGAGATGACATTTTTCCTTCAGACTGAAGACAGTGACAAAGAGGAACCAGACAACAGAACAGGGGAACTAGTTCAGCAAGCCGCTGTCAGTGTAGAGAGTGAGCAGAATCCAGAAGAATCTGTGGATAAACCTGAGGACGAACCTGAACCAGAACCCGAGGAAGACATGGCCGACATAGTGTCAGGGGTGGTCTGTAACGAGTCCGATCTCAAGGACGGGGAGTAAGTTACCATTAATTACTCTCTGTATTGCCTGGGGTTCCTGGGTTAAAAATGAAAACTTTCATCAGTGGGGAAGTTGTCAATAACTGGTACAGAAAATCATCAAGTAAAAATCACAGGCATTCTATTTGATTATTAATTTTATTACACATAGTTCATAAACTTAAGTTATTATTTGTTCAGAGGTGAAAAATACTATAAAATGTCCACATTATGACTTCTAAACATCCTAATATCCTAGGTGTTGAACTTTTATCATATTTTCTCTATATTATGTATCTCATTGCAGTATGAAGGAGTTTGATCTCGGTGAAGGAAAAGTACTAATTGTCAGGGAAGGGTCAGAGTTCTATGCCCTTGGTACAAAGTGTTCACACTATGGGGCGCCACTGGTCAACGGGAGTCACTGCAAGGGCAGAGTTCGCTGTCCCTGGCATGGAGCCTGCTTTAGTGTGAAGACGGGGGACATTGAGGACTTTCCTGGCCTGGATAGCATTCCAAAGTTCAAGGTCAAATACAGCAGAACTCAAAGCATGATCAAATAAAATTCCTTTGGTTTAATGGGCTTCTTTGTGATGTTGATGTTATGATGTCATTATAGGTTGAAGTTGATGGTGGTAAGGTTAAGGTCACAGCTAAGAAGTCTGCACTGGCTGACCCTAAAGTTCAGCGTACTATGTGTAAAGCCTCGAAGTCTAGCAACAAGAAAGTCTTGATCATTGGAGGAGGTATATAAGATAGCATCTACTTACAAACATCATTCAGTTCAATAATTTTAAGACATACAAGGAAAAATCAAATTGATATGAAATTTGTGTATTCATTCTATCTAATTCACCTTGTCAAAAATATTTTGACTGATGTCTTAATAATTTGAACATTTTTGTTCGATAAATATTAAGTATATTATTATAGACCTACTATTTTCAACTAAATAAGGTTATACAGTAATTGTTTTTGGTGATTTTCATTACCATCACCTTTGGTATTTGTTTCAGGGCCGTCCTCAGTTAAATGCGCAGAAACGCTGCGACAGGAAGGATTCACAGGGGAAATCACCATAGCGACACAAGAAAACAACCTTCCTTATGATAGACCCAAACTTAGCAAGGTTTGCCATAGAGTTCTTGACTTGATGCTCAAGATTATAATATAGGTGTTTTTTTCTGGATGAACCTTTTTTTGTCTGTCTCTAATTTAACATTTAATCCCAAGTTGTGTATGGATTGTCATCACAATTTTATGGCATAGCACGTAGACATTCCACTTTTTCAAGAGAAAAGTCAATTCTTGGCATGTTAGACTTACTTATTTAAATAAGTTGGGCTATTTGTAATCCGTGTTTACTGAAATATTAGCATTTAGACGACACTGTATCTTACACAGGCAATGGATATCACAGCTGACAAGATAGCTCTCAGAAGTGCTGATTTCTATTCCAAGGCAGACATCACCATTCTAAAGCAAAAACAGGTAGGAACTCTGCCATTATAGCACGATATGTTGACATTATGCACAGAGACTTAATGTCTTATTTGTTATGACCTAAATGACAGCTTTATATCTTTGACCAGATTTTGTAACACAGGTCATTTGTGATACAGAATATATGTCCATATAACTGCATTTATAATTCATAACCACATGGACAGTATTTAAGATGTAAAAAATGGAACACAATTTTAGATGTACAGTATTCCGGGGTTATTTGGCCTTGAATTAACTATACTAGCTGGCTTTGATAATCAACTGTATTAAGTTATCCTTGAATTTATTTTTAAGGCTACTGCAGTAGATGTTTCCAACAAAACAGTGACTTTCCAAGATGGCAGCTCTGTACCTTATACTTCATTAGTCATTGCCACTGGAGGACGGTATGTTTGTAATAGTAATACCCGTTAAAAAAAAAACGACATATTTTTGTAACCATCGCTGTTCAATTTATCAAATGATACTCTACAAATGTAAGAATATCTTGTAAATGTTATTGAAAGTTTAATGTTTGCAACTTTATTCTTATAACTAAATACCTTTTAGTTTTTAATATTTTGTCAAAATTTTCTGGTCATAAACTTCATCAACTACTTTCAACTTGGATAAATTTGCTGTATTTCCCTTATTTATCCTCCATGTTTTCTACAGTCCCAGAATGTTGCCTATCCCAGGCACTGATCTACAAAACGTGTATCAGCTCAGAACTCCAGAAGACGCGAATCAGATCGCAGAACGAGCTGCCGGAAAAAACGTGGTCATCATTGGGTCCTCATTCATTGGTTGGTTATTTATAGTATCATAACAAATTATAAATCTTGATGAGAATTTGATGAACTTACGTAACATAATGTACTACATCTACAAGTGTCTGAATTGTTTGATTGTTTACAATATATTATACTTGAATCATCTTTAAAGAAATGAATGCAAGGAAACAAAGAATACATGCTGATAATTTATCAATGCATTTACTTGTATTTGGATTATACGAATATTTGAAAATACACCTTTGTTTAAGCTGCTTGGTGTATTAATGGTCACTGTTCCTTGGATTTTTAAAATTACTTTTAGTATATAACATGAGATTATGATAAATGTTATTCTAGCAACCAATTTCATAATTGTACCTACCTATTACTTACACTGGTTATACACGGGTATTATTTCAGTTGTTGACATCATTTTCGATAGAATCATGTGGCTTTAAGTAAAAGTAGAACATCATCATGTAGATTCTAGGAAATTCATTTTATGGGTGAAAAATGCATATTGGGGAACTCAGAGAAAATAGAGTAGATGCTTTTGAGAATGATGAAGATGTTGACATTGCCTACCTTTCAGTAGAGTTCTAGAGAGGTGCGAGAGAGGATATCCTGATAGAGATGTTCACATTGTGTAACATTTAGTCTGGTTCACATTGTGTAACCTTTAGTCTGGTTCACATTGTGTAACCTTTAGTTTGGTTCACATTGTGTAACCTTTAGTCTGGTTCACATTGTGTAACCTTTAGTCTGGTTCACATTGTGTAACCTTTAGTTTGGATCACATTGTGTAACCTTTAGTCTGGTTCACATTGTGTAACCTTGAGTCTGGTTCACATTGTGTAACCTTTAGTCTGGTTCACATTGTGTAACCTTTAGTCTGGTTCACTTTGTGTAACCTTTAGTTTGGTTCACATTGTGTAACCTTGAGTCTGGTTATATAGAGAGGTTATTTAATGCTATGGCTACAATCTGGGTTGACTCTGTTGTACAGGGATGGAGGTGGCCTCCGCTCTTGCTGGCACCGCGACCTCGGTGTCGGTGGTGGACATTATCAAGGTCCCCTTCCAACTGGTTCTGGGCGAGAAAGTAGGATCAGTGTTACAAAAGGTAACCCACTGCTTGTTTGTAGGGGTTAAAGGTCATGACCTCAGAGACAGGGTGTCACTTATTACAGTAATATACCAAATACATTGTACTAAAACTATGACAAAATTTTATTTCCCTTTCTCTGATAGAAATCTTTTATAACTGAACTTGATCCAATAAAAAAAGCATATTGTAATCAAACTTTCATCTTATTTTGATTGCATGAGAAAACTAAATTTTGCAGTTGTTAATATATATCCAATTTGAAACTTATGATATATCGATTTATAACTAGTAAGTTATAATGGGCAAAAAAACAACCTTAACTAGGATTAATGACACCATAGATATTTTATCCCTAACCCTGTCACTGAGGTTTTGATACTTGGTGGTGGACTCTATATACGCTTGTATGGCTTGGGCTCTGGTCTCTGTTCATCATACAGTCTCACTCCTGTACATATCCTGTAGCTGTTACATGTACTATAATCATTGTAGACAGAGTATCATCTAACACTGAATGTTCATGAGCACAAGTCCTTCAGTAGATGTTTAACACTGCCACTAAGATGTATTTATCGTGTTTGTGGTTGCACAAAATAAAAATACCCTGCACTGGTATTATAACAGTTGTTTCGTTTCTTCACTAACAGCTAGCTATATATACTACATTCCTGGAACAATTTTATGTACATGTAGCATGCAGTGCATCTTGATTTATTACAGATTGGATAACATTAAAAAGAAGACCAGCCTAGTGTCAGTTTTGGCCTTGTATTCTGTTTAGTGTTTATGGCAGAATGCAGTCACAAATGTAAACTGATCCCAAACAAAATACAATGCCAGATGTCAAACATATATAGATAAATAGGTATATTCAATAATGAGCTAAATCAAATTCACATTCACCTGTTGCAAAATATTTCTGCAAAATATTGTACACGCAAAATATTATATGTACCGTAGTATATACTATAAACATACCGGTATGATATTTAGCATATATTTGGTAGAAATTATTTTTCAACAAGTTAGTGTACTGGTTGATTTGAGGTAACATATATTTTAAAGTACATGTACCTATTTTTATACAAGTATGCAATGCAATTCGTGATATGCCTGATTTAGCGGGGATAGCTTTCCACATAAGATTATTAATATAATACACAGCCAAATGTAATACGTTTACAGTATATCCATCCATAAAATACTGGACGGTTAGAGTTTCCTTGCATTCATGTTCCTTGCTTTTGACCTAATTCTGACCGTGCACCACCTCTTATGTGTAGGAATGGAGGTAGCCGCTTGTTTAGTAGAAACCGCTAGATCTGTCTCGGTCTTAGTTAGAGGGAAAGTCCCATTTCAAAATATTCTAGGACTTAAACTTGGTGCAGTGCTAAAGAAGGTAAACAGTTACTTCTTGTTAAAGGGATCGACTTGGACACAATTTGAGATCAACATTTTTTTTTTTTTTTACGTATATTAAAAATGGTTTACTGGTGCATTTTAATTGATTGGCCAAAATATTGAATGTTAAAGTCAAGTTATAAACGTGATACAGAGGTAAAAATTGGTTGTTATGTAAACAAAGCTCGATTCTTATAGTTGTTTACAAAAGATGAAATGTGGAGATTTACCATTTAATTCTTAGACAAATGACATGTAAAAAATAATTTAAACTAACTCAATATCTTCATATACTGGTATCAACAGAAAAAGATACATTTGATTGAAACTTACACCAATACAACACATATGTAAAAAGTTACAATACATTGTATTCGATCAGTTTTGTTTACATAGAATTATTAACTCTGTATCTTGCTTATAACTTGATATTTGACTTTCAAATTTTGATTAAAGGAATGAATTCAATATTTATTTGTTTTATATGATATAAAATGGTTTGGGGCAGTTTACGCTTTATAAACCATGAAGCGGTTTATAGAAAAGCGTAAACTGTTTCAAACCATTTTATATCATATAAAACTAATAAATATTGAATTCATTGCTTATAATTTAATTTTTCGTCTCTTCAGTGTAGATGAAAACGTCATTTGACTTTTAAAATAATGTAAAATTGTACAAAATTCAAACGTAACGTCAGGCGTATTGATATGTTTTTGACGTTAGTCTTACTATGACGTAGGCAACATTCTTTATACGATATAAAATAATTTTTTAGCCAATCAGAAAGTGCGTTACAACCAGAATTAAATTATATAGAATTAAAAACTTCTATAGTTATCAGTATAAACATTGAAAATGGAAAAATGAAATTTTAAAATTTTAAGTCAAATCGTGTCCAAGTCCCTTTAAAAAGCTGATATATGGGATTAATAAATTTAATTCTCTGTTAAAGTGACTAACAACTCATCTGAATTTCTATTTTGTATCTTCATATATATAGAATGTTGTTATACATAATTATCTACAGTATACTGTTTGCAAAAACTACAAAACATAAAAATACAATAATTATATGTTTATGAATTGCTTTATTTCAATTGTCACTTGGGAGCTGATTAATATATTATATAATAAATGGTGATATGTACCATGTGTTAGTATATATACTTAATTGGGTTTCATTTGAGAATCATTTTTCTATAGATGCATGAAGACAATGGAGTCAAGTTTTATTTTGAGCGGGGAATCAAGGAGTTTGTGGGGAGTGATGGGAAGGTCACGGAGGCTGTTCTCTCCGACGACACCCGCCTGCCGGCAGATTTGTGCATTATGGGAGTTGGTAAGGGAAATAACTCTCTCAAAAAATGACCCTTTTCTTCTATAAAATAATGCAACAAATATTTAAAATATAAGCATTTTTATAGGAGTTGTTCCGGCTACCGACTTTATCAAGGGATCTGGTGTAGAAATGACCGATAGAGGATTCCTTCCTGTAAATAAAGTAAGTCCTCAAAAGTGGGTCAAATGGTTCAATTTGTTAAAATCATTGAATCACATTGCAAGTCCATAGTTTTCTAAACACAAGTGCATATCATGCATATACCAGGTACATTAATATTAAGTTAAAGATAAAAACATGCTGGTTTTGTTAAGCATTGCAAGTTGCCTGGTCTTCATTTAAAATCATCTTTGCACATTCTGACAACAATTGTTTTACTGACCATTCTTTTAAAAATCTAAATTTTTACAGATGATGCAAACTAACCAACCTGATGTGTATGCAACTGGGGACATTGTAGAGTTCCCACTCTTCAGTGTTGGAGACAAAAATGTTAACATCCAGCATTGGCAGATGGCACATGCTCATGGTACATAATAACTTGTATCGTATGCTTTCTTAAATAATATTTCATGTACACATACATGTATAAAAGCCTTAATTCTTTTGTCGTGTGGAATATTTGACTTTATTGTTTTTGTTTCCTTCAGTCTTTTTTTAAAATCATGATAGCATTTGCCTCATTTTGCTATTAATTTTTAATACCTAAAAATACTATTTTTTTTGTAATATAGGAAAAACTGCAGCTCTTGGAATCCTAGGTAAAGATGAGCCAATCAGAAGTGTTCCCTTTTTTTGGACAGTGCAATACAAGAAAAGTATACGTTACACAGGTAATTAATCTGCTAATATACATTTATCAGAGTTGGCCAAGTTAAAGATGCAAGAAGGATAAATACAGAATAATCTGATAGATTGTATGTCTATATATAGAAAATCTATTTTCTACTGTGACAAATTACAAAAGGACAAATAAATATGGAAAACAACATGTATGTATTTACGTCAAGAAGAAGTTATCATAATTAAAATAAAGCATATTGCAATTTATCTATGACTGGGTCACTGCAACTAATCTTCAAAACAGGGACTATGTGGGATTAAACAGTAAAAGATTCATGGTTTACTGTGGGGTATATTTGATACAAGGAGGTTAATTCGATGTCACTAACAAATAAGACTTGGTTGGTATTACAGTAAAACATGATTATAGCAAACATTCTTAAAATGAATTGACAGTTACAGCTAACTGATTTTTCATTCACTGTGATTTAATTACATGTTGTAAACTTGATGGATAAAACAAATTACGCTTATAATGAATCAAAATCGCCAATCCCTGGTACTTTGTCTTAAGCTGTTTTTACTGTATTTGCTCCTATGTGTGCGTGCTTGTTTGTAGGTTACGGCCCCGGCTATGATGACATCATCGTACATGGTGACCTAGAGGCTCCCAAATTCATCGCCTACTACACAAAGTAAGGGTCATATTTATAAAATACATGGTCACTGTCTTGAAATATAAGTGGTATTTAGGCGAGGGTAAGAAAACATCCAAGTGGGTGAGGCTTGCTGAGCCCTTTTCATGTTTATGACCTGAGCCCAAATATCACTTACATTATATTTCAAGACAGTTAATATGATTGTATTTAGTTTATCTTGTAACAAAATTTCATGATAGAAGCTTCATAATTTTGACAAATTATGGTGCACATCATGAAGCCATGATGACATCACAACGCATAAAATTTGAATGTTGGATTAATGCACGAGGCTATATTGGGGCATTGACCGAATATAGGTTTATTGGGTTTACCTTTCTTCGATCAATGCAAGGGGTAGTTGCAGGATATATTACTGAAATTGGCCTGATTGATATAAGTACCTGCAATAGGGAAATAACAGCCCTGGTGTATGTTATACCAATATACTGTATAAAGATTACAAAGAAAAGGAATGTACAGGTATCATGTACATGTAATAGTTTCATATAAAAAGTGTGGGTAACAGCCAAATATCAGCTCAATTAATCATAAGTGCATTAAAGTTCAAATTTATGACTTACCAAGGTTAGAGTTTACTTGTTAGTAAATGTATCTGAAGCTGTGAATATTAGGTTCACTAACTTCGTTGAATAACGAAGACTTTTAAGATACTTAAAAATGTGTTGAAGTTTTCAAACAATCTAAACACAACCTCTCCATTGCTTTGTAGAGGAGACGAGGTCATAGCTGCTGCCAGCCTGAACTTTGACCCCTATGTAGCCCGATTGGCTGACGTGATGTTGGCAGGAGAAAAAGTCCTGAAAAGTGAAGTCCAGTAAGTGTCTTATTATGTTGCAATCCAACATTATTAGGTTTATTAGGTTTATTGGGTTTCAGATCAATGCAAATTTACCTTTCATTGATATTTTAACTTCTTTTACAGTTAATTTGTTTCATCATTGAAAAGATATAATGAAAGTTCCAATACTATTATTGTCTTTTAGATCAAGTGCAGATGGATGGATGTCCAAGTTTGAAAAATTAACCATAAAAGCTTGAAGAAAGTGTTACATAAACAGACATATACTGTTGGACTGTATCATGTTACATCCAGTGTGACTGCGCATATATTCTTGCGGGCCTCAAAGTTTGCTGCAAGAAGAAAATTCCTCATCCATTGATTTTGTTTTTGGAAACTTCTGTTTTAGAATTCTATGAATTTTCAACATATTAGAAAGAGCTTATTTTTCAAATATTGTAGAAAGAGTTGTGCATGGTTCGTGGGATCAGACTGTTTTATACATGTAGACTGTGAGCACATGTATGCATCTATTAGTACACATTGCAATGTTTTCTATTTGTAATATAGCTATATATCATAGAATATGTTATTCAATAAATTTATACAAATAAACCAGAAGAGTTTCTTTATATACACATTTCCATAAATGCAAGAGCTGTTTCTTATTTGATTCGTCTCCTTTAAATTCTGTTGTGTTGGAGTGGGACAGACTTCAGGTTATATATAAGGTATTCTAATCAGAATGTGTGGTACCTTAACCAGAGTAAAAGGTATCTTAACCAGAATATATTTACATACAGTGTATATTTCCCCTTTATGTTTGCATTGGACATCTGCGGCGTTCAACTTTCTATGAATTCAATACACTTTGCTAATTCATGCGCCATGAGCACAAATATAAACGTCCTCACATGTTTTGAGTATATTTATTTTTGTAAGTACATGTACCATGAAACTTTCCATCTTACATAACCATCTTGGTATGTACTTTTGAAAATAATCATTAAATCATATCTACTCCTTAAGGACAAAGGACCTAATTCGCTTTGCGCAGATATATTGCACACCTAAAAGGAGTGATTGTTACGAACATCGAAATATTACGTCACAATCACTAAAACTCGATGAAAAATCGCTTATGACGCAATGTATAGCTGTTCATCGTCATCAGTACTCACTTTAATATTGCATGTAGATAGCGATCTTGCTTTCATTAGAAATGCTGAAATACGCTTTTCAACATTTTTTAACATGCACAAATTTTGCTAGGGAATGTTAAAGTTCTGTAGTGAGTTTTATATTAGATATTTATAAGCATCTACATAGATTATTTCATAGAGTTTGAGCCAATGAACAAATCATTTACATTTCGATCTGCATCAATACTTGTAACAAAAAAATATATTTTACTTAAAAAAAATGTATAGCAAACTCTTAGAGTTCTTTGCTTTCATAAATCAACTTCAAAATGATGTACAAAGCCTTTTTCTTAGAGTTTGTGCAGTACTTTTCATAAAAAATTGAAGAAAATTCACGTTGCATCGCACTTTGACCTGTGCTCTCAAATAAAAAATTTGATGACATGGTCATTTTTTAAATGATATTAATATCAAAATTATCATATAAGTATCATATTTCAATTTGGATAGAAAATTTAAAATTGCAGGATTTTTTCAAAATCATTTTTTCTCTTACAAGAACTATTTTCCCCATTATGTTCAATTGAAGAAGAAAAGTAATACACACAATTTTTGTAATGGTCCCTACTAAAAATCTAATTCGATTTTCTTGTTATTTTTTTATTGATTTTGATATATCTTTAGTAACTGTAACTCATATAAAATTTCATAAAAATCGCTATTGTAAAAGTGAATTGGGTCCACTATCCTTAAAAAATTTTTTTTCTCTACAAAGTCTCTGGTACTATATTTTTAGTTGCAAAAACGAACTATATTAACATGTTAATATGGCTGAGAGCGTATATATTGGCTTTACAGCCACAATTCCCAATAATATATTTCATTCAAATATACATCAGTATGAATATAAATATAAGCACTGAATGCTTATTTCTGGATTTCGTTGGTCCTGTAACACATCAAGTGATGCAGATAAATTATCATACCACGCTAATGCGCAGTATTCAATTTGTCTGCACCGCTTGGTGTGTTACAGGACCGACGACATCCAAAAATAAGCATTCAGTGCTTAAATAAGGTATCTTAACAAAAATATAACAAAAATGCTGTAATCATTATAAACCAAAAATTGACCACAAATCTTCCTTTAAAATCATGGTCTTTCATGTTGCATGTTCAAACCTGACCCATAAAGAATAGAAAGTGTATTTGCTTCAGAGCACTTATCTTTTCCATCTTAAAATAATGACTGTATGATGTCTGGATAAGCCATTCTTATTCTAAAATCATTTATAAAAAGGAGGTTTAAAAGATTTGACATTTTATTTTAAAACTTAACAAAAAGCACATAACATCCACATTATTGACTCATTCTCTCCAGTTCACACTTCACCACAACCCATTACAAGTGGATCACATCACTCGTCTGAAATGTTTTCCTGTCTTTTACAGGTAACAGTTTGTTTGTCTGGGTACAAATACTAGCGTTCTCTGTAGGGGTCACAACGACACCACTCAGAACTTGTCCTTTCTCTTCCTTCCAGTATACTTTGAGTCTGCTCTAACTTCCCTGAAATTAATGACCACACAAGAATTAGTTTTTAAAGGAGATTATGATCATTCTTTAAAGAAAAGCATTTAATTATTGCTTAAATGAAACATGAACAAATTGAAGATATAGAGAACCCCTTGTAATATTTTACATAGTATGTACTTTTTTGTTACTGTGTCAATAAGTTGATAGATTTGACTTAATTTTGTTTGCTAATAGTTAATTCAAATTTATGAAAACATTGAAGTTTGGACTTGCGGTCTTCAGGTTCATCAACGTTCATACTATCTAGTCATGAAACCTCGAAATTTTACTGGCAATGCCATTCCATGTGTAAAATTTAACCTTGGAATCCCACTCACCCCCTTTTATTGGTAAGAAATTTAGGAGAAGAGACCTCAGTCCCCTGTGAGCCCTGCTCCTACTACAGGTGAGCCCAATGATCCACTGCCGTGTCACAACAGTTTTATTGTGTTACAATATAAAGCAATATCTTACCTCCCGCTAATTTGTAAGGAATTCATTGGTTACCAGCAGTTACGTGGAGAATATGTATATTTCATGCATAGTAAATACGAAATATATCTCCCTTTGAGCATTATGACGTCATTCTTAGAGTATTGTGATGTCAGGTTTTGTACCCAAATTGAAACTTGTAACTTTGTTATAAAACGCTTGATCATCTTTATGTCATTTACACAAAGGCAGTCAGTAAGATAAAATCGTTACGTAGTCTACGTCATGTAGTAACTGGGTAGGGGCTGATACCTGGGGAGGCGGAGACTATGTATGACTATGTAACTAATAATACCCAGATGCTGTAGAATATAGTTAATATTGAACCATTAGGTACATGTACGTAGGGACACTCACTTTCCCTGGCGCCGTCTCCGCTCTTTTTTGGACAATATCCAGTCCTTGTTTGTCTTGGGATTTTTCCCTCTCATGTTTTTCATTCTCTCTCTATAAAGATAAATAAAAATCTCTGAGCAAAAGTATAAAGCAGCAGGTTACTATACCTCACAGCAAACTGTTTTTATAAAATGAAAGCAGACACGAAAGGAATTCATATAATTAAAGTTTTCACAATAATATGTATTTCTGTTGAATGGAATAAATTAACTGAATCAGATGAATTAATAATTTAATTGAAATAAATTTCACTGTCTTTGCATGTAAACATTATGACAATTAGATGAATCTGCCATAGTGGAGCAGAAAAATAACAGAAGTATTGGATTTATTACTGGATACACCATCAGACAGACAAGATTCCTTCTCTCCAAGTGTATGAGGGGACATCTTGGTACAGGTGTTACCTCTCTGTACAGGTGTTACCTTTCTGTACAGGTGTTACCTGTTACCTTTCTGTACGGGTGTTACCTCTCTGTACAGGTGTTACCTCTCTGTACAGGTGTTACCTCTCTGTACAGTACAGGTGTTACCTTTCTTTACAGGTGTTACCTCTCTGTACAGTACAGGTGTTACCTTTCTTTACAGGTGTTACCTCTCTGTACAGTACAGGTGTTACCTTTCTGTACAGGTGTTACCTTTTGTCTGTGAAAGAGACGTGACTGGACGATGACTGCTCCTCCCCCAGGCCCTTGGGTAGCTGCTGTGGCTGACCACCGGCGAACAAACACAGAAACATCCTACAAACAATTCCTCAGATTAACCTAGTGACTAAGTTAGTAAAATACAAACTACAATCTACATGTGATTTGTGTTCATCAGGTAAATTTTTGATAAACGAAACCATTCATTTTTCAAATTACCAGGTAATTTCAAATAAAACTACATTTTTAGCCGGGCTCTGCTGAAAGCAGAGTCCTGGCTATAGGCAGGCAAATCGCCAATGTTACTATAAATAGCACAAATAAACAAAAAACCAAACAGCGTCAAGGTAAAGCTTCCGCTATACCAAATAGTTACACAAAAAGCCACGTTTTGTCAAAAGTGTTGGCATTTTGTTTCTTTTTCTTAAATTTCGAATGAATTGTCTATCTTTTTTAGTTTTCTTATAAATAACATATTTTTAAAACATTACTATACATTTGGACACAAACAATGCGCATGAATTTCCATGAACTACTTTGCTGCGCGATGAAGAAACGGGGATTGAATATATAATGCTTGTTGCAAAATTCAAGGCAGCAACTGTTTTAACTGTTTAACTTCTACTAGACAGACATATTTTTTGTTTATAGCCGCTTACAAAATTTTGTCGCTCTTTGATGCTTTGCCGACATTAAAAGCATGAGAGAGAGAGAGAGAGAGAGAGAGAGAGAGAGAGAGATATTTTCAGTCTTTACTACTCAATATGCATAAAGACACACCAAAAGAGCCCGGCTTTCAGTACTTCGGTACTTTGATTAACTGTTAGTAGCACATAAACACACAAACATTTTACAGTCTTAAAAAAAATATACTTAAATTTTTTTCTAACATCTTTTCAATATCATCATTCACACAAGACACCCCAAAACTAATGGAACAGATGCTGTCTTGTGGATTTTAGAGTAACTTTGTAAATGTAACACAACTGTATAAGTTTCAGCAAGAACACATGCATGATATATCGATATCAAACTGTTTATGTCTCTTCTTATGACCGTATGTTACATTGAAGTGGAACACATTTTAACTTCTGACCAGTAAGCCAGTGCTACAGAGTGACTCACTTTTTGGCCTTGGTACTGTTAGGGTAGTCCACGACTAGTCCTCCGGTCCACCCTGCCTTCATGGCTTGTTGGGTAATTAGCTCCAGCTGTAAAGAAGCTATTGTTATAAGGAATCAACAGAATATGTACAATTGTTCACATGCCTAACAGTGCAAGACTTCAAGACCAGAGTAAGAGTGATCCACGTATGTATGGGCCTGATAAGTGATCCATCTGGCTTCACACATGTGAAAAATTCAAATCATTTTGGAAACAACAATAATCCAGAGTTAGTTCCCTTGAAGGTCGTCAGGTCATAGTTATCAACTTTAGCATTTCAATGAAAATGTTCTTGTTTGTTATGTAATTTGCCAAATGTTGAACTATTGAGAAGTGATTATGGTTTTGATGCTGCTCAACTATAGATAGAATTTGTAATTGTGATATAAACATTTAAAAGAAACAAGAGGCCCATGGGCCACATCGCTCACCTGAGCAACAATAGACGGAATCATATACAAAATATCTGCACAATGTCATACAATAGATCCTGTAAAAAAAAAATATTTCCCTCCACATTCTTATGTTTATCATTGAGCCCCTTTGTAAAAGGATGATTTTTCAATCATATTATACATAGCATTGCAGTGCTCGAGAAGATGATCAGACTTAAACAACTGTTTATATAAGGTTTATAAACCTACTTCAAGCTTTCAACTCCTCATGAGGCCCATGAATTGTTTAGGGGCCAGAGTCTTAACAATTTTAAAGAATCAACGATATCTCAAAATGTTTACAAGTAAGTAAAATCATATAAACAAGAGATGTTTGTAAAACACTTATGCCCCCCTCACTTTGGAAACCTCCTCAAAGAAAATGAACACAAACTGCAAAATAACTGGAATTTTTCAACGTCCAGGGGCCATAACTATGTCAAAAATTGCTCATACCCAAAATCAAATTGACCTAGATATTATCTAGATAAATCTGTATACCAAATTTCATTCAAATATGTTCATCCTCTGCGAAGAAAATGAGCGGATCCTGCAAATAACTGGAATTTTTCTACGTCCAAGGGCCATAACTCTGTCGAGAATTGCTCGATTGTACCCAATATCGAACTTGACCTAGATATTATCATGATAAAACCTGTATACCAAATTTCATTTAAATATGTTCATCCTCTGCGAAGAAAATGAACGGAAACTGCAAATAACTGGAATTTTTCTACGTCCAAGGGCCATAACTCTGTTGAAAATTGCTTGATCGTACCCAATATCGAACTTGACCTAGATATTATCATGATAAAACCGGTATACCAAATTTCATTTTAACGGACACTTTTGGTGGACCGACCGACCGACAGACCGACATACAGCAGCAAAGCAATATGCCCTCCCTTCTTCAAAGGGGGGCATAATAATATTTAAGTTTTTGTGAATAATTTCAATTTTTTCCTTTGTAAAATTGGACCCCTATTTGGCCTCACCCTACTCCTGAATATTATGATTTTGACAAATTTTAATCTACACTATCTGAACTGACTAAATTTAGAGATTTTCTAGGCAAATTGTGGTTTAGAAGTTTAATTTTAAAGATTTTCCCCTTATACTCCTATGTAAAAATTTGAACACCCCCCCCCCCCCCCATTGCCGCCCCACCCTACCCACAGGGGTTATGATTTGAACAGACTTAAATCTTATTTACCTGAGGATGCTTCCGCACAACTTACAGCTCTTCTGCCCAATAAGTTTCTGAAAGAAGATTTTAAAAGATTTTTCTCTATATATAATTTCTATGTAAAAATTCAACCCCCCCCCCCCCATTCTGGCCCCACCCTACTTATGGTGATCATGATTTGAATGAACTTGAATCTACACTACCTGAGTATGCTTCCACACTAGTTACAGCTTTTCTGGCTGATCAGTTTCGGAGAAGAAAATTTTTCAGATTTTTCTCTAGATGTTCTCATGTAAAAATTCCAACGTGGCCCCACCCTTTACCTTTGGGATAGCGATTTGAACAAAATTAAATCTAACTACCTGAGGATGCCTCCACACAAGTTATAGCTTTTCTGGCTGATCAGTTGTTCAAGATTTTTCCTTATATATTCCTATTAAAAATTCCATCCCCACCCCCCATTGTGGTCCCACCCTACTATGGGGATCATGATTTGACCAGGGTTGTCTCTAAGACCCTTGGGGCGGGGAATTTCCTGCCTATAATGTCTTTATTACCTGGCTATTTTTGCATTTCAAACACAATGTAACTATATGCAAGAACCCAGACCCCCTTCTACTTTTTTATTTCTTCCTTCTACTTCAAATTTTTTGAGACAACACTGATTTGAAAAAAACTTAAATCTACACTACCTGAGGATGCTTCCACACAAGTTACAGCTTTTCTGGCTGAGCAGCTTCTGAGAAGAAAATTTTTCAAGATTTTTCTCTTTATTTTCCAATGTAAAAATTCGACCCACCATTGTGGCCTCACCCTACCCCTGGCATGATTTGAGTTTCTGAGAAGATGTTTAAAGATTTACTATATATATTCCTATGTAAAAATTTTGACCCTCCATTGTGGCCCCAACCTACCCTGAGGATCATGATTTGAACAAGTTTGAATCTACACTACCTGAGGATGTTACCACACAAGTTACAGCTTTTCTTGTCATATGGTTTTAGAGAAGATTTTTTTTTTTAAATACAGTACTAACAAATTTTCAATGATTTTTAGTAAGCGGTATCCCCCCTTGAAAATGGGTGTGGCCCTTCATTTTAACAAACTTGAATCCTCTTTAGCTAAGGATGCAATGTGCTAAGTTTGGTTGAAATCGGCCCAGTGGTTCTGGAGAAGAATTCAAAAATGTAAAAAGTTTACAGACAGACCGACGCCGGACGAAAAGTGATCAGGAAAGCTCACTTGAACTTTCCGCTCAGGTGAGCTAAGAATTCAATAATGTTGCCAAAAAAGCAGATTTTTTTCAAAAGACAGGTTTTACACTCCAAATAAAACCCAGAATCATCTGTTTACAGCATGAATTTGCTACTCAGCAACACTGAATGTTCTAACAGATATGTACCGTACCTGGGAGCTGTTCTCTGGATAAAACTGAAACACTGCTTTACCTCCTCTAGCCTACAAAAAAGAATGTCTTATTAATAAATATATTGCTCTCAAAGTAATACATATTACAGTTAGTATTTAAAAATCTTCAGATTTAAAAGCTCTCTCATAAAAAAACACAAAAAACACAGGTGCCATTTTGAAATTTTTTGCACGTTCTCCAAAAAATACAATTAACAACCAGTACTTTAAAAATTCTACAGACTCTTGAAATAGAACTTTGCTGTTATGAAATGTTAATGATTACAATTGACTCACCACTGCAGCATAGAGCGAGGTGAAGAACTTGAGCAGTCTCTTTGGAGGATGGTGGTATTTCTTGTCTGCATTACAAAGCCACTGTAGAGCTGATATACTGTAAACACACACATACAATCATTGTGAAGCCAAGATACAGAAAACACACATATACAATCATTGTGAAGCCAAGATACTGTAAAACACACACATACAATCATTGTGAAGCCAAGATACTGTAAAACACACAAACAATCATTGTGAAGCCAAGATACTGTAAAACACACACATACAATCATTGTGAAGCCAAGATACTGTAAAACACACAAACAATCATTGTGAAGCCAAGATACTGTAAAACACTCATATACAATCATTGTGAAGCCAAGATACTGTAAAACACACATATACAATCATTGTGAAGCCAAGATACTGTAAAACACACATATACAATCATTGTGAAGCCAAGATACTGTAAACACACACATACAATCATTGTGAAGCCAAGATACTGTAAACACACACATACAATCATTGTGAAGCCAAGATACTGTAAAACACACATATACAATCATTGTGAAGCCAAGATACTGTTAAACACCCATATACAATCATTGTGAAGCCAAGATACTGTAAAACACATGCATTCAATCATTACAGAGCTACTGTAGAACCAAAATGAGGTAAACACTCACATACAACCATTACAGAGCCACTGTGGAACTGAGATACTGTAAACACTCACATACAACCACTACAGAGCTACTGTAGAGCCAACATACTGTAAACACACACATACAACTATTACAGTTTTACTGTAGAACCAAATGATGTAAACACTCACTTACAAACATTACAGAACCACTGTGGAGCTGAGATACTGTAAACACACACATACAACCATACAGTGCTACTGTAGAACCAAAATGTTGTAAACACTCACATACAACCATTACAGAGCCACTGTGGAGCTGAGATACTGTAAACACACACATACAACCATTACAGTGCTACTGTAGAATCAAAATGTTGTAAACACTCACATACAACCATTACAGAGCCACTGTGGAGCTGAGATACTGTAAACATGCACATACAACCATTACAGTGCTACTGTAGAACCAAAATGTTGTAAACACTCACATACAACCATTACAGAGCCATTGTAATGCTGAGATACTGTAAACACACACATACAATCATAAAAGAGTTACTGTAGAGTTACTGTAGAATCAAAATCATGTAAACAAACACATACAATTGTTACAAGCCACTGTAGAGCCAATATATTGTAAACACACAGTACAATCATCACAGAGCTACAGTATAGCCAAAATGCTGTAAACACTCACATTCAACCATTACAGAGTGACTATGTAAACACACACATACACTGTTGAGCCAATATACAGTAATCACGCACATACAATAATTACAGAGCCACGGTAGATACAAGATGCTGTAAACACATACACACAAACAAAGCAAATAGCGGAGCAAATTTTTACAGCTGAATCATTTTATTTTATGGGGGTCATGTTCATGGGTAATCAGGAACTTATTTGAGTAATTCATAAACACAAAATCACTGAACTACAACAAGCTACATGTACTACTTTTGCACTGTGAAAAAAATAAATTAATAAAGATGTACACACATTGTAAAATGAGATATACAATTTTGTGTACTGCTTTGTGAAAGAATTAAAATATAAAAACAAGAGGTGCACACTGTTATCAGCATGATTTAAAATATATCTTCATCTTAAAATTTCATTCCCTATATATACATAATAATCCTTTACTTCTTTGTTTTTTGCATGGATACATTTTGCTTCAAGGCCAATACAGTCAAACTTCATTACCTTGAACTAGATGGGACTGTTTAAAAACTTTGATATATCCGAGTATTCGAGATATCAATGGTTAAATACTTAAAAAATAAGTGGTTGGGACTTATAAGTCACTTCGACAGATCCATTTTTTTCGAGTTATCAGTGTTCAAGATATCGAAGTTCAACTGTATCTGGGTTTTTTTTAGTAATTGGATCTGTTTTCCATGCGTGGTCCCAACACGTCAAGGGTTTCGGATTCTCACCTAGGAGAGGTGAGTATCAGAATCCCTTGACTTGGGAAGTTGTTTTCCATGACGATTACCACACCTTGTTTTACCTGATTACTCCATCAAAGGTGCCGGGTTTGAACGGGATGCCGTAACCCATGTCCCCCAGAATTAAGTCTCCTTCCACTTCCCGGTCAACAGCCACATCTAGGCGAACAAAAGAAATTAATGTACAATTTACTCATAAGGACAAGCAGACACTGGCAGTGATTATAATTTTTGTCGGCACAAAATGCTGTAAACAATAGATGGTAAAATGGGCCACCAAAGTCAACAAGAATAAACATTTTATCAAGATGATCAACAAATGATCTGTGGAGTCATCATACCAAGTATTTTTGAGGGGAACATTATTCCAGGGTATGTCCCCTTGCCCCCTTACTAAACTCATTCTGTTTATTCACTACAGAATGTTTTATTCAATAAAAATATTTTTCTGCTTGTAAAATGAATTTGAACGAAAAAGTGAGCAAGCTTACATACCCCGCGCTCCTCCAATACTTGAAAATACTACACATAATGAGTTGAACTGCATAATTAAAAGTAATTGAATGAGAGAGAATTTCTCCCAAAACAACAATAAAATTCTAAAATCTAAAGTGCCAAAATTCCTGGAAACAATTAAGAAACCAGAATTTCCTCTTAATATGCACATCTATATATTGTGTCTTAATTCCCTACAAAGTTTAGGTAAATTTTTGTGCAGAAGTTGAAAAGTTACACTTAAGTTGGCTCTATACACCACTTTTTGATGACGCAGTACGCAAAAAAGTAAATCTGGAAGCATGCAATTCCGGTACTGGCTGATTTAAACTGAGGCGAATTGTGTGGGGACCGCTCTTTTGAAAAATTTGTTAAATGAATAGATTGATTTTCATAATTGGAAAGTGTTTATTTGCAATGATTTTCATTCAATTTTTTTTAGGTCACATTTATTAAAATACATATCCTTATAACATCAATCAGCTTTTTCAGATGATTTGTGAACAAAGTAAGAAAATATGAACAATTATGTTTTGGGGAAATACTAAAAAGAAATTGCAATAAAATCATTTTTGAATGTTAAGAAGTGTTATATATTTTTTTAGATGTCCGAAGGAAATATCCATCATACGACAAAAAATATTCTCTCAATTTGTTAGTAGTTAACTTTTTAAAAATTATTTTACGAAAACTCGAAAAAACATTAAAATATTCTTTAAAAATACTTATCGTATCCCTATCATCATTTTAATATTTGATAAGTATATGTTTTGTGGTCTTCTATTGAAAATTGGAATAAACTGTGGGTGTATAGAGCCACCTTAAAACTGTTCATTACTACATATACATTCAAAATATGGCCAAAAGCTTAAGTGGAAAAGAGTCTAAATTCCAAGAAAATGATGAAAGCAGAATTTTCTGGTAATATGCAAATTTACTCAATGTGTCCTAATTCCTTGCAAAGCTTTGGGAAATTCTGAGCAGCAGTTTAAGAGAGGTTGTAAAAAAACAGAACTGACTGACTGATAGGTAAACATATAATTATAGCGGTACATGTAATACCTTTCGCAACAAGTTGTGTGGGGTATCAAAAACTTTTTATAAATTGACCCCAATGAATATGCTAATGATTCCACAGTGTTATATTTGACAAATAGGTGTTTGATTACAGACACAGAGAAAGAAGTGATTGACTAACCCAGCATGTGTGAGCTGATGTCCATACCGACCCAGTAATGGCCTTGCTCTGTGATGCTCTCCCCACTCAAACCAGACCCACACCTGTCCAACAAAAAAAAGTGTCAAAATAAAACCAAAAAAAGCACATAATGGGTTTAAGCACCAAAAACAAGTACACGTTAATCTCTGCACGCATCAACAGTGTCTGTACCAAGGTGTACTTACAACATTAGCCTGCTTTAGCAGCCACTCTGGTATTAGATATTGCCTTTTATCATCTAAACTGTGACTGAAACCTTTACTAATGAGTCTTGTTCCTCCTCTCAAAAAATATGTTTCTCGAAACGTAATCAATATCAGATTTCAATACATGTAACGCTATTGCTCAAGTCAGCTTAACGAGTCGTATATCAAAAAATCATAAGCAAAGGGACATTCATTAATATAAGTAACCATTCAATAAATCCACATTCATTAATATAAGTAACCAATCAATACATCCACATTCATTAATATAAGTAACCAATCAATAAATCAACATTCCTTAAAATATAAGTAACCATTCAATAAATCCATATCGTGTATCCACCAGAGACCAGAATAATGGCATGATATGGTATATGGGAAACAAACTGGATGACCTAGATTATGCCGATGACCTATGCCTTATCTCTTCCACTCATCAGCATATTCAGGAAAAAACAACCAAACTGCACACAACATCTACAAGCCTAGGACTTAACATCAATTTAAAGAAGACCAAAATAATGAGAATAAATGCACGGAACAAGAACTCAGTACAAGTAAATGGAGAGCCTTTGGAAGATGTAGACACCTTTACATACCTGGGCAGCATTATAACAACATCAGGAGGTACGGACGAGGATATTACATCAAGAATTAATAAAGCCCGTCATGTGTTTGCCATCTTAAATCCAGTATGAACATCCTCCTATATGACCACAAGAACAAAACTCAGGATTTTCAACAGCAATGTAAAATCAGTATTGCTATATGGCTCAAAATGCTGGAAGCTCCGGAAAGACCTCACAAAGAAACTGAGAGTATTTGTAAACCGATGCTTACGGTCCATATTCAAGATCAGATGGCCAAAAGTAATATCTAATAACGAACTCAGAGATATGGAAGGTCAAGAAGACATAGCCGTGGAAATCGCTAGAAGGAAGTGGAGATGGATCGGCCATGTGCTCAGAAAAGACCAGCACGACATTACCAGAGAAAGCATCTTCTGGACAGCTGATGGGAAAAGGAAAAGGGGTAGGCCTAAAACAACATGGCGAAGAACAGCAGAGAGTGAGCTGAAAAAGATAGAGCTAACATGGAAAACAGTGGTGGCAAAAGCAAAGAATCGGACTGGGTGGAGAGACTGTGTGGCTGCCTTATGTGCCACCTGGCATGAAGAGGCCTAAGTAAGTAAGTAATTCAATAAATCCACATTCCTTAAAATATAAGTAACCAATCAATAAATCCTTATTCATTAATATAAGTAACCATTCAATAAATCCAAATTCATTACATGTATTACAATAAAACTCGTTTAGTAGGAACAAGAATATGTATAAGTAACCAATCAATTCATACCCAATATCTAAGACAAAGCATGGTTGATCAGGAAGCTTAAGAATCTCCAGGGCTCGCTCTGACAGATGACTCTGTATCTCTATCATACGCGTACTGAAACGATAATCACAGTATAAAGAGCTAGTGCCTCACTTTCATATCGTGCACAGTCAATCTACCACAGTATCCTTATTTCAATGGCTTAAAGTATCTCACTATTA
Source organism: Magallana angulata (assembly GCF_025612915.1). Taxonomy (NCBI): domain Eukaryota; kingdom Metazoa; phylum Mollusca; class Bivalvia; order Ostreida; family Ostreidae; genus Magallana; species Magallana angulata. The sequence continues at coordinate 1,829,496 of NC_069116.1, read as the reverse complement.
GAAATACATGTATTGTGAAATTTCTTACTTTGATGAATACTTCTTTGCTTCATCTTCATTATAAAACTGAAAAGATAATATATCTAATCATAATATGTTTGACAGTGTGACCATTTGGAGGCAATCTGATTATTAATCAGCTGTTTGGCTATGCTACCGCTCTCAAACATCTGAATCAACTTGTATATATGGAGGTTAGTCAGGTTACACACAAACAACCCAATAATCTTGATAATAAAAAATAAGAGGCTAACAGACCTTAATGGTCACCTGAGTACCAGAGCCCATACAAAGACCTTTTGAGGATTCTAATATATGCATTAAATTAAGCTTCATCCTGGAGTTCAAAACAAACCCTAAAATATGGTCATGATTACCACCTTCCTACCTGAAATCTTACAAGGACATTGATATGATATAATTGTCCCATTTTTTTGTTAATTTTCAAGATAGCTTTTATGTTTATATGTTTTCATAGATCAACTAAAGGTGGCTAATATACAGCCATGCTTAACATTTATCAAAAACAACAACCCCAAAGTAACATGACACCATCTGGTATTTAATCAAAAATTATTGTACACATACCACACTGCAGTATTTTTGGCTTGCCAATTTTTATTTACTTTGAACTAGTCTATTGTTTATTTAAAAACTTCAAAAACTGTTTTGGTTGTTTTGTTTTATATAAAACTTGTTTAACTCTTTAAATATTTTAACTTCTTAATTACATTATTTAACAATGATTAATTGTTAAATATGAACAAGCAAGAGAACTCTAAATAACTAAATAAAAAGCATAATAAAATGTATATTTTATTCCCTTACCAGTTTAAGTGACTTTGCTTTCATGAAGAATCATATTTTATTTAAAAAAAAATAAAAACTGTCCCGTTATAACTGAACCAGGCTTCCAGATTTCCAATGCCGCGATACAAAGGAACTCTCTAATTTTTAAGGTGAATAAGACTTGTGATTTAAAAATAGCACACAAAAAAAACCAAAGTAAGTTGGGAAATCGATGTTTTTCAGAAAAGCTAGTCTAATACAAGTTTTTTGAACAGCAATAATGAGAAAATGATAACTTGAAATATATTTTCTAAGGGAAAAAATAAGTACCGCGATATTATGAGACACCAGTATACATGTATCTATACGATTAAGCAAGCAAAGAACATACAAATTCAGGGGGAGCTTGTCTTTCAGGTCTTCCTCCTGATGCCATGCTTCTAAATGTAACAGGAACTTGATATTGCACACTAAAATTAGTTAATTTCTTTACAATCCGGAATATTCGGACAACCAAAGCATGCAAGCGTCGAATTACATATGTTTAGACCCCAAGATGTTTAGGCACCAATTTCAAAATATTTAGGCACCTGTTGTTTTTAATATACTATAGTTCATTGTGTATCTCTTGAGCAGTTTTAAGCAAATAAATGCTTTTTTGTTAAATCTGGAGAAAATTAATTATATATATAATAAATTAATAATATATTGCCATTATGAGATTCGTGACTAGAACACATATATGAGGGTATGCATTATAGCATTCATATTTGAAAATTGGTTTGTTGCCTAACATCATTAAAATTATACAAAGTTTGAATATTTAAAAAAACAATCTTTTATCATTGATATTCTTCACACAGCAGCAGAATTACCGATATATAACTAAGAATAAAATCCCTGAAGCAACTCTCTACTCAAACACAAGTTATTTCTGTAATCATTCCAGTAGAAAGATATCTCGACAATATTATACAACTTGGCTGTTATAATTACGCTTATTCTTAACTGTAGATGCAGGTGATGAATATTTATTTCTTAGAGATATTTTTGGAATATTCTTTTAATGAAATTTAGAACCATTTTAACAAGAGCTTGGACTTTGGGTAGCAATGTGACTTATAGGCCTGTCTATTTCTTTGTAGGCCACTCAGGCATGGCTCTTTGAAATGAAAAAGATTTGTCAACAACAGTCTGGATTTTGAGCGAAGACTACGCAATCGGTGTATATTTCGCTTGAAACCAGCGTCATTTTAACTTGTTTTGACGCAAGGAATAGATCGTTGCATCCTACTGAAAGTCCAAGGTCTTGTTAAAATGGTTCTAATTAAAAGGCATGCAAAACAAATTCACATTTAATTACTGTTTGAGTTAATTTATTATTTTCAATGAAAATATCCATACATGTATAGAATATGTGATATTTTTAACAGATTTAGATAAATCATTGTGTAAAGATTCTTCATAATTTACTTCTCAAGAGTGGTTTGAAACCCCCATTGTATTGCAGGATCGGCTCTTCATTATCTCTCCTTATTAGCGCCTATCCAGCTGTCCAGAGAGGGGGCAGGATATTAAGGTGGATGTTGTTTTAACAATTTAATTAATGGTAATGGTGGTTTAACACTATATGGTAAAGAAATGCTCATTATTTTATCTTTGTTGAATAAAAATGATGCAATATTCAAATATACCCTTTGACTGGAATTAAGATCTAATAAAATTAAGATTCTGAATTTAAAAAAAATTGATAATTAATTAAATATTAAACACATAATATGGACTTTTTAATGTAGATTTTATTAATAAAAATTAAGTAAGAAAAAAAATATTTTTAAATTGATATACAAACAATTATAAATAAAATATTTGTCAAGAGATAAATCTCAATCTCAGTCTATTAAATTAGTCAATAATGTTAAACATATAAAAAAAAAAAAGAGGTTGGTGCTTAAACATCTTAAGACAGGTGCCTAAACATCTTGGGGCCTAAACATCTTATCAATTAAGGGCCTAAACATCATGGGGCCTAAAAGTCCTGCTACCGATGCCAACATCGAAATAACTACCTGGCTTATTTTTCGCCAGCGGAAATGGCCGAGTAGTTACGATTGCAAAATTTAGTCTCGTTCAACTAGACTGGCTGATATATATGCCTGTCTGATATCATCTTCTCACCAGAGGTCGTGCTACACAACCTTTGGTGAGAGAATGGTCTGATATGCACGATAGACGATAGAGACAGAGGACGAGTCTATCGTTCAACCAGACGCTCGGCTGTCTCCGTAAATCTCCGACGAGCAAAACTTATTAAATTAAAGATTAATATATTACATTCGTAACACGTTACATAATAGAAAGTTAATGGAAGAATGTTACAATATAATGATTTTAAAAACTTGTATTTTTTTGGTTTGGTGTAGGTAATATTACAATCGCTACTTCTCAGAAGTTGCGATTGTAGCCTCGGCTGATTCCGCTCCATACAAACCTCGGATGTGATTGGTGAAGGAATATCGCGCTGATACTAAAACATGTCCCATGGAGAAAACAAGTCCCACGTAAGTCCCACGTAAGTCCCACGGCAAATGCGGCTATATATCGATATAATTATGATTGATTATGAATAAATGTGATAAAATAATATTAATTCACACAACAAAATATTTTTATAAGCTTTTATTACGGATTTATCGACGAAAAATCAAAGATGTTGGTAAAGGTAGATAACTCGTACGTAGAATTCATACGGTAGCAGAAGAAATCTATATCCCCGCCGTTTAATTGATGGATAATTTTAATTTTCTCCAACAAAATAAAATCTAATAGCAGTAAAAAGTTGAATTTATATTCATTAATAAACACAAACTAAGTAAAAATCAGGTAAGTAGACAACTCATACGCAGAATGCATTCGCCCGCCGAGAAAAAAGCACTCTTGCCGCTTACCTGATGGGTTATTTTAATGTTTTATATTTTTTAACTTAAAAATGATCATATTAATACAATTTTTTTATTATGCCTGTCACCGAGGCTTTTATGATAAATTATAGTACAGTGAAAGATTTAATAACTAGTCTATACGAAACACACAAGCCTGAAGGAATGTACACGTGTACGCTTAAATTACCCTTGTCGAATACCTACATGTACCTATATTAATGGATATGATTTTTTCATTACCTTAGTTTTGTTTTTTTTAATCAACTGTACGTACGAGGGTTGTTAGAAAACTTCGCGGACAGTGATTTACGGCAAAATTACTGTGAACTTTGTAGGATGGCGCATGTTTTATTAAATGACTACCATTTGAAATCTCTGTGATTCAAGTTGTAAACGTTTTTCCTATAAAAAAAAAATAGTAGCATTCATATAAGAACCCTTTGGTCTCCATCGAAGATTTTCCTGCGTGCACACAAAATTAAATGACGGCCCGGTGCTCCAAGATGTCCATAAATATAACAGACGTCAAAGTTTTTGACTCATTTTTCAAGCGTTGTTCGTCCAAGTTCGGCGATAAAACGGTCAGAAATTCTTCAACTTAAAACTTTCATAAAATGACCCTCAGAAGTTATTGTGATGTCATATGAAATATCGTTTATTTTTATGCACTTCAACGGTACATTTTCTTAAGAAGGAAAAATGCGTACAAAATATAAAAAATTTAAAAAAACAAAAAAAAATTGACATGCTCCGTGAAGCATATTCATCAAATAATTAAGCTGTATATTTTTTATGGTGCATTTAAAACAAACAAATCGTTTCATATTTCTTAGAAAATAAAAGTTAAATCTGAAAAGTTTCGCTAGTATCATGTAAATAGTCCGCTCACAAGTCAACTTGTCCGCGAACTTTTCTAATAAACCCTCGTATACATGATTATTATTAATATTAAAACGTAATAAAAACCATCCGTTCATCCAGAATATTTTTGAGGGGTATATTCAGGTTTGTTAAGGGAGGGGATCGAGGAAGTTTAAGAACTTTGATTTGTTCCACGGGGGGCGGAACTCCAACCCCCCCTCCCCCACCCCCGAATCCCATCTAGATTCAGCTCATGAAAAGTATGTAATCGAAAATCATCTACAAAGCCAAAGAAAAATTCTTACATCTTCTCCAATTTTTCAAAATGTAAACAGTTACTAACATTGTACAGAACTGATTGTGTATATACGAAAATGTTCGTGCACTTTGCTTTAAACGTATATTCTTTCTCCGTATAAATTTACTAAAATTATGAATTTTGGAGAACAAATAATTATAAACTGGAATGCTTACACAAGTACGTTAGCCTGTTCTTTTTCATATCTAGATCTAAGACTTTCATTGCCTAGTTCACCAAACTAAATGTAAATCTTCAAGTCCTGATTTTGTTTCTAAAAACAAATATTACATACGCCATTCATAAGATTGTAGCAAAATTTTACATGATATCAGTGTAACGAATGTAACCGGGTATATTTTGGTTTCAATTTTCAATGGAGGAAAAAAAAAGCACCCGGTTCAATGTTTAACGTTGTAAAATGATTCAACTCAATGACATGGCAATCTTCTTGGTTATTATATGTCTGGTCTGTTTCGTAAATAATAATGAATTATACTTTCCTTTACAAAAACAATTTTGTTTTTCTGTATTTTATAAGCTTCTCGAAGATAGTAACACACGTTTAAATGTTCATGGTTATGAATGTACTATAGAAATTATACTTAAGTTTGACTAGTTAAAACACTGATGACTTATAATATTTTTTGATTAAGTGTTCAGTGTAAGTGTACATGAGATATATAAGGATTGAGTGTTATTCGTCGTCAATTTCATATAGATTACATAAAGATTACATATAAGTTTTAATTGGGTGTCAGAAACTCTGATAATTGTGTTGCATGTAGCGACCTTGCTCTATCAACGGGAATAATAAAAGTGGACTGCATAGTATTTTGAAACATAACTTTTTTGTGTTTCGTAGATCTACTCGTTCATAACTGTTATTTTTCCTAGTCACCTAAAACATTTGAGAGAGAGAGAGAGAGAGAGAGAGAGAGAGAGAGAGAGAGAGAGAGAGAGAGAGAGAGAGAGAGTGGGGGTTGTGTACACGGTGTGCTTCACGGTCGTCTCCCAATATACAGGTAGGTGAAGGTCTATTGTTTCTTAAGCGACAAAAAAACCGTTCAATTCACACAGAATATACAAGAAACTAACACGTGTATATATACACGTGTATAGGTAGAGCCAACGATCACCAATCATCTTTGGACATGTAGTCCCCTCCCCCCCCCCCCCCCTCCACTAGCCCCAAATATTATAGTAAAGTAGTAAAGGGAATAATGAGCAAGTTATTTTGTAATTAGTACATGATTTATAGAAAGATAAAAAAATACATCAATCAACGTGTTCGTGTTCAGATTGTGACAATGGTCCCGCTTCTTTTTTTTTTTTTATACAAAACTCTGCCTGTAACCGTTTGAGGGAAAGTGAAGTGAATGATTGTTTTTCGTATGAAAAGCATATGCACATGTCAATAAATATACATGTATATACATTAAAAAATCAATAATATTTGCATTATTCTTGACTTTCTTTTTATCAGGGACGTATATTCTTAGTATATACGTCCCTGTTTTTATCAAATTAAAACATTTCTCGACCTTCGATTCATTCTGTTCAGTGTGATTCATTAAAATTGTCGGAATGACATTTTGCTTTTCGAACATTTAGAATGTGAATGTTGCAGTGGAACTCTTACCGACTCGCTACAAAAATATTAAAATATGTCTATCAGTTTGAAAATGATTGATATATTGGCACAGATTTTTTGTGCATGTCCTATAGCTATTTATTTATTTATTTATTTTCCTACACATTCAATCCCGTTTGCTTGATAATTTTCCCTATACATGTATTTTAATTGGATTGAAAAAATACATGTACTAGAACAGTTAAACGCTGGTTCAACTACATATATATATAAGTATGTTTCTCTCTCGATGTTTGAATGGTTTTTCCGTTCATGAAGAGGAAAAGAAAGAGAGAGAGATGGATGGAGAAGACGAGAAAGAGATGAAGTGAAAGAAGGAGGGAAGACAGAGAAAGAGAGAAAGAAATGCATGTTTATAAATATACATACTTGTATACATATACGCTTGTGTGATTCTAGCAGTTATTATGAATAATTCGATAAAATAAGAAGTCGAAAACATTTATTTCAGTAGAAAGTTACTTTTAACATATGTATAGATTTCCATAGGTTTCCGAATAATTTGGGGGAATATAATGGAAATCTCGAGAAAACAGCTTGATTCCTTGCTGAAAATTGACAAGCAAACAACTATATATTTATACCTGTTTTCAAAGCCTTCTCTTTAATCATACGGGTTTCGAAAAATATGACGATCTCCGCTGGTTTCTATTTTTGAAACACGATTTTTCATTCATTATGTAGAAAAAAAACATTTAAAACAGAGTTGGTCTTTAGACCCAAAGATCGTGGAACAGTCTCGTGAACGGTAAGCTGCCGTAGACTAGAATGTTCTTGCTGACAATAACAATTTAATAACAATACATGTATATGTTAGTATAACTCATGAACTTCCATCAAATATTTTTTTCAGTCATCATTCTTTTTTTTTTCTTTTTTTTCTTTTGGAGTAGATGCAAGATTTTTTCTTTGACTTTTAGGAAGATTTTCACCACTAACAGACTTTTCATGAGCTGATCTAGATGGGATTCGAAGGATGGGGTGGAATCCCCCCCCCCCCCCGGAAAAAAAATCAAATTTCGTAAATTTTCATCGTAAAATGACCAAAAATATCCCTCCGCCGACAAACCTGAATACCCCCCCTACCCCCCCCCCCCCAAAAAAATAAAATACTCTGAATGAACGCATGGTTCTGTCCTGTTGTAAATTTTGAATTTACTGGGTGGGTGTACGAGGGTTGTCCAAAAAGTTCGTGGCCAGTCGCGTTTTTTGTCATTTTAAGGTGGCCGATTTGGGTTTTTTTGCGGAAAAACTACAAAAGCATAACTCTTTATTTTTTAACCATATGTAATTTGAACCAACTCTAGTTTATTTGCGAAAGTTCAAGAAAATCGACCGTCTGGTTCTTTTTAGGGACCATCTCAAAATAGAGGTACATTTACTATAAGAATATATTGGAAACTGTCATTTTCCGCACATCAAAGCAGTTTAAAAAAATACTACAATAGCTTTTTTTCTCAAATTGTTATATATGATTAGTAATATCATTTCCTACCTTTTATGTAAAAAGCACAAAATTCTACCGTCTGGTTTTTTGTGGGGCCATCTCAAAATATTAAAACGCACCAAATTTTGCTATATATTTGGACCATCACGAATGATGATTGGTATAATGGATTCATTTTTAAAAAATGAGGAAAATGTCCCCGAGGATAGCATCATTCTGTATATAAAATTTCAACAGCGTACAATTTTTACTTTTTCTTTTATGTTATTTCTTATAACGTACTCCTACAAAGCTTCATTTTATCATAACGTCATAAAAGCGAAATGGCAATGCTCCCCTACCGCACAACGTAAAAATCGTGTTAAAAATAAAAATTAGTTTGCATTGCGCATGTTATTGCGCATTCTAATATAATACAGTTGATTTATACTTCTGATGAATTTTTTTCGATATCATTTATAAAATTGAACACAATAAACAAAATACAGATAAAAATATTTAAATTTTTTTTTTTTTACTTTCATGATTTTTACTAATTTAGTGAGTGCTTATCAATACATGTGGTATTTTTTTTTTATCAATATTAATATGATCATTTTTTAAGTTAGAAAATAAAAGTAAAACATTAAGATCGCCCATCAGGTAAGCGGCAGGTGTGCTCTTTTCTCGGCGGCGAATGCATTCTGCGTAGGAGTTGTCTACTTACCCAACTTTTACTTAGTTTGTGTTATTTAATGAATATAAAGTCATTTTTTTTTATTGCTATTAGATTTTATTTTGTTAAAGAAAATTTGAATTATCCATCAATAAACGGCGGGCATACAGATTTCTTCTGCTGTCGTATGAATTCTACGTACGAGTTATCTATCTTTACCAACATCTTTGATTTTTCGTCGATAAATCCGTAATAAAAACTTATAAAAATATTTTGTTGTGTTAATTATGATTATTTTATCACATTTAATCATAATCAATCATAATTATATTGATATATAGCCGCATTTGCCGCGGGACTTACGTGGGACTTGTTTTCTCCTTGGGACTTGTTTTAGTATCACCCGGAATATCGTGTGCGCGAGACATCCGAGTAGTTCCGAGTGATCGAAAATTCATAGAGGACGTTGGGGTTATCGCTTATGCTGAAAAGGTAAGCGTTGGCAGATTCAGATTAGTACCGCTTTAGGCTGTCCCAAGATATTTATGCAGCACATTTGAACGATTTTTAATAAAAAATACATATATCTGTGAAAGAAGTGCAATTGAAATAGGGCCTAGTTGAAAGGGATAATTTCCAAGATAATTTCATTTACACATTATCATCTTAACATCTTTTCTCCATTCGAAATGCACTCGGATTACATCGCGCAATTTTACAATGTTATCATCCGGGCTTGCTGCAATACAAAATCCCCGTAGACATCACTTTTTTAGCATTGCATTGAAAACTGATAAGCTAACAGGGGCGTTTCGACTGAGAAATCTTGGAAACTTTTTCATATATTTGAATGAACATCGTTTGAACCCTGGGGTATTTATAAATATAATACAATTAAGCAAAATGTAAATCCAGAATATCTTGGGACAGCGTATAGATCAGGTTTGGAACCAGCATATAGTTAAGGAAATGTGTAGAAACACACTGCAGATGTTTTCAGTGATCAGTGGGCAACCATTTCTTTTCCAGATGCTGTCAAGAAGCTTTCGTTTCCTGCAATCCCGTTTGTTCGCCACCAAACATCGCCACACGCGGAATTCTTTTTACTATGATGTTCTGAAACTTCCATCTACCGCCAGCCAAACACAAATCAAGGAAGCATTCTTTAAATTGTCCAAAATACATCACCCAGATGTCAGCGACAGCGAGGATTCTAAACTACAGTTTCATCTGATAGCTGATGCCTACGCCATCCTAGGCAACGTTCACTCCCGGAGAATGTATGACAGAGGCCTGATATCAGAGGCTACTTCAGCCCCGCTAGCAAAACCCGAGGAGGAGGTATACAATCCATTCAAGTTACCACCAAAGCCAGTGAAAAGCGATTTAGACAAAGAAGTTCTGCAAAAATACCAAGATATATCAGTCCAAAGACGACGGGAAAAGCAGTTAGGTGTGGCTGTAAAAGAAAAAGAAAAAGCAAAGGATCATGACTCAGACAATTTTAGTCATATTGGGTATGGAACACTCCAACTGAAAAGAAAACGCGAAAAATTGATGAATATTGAGTCAGGTTTAACATTTGCTTTCGTGTTTTTAGTTGGTGTTGTAATGTTCAAGGTTGGATACCATGGATACTTTCTTAAAGATATAGATGCAAAACAAATGGGATATGATAAGGAAGCTCAAAGGGGGTCAGTTCCTAAAACTCTATATTAAGTACACACTTTATGGAATGTGTTTGTTCTGAGTTGATGAGATGAAAGCAACGGGTTAAGAACTTGTATTATTATGAAATGAGATTAGGAATTTCAGTAAAATACTAATATCCCACTATAGAAATGATCAGTTATAATTAAATCTGAGGGGTTAACAGTAGGCTGTCTTCTATCCAGGGCACTCCTATAGTACTTTAACCTCTTTATTATCTGCCTGGAAATTTGCTTTTCTTTGTTTGGTATACCATATTTCATTGAAAATGTCTTGACAGATTATTTTTAATTACAGATCTTCCTTATTTTTCACAGCAAAAAACCCCTTCTAGATCAGTGGATAATAATTGAGATGATCTGTATAGCACGTTAATTTCTGTAGTTACCAATACATGCTTCTTTTGCTCGGTGAATTTTGTCTTGTGATTGAAGTGACTCATTTTAGTCATTGTAAGTGTAATCAATATACTGTAGATTGATTGCATCATTCAAGTAATTTAATTTGTTGATAATATCTATCATCATCATTTGATTGATTGTTTAATTCCGATAATTTCATTTGTTGATGATATTTGTCATCATTATTTGATTGATTGATTTCATCATGCATTGGGAAGACTACTGAACTATGAGAAAGTCCAGTTAATAATTTCTGTGAAACATATATTGATATGTGTATTCTAAATGCAACTGTAAAATACACTATTAAAAGTTAAAAAAAATTTATCTGAGTTCATGCTTATTTCTGCATGTTCTTGAAAAAAAAAATTTCAAGCAGAAGTATTCATTTCATATTGACCATATTTCATATCCATTACCGGTACCGTAAATACAGTATAACATGGTTATAGCAAACATGCTTATAATGAATTGACGCTTACTGCGAAGTGATTTTTATTCCTGGAGACTTTTTTATCTATTGTAAACTTGAAGATATAAGGAATTACGCTTATAAAGAAGTAAAACCGCCCTGCTCTGGCACTTCTAAGCCTCAGGTGCTTGAGGACAGGATCGACCCCCACTTCCACCCCCCCCCCCCCCAAGTATACAGACCTCCGGGACTTTATTCATTTTTTTTTAAATTAAATTATCCTTTTAGGACATATTTCTAACCTAATTTATACATTCAATGCATAAAATTACCTAAAGCAAACATTTTTTTAAAAATCAGACCCTCTACATATATAATACAAGAAGGTTGCTAACTTCGTCTGCCAGCAAGGCACTGCTGATGAATATTTGTTGAAATGTACTATCAAACTACATCTACCAGTAAAAACGGTGACTATATGTAGTAGTCCAATAATTCCCTTCACCGAATATCTGCATGCCATGCCCGTGTAAATACATTTATTGGGTAAATTAGGACAATTTTCACCGACAAGTTGCAAGTTTTGAACCATCCATTTAGAATCAACGGAAGGGAGGGTTTATCGCAAGGAAGATAACTCCACTCTTAAACAGAGCAATTGCATGGCAAACTCGAAAAAAGTACAATTCATTAGAAGTATGAATTCTTATCAAGCCACGAAGACATGAAAACTTCTTTATCGTCTTGGGTACTGGAAAATCTGAAAGAAGGCACTCATACTGAGTGTATTACAATGGAAGACATAAAAGAGAAAATAAAAAAATTAATGTTATGAGTTATCTTCCTTGAGATAAACCCTTACTTCCGTTGATTCTAGATGTTGTATTCACAGAGGGTCTGATTTGTTAAAAATGTTTGTTTTAGGTATTTTTGGGCAATGAATGAATAAATTAGATTAGAAATATGTCCTAAAAGGATAATTTAATAAAAAAAAAAAGAATTAAGTCCCGGGGGTCTATATACTGGGGGGGGGGGGGGGGGGGGGGGGTCGGGGGGTCGATTGTCCTTAAGCACCTGTGTTCTAAGCATGTTTTACTGTATACAGATAGAAAATTTGATTGTTGTTATCTTGCATGTATAATTATGAAGGGAGCTTTATTAAGCTGACATGAAGTCATAAAAGCATTGGGTCGCCATATTAGATTCGATCGCTCCTCTACTGCCACTGGGGTATACAGGTTGAGAAAGTTACGGTTGGTTGCTTTCCGATCGAGGCATTCATGTTGCACAGACTTCTAAATGCTTGAACTACACATAGCAGTGTTTGTAATAAAGAATAAAGGAAACAACAATAAATAAAACTCAAAATATATTTATTTGTAGAAAGAATTTCCAAGGCACCCGTATACTTTTGCACAGATAGTGCTGTCTTACCGGTACTTCCCATGTACATCAAACATGTGTGTCGCTTCACAGTAACAAAATGATAATAAATCCAAGATAGTAACAACCTGGTATCGTTTCCATCAGTTTCTACAAAAACGTTCCGTTTCTAAAATCCATGCGACATTGCTTGATCTGCCACAGTATGTGGTTTGCACATTTGCGATGTTATAACAGACACAGGAAAGCAGTCTACAATTATCGAGGATTTTTTAAGTACATGTGCCTGGATTTCAGTCGGTCTTGTTTTGTCGTTCATTGGATATTCCTTGCCAGTGCAGTGGTTGTCATATAATTTTTGTTCAAAACGCGTCTCAGCACGTCTTTTCGTCAAAGTATAAACGTGTTCGGGTGTATGAAATACCTGAATGCGGTGAAGCTTGAATAGTGCTCTCGGCCTTATATAGGGGGTGTATATCGATGAGCAGAACAATAGAAATCCACAACTAATATGGCGGTAGTCGGAGATAAAAAGGGAAATAATGCGTATTTATGAATTCATGTCAGCTTTAAATGCAAATGATTCACAAAGTCTCTCTACTGCATGATTAATCATTTTTTGCAGTTTTCATTGAGTATATACATTGGTATAAATATAACATTCCACACAGTCATATAGCATAATTATATGATTTATAAGGTTAGCAGTAAGGCCCAAGGGCCTCTTGCTATTAGTTATAATGTGGAAATGAAGGGAAATCAAATCTTCAAGTAACAATTTCACAACAATCTAATTAAAATTAGATCTTGGATCCGCTCACTACGATCGCGATCCTAGTGAGCGGATCTAAGATCTAGTTATATTGAGGCTGAATTTCACACCAAAAAAAACCAACCAAATAATATTATGACTTTGGCAATTGACATAATTGCCTTCAGAAATCGTAAGGATATTCTTTATATGCCATAAAAAGTCATCATGATTAAATTTCACAGCAAAAACTTCTAAAGGATTTTTGAGATATGTACAGTACCGATCAGACCCAACCTAACAGAAAGTAAACCCCAACTAAACCCTGGGTTTACTTTCTGGGTTTACTCGGGGTTTACTTTGGGATTACTAGAGTGGACCCTGAGTAAATCCAATATAAACCCAGAGTGGACACAGAGAGTAAACCCTTTCAGAAGTATACCCCTGAAAGCACACCCTAACTGTGTATTAGGAATATACAAGAGTCAGGAATTACATGTACAAGTAGTGGGATGGTAAGATAGAAGACAGGTCTGCTTCACACTTCAATGCATACTGTTGACCTCAATAGCAATATCCAAGTAAACCCAAAGTAAACCCCGAGTGGACCCAAGTTTTCAAAAAGTAAACCCAAAGTAAAACCTGATAGTCAACCCAGGGTTTAGTTGGGGTTTACTCTGGTGTTAGGTTGGGTCTGATTGGTACTGTACCATCTGATTCGTGGAGATCACAGACAAAGTGACAGATAAATGGACCCTCGAAGAGACCTCAATAACTTTCTTATTTTTGTTTTTTGCTAAAAGTGTGGAATCCAATGTTTGTAAGTCTGCATGCTTCCTAACATGTATATTATCAATATTTAACTAGATCTGTTGGACTAATACCACTGCAAGACTAATTTAAGATGGGACAAATATGAATTTAATGAATTCAAAGTAATCAAAATATATACAACTGAATGATTACGGTTTGTAATACATTAATAAATAAATAACCCTTCTCTTTGCAGTAAATGTAAATTACCATACACTGGGTTTTTTTGTGGATAAAACCTTGAATAATATGTTTCTGAGTCTTGAAAGATATGCAATTAGTTCTTTAAATTAAAAATTTCCTCACTTTGATACAATCTTCGTTTTCGGGGGTATAATAGAGTATACCTACAGATCTGTACATGTGAACTCTTGCACATCAATTATCAAGCTAATATATATAGTATGGCACTGTAATGCTAGTTCTCTCTTTGATCTGGATCCAGGTTTTTGTGGCCTGACAATGAACTATTGTTTTCCCCACGGTATCCTTTGTTAATCACGGGTACCTGTAAATATTTTTGGTTTTATAAAAATTTATACAAAATGTATAAAATTTTTCTCTTATATTATTGTAATGGAATACCAAGTAGATAACATAAGCTGAATAGTATACTAGTATATTGTTCAATTCAATTGATGTTCACATTATGAAAAAAAGTTACAACTACTGGCAGTTGATTTTACAGGCAAATCAGTAAATACAAGATGTCCCCCGTATCAGAATTATATTGACTGTCAGGCTCTAGGACCTTTTCACTTTCTTTGTATACACTCCACTAAAGAGCGAGTCCAGAAGCATCAGGAACGGTACGATGAGGTAAGGAGCATACACGGCCAGCAATGAAAGTCTCTCCTTGAGAGTATCCGGCCCTGGATATTTTGGATGGTTAAAGGACTCCATCAGAATGTGAAAGCAGATGGCTATGGTTGTCGTGGCAACATGAGTGGAATACACAATAAATGGCACTCGTATCCACTGACAATTTTGTACACCTGCAAGTACATCAGACATCTGTTGGAACACATTCCTATCACATCAATTAGATCAAACATCTGTTGGAACACAATGACCTTAACATTCAAAGGGGGTCTGGGATCCATACAGAATAAAACAAAACAAACTCATCATAGCCAGTCTATCAAATGAAGACCACATTAGTTTGCTTCATCTTGATCAAGAGTTTGGAGTCCAATGAATGAGCTAGAGAGTTATATATAATCACCTAGGGAGTTCTAGGATGGATGTGGCAGTACTGAGTCTATACTCATACTCATTACACTAGCAACCGTAAGGCCTCCTTGAAACTTGATTTTATAAAAGGTGACCATATCTGTGGTAGCATGAAAATTTGGTCCTTGGGTCGTCGTCCCTCTCCCCCATCTAGTATATTGCTAAAGGGACAGTGATTTAGAAGACTCCTTTTGGAGAGGACAATTTATATGAAGAAAAGTTTTTCTCTGTAAGGCACTGTTTACATTTTTACTATATGGAAGTTTGAGTCATAATGGAGGGAAGGGGAGATAGATTTATAATAACGTGCGTTACTCAATTTGTATGCACACACCGCTGCAGTTATGAGAGTGTATACTTCAAAAAATCATGATTCAATGCTATATTAAGAAAATGTGTGGCATACTAAAATATCTTGGGACAGACTTATATTTCCAGGTACCTAAAATCATCAAAAGACTAACCTTTCCATAGAGCATATGTTGCCACAAAGAAAAAAGGAAACTGTACAAGGATTTCACACAGGCAAAAGGATTTAAACCAAGGAGGGGGGTCAGCCATCAGGACATCTTTAAAACTCTCACAATAGTTGTTCTTCACATCCACCAGCTACAAACATGACAAAAGTGAATTGAAACTGAGTGAGAATTACTGGTCAGATTATGTCCATCTAATGATAATCTCTATGACAGTTTTAGAATAATCCAGTTCATCCATCTTAAGAACATTGGTAGAGCAATTAGCTGTTTCATTGTTGGAATTTCAACTGTAATCTTCCCAAAAACGTAATTTGAAACTGTCCAATGCATGATTAAGATTTGAGACAGGTGTCATTATATGGCCATGATTTTTTGCATTAAGAAATGATTCATTTTTTTAATTTTTATTTTATATAAACCTATATAATAGCGAAACTGTTCAATTCTGTATGTCTTTTATCATGACGTCACAATGATCATTGCACGCATCAAATCTTCTGAGAAGCCCTTCGGCTTCATAGGATTTGATCACGTCACCAACCAAGTTCATAAGAAATGAACTCAATGTCTACCCAAGTTATACAAGTATAACCTGGGTTGGGGCAATTTATGCTTTATTATCCGCGAAGCGGATTATAAAAAAGCGTAAATTGCTCCAACCCAGGACGTTACACAAGTATAATTTCGATAGATATTGAGTTCATTCCTTATAATTTAATTTTCTGTAATTTGCTGTACAAATTGAGTCCGTTTAACTTTTAAAAATGATATTAATCTGTTCAAAATTCAAACATAACGTCAAGCGGATTTGTACGTTTTTGACGTTGGTGCATTGTGACGTGCAAACCAGGTTATACAAATTTAACTAAATTTTTCAATCCAATCGAATTCCGCGTTACAACCAGAAAATAAATTATATTCCAGTGATTCGAACACCTTAACTTGGTGTTTATTTCTTAAATAAACACACACTGCAAGGGTTTTTTTCTATATCCATTAAATTGGATTCCAAAAACATCATGAACATATTTTATAAAATAATCTTTCTAAATGCTGTTTTTCTTAGAATTTTTGTTGTTGTTGACGGTTTTAAAATGCATATCCCACAACAAGCAAGCTCATCGGAGACGCCCATGCACTTCAAATTAATATAATGTCTCTTTTTTGTTTTGATAGCAAAATAAATACAAACCATTTTGGGATAAATCCATGATGGAAATATCACTTGTGAATCAAACAAAATGGTGATAGGGATGTGTGATACGAAATAAAACAAAAACACAAAGTCTGCAATTCGAAACATCGTTCTTTACTTTCACTTTCAGGAATATAAAAATCAAACTGGTGTCGAAATTAAATCCGCATAGCCCCCCCCCCCCCCCCCCCCCTCGAATTTGAAATTCTTGCTAATAATGGTTAACAGTCAATGAGGTATTTGAAATTTCAGTTTAGAGATTTCCGCGGACTTACAAAAAGTTTAGCTATTTTGAATATAATTAAAGAGTTCTTTTATTCTAAAAATACAATACAAATACAAATACAATACAAATATTTTATTGGCACAAACACAATTACAATAACATTTCCTTAGACTAATTGACATCTGTGTTCAAAGCAGTCATTAATGAATTTAACAGTAATATTTAAAATAGTATGTATTTCACTATTTAAACATACATGTAAAATGTATCTTTCTTTGTCCAAGTCTTTGTCTAAAAATAATCACTTTATCGCCTAGATTTATTAAATAACTCTATTTTTTTCCAATCAAGGATTTTTTTTTCCACTTGTAATTTATCAAGGGTATTAAAATACCAATAAAAATTTAAAGCGCTGTTATAGGCGGAAAAGAAAGAAATTTATCATCGAATTATAAATTTTGGCAACACGAGTTTTCAAGAATAATTGTCAAATTATTGAATTGTGTAAAGGAAAAATAAGGATATACGAAAGAGTCACTTGAAAGCTAATGTGCAAAAAACACATGCTGGATTCGTCGAAACGGAACTATGGAGAAGGAAACGCGAGTATTCTATGTCCCCATAACAAATATTGATATTGTATGTTTCAAAGCATCGCACTGTCGTAAGGAAATTTATAGAAAATACTCAAACTAATGATTTACATGTAGCAACACTCTGTCACGGATATCATGGGATTTCGATTTATAATTTAAAGCAGGGGGAACAGGTGAGTAATTTAATTGTGGATAATTTAGAATATGTACTGCAGTTCCCGGTATTTTTGGTGTTTTCAATGTCATAATTTTCCCATATATATCTTGGGGTTTAAAAATACAAAATGTATACTTTTGCCACTAACCCAACTTCCGTGGAAAAAAAAAAAAGATTCCTGCGGCCAAAAGTCGATTTCGAACAAAACCTAAAAATGTTCTGTACATGTTCATCAGGAACTGTTCTCGATGCATGATTCTAAAAAGGTGAGAAATGACTTTTCAACTAGTTTTATATATAATTAACAGGGAGTCTAAAATTAAACTCACATGTAGTTTTGTCTATTGAAATGAATAGAAATCATTTCATTGCAGCTGGGTTGTTTCTTGCAGTAATTTCTTGCGATTGAGTATTTCAGGTATTGCAAGAACTTTTTGTACAGCAGACATTGTTAAACATTACACATAACTTGAGTATAAACAGAGACTGTTGAACATTATTAGACTGTGTGTATAACAGAGACTGTTGAATATTACACAGACTGTGTAACTATAACATATCTTGGTGTGTATTGAGGAAATTGTTGTGTATGGAATGGACTGTTGTGTATAACAGATCTTGTTTATAAAAATTTATATTACACACCTTGTTATATGTTGGATGTTTATTGCAGAGAATGTAATATAGGAATTATTGTGTGATACAGGTGTTGACTGCAGGGCCGTAGCAATGGCTGCCTGCAGTGGTGAGAAGATGGACCGCCTCCTGATCACGCTCTGTTCCTTCCTCGGAGTCTGCGTGCTCCTGTTGGTCTGTGTTCTATCAAGTCTTCTTCACAAACACAAATACATTGGTGGCGTCTCCAAGCTCAAAGATTTTCTATGGTATATTCAATTAATATTCAATTATTGGTATTTTTATCATTTTCTTGCCAAAAAAAAATAAATCGTTGTTTTGGTAAAGTCAGTATCATTATAGACTTTTATATTGTTATTGTGATGTGACTTAAACCTTTAAATTTTTTGTCCCAATTTAATTAAAATTAGACTTTTACAACCGCTCCTCTTTGATACGCTATTGAAGTATTGGTGCTATTACAAGTCTGATTTTAATTACATGTAGATTGTTATTTGTTTTGTTATATTTTTCAGTAAAACAATTAGAGGTAGACTAGGTAAAAAGACAAAGCCCGTTGTGAATCCTACATATGAGGAGCAGGATTTGAGTTCTACAACGGTGATTCAGTCCAGAAATGACCATGTTTACTTGCACGTGGATACACGCAGTTAGAGTGACCACGACATTGCTATTAGAGAATCTGACTTTTTTTGATCTAGAAAATGTGAGAGTGTGTGTTTACAGGAATTTGTGCTCGGAAGATAACAATAATCAAATATGCCTGTTGGTCTGATTGTGATAGTGTGACATGTACTAATGAAAAGTTGTGAGAGACAGCAACAGTTGTATAAAAGGTAGACGTAAAAACACTTCATAAAGAATTTTACTAGACGGAACAGTTTGAAAGTAAGCGTGAAGACACTTAATGAATAATTTTAATGGACGGAATTTTTTTTTATTAGATATTTTATCGTGCAAAATTCAGAATAAAATGTTCAAATCGTTATTGCCTTGTTGTGTTAGACCAGCCCTTCCCCACTGCATCCCTCCCTTTTAATGTGATAAATAATGTATGAGCCATTTGCATGGAATGGATGATTCAGTTCATCAGTTCATCGTAATTAATTTAATTACTACAGTATGTTAGATTAATTAATAGGTTTCATTAAAATGGC
This sequence comes from Magallana angulata, assembly GCF_025612915.1. Taxonomy (NCBI): domain Eukaryota; kingdom Metazoa; phylum Mollusca; class Bivalvia; order Ostreida; family Ostreidae; genus Magallana; species Magallana angulata. Next base: position 1,809,701 of record NC_069116.1, on the reverse strand, counting down.
AATATTTGATGTTTGATAATTTTATTGTACAACAATTGTGTTCAGACTCAGAAAGTATAAGAAAACGTATTTCTCTTAGAACCATTTTTTTTTTTTTTTTTTTTTTTTTAGAAATTAATTCTATTTTGTTGGTTTGAGCAACTTTTGTATGGTTATTCAATTCCAACGACGGATGAAGGAAGTTTAATCATGTTATTTTTTTTTTACATTATTTAGTTTATATCACCCTTAAAAACTAATGAAATTAAAAAAAAAAAAGAGAGGGAGAAGTATAAATTATGCTGCCCCAGTTCATGCAGACAACAGAGCATCTTAGATTTTTTTAAAGAGCATGAAAATCTATATTTGTTCTAAAAATAAATCGACCATTTGATTTCACTCAGCGTCATATATTAATTAATGCCGGAACGACACTTATGTAATTTGATAGGATATTTCCTTATGGTTTGAGGAAAAATCGAGAATAGCTCACGGAAGCAATATTCCAATAGTACTGGAGTAACGAGGTATGTTATATTCAAATGAAAACTTGTTTAGATTAGTCCGATGGATTCGAAGTCATGAAGAACACCTGCCATTTTTGTATAACCAGTTTTTATGTTTTTCTTTTGGGTTGCATTATTTGCATCAAATGTCAGGAACTCAATGACTGCATTAACAGGTAACACATCATAGTGTGTTTTAAAAAAATGATTTACAGCAACATTGAAAGAAGTTACCTTTTCCTTGCAAAATGCAAATGTTTCTGATAAGAAACAAGATAGTTGTTGCTTGTTGCTTTTTCATTGTAAGGACCCCTCCGAGGTGCTGCAAGGATTACTACCAGGATGGCGGTCTATGTAAACGTAAGTCGAACGCTTATCTTAATCCTCTAGTCGTTTAAAAAAAAAAATTAAACATTTATTATCATCCTTTAGTCTTAGGTAAGTCAATCGCATCTTAAAGTAAAAAATCTGAATTATTGATTTACCGATGTTATAGATTTTATTAAGAATACAATCTATTGAGTTTTTCGTAATCCGTCTGGTTTTAAAAGACTATATATTGGCAATAACTCCTTACTGAGCTGTGTAGTTGTTGCTCCTATTTTACAGCTTGTTTACTTTATTAAGAGTATAACGTTATTGTAGTTACCCCTATTTCAAAGATTGGATGGTTAGATAATAATTGTATTTATTTAATTTGATATCCGTTTCCTTTTAAGCTTGTATTGGCTCCTACGGCATCAATTGCTCTAGTGGAGTTTGTTCACCCGGGTACTTTGGACATGGCTGCAATGATAAATGCCCATGTGGAACGGTGCTTTGTGATCCAGAACATGGGTGTCCAAAAGGTATGGACTTATGGCTTTTGGGAATTTCCTTTCGAAGAGGTTGGGGATAATGAAAATTAACGTAGACTAACGACAGTGGAATGAAAATGTATGTAACTGTTTTCTGTCATTGATCAAAGTATTTTATTTCCGTAAAACATAAAAAGATATTAAGTAACAACGAAAGTTTTGTATAATCACTTCGTCAAAGGAAACTATGTACAGAACTTTTCCAAATTTCACACAGTAATGTATTTTGATACAAATCCACTGGTGTTATCTTTATTGACAGATTACGGACATCAAGTGCACCACTACTGGCTGTTCATCATATTAGGGGTGCTGGCTCTCAACAGCATTCCCATTGTCATAGCATTTAGTGGATTTATCACCAATGAACACAGGTCTGAAACATGCAAGTACGTGGAAATGAACCCTGCAATCTACCCCCATTTTTCCTTACTGTTGACAATGTTTTATATGTCTTTACTTGTTTAATCCTTTTATCAATAATTTGAATATGATTATATATTTTTATGATTTGTGCAAAAGTACAGCAGTTAAAAGCCAGAACCCCTGTCTGGAGTATTACCAAATCAAGCGTGACGATTCAAATACTTCAATGGTTATTTTCACCCTGAATTACATTAGCATTTTTAGATAAGACTTTAATATGTTTAATCAAAGAATTGAACTGAAAAGTAATTTAAACAAACTCCAAACATTTATTGTTGATAGAGAAACGGAAGGAGATACCAAAATCTGTCGAGGTAACGTGTTCTGTAGGATAAAATGGTCAAGTGTGTCTTTGGATTCCTTCTCAAAGTGTTGGAAACGTCCACCTCCTGATGATTCTGATGTAGAGGACGTGAAACAAGGCCTCAGATTGAGGTCTGAATTATATAAACACATTTTAGTTCTACATCAGAAAGGTTCTTTTGTTTACATTTCAAAGTTGTCAACTAGTACTATCTGTTAACAAAAAATATTTCCAAACTTCAATCAGTTTTGAGAAAACTTCTATTTAAAGATACAACAAACATAAGGTTAAAGCAAATATCTACATGTAGACGAATGCCTGGCAATGTAGTACACGAAAAAAGGTTGATTTCACACGCCGTTTTAAGATCAAAATGGATTTTATATAATATGTGATTGGATATTCTGTAGGACATTTATGCGACATAGTTTGGGCAATTTGATTATCCAATAGTTCCAATACTGTAACCTATCGGTCTTTATTCTCACATGCTATAAACTATAGGTGTTTTCAATGATAAATCCCAAATGAAAGATTAACACAGATACCCCAAACAACATTACAATCATTTTATTTTACAGAACCAAGAAACACGGTACTGAAATCAGTAACGAGAACGTACCCTCGAGAATGAAATGGCCAAATGGTTTCAGAAATGGTTTCTTAAGGTGTTGGAAAAGTTCGCCCTCTGATAACTCTGCCGTGGAGAACGAAAAGCAAGATCAACGATTGAGGTTTGAATCATTTGAAAACATTTCATTTTTAGACAGAGTAAACCGTGCCTCACATTCAACGCATATAATAGTATTTCTCATGATGTTTTCTTAATATAAGAAACAATAAGAAAACCTCATCAAGATTTGCAAAATACAAATGGTATTGATAAATATGCTATACTTGGCGAGGGTTAAAAAAAAAGTTCTCAACCCGAGCCTATACATCGCTTATATTTCAAGATTAAAAAACCCATCCATTTTGTTTATCCCGTTTCATAATATCACATTTTAGCAAGCAAGCTATTTTAAACCATTTTTGCATCATATCAGTTGTTGAAACCACAACACTGTGGCGTAAACGAAGCATAAAAATGAATAAAAAAAAATAAAAAATAAAAAAATAAAAATAAATGTCACCATGCATGAGATTATATTGGGCCATTGACCGACTATAGCTTTTGTTTATTGGGATTTCGTTATTTGTTCAATGCAAGGGGTAGCTGCAGGATAAAGAATCATATCTTTAGATCATGAGAAAAAAGACTTGTAATAAAACATTATTATTTTGTAATTACGAAAAACAGGTATCTTAATAACTATAAAAAAGATTCTCTAATTACAAGAAAAGATACTGTAATGAGATGATTATTCTGTCTATCTTATTATTCTTTTGTGACAATAAGTTATAAAATTGAAACCTAAGGTACTTTTTGCTTTTATTCTTTACAGCAACACGGATCATGAAACTGTTATACGAGAGAACGTGTTTCATAGGATAAAATGGCCAAATGTTTCGTTGAATGGACTCTTTAAATGTTGGAAAAGATCTTCTGATCATTCTGATGTAGAGGACGTTGAGCAAGATCTAAGTAGATTAGAAAGTTCAAATAGAGGCGGGGTGTTGAATCTATACGTAGACACACAAAATAAACACGTTAAGAAAGAACAAGTACAGACTGACACAGATAATACAACAGACACGTCAAAAGAAGACTACTTTGTAATGCGCATGTCCACAGCTCCACCAAAGGAAACGGCCCACCATTTCACAGGGCGAGAGGAGGAAGATGACGAGGAGGAGGATATTGACGATGATCAGGAACTAGTCTACGTAGAAATGAATTTACAGTGACGTGAATAAGTAGATAAAAATTGGGTTGTGTATTTAGTGCCTGTCACCTTCAAATGACTGAGAGCGATGTGTGTTCATCCTAGTAGATTTGAGTATCAGTTGGTTTAGTTTATTCAATGGTTGGTGTATTCAGATAATAAGGTTAAGTACGTATAAGTTTTATGTATCATGCGATTAAAATAAATGAATTGTTTATAAATTGAGATAATTAGATTTGATTTATTAAAGCAATTAAGCTTTTCCCTAATTCAATAAGGAACATTTTGATTTATTTAAACAGCTGAAATTCAATACATAATTTAATCTAATTAAAAATTCTAATAAATTGATAGCCTCACTTGCAAAATTACCAGGTACATGCATGAATTACATGCGAAGTTGTCCCTTTTATAACAATCTTCACTTCTTTTAAAATTCCATTAAAACAGTCATGATATTTGGTGTCTTTAGTTAAAAACATTATCATTAAACATTATAACAAAACAAAACTTATCACCACATATCATTTTTTCATTTACTTTTAGGAACATTTCAACTTTTTCAACTCGATGTTTGTGCCAAATATTTGTTTTTAATCTCTGTATAAAAATTATTTCTTGATCATTTGTTTACATAAAGTAATTTTGCTTCGATCCGCTTATGTAAGGTTGAGCTTAATTTAGAGAAATTTAGTAAAAATCAAATTAACAATGAAATCAAAGCCCACCAAGATGACATACTTCAAAGTTCACTGATTTAATTATTGTATTCGGAGGTAAGTTATTTCCGAAATTAAGATCAAACGCGAGAAGAGAAATCTTAATCTAAAGATGAAATTTGAGCTGTTTGAAACCACAGTCCGTGCGACATTGAGAAAATACATTTAGAATTCATAAAAATGTTCTCTGTGTTACAAAAAATACAAATACGTCTATGGTGTATTTTGAAACCGGCAGGATGCCTTTGAAGACTGTACGCTATTTTCGGATTTTTAAGTTTTGGTTTAAAGCACTACAAAGTGAAAACTGTATCATAAGGTCATGCTATGGCAAAATGTTAGAAGAGTGTGAACACAAATGGAAAAATGTATCAAACCGGGTGTCAAATATCAAAGACAAATTGTTTTAAATTAGTTTAGGCTACATCTGGGTTGACCAAGACAAAATATGTTACAAAAGCAATTTTTTTTACGTATGTCTTTTACTAATTAACAATTTTTAATTGCCAATGAGTCCATGACTAATTAATTAGTCATGGACTCATTGGCAATTAAAAATTGTTAATTAGTAAAAAACACGTATAAAGCAAAGAATAATTGAAACTTTCATGCAAATTTTTTTTGCAGATATAAATAGTTCATCTATATGTATGTTATATAGAAACATTATTGAATATTTTTCACTGCAATATTATTTGGTTAAACCCATTCCCTGTATTTACAAAAAGATCTCAGTAAAATCAGAATGCCATTTCATAATCTATCCATAGAAACTGAACGCCATAACAATATTTTGCAAAATAATAGAATATGTGAATTTTGTAGATCCGTAATTGAGAATGAATATCACTTTGTCTAAATTGTGTCCACCAGCAATTACTAGCCAAAAATGTCAAAAAAAATACTATTGGAAAAACAATCAATGTATAAATTTATACTGCTATTATGTGTAACCAATGTTAGAGAACTCTGTAACTTAGGGAAGTTCTTGCATCATGCCTTCAAACTACATGTTGATTGATATACTATTCAACAATTGTTGTAATTTAATCAATGTGTTGAATTTTACATTCTCCAATGTTATTATTACTGTACTACATATTCATTGTTGTTTTTACCAGTTTGTTAGTAAATCCATGCAATGTGCTGCACATATTCTGTTAAAGACATTTCATGCAATAAGATGTAAGTCTTACGCAATAAAGAAAGTTGAAAGTTGAATATCCCAAAAGGCTTATCAAAGACATAAACACACCGAAACTCAGAATGTCCGCCGCTTGAGTTGAGCTCAGTTAAAGAAACTGTATTCGCTTTTGAAACTGAATCATCATCATCATCATCATCATCAGCATCAGCATCATCATCATCATCATCAATATTATCAAACATATGTGCATCATATTATCAAACAAGTATGACGATGGATTACGATATTTAATGAGAGCAATTACAAAACATGTTTTATGAGGGATAAGAGGAAACCCTGCATTGGTAATTTATTAAATAATAGTTTTCCCGTTTGGGATCAATAATTTTGAATTTGATAAATTTGTAATTTTGTTGGTTATATATAGACTTAAATATTTCCGTGCATGATTTAAATTCTTCACAAAGCGATCAGGAAAAGAATTAAAATGTCCACATGTAATACTTGTAAAACTGTTGTCCAATGCGTGAGAATTCCAAACTAAATCAATGAAGTAATTCAGTTGCATTGGATAAATCAAAGTACTGAAGTACTGTCGGGAGTTGATTTTATCGATTATTATCAATTTTAAAATCAACGATTTATGTTATTTTGCATGGCATGTAGTTTCTAATCTGTATTTAAATTAAGCACATGTATTTAAATTACGCAAATTTATAATATGAATTCTCGAACTTTTCCGACAGGAATTCCGAGAAAACCTCATATGAATCATGTTGTGTAATATTTAAAGATAGAATTAATTCCATCAAACTGTGTATTTGTAATCGAAATGTTTAGAACAAAAATTGTAAACGTCTGGATCCAAGCAAGATTTAACTCTAGTCTCGTTCAATCAGACGTTCGGCTGTCTCCGTTAATCTCCGGCTACCAAGAGAGACTCTCTGCTTGTCGGAGATTTACGGAGACAGCCAATCGTCTGGTTGAACAAGACTATATTGAACTCTGGCGTAGGAATACATACGACTACAAAAAAAATAATTGTTCGTACTATTTAAATCTGACTATTTTCAAGGTATCCTTAAAAAACAATGGTACAGCATACAGTACACCGAATTTATATATGATTTTCAAGATCTAAGTCTTGTCAGCGGTGATGATTTGTGCTTAGGTCCAAACACTGTTTCGCTTTCGGTTTGCCAGAGTAACTGCATAGGAGAGTTGATTAAAATCAACTCCCAAAAACAAATGTTAGCCCTATTTTAGGGAGCAAAGAGGTTAAAATGAAATAAAATTGATATATGCAACCGTCTATTTACTGAATGTGTTTGCCTAACGATAGCACATTTTTTCCGTGGAGACCAGGATGTACAATGTATTTATTTATAAAGCCCCTTTCACAATTGACGCACGAGCAGAAGCGACCAAATATTCTTGCGACCGAAAAAATTAGATATGAATCGTTAATTGTTGCCGAAATAATGGCATATGAAAAAAGTATTCGTATGAATTTCGCACGATCTAAGCGAGCGTTGTGCGATGTAAACGCATTGAATCTTGCGATATATCTTGCGCCTGTATGCGACTGTTGTACAATGAAAGCATCTGTTGAAAGATAATACGATAGGAACAAGCGATAGACTAGGTGATCGGACGATTGAACGTACGCCAATGTGATTGGACGTGCGATTATGGGTTCCATGATACGAATGATCGTGCGAGTCAGAGGGGGTATATACACCGCCAATATTCAGTAGACATAGTTGAAAGCGAGAAAAGATGCTGCCCAAGAAGATACAGATATGCAGCAGCATTTAATATTATACCTCAATACGATTATTCTATTATATCTCATTGGTTTAGAAAGTCACGTGACAGGGCGATGTCATGGGAATGAAAAAGCCGATATGAGCATACGATGTAGACAACTATTATTAAATCAAAATTTTTTAATCATTATAATTCTCTTTATATCTCAGAACCAACTTAACTATCTATGATTTATGAAAGAAAAGTGAGACAGTTACATGGGAAATCAAACAATCACGACATTAATGTTGCGACTGTTGAAAAGAAAAACATTATTAAAAATCAACGTATTTTGTGTAATTATATGTTGCTTGGTATAATAAAACGTTTACTGCATTAATGTTCAGGGAATATGTAATAAAAACAAATTTCTCTCGGGCGGAGCCCTCAGAAAATTTGATTTTTCTTGAGGGAATAAATCTTTCATGCATGTATTTCCCTCACTATCATGCAATAAATGTATATTGTAAATTTTGTTCTGAAACAGAGATACTTATACATGGTGTATATACTAGTAGCAAATCATGGCATATTGAGGCTGATAAGTCGTGCAATGATAGTAAAACGTTGCAAGATTACATGAGACACGTTGAACAACAGTCTCACGGTCGCAAAACAGACGCATAAACACCAGCGATTTATCTTACTCTTGCGAGTACACAAAACGTTGTAAAACATTCGAACTAATGTTAGTGCGTTGCACTGCGATGATTTGGATCGCGTTCGGTCACGTCTGAATAGTGTGCATGTCCACTATTCAGAGGAGACTTAATGCGACCAGTAAAACGTATGCAACGACTGCGAGAGCTCGTACAACTTAAGCGAAATCTCGTGCAACGTATGCGAGAGCTCGTGCAAAGCTCAAAAATTTCGATCGCAAAGTGGTGTAAAGTGGTCGAGCGCCAATTGTGAAAGGGGATTTACAATTTGATGACGAACATGTGCTAACTATTAAAAGGTCATTAATCTTCAACTACAAATATAATTGTAATACAAAATTTTGAAGCACAAATTTATTTACGTCTTTATTATTTGTAATATGCATTACAAAATATTATTCCAATAATTATAAATAATTCTTGTTGAAGCAAAGATGTGAGATAAAAAAAACTAGATAGTAATTTAAGCGGAATCAATTGATGTAACAAAACATTAATTTCAAATGATTTATTTTGGCCTCTTGTACAAATAAACACATTGATTTCATTTCTGTCATTAAAGAAACAAATCATCAAAGATCATTACAATAAACGCATAAACATCCCCAAAACCCTTTCCCCAGCCTTACCCATTTTTACCATGCAGAAAATAACAAAATATTAAAATAATTGATATATTTGAAAGTTTTGAAAACAGATGAACCAACAATCATTATCAGGTTAAACTCTCTAACTCTCAAAGTTCAAAATAGAGATCAAAACCATCTAACTATTACGTTTCTTCCTTCTTTTCCAAAATGAATTCGAAATGCACGGTATTGCATTTGATCGTAATTTTTGCTGGAAGTATCTTTTGTTTTGCTGATAAACAGGAGGATGGAATTTGTAACTACAGCACGTATGCTAATTTTTTTTTACTCAAATCTCAATTTAATAAAGTCTACGCTTTTATCTATCTATCTATCTATCTATCTATCTATCTATCTATCTATCTATCTATCTATCTATCTATCTATCTATCTATCTATCTATCTGTATGATTTTATCGGGCGTTAAATATCTTATTTTTAAGGACTATTCCAACATGCTGCACGAATTATATCTACGACGATATTATGAAGCAATGTAAAGGCTAGTATGGTTGTTTAGTTAACCTTTAAACTTCACAAAACTGTAACAACAAACCTCACTTTAACGTTTACAGAAGATGTGTTCTCTGTTCTAGCCTGTGTCGGAGGGTTCGGTGCCCACTGCAACAACACTTGTCCTGAAGGTCATTATGGGATTGGTTGTATCAACAAATGTGCTTGCGATAACAACTTGTGTGACAAAGTTTTAGGATGTCCGATAAATGCAACCGGTACACAACTTAAACGATCTAAAGCCATCATTTTGTTTGCATTGATATATTTTACTTACATTTAATCATATGTTATAATGCCCCCATTTAGGCAAGCGTGAAGAAATACAAATCATGTAAATATATTATATGGCGTACATGTATTTGAATTTCTTGAACCATTCATATTAACCAGACTTTCACTAATCTATCTTGTTTATGGTTCTGTCCCAATTTAAAATCTGTACATCAATTATTGCTTGAAAACAATTTCCTATGTTAATAATTAACATTGTTTTTAACATTAAAATACTGTTCACGAACTTGCAACTTGACTTACGTGCATTTTTTAAGAGAATGGCAACTTTTTTCAGTCATTGACAAAAAAAGACGATATTTGAGAATGATTCTACATCTCGCATTGTCATTATCAGCAATTATCACTGTTGTTTTGGTGGGCGTACTTTTAAAGATAGCTTACAGGTATGGTTGAACATGAACACATTACTATAATGAACTTTTATATATATATATATATATATATATATATATATATATATATATATATATATATATATATATATATATATATATATATATATATATATACTATAACAGATAGTTTAACAATATTTTCAAAACAACATTTAAGATTAAAAAGAGGCGAGGGGACAAGAAACGACAGAAGCATTGGAACAAATGGTATAACATTTTTATTTATTATTTCTTGCTTGTTTGTCTGTCTGTATTTTTGTGTCCGTCCGCATGTAGTTTGGCTATCGCTATCTGTCAAGATTTCACATCGATTTATTTACAGTTGGAAACATGATTATGGCCGATTCCTCGGCAGTATACGCTGCAGTAGTGTGTACAAATAGAACACCGATACAGGGTGTGCAACAAAACGATGAAATGTATGGAAATATTATAATGCTACATGAACAAAATGGAAAACATTAAATAAACCAATAGGAGAGTAGCACGTGACATTTAAGCAAAGTGACCTTCGTACTATTTTATATAACACTTATTCATATATCTGCTACAGAAAGAAAAGAGAAGCAAAATCTAGGAAACCATACTTAACGTACAATATCTGAATAGCATTGTCTTTAAAAAATTCGGATTACAATATTAGTTTGGGTTTGATTTTAGACAACGCGTTATATTTTGTAAACTTTGCTTGAGTTTTGATTCTAGCAATTGTGACATAATTCTTCTATGATACAATAAATGTTCAATGTTGAACTTGAAAATACCAACTTGTAAGAGAAACGATTTTTATCAGCTATATGCTATATTTTGCAAAATTACAAGAGATTATTAGCTATCTATTAATGATTACATGTATATTGAAAGAGTTTCAATATGCAATTATTTTTTATATTTGATAGACGCTTTCCATATGCTGGCATGCATTGTAATCTGACTTTTGGTGTTTATTTTCGTCTCATTTAGTAAAGTAGCTGCCTGACATGATAATCACAGGCATTTTAGTTACCAAACATGCCAATAATTTTATTTTGAAATAGTATTCTAATTACCAATAAGTACACTATATTTTAAAAAGTATGTTTATGCTGTTGATGACTTATAAATAAAATATATAGCTATGCAATGTCTTTGTTTTTAATCCGTCTTGAAATTAACAATTCTTTATCTTATCATCAAATTTGCACTTCAACATACTCATGAACCGTTAGGGAATAAGAAGTATTTCAAAGTCCAGCAGGCTATTCTATGTGAACTGGAAAAGTGTTGAAGCAAGTAAACGATTGGAAGTGTATTCATAGACCATACACAAAAAATAAAATAAAATATTGTATAAACGTTATTAAAGATAGTCAAATTGTTTAAGCATTGACTGTAAACGTTAACTGTCTTAAACTCAAAGCAAGATAGGAGAACTTGAAAGATACCCCGTCCTTTCACGTCATCGACATTAGCCTAAATATCGCTTTTATTTCAAGACAGTGCCCACTTTTTTTGGTTAACCTGAAACAAAATGACACAATTGATGCTTAAAACATGCAACTTTCATTTTACTCATACGAGACCGTGGAAACTTCTTTGTTCGCTGCAAAAGCACTGGTTTACGAAAGCCGAGGAGGATCATTCGAGATTCGAGATTCAAAATACGAGATTCGAAATACGAAATTCGAAATACGAAATTCGAGATTCAATATCTAAATTAACCAATCAAATAAAGGATCTGAAAACCTGTATCCTAGCGACACCAAACTTCTAAATAAAGATCATTCATACATGCTCTTTCCTACAAATAAATGTCTTAATAGCTCTTATATAGTGGTTATAAAATGGTTAAATTAACATTGATAAATTAACCCCACACAGTATAAACAATTAAATTAGTGATAACACTGTGGGCTTTGCGAATATATTTGATTTTGTTTGGCCTGTATGTATTTTTCCCCCGGACCATTTTAACCCGTTGTGTATTCGCCCCAACTGTGTAAAAATCGGCTCGCGAAAAGAGATCGGTTTAATCTAAATAATTAAAACTGAGTGTGGTTTAGCTATGAAACGAAATTCAATGAAATAATCGACATGTCAAAATATAGGTTATGATAAAGTTTTAAACCATAGAAGATATAATGATTTACAATCTCAAGGACAACAATCCAGATAGGAAAAGTGTATTGTAGGGTATCAATGTCATTGTCGATATGAGAGAGAGAGAGAGAGAGAGAGAGAGAGAGAGAGAGAGAGAGAGAGAGAGAGAGAGAGAGAGAGTTTTGTAGTGTCAAATTCAATTTTGATTTAGAATTTGAAATTGAATTGATTTGATACAAGCATATATAGACAATAATTAAGCCTCTTAAAGGAGAAAAGAGAGGAGGTAGCTAGGGTAGGGCAGACCAACTAGCAAGCTTTAATTTTAACGGTGTTATCGCACCTGTGATTTACATCGACTCTCTCTCTCTCTCTCTCTCTCTCTCTCTCTCTCTCTCTCTCTCTCTCTCTCTCTCTCTCTCTCTCTCTCATCACCTAGCATTTTCTTTTCCGTGAGGGGGTTTGGGGTATTTGTGATGTCTTACATTAGCTAGCGAAAATGATGAAAAAAAAACCGTGAAATTTTCTTTAAATTGTGTGCGGACTCAAAATCTCTTTTCAGTATATAAATTTCAGGGGGGGGGGGGGGGGGGGGGGAGGGAGGGGGGGGGGGGCTATAGTCCTAATTTAATTTTCAGTTATTCTGTCCCCACTTTGTTTTCTCTTCGTTTTCCAGGCTTTTTTTCGTTTTGGTTCGGCGAATTAATTTCAAACTTTCTGTGTAGCTCCATAACGATGCACTACAGATAAATTGGAAGTAGTTTTACTTTTGATAAACAGGTATATATCCGTATTTGTCTTTGGATTTGACTCTTATAATCGGATTTAATGTTCCAATAAATATAGGGTAGGAAAGAGTAGACGGGAATTGTTCGCGCATATCCTACTGTACCATTCATTCAACACAGGTATTAGCACTCGTCGAGTTCGACTTGCTTTCCTTTTTTTATCCACTGGTTTTAAAGCTATTAATTTTTGAAAATATTTCGAATTTATGGCCTGATTATATTTAAATTAGAGCTGCGCTGGTGCATCTATTTACCAAAATGGACCAAAATATAACCAAATGAATCTAAAAATGTTGACAAAATTAGTTTTAAACGACCCATTTTTCAATTCCAATCGGGTATGTCCTTTAGAAAAAGCTTGAACCACACACATGTTTAGCAAACAAAACGACAATTGTTTCATTTTTTATGGGGAGGGGGGTGGTGCCAGTAAAGGACATGTATTGCTTGTGGCAGTTGTGCTATACTCTCATTTGTTATAGTAGGTAATACTACATACTGATATAAAATGAAGGTTTCCAATTACACTGTACATAGCTTCTATCATGCATTTTGACCCGTGCGATAGTTTAAAACAATTTTCAAAGCATTTAATGTAATTTAACCGATCATTTTTGGAATTTATTTTTCTGGATCCCCGCCTGATACGTCCGCCTCCTTGTATATTATAATAACATGTACGTTGACCATATGTACACATTAACTTAATCGGTTGTGTTATGTGACATGTGTTATGTGATAACATTTTTTATCAATGTATTTGCAGGATAGGTAACAAATAACAGCCTATTTGTTGGTTTTTGCACTGATTATTTGAGATAATTCGCCGCCATCTTTTATGCATTCCCCACACCACTCACAGTTTCTTTATTTGGTGTTCTGTGTGTATGGCGACAAATTGGTAAAGTTGCACCACTCGCCCCTTGTAGCTTCACCCTGATTCATTTTATCTGACTAAGTGTAATGTAGTAGTAAATTAAGTGCACACATCTTTGCAGTGCTTATTTACATCTTTAGAGAGTTACTTACATACAAAGTAAACATTTGTATGACGTATATGTAATTATTGTCAAGTTTGGTGCGGGGGGGGGGGGTAGGAAACTACAGAGAAACTTAACTTGGCTGTGATGATACATATACCTTCTATTCTTTCTTATTGATATATCAATGAATGAATTATATAAAAAATACAACAATTAATTTTGAAAAATTCATGCACAATCAAATTTTTTAAAAGTTTTACTGTTCTCTGCGCAAGAAATCGGCAATGTGAACAAATTGGAACCCTATCATCCCTACCTTGAATTGTAGAGAGTATGTATCCTACTATATTGAAAACGATGCCAAAAGTAAGACTCATAATAAATTGTTTACTCAAGAAAAGGAAAAAAATGTATTAATAATTCCGTATGATGTGATAATATCTCAATGATTAGTTTATGATCATAGTACTAGTGTATGCCTGTATACATACATAAAAACGATAAGTAATGCTTATATTTATTGGTAAAAACGGACTGATTATTTATATTTAGATTATTAAGATACTAATCTTCATGCGCGGATTTAGAAAGGAGGGGATCAGGGGGTCTGAACCCCCTCCTCGGGAAAATTGGAGCTAATCAAATTTACATAGTAAAATTATTTAAAATTAACTCCGCATATGAAGTTTTCTACCATAACCGCATTTTTACACAAAAGGGGTCAATAAACCTGGGGTTTAAACTATTATTGGTGGTGAGATACCCCAGGGTTCAAACGCATCAGGTGGAAATGCACCAGGGCAAACAAAATCACTTAGATCCGCGAAGCACACTGCATTATTACTAGTCTACTTAAATATTCTGTGTAAAAATAAATACAAATAATTATTTAGTTAGCTAGAGAGAAGTAAACATAGCATTTAAATTAATTTTTATATAAGAGCATGTATGAATGATCTTTAATTAGAACAGTTTGGTGTCGCTAGGATACAGGTTTTCAGATCCTTTATTTGATTGGTTAATTTAGATATTGAATCTCGAATTTCGAATCTTGAATCTCGTATTTCGAATCTCGTATTTTGAATCTCGAATCTCGAATGATCCTTCTCGGCTTTCGTACTGGTTTGCAATGAAACATCCATATGTTAAAGTGAAGTAAACTATTATGCACCTGTATTATAAAAACATTGCAGATATCTACATACACACATAGAACATTCGGTCTGTTAAGAGAAATTAATTTTAAGATAAGACATGGTATTCTTGGATTTTATCATTTCTTACAGTGTCATCATTTTTTTTAAATAAACTAATTTATTAATTATATATAAATTTTTTTTATAACAACCAGGATGCAATTATAACTAGAGTGAAAATTTATGAACACTTGTAAACGTATATAAAAAGTGTTTATGTTTTCTTGATCTAAAATATATCTATTAAGTTTTAATTTACAATAACAACCAAGAAGTCATTATCGTTAGCAGTGATATTCATAAAAACTTGTAAACAGATATAAACCATGTCATTTGGAGTAAAATTAATCATACAATTATTCTTAAAAAGAGGTTTATGATATTTGATCATGAATTTTTAAGAGATTGTTCTATTGAAAACAATATACGTTATTCGTAGTTCTGAATATCGTTTTTAGTATAAATTGGTTTATCTTTTTATATTATTTAATGAAATAAGGAATGGCGAACCATGCAAACACATGCATATGATTTATTAATGAGCCTCATATATAGAAGGTATAACAGAATGTCCCTGACACATGTTGGTGGAGATTATTTGTTCAACGTCTTTTCAAGTAACATTTTCTCTCTCTTTTCTAGTATTTATTTATTATCCTATTCGGTGTTCTAGCTTTAAGTCATAGAACGTTAATGTAAACATAAATCACAGGAAAAAAATATAAACGGTTAGGCATCTTTATAAAATGTAGTTTTGATAAATAACTTTACGAAAAAAAGAAGAAAATTATAATCCAAAATGTGTAATATAACGCAAAAATATCTAGAAATCAAATACCAGGAATAATATACAGCAAATTTCAGTTGATTAGCAGTCCAGATTCATGAAAAAATTGATAATCCTATTGAATTTTAGACTCAAATATTTGAAAATCTGTTTAATATGCAAAACAAATTTCATTATGACAAGTGTTTTGTAATATCTATTCTTCATACATATAGAATTTGTGAACTCTTGGAATGACTATCAGGAAGATATTTTGTTTGTATGAACGTTCAAGTAACACTTTAAAGCATTTAGAAACTATACTCTTTAAAGTGAAATTAAAAATGATTTGTTTTGAGAAGGAGCTTCAAAGTTCGGCTAATACAGAAAATGACATTGGATTATATCGATTATACACTGTATCTTATTTGTTTAAAACATTTTGCGATTCTGTTTTGTACATGCTCATACTGCATCTGTCTACTTGTATTCTATTTTCAATATGTAAACAAAAATCTGATAAATAGTAACGTTATCCAACATAAGTTTGCATATTTCTTTTGGTTTTATCTTATTTTTTTATATACATTTTTGTATTGCACACGGTACAAAAATGGTGAATAATGCTTAAAGCGATGCAAGATACCATATCTAAAAATTTGGATCATTGAACTCATATAAAATTTTGTTAATCGAAGTAAAAAATGGATAGGGAATTGAAAACTGATAGAGGAAATTCTGACTGGAATATTCATAAAAATTGTCGATGAAAATTTATTGCTTTGAATCTTATTAGTGTCACTGCCATTCATAAACTACATATATATTTCATTATTAAAAGAGTTTAGCCATTTGTATTGTTTTCACAATCAAGAAAATCTCAATCACTGAGTACAATTTTTAGTGATTTTTCTTAATTTTTCAAAAAATATTCAATGGCCATTAACTCTAAAAGTAGGTCATTGACCTTATTTTTTTTAAAGTGAAATTTAACACTAAAATTAAGGTCCATAACACGCAATAGATGGTTTTTCAATATCATCAGTGGATTTTTTTTTCATTCTGAGTAAACATAATCCTTAAAACTAAAATAAACTTATTATTCAGTCACAAAAAAGAATACGTAAACGGTTAACATTCAATTGCATGTTACTATCATTGAATCATTACACACGTATTTCAGCATAAAAGGAAAATTCAAAAGTACATGAATAAGACAGTATACAATTATTTAATGCTTGAGGAGTCGAATATTTATCCTGAGGTGCAGGGAACAGCTCAGTATGATCTATTGCCAGATGCCAACGACCGAGGGCAATAGATCATACTGAGCTGTTCCCTGCACCAAGGGAAAAAAATAGGGTCTATTGACTGTTCAGGCATTAAATAATTTTTTTAAACTTATTCCGTGTTTAGTATTTTGTGTTTACAATTATAAATTACAGAAGGTTTTCAAACCATGAAGATAAATTTTAAGAACAATAGTAAAATAAACATAATAAAGTTATCTTTTAATCTTGCAGCAATTTCACTTTTCCTAAAATAAGTTACCGGTCCAATAGATCGCAGTCTATTGACCGGCGGTCCAATAGTTCACAGTCTATTGACCGGCAGTCTAATAGATCGCAGTCTATTGACCGGCAGTCTAATAGATCACTTTCAAATCTGAATACGCATACAAAATAGACGAAAATAATTAATTTGTAATAAAACAACAAAATCCCTTTGATTAGGTAATTAATCATGCTTATTGCATTCTTTATTTCTAGCATTAAAGTTCTTGATAGTTGAGAACAATTGACAAATAGCACCCGGCGGGTGTGATCGTTCAGCAGAGGATGCTCACTACTCCTAGGCACCTGACCCTACTTCTATCTATTTTAAGGTCCGTGTTTCTCTGCTTTGAATTTGTGTTTCGTTTTATGGATTTTTGAGATGGTTCAAGATTTGTCAATTTTTAATTGTATGGATCTTAAATCCTTTATGAAATAAAATGAGTTTCCATTGTAACATTTGCACATGGGCTGAAAAAAGAGCACCCAAGAACATATTTTTCTCCCAAAAAACTATACAAACTTGGCTTCTATCATACATCGTAATTACAAGAGTAATCAGAGTACTGACGTACTGACAGGAGTTGATTTTATCGATTATCATTTATTTAAAAATCAACTTATCTTGCATGGCAATTAGTTTCTAGTCTGTATTTGAATTACGCACTTTTTAATTAAATGAATATTTAGACTTTTCCGACAAGAATTTCGAGAAACCCCATATGAATCATGTTGTGTAATATTTAAAGATAGATTTCAATCTATGTATTAGTAATCGAAACAATTCTAAAAATCGTATGGATCCAAGCACTATTGATGTCGAACTCTAGTCTCGTTGAACCGGACGCTCGACTGTTTCCGTTAATCTGCGACAAGCAAGAGGACCTCTCCGCTTGTCTGAAATTTACGGAGACAGCCGAGCGTCTTGTTGAACGAGACTTTATTAAACTCTGGCATAGGAACACATGAGACCACAAAAATATCTGAATTGTTCGTATTTAATAAAATCTGACTATTTTCAAAGTGTTTATAGATAAGTTTCCTTGAAAAACAATGCTTCAGCATAAATTACATCGAAATTTTCTATTATTTTCAAGAACTTGTCAGCTGTGATGATTTGTGCTTAGGTCCAAACGCTGTTTCACTTTCGGTTTGCCAGAGTAACTGCATAGGAGAGTTGATTCAAATCAGCTCCCAAAAATAGATAATTTTTTAATAAATATTTCTTGTGTTTCGTATACAGACTAGAAACTTTTAAAAGAAACGTGTATTCGCGGAAATCCAAATTTAGAATAATTGCATAATTGTCGGCCTTGATCTGCTATTAACAGGGAAGTAATTTTTCTGATCAAAGAAATGTAACACATGTTTTCGTCTTTTTTTGCACAGAAGTAAATTACATTTAGAACTCTCAAAAGATCCTCTTTTTGCAGCAGCAAATTTCAAATTTTGAAAATGCATCGCAGACTGTTTTAAAATCTGCAAAAAATATTATCTAGTTAGCTGACACGTACCGGCTTACTAGAAAAGGGTACGGACAATTAGAAATTATTAAATAAAACAAAGTTCAACGAGATAATGATATAAAATGATCAAACCTCGAAAGTTCTTCCTTTTATCCAAAATGGTTTTGATCTGTCTTGTACTGCTCCTGATTGCAGACCTATTTACAAATATTTGTAGTTCTGCTGAAGATTTAGATGACGGAATTTGCAATCGGAGCACGTGCGTTAAAATAAATTTGTTGTATTCTGTGTACGCTAAAATTGATCACATTCTATCTGTTAGAATTTCCTAAAAAATTAGAGTATGAGTAAATTAGTGTGAAATGAACAATGATGTTTTTCAGAATTATTCCAGAATGCTGTACAGACTTTGTTTACAACGATACTTTAATGCAGTGCATTGGTAAGTACATGCATAAACATTGTTTTTTTTACTGTCAATGTGAAACATAAACGCAGTAATATCTTTACTGTTAAAACAGTGTAGATTTTGTTAATAACATGGTTTGTAGTTACCTTACATGGTTTTTAATTGGTTCATAAATTCAATATGGGGCAAAAGCGAAGATCGAAGTACTGACCTCTATATACATTTAATTGTCTACGGACTTTTCCGATTTTTCCCCCCGATTACGACAAAGATCACACAGCGGGTGTGACCGAGGATGCTCACTCCTCCAAGGCACCTGATCCTACCTCAATCTTTTTGGAGGTCCGTGTTCCTCTGTTTTGAATTTGTATTTCGTTTTATGGATTTTTGAGATGGTTCACGGTTTGTTATTGTCATTTGTTCATTACAGACGTTTTTTGCTTGTATGATTAAGCAGTTTAACGTTTTAAAAAAGAATCACATCTTGAAGGGTAAAAGAAATGGTGTCTTAAGTCAATAATCCGAAAACCACTTGGATATAAAGATGCGGATCTATAATGTTCATTTATTTTATTTGTGACCATTGTCACATGCCATTTTTTGGAAATATAGGGCCCCTAACAAAAAATGATAACTTTCCTGAATTTTGTGCTAAAATTTAACATAGAAATTCATAATTTGAAGAAATCAAGCAATTATTTATAGTTTGAACTATTAATTAGTAATGATTTTGATACCGTATGAAGTTGAACACATGTAGTGACTATAAAAGTAAAATCTAAGTCAAAGTTTAAAAATTCCTGCTTTACAGGTAGTTTAAAAGGCCAGTTCATAATGAACACAACAACAGATGTTACATAATTTTGGAGTAATCTAATTATAACCACAGGATTAATCTCTGCCATTCAGTCAACTGAAATGTGACTGAAAGGTAACTGAAAGGTGACTGAATGGCATAGCTATGCCATTCAGTCACATTTCCAGACCATTCCGTTAACATTCAGTTGACTGAATGGCAGAGATTCATCCTGTGAACGCAAATTAAAATAATTATAGTAATGTCATCTTTCTAAAACTTTGCATACCCATAGACATACATTTAATGTCTCATTTAAAAGTAAAACAAGTAGGGGCCACATCTCAAGGATTTGAGATATAGTATGAATTAAGCTATTTTTAGGCCAATATTAGAGTTAATTTTTTCTTATCTTCTATAAAATATAAACTAAATATGCCAAAAATATCAATAGAAATATCAAAATATTGTAAAAATATGTTTTTAGAACATCCCGAATATTTCGTAATACACAAACTATCTAGAAGTTTGGTCTGCGCTGAGAATTAGGAAGCTAAAGTAACAGTACTCTAAAACTATCGAGTTATGGAAAATGTTTATTACCTTCTTGAAAATCTTCCGGCACAAAATAAAGTCCCTTACTAAACTCTGTCAAAATGTAATTTTTTAAAAACGATTTTATTTAATATAGTCTATTTTTGCATTGTAAAATATAGACTTACAACTAGAATTAACATGTGATGCAGAATTTTAAGAGCAGAGGTGACCAAAAATGGCTACCATAACCAAAGGAGCGAACCTCTTTAATACTTTAGGATGTGACAGCTTGATATTGAATAGCAAATTGCTGTACGTGGCTGCCGTTTGCCATTACCGTTATTTTTCTCACATAAAAGCTGAGTTAGAGATATTAATCTACCCAAAATTTCGAATTTTCCATTCCAGTCTGTGTCGGAGGGTTTGGTATAAATTGCAGTCAAAGTTGTCCTCAGGGGTATTATGGAAGACGGTGTATGGAAACCTGTTCCTGTAATATAACCATGTGTGACAATGCTTTAGGATGTCCGGAAGCTGCATCGGGTAGGTGGCTGTATGAATTAGATGTCGGTTTGAACGCAACAATCAATTTGCAATTTCTTTAAAATATATTTTCAAAAGATCTAATCAATGCAATTAAATACTATTTTGATTTTAAAAATTAAATTAAATGAGTTACAACAAACTTTATTTTGATATGGGCATGATTTGAAATAATTTAAAATTAATATTTAAATGAAAGTAATTCTATTATTCGGTCTTTTGTGCCCCTTTAATTATGATTGTTTTAAATTGGAAACTAAATAAGAAAGTTACGGTGTTTATGTATTAACTGTAGTGGAATTTTAATAATATTTTTCCTCATACTAATGTTTAAATTTAAATTTTTTTAAGTACGAAATGTGATAATTACAATTCTGTAAGAAAACACATATCCTACAAACAGTTTTGAAACATGATTTGTATCTTGTGCTTAAAAAAAGTAATTGTAAAAACAAATGCATGTTTTTTTACATGGTTCCTCTATTAAACCTTTTTGCAAATAAACTGCTAATGATCCAGGTCTATCCATAATCTTGACAAGCATTAATACGTACAGCTAAATTCTAGAGATAGTGGTTAAAGCCTGAATTTCAAGATATAGCTATAAAATTCACAATGTATACAATGATTTGGGCCGATCTTTTGAAAACCAATTTAATTTAAATGCAAACTTAAAGTTTAAGATGGTAAGTAAATAATTATTTAACGTGCTTTTGCAATTTGACGATGCACACTATATTGTGCAGTAGATGAAATGAAATACATTTCTAAAAAGAGATTTTTTATGAAATTTTCAACTCAAGGTGTTTTTCTCACTGTGTTATCCCTTTATATTATATATATATATATATATATATATATATATATATATATATATATATATATATATATATATATATATATATATATATTAATATGGACAATTGCACAAAACGGTTTGTGTAAAAATACGTGAGGCATATGTTTTAGTCGGTACGTTTCCGCTAATATTGTTATCAAATGAATAATTCATAGATTTGGACAAAGACGGAAGACCATCGTTAGGACTGTTTAAACAGCTCGCGTTGTCTGGTCTAGCAATCGTCATAGTTGTGCTGATGATCATAATTTTGAGAGTTATTTACGGGTAAGAAAGAACTTTATAGTCGATCAAACGAAATGTTTTACTATGTGTTATTCAAATGGGTTTATTTAAACTGAATAAAAGAAACAGTGCATCTGTGGTTTCACCTTCAAATATTGCAATAACATTATAATTTTCCATTGCAGATTGCAATCAAAAAGATTTGGTGATGGCAATAGTTCACGGAATAAAACGAATTGTACTACAAACAAACCCTCTCTATTTACTTCTCTGTCTGTCTGTCTCATTATAACGTCCAACTCAAACGCTTTATCCATTTTGCCGTTGACATAATTTTAGATGAGGGCATGATGGCCAGTTCCTTGGTTAGATACTCTGATGTTGGTCACCCAATGACGCCACCGGAACTAATTGTAGAACAAAAAGACGTTATATACGTAAATATGACGATGCTTCAAAAATGAAATAACAAAAGGTAAGTGTGAAAACGTTGAAGACTGTTTGTAGCATTTTAATCATTCTATATGACTTTAGAAATCTAGATGTTTAACCTTCAGACCCCCCCTCCCCTAAATTATAAAGATTGTAATAATATCTTGTAAGATTCGTTAACTACAATAATATTACGACATTTGTCTTTCTCATACTTTCATATTCATTAAGTTGTGATATTTGGGTGTTCGTAAACAATGACCTGTATTGTTAATTTTTGCAGAGGACAGGATTGAAGCTGGTGATTTTTCCTGTGTGAATGACTAAAACTGAACATATGTTCCGTAGGACCTATGAAGCTTAATATTACATGTGTTCTGTTTTGCGTAAAAAAAATACTTTTTTTGGTGGAAATAAGGTATTATGAAAATGTCATTATTATGTTTGTTTCATAATTGTGAGTTTGAATGTTGAAAAACGTATTATACTGATTTAATTGAAATATAATTTACATCCAATTTATGTTCTTACTTTCTATTTAAAAATATATTGTTTATTATAAAGATAATGTTTTTGCCATACTTAAGTACTACATGTTGTATGAAATTAAAGACTAACAAAATAAAATGAAACCGTAATTAAACACTGTTTGTTCTAAGATTTTCAATTATGTTTTGCTGAAAATATATATGATAATTATAGGTAATCCTGGAGAAGTGCATTTGTACTCATTTGAATATATTATATAAATATGAAGTTCAACTTCTATGTTTTCTTATGTTAAAATCATTACCTGAAAAGAGTGGATTTATCGGGATTTTTTTTTATTCGAAAGAGAACATGCCGTCAACATCAACGTTAATGCAAACTTAAACTGTCCTGCATATTGCAGTATATAGCAATAGACAGCATTATACATGTTTACGCGTGGAAATTTAAATGATTGAACCCAATTTATTAACATGTAACATTACATATAATGTGGATATACACCGGATTTACATAGTTATTTTTTTGTTTTGGGAAACAGCAGAAAGAACTGTAAATTATAACAAATGTAACTTAACGTGTGGTCCAAAATCTACATTATAAACAGCAAGAACAACAAGAATGTCAGATTGATATTTTAATCAATATTTCGATTTGACTTGAAACCCAAGCAATACACAATGGAGCAAAATCCAAAATGTTTGAAATTACAAAGTTCGATTACCGGCATATGGTATTTTACATAAGCAATAATAACACCTGTTTGTATCAAGTATTATACATGTAATAGGTTATACATTTGTGAAACCGTTAACAAATAAACAATTGTCAGTTATAATGATGTTTAATATTGTAGATTCTAGCAAGTCTTCTCTGTTTGGGTATATATTTTCACAGGTTATTCTCGTCAACAAACATTTAAGACAATAATTGAACTAAATAATGATTTGTTTTTTCTTATATTCAATTTTTCACCATCGCTTACTACGTGCTCAAAGAAGACGAATCAAGACAGCTTTAAAATATTGTCTAATTCGAAGATTATAAAAGTCAACAATAATAAGAGAAAGCATGACTCTATTCTTCTTTTCAAAAAATAAAGAACATTGCACCGTATATGGTTGAAGGGTTTTGTTGAATCATATCTTTGTTACTGCTGACGCACAGAGGGAGAGGGGTTGTAACTATCGAGCGAATGTACAATTTCAACAGTTGAACTAATCTGCTCATTATTTTCAAATACAATTAAACATATATAGTAATCACTATATTTTGCCCTTTTCACAGAATTATTTCAAAATGTTGCATTGATTAAAATCTTGGTTGTACCCTTTATGATGATACAATTATAAAATTATGAGAAGGTACATATGCATATAATTATAGTATTTAGCATCTTAAAAGTGCGGAGAGATTCATTGTCTCAATATATGAAACATAAAAAACCCAAAAATACACGAATCTGTAATGTGAATATTTCGTAGAGTGTTGCGGCATTGCCAAGCAATATTCTCTCAATTTCCTTGCCAGATATTTAGAGTTTAAGTTGAATCAATGATTTTATGAGAAGTATATCATTAAAACATGTAGACAAAATCATACCTGGTGACGTCACAAGGACATAGTATTCAATGAATGTAAAAGTTTATTGGTTTGGCGCAGAGTCATGCAATTAAAAATTCGCAAACAAATTAGATATTATGTATACACTGTCCCAAGATATCCTCTTTTTAACGTTTGCCTAATTACGTGATAGCTATGTATACCTCAATAATTTAATGATGTACATTAAAAAGTATAAACGATTTCCAAGATTTTTGGTTGAAACGACCCGTATAGCTTGTCAGATTTCGATACATGGCTAAAAATGTGATTTCTAACGGGATTATGTAATGCAGCGGACCCGGATAATAACGTTGAAATATTACGCAGGGTATTTCAAATGACTTTTGAATGGGGAAAAGATGTGAACATTCCCTATTGTAAATCTCCATAAGAAATTTGTTTTCGTTCCTATGAATTTTTTCGAGTGAAAAATGATGTGTCAATAAAAATATCTTTAAAAAATTCCATTTTATCGATTTCAATTGCTTTACTTTCTCAAATATGTCTATTTTTATCGAAAATGTGCAGCAGGAATATTTTGGGATAGACTATAACACGAAATAGATTATTATATAACTGCTACAAAATTTCTACACAAAGATCTATTTGATAAAAAAAAACACAAAAAGCACAAACAGATACTATCCTCTGCATTTTCCTTGCATTTCTTGTCAAAATTTAATAATAAACTCTTACCGATTGAGTCGCTAACATTGTTGCACTTATATCATCAACGTTTGGAATATTATGGGTCATTGGGTATCCCCTTGTGGCACCAGTGCCGTTTATCGAATGTCGTTTACTTTTCGGAGTTGTAAAGAATAATGACGTCATAATATGACATCATAGTGACTATATGCACTAAATGTATCATCGAACACGTGCATAGGATAAACTCCACAAAATACATCGGTATGAATGAAACAACTCATTCATGCATTTGAAGTAGGTCATTTGCAGGAAATTGCCCCTATGCAGCCTTACCTCACCCGCTAAGGCTATCCCTCTTGAGTAATTTTCTGAACAGGTGCAGGACGCTTTTTTTTAAGTAGGCTTGGTAAATAAAAACAAATATCTGTTAAGGTAAAGGTTTTCCCTCATTTATTGTCGTCAACAAATGTATCAACACATTTCAAGACATGTACCAAGGTCGAACTGGGTTTATTGCACAGCGTTCTGCATCATTAAGTAAAGGAATACTTTTTATTATCACAACACGTTGATGTATCCAACCCATTCTAGATATTAATTTTCAAAATGTTTTTTTTATTTTACAATTCCTTTTTTTACAGTATGTTATAAACAGTTCAAATAACATAATCATACTCCTTAAAAATACTTTGTTAAAAAAAATGCTGCATAATTTATTCATTTTTCCAGAGAAAACTTTAACATCCGTAAATGAAAAGAACACAGGTAAATTGTTATCAAAAGCATCTTTTTAAAAAAATACCACATTCTCCTATATTTGCTTTACCATATATTTAGCACCTTCCTAGTTCATTTATTCATTTTACATGAAAACAGATTTAACGTGTTATTGCTTTCCTCATATTTTTGTAAAAACTTTGTAAACTGCATGCAAAGTGAAAAAAGCAATAACAAACTGTCAACCATCTAACAAATCCATAAAGCGAAATACGAATTTAAAGCAGAGCAACACATACCTCTAAAAAGATAGAGGTGGGATTAGGTGCCTAGTAGGAGTAAGCTTCCACTGCCGACCGGTCGCACCCGCAGTGTTCTCATTGTCAAGATAATGAAAAACGGAAGAAACCGTAGTCTGTCCGGTGTATAAATAATGTCTAACAAGTAGGAAAAACGGCAGTCAACGTGTATCCTATTGAAACATTGTACTTGCTGACAAGGTCAATGTATCAACTAAAGAACTCGCGTAAAGATGATTTTAATCGAGGTTCTTGATATTCTTGTTCACACAATTTGGTTTGTAAGAAGCATGACTCGTTTAATAAATTGATTGTTTACAGAGCATGATCTTGCAAAATGAATAAGCTTTTAGACATAAACCCAATAAAGATGTGATTATATTGCTACATACGTAAGGGAAGTTGACGATGATAAAAAAAAAACGTTTATCATAAAGTGTTGTTAGGTTACCATTAACGTCTTTTTCTAGTAAAAATCCAGATATAAAACAGATGTTTGGGAATCTATGGTATCTTTTATTTCAAGCTCACTTGGGTATTTTGAGTTGACATAAGAGTAAAAGTAACAGTTGTTAATGAATAAAACATCATCAATATATATCTATATGGGGAGATGAATGCCACGGCTTTTCTTGCACATGCTTTTCCATGAATTCTGCTTCGTATGAATATGAAAATAAGTCAGCCAATAAAGAAGCACATTTTGTGCCCATGGGAATTCCGATTTATTGTTGGAAGACCTGGTCTCCAAAAACTACATAGATGTTGTCTATCAAAAATTCAAGCATCTTTAATATGTTAACATTAGAGTACTTGTGTGAGTGTGTGAGTAATTAGAATGGCTTTTAACAAAATAATGTTTAAGATTTCAAATGACAAGGCAAGAATATTAAAAAATAATTAAAAAAAGAAACAACTGTCGATGACATAAAAATTTAGATTTAAATTTGTCATGGGTAATAGTTGTATAAATCGTATGTTTTGATGTTATTGATTTTGGTAAGATTATGTGACCTCAAAGTTTCTAAAGTTTCCACATCTGATTTACACCGCCTCTGTAGTACAATGTTACACAGTACTTTTAAAGTTTCTCCTTCACTACTGTAAGAATTTTAGTTAGTAAAATTACCAGACGTAGAATTGAAACCCAGTTCTTTAAAAACGCAATGAATATAATGTGCCTTGCAAACAAAGACAATGTTGGCACATGCCTTGTCTAGCAGGGACCAGTACATACTGATCATGCAATCTATCTAGTTCTTTTCTCACTTCTGTTTTATTGAAAACAGAAGGATAGATGGTTTTCATGTGGCCTATATCTGAAAAAAGAAAAGATATAAAAGACAAAGATATTTTCAGTGGTAAATTACAGAGCGAGAAAAAATAACACCCGATACTCAGAAGTATCCATTGAAAGAAGTGCATCAAATGGTTTGTTATGTTTCTTTTCTTTCCTCACATTCCTCTTTTTATCGTTATAATGAATTTTTAAAGGTTTTGTATAGTTTGCTATCTAATGTCAAGAATATGAGGACAACATTCTTTAGAGACCCCATACTCAAGTTTCATACCAAATACATATCGAGGAACACGTTTTAAAAATGTATCTACATAAAGTTTAATTACTTTATATTTTACATAGCATATACTCTATTTAGTCTTGCAACAGCAACTGTAAAAATTTATCATATCGATTACCCATCTGAAACCCCTAAAAGCATGAATAAACTGCAACCAAATGAAAAATGTGTGAGAATTATGTAAATCTGAGTTCAGCTGATGTATTGTATTGTTATAACTTTAATTAGCGATGGTTTGATTAAAAATTCATGGGGTATAACTATAGTTGAAATCATTATTACATTAAAGACCGTCAATTTTTTATATTGTTAATATGGGAGAAACCGGTCAAAAAGTTAAAACAAAAATAGAATAAATGTGAAAAAACAAGATTATTTAAGTAAAAGTAAAAAAAGTGTTATTTACAAATATTTAGATATATACATTTAATTGATAATAAATAAAAACACTTAATAGGAAATAACTTGACTGTTTAAATTGTCTACTTCTAAAAGTCCAAAAGTCAGAGAGAATAATAGAAAGGAATACCATCGAGCTCTTCCTTTTAGATCTTTTCGAAAATGAAAAGCATTGCATTGTATGTGTTTGTAAGTCTTTGTGTAAATATATTTGTTCTTTCTGATGAACCGGCGGATGAAAGTTGTAACTATAAAACGTATGTACAATTTCATCGTTTATATTTTGTTTCCAGATATAATTAATCATATTAAAAAGGTCATCACTAGATTTTTCCTTTTTGCAATCAGATTTTTCTTAAAGTGTTGCGGTAATGACCTTAATGGAACACACTGGGATGAGGCCAATGTAAAGATATGCCAAGGTCTTTTATCTTATATTTATTCTAAATTAACATCTTTTACAGAGATGTTTTGGTCTCAATATTTACGAAACTATATTTTTCATAAAAATAAATTATTAAATGTACCATTAGTTGTTTTTTTATATTATAGCCTGTATTGGACGTTTATGTAGATCAAAGTGTCCCCAAGGATATTATGGAGAGCATTGCAGTCAATCCTGTCCCTGTGATGCTGACCAATGCGATGATGTGTCTGGATGTATGTCTACTGGTAAGTGGATGCATAAAATATCTCCGTGTTGCAATGAATAACTAACGTCATTATTCAGCACAGAACCCAATACGTTTTTATTAGAAAAAAGACCTTTTATAGTGAAAACAACTTATTGTTTTTATATGTTTGTGATATACGATCTGCTTCATAAGGTTGGTAGATTTTTTTCGGAGGCTGTTCGTTACGTTTTCTTTCTCTATTTGTGTATTATAAATATGATGCAGATGGTTTTAATTTTTAATTGCTTAATCATTTTTATGTGAAACAATTGAGTTTTCAATTCAATACGAAATTTGTTTCGACATTTTTATTTTTCTAATCCGTACTAACGTCAAATTGAATTTATTGCATGCGACTTGCATAACAGAGTTAAAGTATACTTTTGATCATCAAAAAAAAAGTTGATATGTGCAATCCATTCTTGATTTTAACTTCGCAAATGCTTCTAAAAAGAGATGTTTATGATTTGAAAATAAAACGTTTTTGATTTTTTACAAATCTTTATTCAGTTATAGGTCTGATTCAGATCAAAACGCAGTTATACTGCTCATTTACTTTATTTAGATAAAATGTTTAACATATTCATTGATTGTTTTCAAGAGAAAACGTCTACATCAGTAGAAGAAATTTCCAAAGGACATGGTAATCCTAAAGATTCTGTTGAATATTTCTTTAAAACTTCTCTTGCTTATATTTGCTTAATCTAATTTTAGCGCCCTCTTCTTCAGTTAATATAACTGTGAAGTGAACGAGCTATTAATTCTCTCATGTATATGCAAATATTCTCTTTGAATTCACAAAATGTATACTTTTATATCCATTCACTGTGAAACAGAAAGGACTATGTGCGGTATGGTCTAATATCTGCCCCCAATTTTAACCAATTTTTTAAAAATAGTGTCGTATCAAAATAAAATCTTCATAAATCATTGTACAGTGGATGCCTATCACTTTAATCTTGATTTTAACCACCATTGCTCATTGGCTATTTATCTATGACGTCAACTTTATGACCATATTCCCGCAAATTTGCAAACGGATGAAAATATTCTCATTTTTGCTTTAAATTTTGCATTTGGAAGTATTGAGCGCAAGTCTGCTTAAGTAAGATTTTAACATATGTTTTTCTTCAGATAATTATACACATTATACTAAAAGGTGGTACTTGAGCAAGCCTGCGCTCAATGTTTCCCAGTCGAAAAACCATCGGAAAACACCCATATTTTGCTTCAAAACATCAATTTATTAAAATCTGCGCTTTACATAAATTGATTGTCCTTTTCCTTTTTTGGACAAAAGATGTTAAATAACAATCAAACAACTAACCAGTGTTTGTAATCCACGTCTTGTCTAATTATGTTTTCGTAAACATTACAGTATATAAGTGAATAAGCATTTTCATTGTTTGCATCCCTAACGAATTAAACATGCCAAGTTACATTAAAAATTTGTGAGATATATCATGTATTGCCTTATTTTTAAGTCAGTGGAAAAGAACTTCGTGAGATTCGCGATATAGAATTGTACAACTATTGTTAGGGTATTGACCAATTCTTGCATAGAGTTCAGCTATAATTAATATTTTCAAACAGAAAAATTGATAACAATATATTAAGTCTTGCATACTGTAGATTCCTTACTTTCTGCAAGTCATTAGTTTCACGATTCAAACATGTTTCATCCAATCACGAGAATGTAAACACGAACACAAGACCAGTTGCGGATAATGTTTTATCACATTGTCCAACATTTCCCCTTTTTGCAT
Source organism: Magallana angulata (assembly GCF_025612915.1). Lineage (NCBI taxonomy): Eukaryota > Metazoa > Mollusca > Bivalvia > Ostreida > Ostreidae > Magallana > Magallana angulata. The sequence continues at coordinate 1,778,823 of NC_069116.1, read as the reverse complement.
CGATACAACGACCTTGTCAGCAAATACAGTCTTTCGCTGGGTCGCATGCTGACTGACGTTTTTCATGCTAATTGTTAGACCAAAATTAATCATCTAATTGTCTATACGGACTTTTCCGTTTTTTCCCGAATACGACAAAGAGCACACGGCGGATGTGACCGGTCAGCAGAGGATGCTTACTCGTCCTAGGCACCTGACCTACTTCTATCTTTGTAGAGGTCCTTGTTCCTCTGCTTTGAATTTGTACTTCGTTTTATGGATTTTTGAGATGGTTGACAGTTTGTTATTGTCATTTTTCTTTATTGTAATATAAATATATTATAGACAAACCTTTGAATAGGTACCACTTGCAATGTTCTTTAGTATTTTTGATTTTATACATTTTGCTATGTCAACTTGGAAACTACTTATACCAATGTACACAAGGTCGATACTACTAAAAAAAATAATACACTTTGGAGCAAAGTTCAACAGATTTTATGAATTTCAAAGTTTGCTAACGTATACTATTTTAGATAACCATAACCTGAAAAGTATCAATTTCTGCAAGAATATAGTTATTTATCATTTATTGTTATTATAAAACTTTATATAGCGCTAAATATAACAAAAATTACTATAAAACACATAACTAAGATTATAATAAACAGACAAAATATATGATTAAAAGTAGTCTAAACAGTGATAAGACTTTCGTTACTTTGAAAAATTAAAAAATTGAGTCATCTACACAGATATATAAAAATCGTTACAATGTCAATTTGGAAAGAGCTAATCTAAATAAAATTACTCTTAAGTGACGTTTTAAAACCGCACAGATGTTGTTTTGAATTTGCCAGGAGACCGTTCCACAGTGCAGCAGCACTAACGTCAAACTGCCAATCTCCATATTAGTTTTTAAGGTCCTGTAGGTATGTTGGTGAAATCCCGTAGATAGTAACTTATTCCAGATTCGAAATTCCAGTTGCAGTTAATGGAAAGACACAAGCAAAGGGAATATATATATATATATATATATATATATATATATATATATATATATATATATATATATATATATATATATATATATAGATATATAGATATATATATATATATATATATATATATATATAATCAGGCTTCTTTGTCCTTGTTAAACATGGCCGCTGTTTTTTGAATTATCTGCAGTAAAAAAAAGGGAGCTTGAGCTCGACCCATATAGCAATGCATTAACGTAATCCAGTGTAGAGGTAACGCGTGAACATACTATAAGGTCTTGCACTGACTTGCAGGCATTTTTATCGATGTTTTCGAATACGACTAGATTATCATTTAATCATTTTGATTTTTTCTTTATTCATTAGATCGTTTACTTCAATAAAGGATGTTAGTTAAAAAAGAATATTTTTAAATATTTCAGATACAGATACTCTTAACAATGCAAACATATTTAGTGTAATGATTCAAGATTGTTTTTCAATTAGGGGTGATAAAGAGATGAATTGTTCTACCGGATTCACTGTCATTCTTTCTTCGATAAATTTATCATAATATTTTAAGACAATAACTATATAATGATCGGTATTTTGGTGAAATTTGATAATAATTAACCGAAAACTACGAGATCAAACAGGACGGAACTACACAGCTACAACTAAAGTGTGAATTCTAGACGTCCAAATGTCAATAAGGATGAGATAAAGTGAGACTACTAAATTTTTCCTTCTCTTTGAAATGAAGACTATCGCACTGTACGTGTTTGTGGGTTTTAGTGGAATCATCTTTGTATTTGCTGACAAACAGGAATATTGGGGTTGTGACTATAAAGTGTATGTTAAAGATCTACCTATGTTAATGATTGCTTTTACTTTTCAATCACAATAACGTATTCTTATTAAAAGTTCACTGGGCTTTATTATTTTTTCAGATTTTTATCAACGTGTTGTAGTGACGATTTGGACAGTATTTACAAAAATAAAACAATTATGAGAATATGCAGCAGTATGTATGACTCCTATAAAGATATATTATGCCGAGATAATAAAATTCAGCACAATGCAATATTTTAGAGAATGTTTTACATATAGAAACCCGAAATCCTTGGTTATATAACCATTTGTTCTAATCTAGCTTGTGCTGGACGTTCATGTACACATACGTGTACCTGGGGATATTATGAAGAACAGTGTATTGCAACCTATACTTGTGATGCTGACGCATGTGATGAAACGTTTGGATGTATAACTACTGGGAAAAAATGCATGCACCATGTTAGTAGATAACATCTTTTATGCGAAGAAAAATTATTTTTAAATTTATAAATGGTCAATGAAAATTCTGCAAACATTCATTGTTTAAGTTTTTTCTATATACATTCGCCGTTTAAGATTTTAGTATTTATTTATTTTCAATATTTTTTCCTTTTGATTCCTTTTCCTAATTGTACTGTGCATATTATACAGAAAGTTTGGCAATATTGACAAGCAATTATCTACAAGTGTTTTCTAAACAACTGTACACAGTTTCATTTAATTGATCAACAAAGTCGTCTTTTTGATTGCTTTACACTGTTGTCAAATTGCTGTTATTCATTGAGTCGTGTTAAACCGAATGAAATTGTAGTGTCAACAATTTAGAGCAAATACGCGAGGCATATTGCAAATGGTACGTTTTAGCTGATATGATTGTCACATTAATTAAGGTCTTCCGTTGGAAACGGAAGACCTTATTGTTTTTGCTTTGTTTCTTTTCCTCTATTATTAAGGTCTTCCGTTTCCAACGGAAGACCTTATTGTTATTGCTTTGTTTCTTTTCCTCTATTATTATTATTCTTTTTTTTTTCTCCCACGTTTTCTCAAAAACGCTTCAGCCGATTTTAATAAAACTTTCAGATCTTGTTTATGACAAAATTTGTAAGAAAAATACGTGGGATTTTTTTGGTCGTCACTTCCGGTCCCGAGATATTAAGGATTTTATGTTTTTGCTTGTTCACAAGTTTTCTCCAAAAGTATTCAAGATAGAACTTTTAAATTTTCAGGGATGATAGAAAGTGTCCAGCCGCAGTGTACTACACATATCCGAACGTCTGCCGTCACTTCCGGTCGTCACCGGAAGGAAATGAAAAACCTTAATTTTTCAATATTTGGGATTTGAATTTTTTTTATTATTTCATTCGATAGAGACGCCCTCAAAACTTCTAAATATGAAATTTGTTTTAAAATCGATCCACGCATTCTTGAGATTTTGGACCCCAAAATCCTGAAGCGAAGGTCCGCGTAGCTCAGTCGTTAGAGTGTTGGACATGTGCTCAGACGACCCGGGTTCAATCCCTGAGTGCCGAATGTTTTTTCTCTCTTATTTATGTTTTGATTAATGATTTCGTCTTTAAAATGATGGATTTGAATGTTTTTCGTTTTGTTTTTGTCATAATTAAATTTAATAGCGGCTTTTTTCAGTACAAATATGGAGCTCTTTTCTGTCAGCAGCTCTTTAAATAGACGCTCGTCGCATTGCCGGTATCAAAGACATGCCTAATTTTGTTTTGTTTAACGATTTTATCTTTAAAATGATGGATTTAAATTTTTTCGTTTTATATTTATTATATATAGAAATAATAGCCGCTTTTTTTAATTACAAATAGATAGCTTGTTTCTGTCAGCAGTTCGCTAAATTCAAACGCTCGTCGCATCGCAGGCATCAAAGACGTGCCGCCAAAGTACCCCTGCAGTACGCTGGGTGGCTTTGCCAGCATCAAAGAAATGCCGCCATCTCAATGACACACAATATTTAGCAATGCACCCACGTTTAAATAAGTATTCAACATTACCTTAAAAAGAGGACTGATTAGTATTTATTCACATATATAGATACCCGCATGCATGTATATAAATGTGCTTATTGACATACGTTGCTAATATACTGATTCCCTAAACACTATATAAAAAAAATAGAAAATCTCTCTCTCTCTCTCTCTCTCTCTCTCTCTCTCCCTCTCTCTCTCTCTCTCTCTCTCTCTCTAAAGTACAATGTTTTAGCATTTAAATAAGAACTAGTACAGGTAACATGCAGTAAATTGGATAGAGGCTAAATGTACATTAGCGTCCAAAAATTATACATGTATTTATTTCAAGTTACGGAATAATTTCTATGGATTCAAATGATTTGAAATTCGTTGTTTAATGATTGTCTTCATACTGATTGGAAGTCAACGCTAAAAAGTCATTTTTATTAAAGATGGTGGTCTTTTCCCTTTTTTTGCATGTCTTTATACTGATACAAATCTGTTGCCTGTATGGGATTAAGAAAAACCTCCAAAGTTTATACGCGTAACTATACAGACGAACGGGTGACTGCGACAAGGTTTGAAAACTGACCAGCAGTTTATGAATGTTTGAGCCTAAGATAAACAGATGTTAAAAAATCAATAGTTACATCTTTCAAACAACGCTTATACATTGTTCTAACATATGTATTTTGTTTAGAAATTGTGTTATTTGTGATATTTAGAATTTAATATTTTACGTTTAATATAGAAGTCACCGATCGACCCCCCCCCCCCCCCCTCTCCTCAATTCATATAATCATTTAGTTTTTCTGGCCCGATTTTCCTTGATCTTTGATCTTGGGCCTTTAATTTCAACTAAGTACCATTTTAGATTACTGTACTTATTACCAGACCAATTCGTTCATTATTAACAGAGTTATGAAGTTTTTGGCATTTGAGATTCAATTGTCGTGATTGACATGTACTGTAAAAAAAATCATAACTCCCAAGCCCTTCACTCAATCCTAATGAAAATTCGTGTAAATGAACCTCGGACACCATTCTTATTTTCTGCTTAATATGCAGCGGATTGAACAATCAAGACGAAATTCCTGAGATTAAACGGCGCTTATTGCCTATACTGGGAAATTAAATTTATACAGTCACGCACCGACCCCCCCCCCTCTCCTATTCACAAAACAATTTAGTTTTTTTGGCCTGATTTTACTGGATCTTTCATCTTGAACCTTTATTTTCAATCTAGTTCAATTCTAGATTACTGTACTACATGTAATGACCGAATCCGAGATCCACACCTCAAAATTTTATTTTCGATTTATTTACGACGAAAATCAAGCTCAGGTCTTTTCATCCCCCTCCAGACACAAACACGCATCAATATTTCAAATGACCTCGCACTGTTACCAAACCTGAATAGTCAGACATCTTACACTTTGTTTTTCATCTCATACAAAAACTCAGCTCTTCTCCCGAGCGGAAACGCCCCAAATTCAAAGACAAATTCGGGAATTATTTTGCGTCAGCCATGTTTTGAGACACCTGCAAAGACTGTGTGTTCTAATCTCGCCGGAGCCAAGATTTGTTCTTTCTCTCTATTTCTTTCTCTCCTTTTTATTTAATTTTCTTACTAAAATATTCAACATAAAAGGGTTGTTGGACTAAAGTTCAAGTTGAAAACACTTTTCAATTAAGATTTTGACAAAAACAGTCTTTTATTATTAGGGTCATCCGTCTTCAGCGGAAGACCCTTAAATTCTTATTGTTATTAGGGTCTTCCGTTTACAAAGGAAGACCCTCTTTTTTTCCTTCGGTTTCTTTTTATAACAGGTTATTAGACGTGTTATTAGGTCAAAAGATCTCTTATTTAATATGAAATAAAATGGGGCTGGCCCTTCAAATTAGGGATCCAACGGGGTGTATAATTCTTCATCCATCGCTCTTTAAGATCACATCTGCATTTCCTGATATGTTTCGTTGATGAAGATAAAAGGCAAGGTCATTTCCTCTTCTAAAAATCGGACGGAAGACCTCTTCGTTGCTCGCAACGAGATCGTGTCTAGTTATTATTCTTTTTTTTTTTCTCCCACGTTTTCTCAAAAACGCTTCAGCCGATTTTGATAAAACTTTCAGATCTTGTTCATGACAAAATTTGTAAGAAAAGTACGTGGGATTTTTTTGGTCGTCACTTCCGGTCCCGAGATATTGAAGATTTTATGTTTTTGCTTGTTCACGAGTTTTCTCCAAAAGTATTTATGATAGAACTTTAAAATTTTCAGGGATGGTAGAAAGTGTCCAGCCGCAATGTACTACGCATATCCGAACGTCCGCCGTCACTTCCGGTCGTCACCGGAAGGAAACAAAAAAAAGGTCATTTTTTAACTTTTTTGTTTTGAAATTTTTTTTTGTTGCTATGCGATAGAGACACATAAATAACTTCAGAATATGAAATCCGTTTTAAAATCGATCCACGCATTCTCGAGATTTTAGGCTTCAAAGTCTTGAAGCGAGAGTCCGCGTAGCTCAGTCGCTAAAGTTGTGGACTTGGGCCCAGGCGACCCGGGTTCAGTCCCCATATGTCGAACGTTTTTTTCTTTCTTAATTGAGGTTTGTTTAACAATTTTATCTTTAAAATGATGGATTTTAATGTTTTCCGTTTTATATTTATTTATTAGCAGCTTTTTTTCCATTACAAATAGATAGCTTGTTTCTGTCAGCAGTTCGTTAAATTCAAACGCTCGTCGCATCGCAGGCATCAAAGACATGCCGCCGACGTACCCCTGCAGTATGCTGGGTTATTTGTCGGCATCAAAGAAATGCCGCCATCTCAATGACACACACAATATTTAGCAATGCACCCACGTTTAAGTAAGTATTCTACATGAACTTAAAAAGAGGACTGATTAGTATTTATTCACATATATAGAAACACGCATGCATGTATATAAATTTGTTTATTGTCATACGTTGCTGATATACTGATTCCCTAAACACTATAAAAACTAGAAAATCTCTCTCTCTCTCTCTCTCTCTCTCTCTCTCTCTCTCTCTCTCTCTCAAGTACAAATGTTTTAGCATTTGAATAAGAACTAGTTCAGGTAACATGCAGTCAATTGGATAGAGGCTAAATGTACATAGGCGTCCAAAAATTATACATGTATTTATTTCAAGTTACGGGTAAATGTCTATGGATTCAAATAATTTGAAATTCATTGTTTAATGATTGTCTTCATACTGATTGGAAGTCAACGCTAAAAAGTCATTTTTATTAAAGATGGTGGACTTTTTCCTTTTTTGTGCATGTCTATATACTGATACAAATCTGTTGCCTGTCTGGGATTAAGAAAAACCTCCAAAGTTTATACACGTAACTATACAAACGAACGGGTGACTGCGACAAGGTTTGAAAACTGACCATCCGTTAATGAGTGTTTGAGCATAAGAATAAACATAAAAAATCAATAGTAACATCTTTCAAACAACGCTTATACATTGTTCTAACATATGTATTTTATTTAGAAATTGTGTAATATGTGATATTTAGAATTTAATATTCTACGTTTAACATAGAAGTCACCGACCGACCCCCCCCCCCCCCATTTCATAAAATCATTTAGTTTTTCTGGCCCGATTTTACTTGATCTTTGATCTTGGGCCTTTAATTTCAACTAATTACCATTTTAGATTACTGTACTAATTACCAGACCAATTCGTTCATTAATAAAAGAGTTATGAAGGTTTTGGTATTTGAGTTTCAATTGTCGTGTTTGACATGAACTATAAAAAAATTCTAACTCCCAAGCCCTTCACTCCATCCTAATGAAAATTCGTGAAAATGAACCTCGGACCCCATTCTTATTGTTTGTGAAATATGCAGCGGATTGAACAATTAAGACGAAATTCCTGAGATTAAACGGCGCTTATTGCCTATTCGTGGAAATCAAATTTACACAGTACACCCACCGACCACCCCCCCCCCTTCCTATTCACAAAATCATTAAGTTTTTCTTGCCTGATTTTACTGGATCTTTCATCTTGAACCTTTTTTTTAACCTAGTTCAAGTCTAGATTACTGTACTAATGACCAGACCTATTCGTTCATTTTTAAGAGGGATATGAATTTTTGGGCATTCTAGTTTCGATTGGCATGCTTGACATGTACTGTAGAAAAAAATTCTAACTCCCGAGCCCCTTACTCAATCCTAATGACATTTTGTGTAAATGTACCTCGGACCCCATTCTTATTGTCTGCCAAATATGCAGCGGATTGAATAATTAAGAAGAAATTCCTGAGATCAAACGGCGAGTATAGCCTGTACGGGGACTTAAAATTTACAGAGTACAAGGGATGTAAGCAGCCGCGTAATATTTCTGTTGCATGTATATTTCTTGTTTTCCGTTTAGTCTGTATCTACGATAGCGTGTGAACTACTTATGAATGTTGTGGAAATTGCTGTCATCAAATTTTTACGGAATAAATTTACGTGTTGCTGATTTCGTTCTTTCTACATTTATAAAGATTTTATCAATCCTGCTCAAATAAAACAGTCAAACATAATAGTAAACGACACAAAAAAATATTCTCAGCAGGGTAAAATGCATCAGTCATTGTTTTAGGACTTCCCCTAATTGTTGTTAACCGAATCCGAGATCCACACCTCAAAATTCTATTTTCGATTTATTTAAGACGAAAATCAAGCTTGGGTCTTTTCACCCCCCTCCAGACACAAACACAGCATCAATATTTCAAATGACCTCGCACTGTTACCATACCTGAATAGGCAGACATCTTACAGGTTGTTTATCATCTCATACAAAAACTCGGCTCCTATCCCGGGCGGACACGCCCCAAATTCAAAGACAAATTCGGGAATTATTTCGCGTCGGCCATGTTTTGAGACCCCTGCAAAGGCTGTGTGTTCTAATCTCGCCGGAGCCAAGATTTGTTCTTTCTCTCCTTTTTATTTAATTTTCTAACTAAAATATTCAACATAAAAGGGTCGTTGGACTGTAGTACAAGTTGAAAAACATTCTTCAATTAAGATTTAGACCAAAACAGTCTTTTATTATTAGGGTCTTCCGTCTTCAGCGGACGACCCTTCTATTCTTATTGTTATTAGGGTCTTCCGTTTACAAAGGCAGACCCTCTTTTTTTCTTCGGTTTCTTTTTATTAGACCTGTTATCAGGTCAAAAGACCTCTTATTTAATATGAAATAAAATGGAGCTGGTCCTTTAAATAAGGGATCCAACGGGGTGAATAATCCTTCATCCATCGCTCTTTTAGATCACATCTGCATTTCCTGATATGTTTCGTTGATGAAGATAAAAGGCAAGGTCATTTCCTCTTCTAAAAATCGGAAGGAAGACCTCCTCGTTGCTCGCAACGAGATCGAGTCTAGTTAAGGTCTTCCGTTTCCAACGGAAGACCTTATAGTTTTCGTACTGTTTCTTATTATTTTTTTTTTCCAAATTTTGTGCACGAGATTTCTCAAAAATTGTTCAACCGATTTCAACCATTTTTTCACAGAAGATGGGACTTGATTTAAACTTCATACATTTTTGAGATTTTTCCTGTCATCGCTTCCGGTACCGATTTATCGGCCATTTTGTACATTTTTACGACCTTTTTTGTGCAGAGCTGATCTCAGAAACTATCAGAGATATGACTATGAAATTTTCAGGATAGGTAGTCTATAGTTTGAAGTTGTGCACTATTATGTTGTTTTACGCCAGTGGCGCTATTTCTTGGAGCTCGCCTGGGCATGAAAATTGGGTACGAATTTCTATTCAAAATTTTCACACCTTTTGATTTATATCTTTTTATCAGTTGATATTTTGTTAAGATATATATAACAAAAGTGGTAGAGAATCAAAAGTTCTTTCCAAGAAAATCAAGAAAAAGGGGCTGGCCCCTTTATTTAGGGGCCAAGGCACTCTTAAACTCTATTACAAGTAACTTTAAAACGATAAAGATTTTGTAATGCATTATAGAAGCAAAGTTGTTGATCGTACCAATATCTATTAGAAAAAATGATTGCCACGCCCATTTATTACGTAATTAGGGATTTTTAGGGGCCAAAGTACTTAAACTTTGACGAAAAATAACTAGAGAAGTATACATATTTTGTAAGACATCATAGAAGAGAAAATGTTTGAATAAATGATTTAAATTGATTCCACTTATCAAAACACTAATTTCTGTCCCCTTTAAGGATCTAGAGGGCTGGCCCCTAAAATATTCAATCATTTGTATCTCAAAAATGATCAACAATTTTAGATGGGTGTAAGAACAAAAAATATTTGTATTCTTAAGACCTTTTCAAAGAAATCAGGAAAAAGGGGTTGGCCCCTTTATTTAGGGGCCAAGGCACTCGTAAACTCTATTACAAGTAACTTAAAAACGATAAAGATTTTGTAATGCATTATAGAAGCAAAGTTGTTGATCGTACCAATATCTATTAGAAAAAATGATTGCCACGCCCATTTATTACGTAATTAGGGATTTTTAGGGGCCAAAGTACTTAAACTTTGACGAAAAATAACTAGAGAAGTATACAAATTTTGTTAGACATCATAGAAGAGAAAATGTTTGAATAAATGATTTAAAGTGATTCCACTTATCAAAACACGAATTTCTGTCCCCATTAAGGATCTAGAGGGCTGGCCCCTAAAATATTCAATCATTTGTATCTCAAAAGTGATCAACAATTTTAGATGGATGTAAGAATAAAAAGTTAGTATTCATGAGACCTTTCGTATAAAATCAAGAAAAAGGGGATGGCCGCTTAAATTAAACTCTATTACTCATACCTTAAAAATGATCAAGATTTTGTAATGCATTATAGAAGCAAAGTTGTTGATAGCAGCAATATCTGTTTGTAAAACTCATTTCCAAACCCATTGATGACGTAATTAGAGATTTTAGGGGACTATAATCTTAAATCTTTAATGTGCTGTATGTTAAAAAGCAAAACTCTTTGTTAATCATTTTAAAGGATATTGACAATCGTATACATTATCTAAAAGGAGGTGGTTGAGGGAGAATTCTGAAATTTCATTGATATTTTGATCGAATCGTTTAAAAAATTGAACGGAAGACCTACTCGTTACTCGTAACGAGATCGTATCTAGTTATTATTATTATTTTTTTCCACAAATTTTGTGCACGAGATTTCTCGAAAACTATTCGACCGATTTCGACCATTTTTTCAGAGAAGATGAGTCTTGATGTAAACTTCATACGTTTTTGAGACTTTTCCTGTCGGCACTTTCGGTACCGATTTATCGGCCATTTTGTACATTTTTACGACCTATTTTGTGCAGAGCTGATCTCAGAAACTATCAGAGATATGACTATGAAATTTTCAGGATAGGTAGTCTATAGTCTGAAGTTGTGCACTATTATTTTGTTTTACGCCAGTGGCGCCATTTTTTGGAGCTCGCCTAGGCACGAAAATTGGGTACGAATTTTCATTCAAATTCTTCATACGTTTTCATCTGTATCTTTTTATCAGTTGATATTTTGTTAAGACATATATAACAAAAATAGTAGATAATTAAACGTTCTTTCTAACAAAATCAAGAAAAAGGGGATAGCCCCTTAAATTAGGGGCCTAGACACTCGTAAACTCTATTGCAAATAACTTAAAAACGATCAAAATTTTGTAATGCAATATAGAAGCAAAGTTGTTGATTGTAGCAATATTTATCAGATAAAATCATTTTCACACCCATTTATGACGCAATTAGGGATTTTAAGGGGCCAAAGTACTTAAACTTTGATGCAATATATCTAGAGAAGGAGACATATTTTGTTAGGCAATGTAGAAAAGAAAATGTTTGCATTGATGATTCTAATCAATTCCACTAATCAAAACTCCAAAGTCTGTCCCCATTAAGGATCTATAGGGCTGGCCCCTAAAATATTCAATCATTTGTATCTCAAAAATGAACAACAATTTTGATGGGTGTAAGAACAAAAAATGTAAGTATTCGTGAGAACTTTCGATTGAACTCAAGAAAAAGGGGCTGGCCCCTTAAATGAGGAGCCAAGACACTCGTAAACTATATTACAGATAACTTGAAAACAAGCAAGATTTCAAATATCTTTGGTACTTAGCCTTTTTTACAAAATTGATACCAGCGAGATTTTAGTCACTGTAAGTGATTGAGACACAAACTTTTATAAATGATAGACAATCGATTGAAGATATATTTAACGGGTTTTCTTTTGTCAACCGTCACTTCCGGTACTCACCAGAAGAGTTCAAACAATTCATTTTTTTCACAAGTTTAACTGATTATCTTTGGTGTTTCATCTGCTATGATTAACAGTAGTGTACACTAAACATATGTATAAAAAACCCTAGCTTTTATTTTCATAAACCTCTTTTGTTCGTCCGTTTTCGGTCTCGAGACAAAAAACCTAGATTCACCAAGATCGCAGATTTGGCAGAGAATATCGATATTTCATCGTATCATATGAAAATAAAATCGGACGGAAGACCTACTCGTTACTCGTAACGAGATCTAGTTATTTATATATTTGGATACAAACAATAGAACAACTTAGGATTGTATTAGTATCTACCGTTGTCTATATCAGCAATGAAATGCTTAGGATCAAACTTTAAAGAGATGATTACAGGTATGTAAAATTTCTTTTTTTTTCAAAACAATCATTTTAACAATTCTTTTCCTTTATTTATCCAACACGATCTTTTTAACAATACCCTTACTTTAATTTATCCAACCAACCTTTTATGAAATTTGTTAACTTATCTGAACAAAGTAAAACATTACATTTGTCGTGTCATCTTATGATCTAGCAATGAAAATACATTTGATCTTTAATTGATGACTGAAAAGAAGCATTGACTATATTCGATGATGTATATAGAACAAGAACGATCTTATAACTATTCCATCCTCTCTCTCCAAAGTACAAGAAAGGTGTAATGAAAAAATAAAAAAGTAAGTTTTTTCATCACTACATCCTTCATTGTCTTATCTTCCCTTCTATATGCCGCTCTGCAAGTCTCTTACCAATGTTTTGCTGAATCTCTCTCTCTCTCTCTCTTATATCGTAACATATATAGTTGAGTGGTTTGATGCATTAATAATTGACTATATTTTTAGATGAGGACACAATGGCAAATTCCTTAATTAAAAACTCTAATGAAGGTACCCCATTAGGTCACTCGAACATGGTGTAGAACTAAACGACACGGTATACGGACATTTGGATATTTGATTCCATTTCTTATTAATTACAAATTAAAATGTTACCATCAAAAAGTAAACTTAAATCGTATTAACAGTGTAATAATGTTTAATATAAATTGTTGACTACAATAATAGGACAGTAACAATCATAACATGTGAATAATACATCTATTTTCTCATTAGTTAATATTAATTAAGTGTACAATTGGATGGTTTCTAACAATAACCTTATTTTGGTGCAGATAACATGATGATCCTCTATGTGTATATGACCCAATTTGACTCTAAAATAAAGAGTAAAACAAAGTAATCAAAATGGTCTTGAATTCCAAAAAGGTTTATATATTTTCATTTTGTTGATTTATAATAAAGTGCAATTTATGTTTTCACTTTTTTTTGGTAAAAAATGTATTCTTAATAAACAGATAATTGTTGCTATTGGTAACGTTTTATTATTTTGATTATATTGATATATAATTAAATTGCAATTTATGTTCTTACTTTATTTTCTGAAAAATGTATTTTTAATAAACAGACATTTGTTGCAGTTGATTTTTTTCTTTCAAAGACCATCAGTGTATCAAAAATAACCAAAAGCAATCTAATGAGCATTCATGAACAAGACACCAAGTGTTGTTTGGTGCTAGAATATACGATAATTTATATTTGCCCGAAAAAAAATATGACCAGACCCACCAACACCAATATGAAGAAAATGGTGGACGTATACTTCTACCATTCTAAAGTTAATTTCCTCCTTTTATATCAAAACGCTTAACATCTCTATGAACGGTTTTAGAAATGAAGATGAAAAAAACCCCAGTTTTTGCATCGAAATCAATTAATGAAGAGTTCAAAAATGCAAAATCTAAGAACAGAAATCGTAAAAAGTAAATGTAATGATAGTATATAAAAAAGGACAGGGTTTATTCTCTCTGGAAACTCAAATAATTATGCCAACCATATACCAAGTCGAAATATTGGTTAACATAGGAATAAAATGGCTTAATTGTGAATTAGAAGCATTACAACATGAAGAAGCTTGATCGTGCTACAAATCTGAGTCAAAACTTACAAGACTTAAAAAAGGTAAAAAAGAACAATACCGTAAACTTAATAGAGGACACAAATCAGCTAAAAAAAATTAAACTTTAATACAAATGTGGTTACTGTAAAAAAATCATTCGGAGGGAGATATATTTGATTTCATTGCTTGCAAAACATACGGTGTAAGTGCAGCAAGAGATTTAAGTGTCGCTGTAACCATTTTTGAGATGTTTTTCAGTTTTGTAATGTCATTTTCATCATACATTAACCGATCTTACCATCAAGAACTGAATCTGAAAACTAACTGTTCGTTTCATCATACATGAATACTTTTGCTTTGTAAACACATCTTGGATGTTGCATCCATATAAGTGTTGCCGTTGAAACAATCGTAAAAACTGCAATATTGCTATTCAATATGCATACATGTATACCTATTAAACAATTTTGACAGCATCCATAAATTATGCTCGAGAATTTAAATAATCGTCCTAATGATTTAGAAGACCCAGTTTAATACGTTTTCATTATATTATTTTAAACTCTTTTCGTAAAACTTGCTATTCTGCAATAGTGTATGCTTTACCAGAAATAAAGTTATGAAAACGGGATTATTTGTTTTTTCAAGAGATTGGATCTCGAAAGATCAAGAGTGCATTTGATTGGTTATATAAAAAAAGGTCGGTACTGTGATTTCACTTCGAGAGATGCAAGATTGAGCCATCAGTCGTCGTTCTTATCCGAATAAAGGTATTCATGATCTTAATATAAGTTCACAGAAGAAAACATAGCGGAAGAAAAACTACGAATGCTAGATTTACAGATGTCACCGACTATAGTATAACAAACAAAAGACCAGTTGCAGGTTATGTTTTATTACATCATCCATCACCTCACCTTCTCGTTTTGAATTAAATTCTTTTTATTTTGTTGACTAGAACTCTATTTTTTGAAGTAGATCATTGTTGATTAGAATTTCGTTAGAGAAATACAATATTAATATTTTGATATCGTAGGATAATCTATTGAATACGTAAAAAGGGTTCAGTCATATGACCACTCGATATGTTGTTCAACATTTCTAATTTTATACATTTTGAAACATTAACAAAGAAAATACTTATACCAATACACAAGTGTCAATCCCACATATACAAACAATACAATTTGGAGTAAAATCCAAACGATTCTGGATTGCATGTATTTTTGAATTTCACAATTTAGCTATATATGCTATTCTGAATAATCTAAAAATCACCATTTTTAAAGAAAATATATTCATTCGTTATTCATTCTTACTCAATATTTATTTTTCAATTACTTAGATAATTTTGTACAATAAAGAATGGTAGTTAAAATATTGCTCAATATTTCAAACGCCGATACTTTTGATAATGCAAACATATTAAAACAAATTGTGCAAGACTCTTTTTTTCAAGAATGCATAATTAATTGATCAAATGTTTCACCCGACTAAATGTGTTACAATATTTTAAGACAATAATTATAAAAACAATCTGTTTATTATATATCATTCAATAATTAATAATTGAACATTACGTGATCAAACAGGACGGAACTAGACAGCTTCGAAATGTTGTCTAGTTCTAGAAGTCCAACGTCAACAAGAATGATACAAAGGGAAGATACTAAACTCTTCCATCTTGTCAGAAATGAAGATCATCGCACCGTACGTGGTTGTGGGTTTTTATGGAAACATCTTTGTTACTGCTGACGACCAGAGAGATACAATTGTAGCCATGGAAAGTACGAACAATATCTACCTACATATGTTGTTGGTTTTACTCTTTTCATTTACAATTACTTATACTTATTAAACGTTCACTGGGTTCTATTTATTTCAGATTTCAATCAACGTGTTGTATTTGTCTTATTGTTCACTTTAATTATACAATTAGAAAAATATGCGGAGGTATGTAAGCCTCCTATAAAGATACTGTAAACGTACTACATTTGGTTGTGTATTCTATTTAGCGCTTTTGGCGGAAAGCGGCTTCCGCTAAATCAAGTATATCGCTAAATGCCATACATATCTGTATACGAATAGTCACATTCAGGAATACGCTAATTCAAATCCACGCCAACTTGTTCAAAAACTTATTTCCGCCAAATATCATTCACGCCAAATATAATACGTTTACAGTATGTCATACCGAGACAAACAATTGCCGTATTATGCAATTGCAATATGTTTTACATATAGAAAACCAATATCTTTGTTTTATTCCCATTTGTTTTGTTCAAGCTTGTACTGGACACTCATGTACACTTAAGTGTCCCCGGGGATATTATGGATAGCAGTGTGATGAAATCTGCATTTGTGATGCCGATATATGCGACGATGTGTTTGGATGTGTAATACTGGTAAAATATGCATGCGATATAGTTGGATGTTTCCTAACAATAACATTTCTGATTTTATAAACTTTGAAACATCAACGAGGAAAATACTTATACAGATATACACGTGCCAATACCACTCATACAGACAATACACTTTGGAGCAAAGTCGGACAGAATTTGAATAACATGTAATTTTGTTCAAAGTTTGCTGATTTGTGCTATTCTAAATAATCTGAAAAGAACCAATTTTTTGCGAGAATTTATTTATTTGTTATGTATTTAAACTCAATATTTTCTTTTCAATTATAGAGATAATTATTTAGTACAATAAAACAAGTTTTAATTTTGTTAAATCTTTTAGATACTGATACTCTTGATAATGCAAACAGATTTATTGTAACCTGACAGTGCAAGAACCTTTTTAAGAAGGCGTATAAATTTTTTTACCAGATGTACTGTCGTCGATAAATGTGTTACAACATGTTAAGAGAATAATTATAGAAACAATCAGTTTATTATAGATTATTTAATAATCAAAAATGAAACACTAGGTAATTAAACAGGACGGAATTACACAATTTTGAAGTATTGCCTAGTTCTAGGAGTCCAAAAGTCAACCAGAATGATATAAGGGAGACTACTCACTTTTCCTGTTTCTCAGAAATGAAGACTATCGCACTGTACGTGATTGTGGGGTTTAGTGGAATCATCTTTGTTATTGCAGACGAACAGGGAGATGCGGGGTGTGACCATAGAATGTATGTACAATATCTACCTACATATGATGTTGATTTTTCATTTTTCATTCACAATTAGATGTAGATGCTTATGAAACATTCACTGGGCTCTAATTTTTCTTCTTCAGATTTTTAGCAACGTGTTGTAGAAATGATTATGACAATGTTCACAATAATAATACAATTAAAAAAATATGCAAAGGTATGTATGCCTCCTTTAAAGATATATCATACAGAGATAAATAATTTCAGTATATTGCAATATTTTATAGAATGTTTTACATATAAAAACCCGAAACTTTGGTTATACAACAATTTGTTATGTTTTAGCCTGTTTTTGACGTTTCTGTAGACCAAAGTGTTCCCGGGGATATTATGGAGAGCACTGTAATGAAACCTGTACTTGTGATGCTGACGTATGTGACGATGTGTTTGGATGTAGAGGTAAATGGATTCATTCTCTATGTTCATCATGTACTTTCTGAAAGCTATTAGTAATCTGTCTGTTTTAGTATTCTATATCAGTTGTAACTTTGATCCTTGGCGAGAGTATTTACAACGTACAGCCTGATGTCCAATGCTATTATATGCTTATATTTGCAAAATAAAATATTTGTTTAATTAAAAGATTATTCTATATAAAACTTGATTATTATTTTCAATTAAAAAACAATACATTCATTTTTTTCTTAAAAATTGTAATATACGGTGTGCATCAGTCGTTTGCTAGTTTTATGTTTGTCTCAGTTCTTTTTTGGCAACTTTTGTTATCTTTATTACTGTGAATATTTGAGATAGTTCCAAATGTTGGTAAACAATATTTGAACATATTTCTGAGAGACTGTCTTTTTTTGTTTTGAAACTGATATCGACATTCAAGTTTAACTGACTTATTCTAACTTTGAACTGAGTAAATTGCATTGCAATTGTTCGTTGATTTATTATTATATTTTATTGGCATAAAGTTGATAAGCGTAATCAATCCTTGATTTTGAGTTTTCAAATAATCATCATTGTCTCTATTTAGAAAATTATTATTATTACTTCACAATGTCATTTCAACAGTATTTTGGAAACAAATAAAAAACATAGTCATACTTATCAGAAAATACTTTATTAAGACAAGTTGTTTAATAATCAATTCATTCATCTTTCCAAAAAAGATTTTTAACATCCGTAGATAAAACGAGCACAGGTAAATGTTCATCAAAAGACTCCAGTTCTGTTAGAAATTCTCATCTGCCATATTTGCGATACCCAACTTTAAGCGCCGTCTTCATTCGTTAATTTATCCTACTTTGAATTAAAAGTTGCTACCGACCTCCCTCATATACACGTACATGCAAAAACTCTTTAAAACCTCACACAAAGAGTATACGTCATTATTGATGCGCTGTAAAAAATTAAATTTGAATAGAATGTTCAGTATGTTTAGTTAAATATGTTGAAAAATGTATAAGCATCAAAATGAATTTATCTAGTAAATTTAGGGTTTGTAAAATATTCATTACCCATTCTTCAAACGAAGGACTATTTAAAGGTGTGCAGTTGGAAACAAATTAATTATATTATTTCATTCTTTTTTGTTCTTATTATATAATCAGGAAAACCTTTAGGCTACATACATTTAGTGCTTTATAAAGAACGGTAACTATTATCATATTTTAGACGAGCAACAGGAATGGTTTTAAAAATTTCGTTGTCTACGTCATCATTCATCATAATCGTGTTGTTGGTTATACCTCTAAATGTAGTTTACAGGTAAGACACATTTTATTTTAACCTCAGTAGTCGGATTTATATAGAAATCTATGTGCGATTTACTTTTTACATAATACGTATATTAATTTGAATACTACACCACAGAGCAAGAAAAAATTACACTGAATACCCTATAGTTTCCACTGAAAGAAATGCATCAAACGGTTTGTGTTGAATCCTTCCTTTCCAAATTTTCAGTTTTTTCTCAAAAACGGCGAGTTTATTAAAAACTTTGTATATTTTTTTTTAATTTCACCAGTGTCACCAGATAACATAACAAGAGATTCACCAGTAATCTATGCCGCAGTCTTGCGCCCTAACAAGAAACTAGTCAGGGGTGTAGAACAAAGCGACCGAATGTACGGAAATATGCTAAAGCTGCAAAAACCGAATCGAGAGAGGTAAGCAATTTTTCCAGACATGCTCCAGATTCATTCTTAGTAGTTAACAGTTTGCAAAGATTATGTTGGCCATATCTCATAATTATACTTTCATGTTAAATACTAAAAACTGATTGGTTTAGACGCAGTTGATAATCCATTATATTACCCTCAGCGTTAGCACCACAGTTGGCAACAGGAAACACAACGAATTGTTACATGCGCGTAAAATATGCACTTATTTTTGTTTCTTGAGCACTTTGTTTTGAATTGGGTAACTGTTTGTTCATTGAATTTTAACAAACTTTAAATTCATGTACTACTTGTGTGCCTCTTGTCAGGTTTTGATGTCTGTTTAGCGATTAAAACAGACAAAAATGTAAACACACAAAAAAATATTTTATTTTGCGGACATAGGCAAACGAACTCTGTTAAGAAAATATGTTTAAGCTAGATGCCTGGATGAGATGAAAAGAATCACAAAAAGTCCCATTCAAAATCGTTTGAAATCATAAAAAAACATCGAGTTTTTTTACTTTTTAAAGAAGTCATTATATTATTTCTTTTAAGTGTGACTTTTCTTTGAAAAATTTCCATATAAAAATACTTATGTTTACTAGGTTTTTTTCCTTTTAACGCATAATGAACAGGAAAAAGAAACCGAAAACCTTTAAAATCCATACCAGTAGCAATGCAACAAATGGTAAAGAATTTTCTCGCTTAATCTTAAATATATACGATGGGCGTTTGATGAATAATATCATTGTTGTTACAACAATAACACTGTAAGAAATGTTTTGTTATTTTTTATGGTTACCTTCAAACACTCTCTTTTAGCAGATACGCATCATTTCAACTGATTTATCAAAGCATCAAATTATCTCATATAATGTTTTTGGAAAGGATACATTTATGATAGTATACTGATAAATGGCAGAGCCAAAACTTATCTTGAAGCATACCTTCTTCCTAACAAGTGCTTTTTTTACTCTAGAAAAAAGAATAAAGTCGAGTGAATAGGGATGATGGGGCAAACACATTTTTCTTTTTCCAAGAAATAAATCTCACAATCTGTGACTTATGTGCTAAGACGCTGTTATGAAGAATCAAATGTTGCGAATTCACTACTTTGGTCACTTCCTTTCGTAATGTTTTTAACTTTATAGAGCACATAATATATGTATGCATGTCCGGTGATTGATTGGTCTTTTGGAATAGCAACTTTAACTACAGAATTTTCACTATTTAAGAAAATTGTGTATACTAATTTTATTGCACTGTCGCATCGTTTTGCTATAACAGAGCTTCAACCACATCTTGTTATCAGTTTCCCTCTGAGATTCATAATAATGTATCCATGTTTCGTCACCTGTAACAATTTCCGTAAAACGTAGTCCATTGCAATTTCCTTAGATTTTAAGTAGTTTTCTACACATTTCAACCCGCATTTTGTTTTTATGTTAAGGTATCCCCCTCTTAGGGGCCAAGGTGTTTCTTTAGAATTATAAATACTGTCAGCAATGAAATGCCTACTAAATTTGCTATTTGTTTAATGGTTAATCGACCATCATTATTGTATTGCATTTGTTGAAGCCGTACGAGGTTCTCCAGGACGTTGCTTATCCCTAAAGTCTGTTTGGTCATTTTGAAATTTGCTTACATACCTGTAAACTTGTCTCAATGACATTCACTTGTTACCAAACACATCACACTTTTCTTAGAAAAATTTCATAGAGTCTTTACCTAGTTTGACAGACGGTTTTATGTAGCCTCTTTTCAGCCTTATTGGATGATGACTTACTAGTCATATTTTCATACAGTGTCTCGAATAGAGGTTATATATCAGCTTCTTAAAGTAGTGTTCGATGATGAAACGTGTTCAGATAATCGGTAATAAATAGAATATAAACCAAATTATGCGTGAAAAGAAATTTAAAAAAACTGAACCCTGTATTCTATAAAATCTGACTAGTGACATTATTTATTGAACGCTACTCGTATCAGCTTTACTTTGTGAACTCAATTTGCAATTTGTTATTGTCCATTACTTAAATGATATGAGAAAATATTACTGCTATTCTTACAAATGAATATATAAATTGTAGAGGAAGGTGTAAAATATGGTACCCCGGCAACCTACTCCTTTGTGGAACATCCTAACAAAACTTCACCCCTGGATGTACGAAATCCTGACAGGACTTCATCACTGGATGTAAGATATCATGACAGGGCGTTATCACTGGATGTAAGACATCATGACAGGACTTCATCATTTGATAAAGGACAGTACGATCAGGAGTATGGAAACATGACGATGTCTTAGGAGGAGGACCAAGGAGAATATTCGTTTAAAAGATAGTAACACTTAAGATGTACTTTACACTCAAGGTCCTGCGCGATGTGTTAGATTTCATAACGAACTGTTTCGACTTTCATTTATTCAATTTTTGAATCACAAATATGTTTGTAAAAATAGATTTAGTCAGAAATATAATGCTGTTCGATGTCATTCTGGTTAAATCTAAGAAACACAATGTGAAGATACGTAATTAATGATAACACATTTTTGGCCTTTAAAATTCACAAAAAATGTAAATGTTATTTTCCTATGCAGCACACTTCTAATGGTTTTTCTCTTTAATTCATGAGCTGAATATAGTATTTTGACATTTTCAGGATATAATCATAGTGCAAACCTTTGTAAATGTATGTGTTATTTGATATTTGTCATTCGTTTGATGCTGGTATTAGATTCCAACTTCAAGATTTCAAATGTACTTACCTAGGATTGGTTTTGTACGCTCATATTATGTATATATTAATAACGACTTGTATTAATTGTTTATTTTAATTTTTTTGGATGATTTATCATTTAAATAAATACATTTATAAACGAATATAAACCATTTTGAACTAATGAGAAAATGTGTTGACATAAGTGATTTACAAAAACTGGGGATATTTTTTGGTTGAAATTATTTTTTGATAAATATTGCAAATGGTTTCGACTTTAATTTTGTAATTACGAATAATATATCATAACATAGTATGGAAAAGTTTGATATTTATTCCACATTTAAAAGTGTGATGAAGGTTCGATCAAGTAATTTAATTACTGTCTCTGAGTAAGAACTAGAATTTGCTAATCTCGATGAAAATATGTTCTCTTATAACGTAAAGCGGGTTTTTTTTCTTGTAAATTTAACTTTGGTTTTTGTAGAAGCTCGTAAAAATATGCATCACTAAATGTGCATCCTTGAATTTACCATTAAGTACTGTGTCACATTGTTATCAACTGTGTCCGCTAAGAGTAGTGATGTATGGATAAACATTTAATATTTATTCAAGCTGCCAAATGCATCAAAAACGTCTTAAACGTGATTCGATTAATATGAATCACAGAATTTGATAACGGCACCAATCAAATTATGCGAGCACCAACTGGAAGTGTTTAATGTTGGTATTTGTTATTTGCATGAAACAAAAACATATTTTTTTTTGTAAATTTATTGTTGTTTATTGATCATTGATTAAAACCAGGCTACATAATACTTTGCTTATTACTAATATTATTTTCAGACTTATTACTTGGCGAGAAAGATTTGACTGTATAAGCCAACGATTTATGAACTGTAGTCGAAAAATAGTGTCTATTATTTAATTTTGTTTTGCTTCGGACTAGAATGCCTCTACGCCATTGGATGAATCGCGTCACGTGATTGCCTTATAAATTTCATTACACGGCAAGCGTCAAAATTTATACGGCAACATGGCAGACGTATAATTTTTGAGCTGATTTTTTACACAAACGTTCAACCGTACCTTTAATTTTTAAGCCCCAAAATATTTAGAGTGACCGCATTTTGCCCGTGACGTAATAAAACGATCCTATTATACAATGGCATCAAGGTTTGCACAGGCGACTGACAAGAAAAGTACAAAATTAGAGAATGATATGAATTTAATAGTTATATATTATCTTTTGTTGTTTACATATCAAACTTAAGATCCTCGACAAAACAGAACACTTATTAGGTTTGTGACTGACTGTTTACAGAAATTAGTGGTGTCGGTTAAGTCCATAGAAGGCGAGGCGGAGTCGAAATCTTAGATGTTGTATCTATTTAAATGTTGCTGCAAAAAATGATATATTGCTATTCTATAGCATACATGATAGAACCATTTTTGACAGCGTTCATAACATATGCTATAGAATTTAACTTATCGGCTTAATTATTAAGAAAACAGAATTTGATACCTGTTCATAATATTAAACTCTGTAAAGAAGAATAAACTATTTTGCATAGTTATTGGTTTACATGGGATGATATTAGAATAAAAATTATGAATAAGGGGATCGATGATTTACTTCGAGAGATCAACAGCCTCGAGAGATATATATGTTTGGTTATATATATAAAAAGATCGGTACATTGACTTCAATTCGAGAGATTGAAGTTTGAGCCAGTAAATGTCACATGTATGTCAATTGTCATTTTACATCGGATGAACACATCCATTATCATATAGAGGCATAGAAGAAAAAAGGCGGAAGGAAAACTTCTAATGTTAAATTTACAGATATCAGCGGCTGTAGTTTAACAAACAAAAGACCAGCTGCGAGGTATGTTTTATTACATCGTCCAACATTTCACCTTCTTGATTCGAATTAATGGGGATGTGCAGCCACTTTTACATTTGAGGATAAGAATGTACAAATTTATTGAACTGGCTTGTTTCTACCCGAAACTTGCCAAAAATGCTGCCAAAAGATTTAAAAACAATAAATATGAAGTCCTACATGTCATTTTTATTTTAAAAGTATGCATACAAGAACGAAAAAATGCTTTTATACTCACTCAGAACAGCTGTCGAACTGTGCAGCTACTAAAGATCTGAAAAAAAAAAATAGATGTGGGTTCAATTTTGCTCATTTAAATAGTATTTTTGCTTCAAAATATGGTACCCTATTTTAATCAGTCGGCATGTGTCTATGAAGACACATTGACGTTATATTTTCCTAGTAAAAAGTTTCATATACATCTCTATACATGTCCCATGTTTGTTTTATAGAGGTTTTTTAGTTATATATAAATAAGTATAAATTAAAATGATTTTTTTAGAAGTGGGATAAGGGTCCAAAAAAGCAATTGTCTCAAATTGAAAATAATTTTGCAATGTACCTCCATTGACACAAACAAATGTGTTCTGTGATTTTCAGGCCCATTTTAAAAATAGGGTACCTTACATTGAGACAAAGTTACATCTTATATCAGCAAAATTCAAACTTGTTCTCAACAAATGGTTGTAGAGAGGACACCAATGGACCCCCTTCATATTTTTCCAGATTTTAAAACCTCCAAAATAAATATGTACCTATGCGCAGTTCGACAGCTGTTCTTCGTGATTAAAAAGGCATTGTTCTGTTTTTGGTATTCATAACTTTCAAACGAAATGCATGTAGAACTTCATATTTATTGCTTTGATATCTTTTAACAACATTTTTTGCCGGTTTCGGGGGCAGAAACAAGTCAGTTCAAGAAATGTCTACATTCTTATTCTCAAATGTACAAGATGGCCGCACACACAATTTTTAACTTTGCTTACTAGAACTCAGTATTTTGAAATAGAATGATCATTGTTGACCTAAATTAAAAAACAAAATTATAAAAAGTGTAAATCTAAACTTTCGTTAAGATACATTATTTTTGTAATGTTAATATATAGGATAATCTTTTTAAATATGTAAAATAGGTTCCATGATATGACCACTAGTAATGTTGTTTAACATTTCTGATTTTATAAATTTTGAAACAATAACGAGGAAAAAACTTATACCAATATACACGTGACAATACCACTCATACAAATAATTTACTTTGAAGCAATGTCCAACAGGTTTTGAATTACATGTAATTTTGAATTTCAAAGTTTGCTTATGTGTGCTATACTAAATAATGTTTAAAGTACCAAATTTTAGAGAATATATTTATTTGTTATTTATTCAAACTCAATTTTTGCTTTTCAATTAAAAGGATAATTTAGTTCAATAAAAAAATGATAGATTTAATGGTGTAAAATATTTTATATACTGAAACTCAATCATAATTTATAATTCAATAACATTTATTGTAAGTTGACTGTGAAAGAAAACGTATAAATCGATTGTTTAATCAGACTTGCTGTCGTTGATAAAAGTATTACAACATTTTAAGACAATAATTATAAAAACAATCTGTATATTTTATATTTTTTAGTAATTAATAATGGAACATTGTGTGATTAAACAGGACGGAACTACACAGCTTTCAATTATTGTCTAGTTCTAGGAGTCCAAAAGTCAACAAGGATGGTATAAAGGGAGATTACTCAACCTTTCTTTCTTCTCAGAAATGAAGACCATCGCGCTGTACGTGGTTGTGGGTTTTAGTGGAATCATCTTTGTTACTGCTGACGGACAGGGAGATGTGGGGTGTGACTACAGAGCGTATGTACAATATCTACCTACATATGTTGTTTTTTTTTTTATCACTTTTCATTTACAAATCACAGATGCTAACAAAAGGTTTACTTGTATTTTTTTTTTTTTAGATTTCTGTCTACGTGTTGTAGTAATAATATTGCCATTATCCACAATACTTTTAATAAAATATGCAGCGGTATGTATGCCTCTTATATAGATATATCATGCCGAGATAAATTCATTCAGTACAATGCAATATTTTATATAGTATTTTACATATAGAAACCCAAAATATTTGGTTATATTACCATTTGTTTTGTTCTAGCCTGTATTGGACGACGTTTATGTAGACCAAAGTGTCCCCAGGGATATTATGGAGAGCAGTGTAATGAAACCTGTACTTGTAATGCTGACGAATGTGACGATGTGTCAGGATGTATAACTACAGGTAAATGGATGCATACTCTGTGTCAGTCATGTACTTTCTGAAAAGCTTGTTTAGTATTCTGTATCAGTTGTATCTTTGATCCTCAGGGGGAGGACTTACATAGGCACAGCCTGATGTCCACACTTATTATTTACTTATTTGAAAAATAAAATATTTGTTTAATTAATAGATTATTCTGTATAGAACTTATTATTATCATATTGGTAAAAAATTCACATTTTTTTTTTACAATTGTATATATGGTCGGCTTCAGGAGGTTGCTGGTTTTATTTTTGTCTCAATTCTTTTTGGTAACGTTTTCTTTATCTATATTTACTGTGAATATTTGAGATGGTTCCAATATTCAATCATATTTCTGAGAGACTGTCTAGTTTTTTTTTTATATTTTTGATTGATAGTTAAACTGGTCTATTTTAACTTTTTTATTTCATTTATTCAACGGTATTTTGTAAATTGAAAATATAAAAAAAAAAGTCAATCTTGAAAAGAAATACTTCATTCAGATAAGTTGTTTAATAATTAATTTATTCATTATTCTACAGAAAAAGCTTCAACATCCGTAGATGAAAAGAGCACAGGTAAATGTTTTTTAAAAGTATCCTGTTCAACAGTCCGTAAAAAAAATTCTCATCTGTCATATTTTCTATACCCCACTTTTAGTACCGTTTTAATTCGTTAATTCATCTAACTTTGAATTAAATGTAACTTGTTACTATCTTTCCTGATATGAACATACAGATGAAAAACCTCACATAAAGTATGCATTTTTATTAATGCACTATAAAAAATTAATTTTAATAGAATATGCCTCCATTTTGTTTAGTTAAATATATTAGAATATATATGAGCATCAAAATGATTTTCTTTAGGAAATTCAGGGTTTGTAAAATATTTTATAGCGCGTTCTAACCTGAAACAAAAACAAACAACTAAGGACCATTTTAGGTGTGCATTTGGAAACAAGTTAATTTTATGATATTTTATTTTTTTGTTGTTGATATATAATCAAGGAATTCTTTAGGCTACATGCGTTTAGTGCTTTATAAATAACGGTAACTATAATCCGATTATAGACGAGCAACAAGGGAAACCGTTAGGATTGGTTTTAAAAATTTCGTTGTCTGCATCATTATTCATCATAATCGTGTTGTTGGTGGTACTACTAAGTGTAGTTTACAGGTGAGACACATTTATTATTACCACAGTAGTCGGACTTATATAGAAATCTATGTGTGCTTTGCTTCTTTTTTACATAATTAATACATAAATATAATGATTTGAATACTACATCACAGAACAAGAAAAAATAACGCAGAATACCCGATAGTTTCCACTGAAAGAAATGCATCAAACGGTTTGTTTTGAGTCGTTTCTTCTCAAATCTTCCGTTTTTTCTCAAAACGTTTAGTGTTATTAAAGGCTTTGGATATTTTGCTATTTGATTTCATCAGTTTCATCAGATAACATAACTAGAGATTCACCAGTAATCTATGCCGCAGTCGTGCGTCCTAACAAGAAACCGGACAGGAGTGTAGAACAGAGTGACCAAATGTACGGAAATATGCTAAAGCTGCAAAAACCTTATCGAGAGAGGTAAGCAATTTTTAAATCATGTTCCGGTTAAACTTAGCAGTTAACAGTTTGCAAAGATTATTTTGGCCATATATCAATACAACTTTGCTGTTATTGCCTACACGTTTTAACAAACTATGATTAGGCCTTTAGGGGAACTCTCAAATTATTGGCCATTAATGTTTTTGATAACACACTATCGTACATGTATTTTTATATATCTTTAGCATTTGTCTTGAATTGGGTAACCGTTTGTTCATAGAATTTGAACAAACTTTAAATTCATTTACTGTATGCGTATTGCCAAGACGATGCCAAGGATGTCTGTTTAACAATTTAAAACAGAGAAATAAAAAGTTTAAAAAAGTTTATTTGGTGGACATACGAAAACAAACGTTTGTTAAGAAATCTTATTTGAGCTATATGCCGGATGAGCTGAAAAGAATTAAACGAAGTCCAGTTGAACGTCTTTTGACATAATAGAAACATTGATTTTGTGAGTTTTCAAAGAAGTCATTATATTATTTCTTTTAAGTGTGACTTATGTGTCAATAATGGCCATCTGAAAACACTTGTGTTTACTGTTTTTCACCTTTTAACGCATAATCAACAGGAAAAAGAAAGCAAGGACCTCTAATTTCAACAAGAGTAACAATGCAATGAATGGTAAAGAATTTTTATTAGCTTAATCTTTACGTGTCTACGAGGAGCATTCAAAAAATAATGTCATTAATACAAAAATAACACAATAAGATACTTTTTGTTGTTTTTAATGGTCAGTTCAAGATACTGTCTTTTAGCAGACACGACACACATAATTTCATCCGATTTGTCCAAGCTTTAAATGCATTTATAGAATGATTATTGGGAATGGTACTGAAAAACAACAGAGCCCAAGGCATTGCTCGAATCATATCTTCGTCATGACAAGTGCCCTTTTAATTTAGGAAATAAAATTGCAGGCAAAACAAGTCAGTTGAATAGGGAGGATGGGACAAAACATGAACTTTTTCTTTTTCCAAAAATAATCTCACAATCTGGGATTTATATGCTGGGGAGTTGTCATGAAGAAGTCGAATGTTGCAAATTCCAGACTTTAGTCTCTTCCTCAGGTAATTCTTAACTTTCTTCAGTTAATAACTTTTGTATACATGCCCTGTGGTTGATCGGCCTTTTCGAATAGCAACTTGAACAACAGGACCTTCACTATTTAAGAAAATTGCGTATAATACTTTCTTTTTACTTTGGCATGGTTTTGCTATAACAGAGCGTTTTGCCGTTTTAGTCAACCACATCTTGTCATCAATTTTCCTCTGAGATTCAATATAATGTATTTGTGTTTCATCATCTGTAAAAAGTTCCGATAAACGCAGTCCATTGCAAATTTTGTAGATTTTAAGTATTGTTTTTAATTTTTTTTTGTTCACATTTTAACCTGTAATCGTTTTTGTTTTTATATTTTATATCCACTTGCACTTACCTTTCGGATGCCATGGGGGTCTTTTAAATTGTAAATACTGTCCTTAATACTGAATTTGCTATCTGTTTAATGCTTAATTGACCATTATCATTGTATCACATCCGTTGAAGCCGTACGAGGTGCTCCAAGACGTTGCTTATCCTTAAGGTCTGTTTGGCCATTTGTAAGATTGCTGACCCACCTATAAAATTGTTTCAATGACATTCACTTGTTTCCATACACATTACACAGTTCTTTGAAAATTTCTTTGAGTCTTTACCCGGCCTGACACTTGCTTTATGTAGCCTTTCATATCAGCCTTATTGGATGATGACTTACAAGTCATATCTTTATACAGTGTCAAAGGAGTATTTAATGATGAAACGTGGTAAGATAAACGGCCATAAATAGACTATGAACCAAATTATGCGTGAAAAGAAATCTAAAGATCAATTGAACCCTGCATTTCATAGAATCTGATTAGTGACATTATTTATTGAACACCCCTCGTATCAGCTTTCCTATATGCAATCGATATGCATTTTTTTAGTTCATAACTTAAATCATATGGAAAATTATTATTGCTATTCTTACAAATGAATAAATAAATTGTAGAGGAAGGTGTAAAATATGGTACCCCGGCAACCTACTCCTTTGTGGAACATCCTAACAAAACTTCACCCCTGGATGTACGAAATCCTGACAGGACTTCATCATTGGATGTAAGACATCATGACAGGGCGTTATCACTGGATGTCAGACATCATGGTAGGACTTCATCATCTGATGAAGGACAGTACGATCAGGAGTATGGAAACATGACGATGTGTTAGTAGGAGAACCAAGGAGAATATTCGCTTAAAGATAGCAACACTAAAAATGTACTTTACACTCAAGGTCCTGCGTGATGTGTTAGATTTCATAACGAAATGTTTCGACTTTCATGAATATAATTTTTGAATCACTAATATGTTTGTTAGAATATATGAAGTCATAAATATAATGAAGTATTTTGATGTCATTCTGATAAAATCTAAGAAACATAATGTGAAGATACGTATAATTAATGATCATACATTTTTTGCCTTTAAAACTCACAAAAAATGTGAGTGTTATTTTCTTATGACTGCACACGTCTTATTGTTTTTCTTTTATTTTCATGAGCTGAATGTGGTATTTTAACAATAGGGGGACTAATCGTTTTGCAAACATTTGTATGTTTATTTCAACACGTTTAATTTGTTTGATATTATAATGCTAACCTCCTCAAAAATAAATTTACTTATCTGGGATTGGTTTTGTACTCTAATATTATGTATAGAGTAATAATATTTTGTAATTATTGTTAATTAAAAAATATTTATTGAAGATGTATTCATTTATCATTTAAATAAATAAATGAATATGAATCATTTTTAACTAATGAGAAAACGTGTCACCATATACTTTACTAAATAATTTTTTTTTAAATTATGTTTTGGTAAATATTACAATTGGTTTTGACTTTAAGTTTGTAATTTCGAAAAATTGATTATAACATAGAACGGATAAGTTTAATATTTATTCAACTTAGAAAGATGTGACGAAGGTTTGATAAAAAAAAAATAATAACTGTCTCTAAGTAAGTTACAGAAATTGCTTGATTAAAATGTTTTATTGGTTTTTTCATTCGCTCTTATAACGAAAGCAGGTTTCTCCTTTCATGGATATTTTACGTTGGCTACATTTAATCTATTGTAGAAGCTCAAAAAAAATGTTCATCACTAAATTTACATCCTTGCATATACCCTTAGGTACTGTTTTACAATGTTATCAACTGTGTCCGCTAAAAGTCGTGGTGTATGGATAAACATTTGATATTTATTCAAGCTGCTAAAGGCATAAAAAACGTCTTAAAACGTGATTCGATTAATATGATCACAGGATTTGATAACGTCACCAACCAGTTTATGCGAGCATCAAGAGGAAGTTTTTAATGTTGGTATTTGTTATTTGCATGAAATACACATTTTTTTCTAATTTTATTGCTGTTTATCGTACATTGATTTAAACCAGACTACATAAGACTGCTAATTATTATTTGCAGATTAATTACTTGGCGACAAAGATTTGACTGTATAAGCCAACGACTTTTGAACTGTGTTCGAAAAATAATGTATATTGTTCTATTTTGAAATGTAACTCACTATTAATCTTCATAACATATAAGTAACATCTCACCTAGTAAAGCTATAATACATAATGAACGTACAAAGTTAAAACGACGGACACACACGCACAATTAAACTGGAGTGTTAATCGATTGTCTTTGAAATTGATAATCACATATTCAACTAAAATATCCTTTTTGTCTACTTAATAACTCTTACCATAAATTATAATTTAGTTTTATAAGGAAGATATTTTAAAGCTATAAATGTCATAAGTCAACAATTGGGAGTAACACTTCTCTAAAACGTAATTGAGTTGTGATGTACAAAGTTGAAATATACACAATATACAACAGGATGTTATTACGAGATCGTTAATGGGTCCCCATAGTTCTGTGTAATGTTTCAAGTCTTCAGAAGTATATGAAATATTCAACTTACCTCATTAGGCAGAGATGGTCTCTTAAAGAGAGTACTTTGTAGACCTCATGCCTAATTTGTATTTCAGGAAAGTAAACAGGATTATTAAACTTCGATTTTAGGTTTAAGACTATCTAATACAAAAAAGTTCAAAAGTCAATATTAATACTATGAAATGATACAAGAACATTTTTAATTTGATTTCTACAGAAATAAATTCAAAGCACATGAAACTTTTGATTCCAATCCTGTTTGGAAGTAGCTATTGTATAGTCCTTATATCACGCGAGTACATGTACTTAATTCAGCGATCCCGCTGGTTTGTATCAAATTGCGAGAATATAAAATCGCGAACGTTGAATTTTTCTCCTTATTTATTATAGTTTTCAACTCTCAGAAAATAATGGCGAGATTTTAAAATTCCCGAAGGGTGCTTCTCGCGATATTACGCGGATATTAATTCCTCGTGTTTAATTAGGAATTTACAGTATGCTGACGATGGGATCTGTGACAATAACACGTATGCACTGATATGATTACATTTTCTTTATAAACCAGCTGCTTACAATTACCAGATGAAGCATCATAGCATATGCTATTATCAAATACCATATGTAAACAAAGTTATATTTAAAATCATAAATTACTGTAATCATTGATGCACTTTAATATTTCAGAGTTATTCCAACATGTTGTTCAAGTTATCTGTTCGATGACACATTGCAGGAATGTGTAGGTTAGGATGGAAATTTTTGTTTTGATTTATGAAATATTTAAATGTTGAGCTTAGTTGAGAAAATATTTGTAACGAAGCATAACATCTAATACATATATAAGCTGTAACATTAATTTATGTGTTTATTGTTAATTGCCGTGATGCAGCTTGTATTGGAAGGTTCGGTGACAGCTGTAGTTGGGAATGCCCCCTCGGATATTATGGACGACGGTGTAAGGAAAAAGTGACAGGATGTTTAAAAGTTGCATCAGGTAAACGATTTTTAAAATTTAATACTTAGCTTATTTAAAACCTGCCTTATTCTTTATCGAGAGCAATTGCATGTTGTTTTTGTTTCGCGTTTATAATATTAATCAGACGAGTGTGCACACAGAGTACTGATGAAAACTTGAATTGAATCAGAAAACTGTCAATTTCTTCATCAACCAACTCATAAAACAATGTCTATAATATGTGATTTCAAGCATTGTATTCTTATATTGTTTGAATAATTAAAATAAAAAAACCCCAAGAAATAAGTGGTGGTCATCGAATTGGAGAGCATTGCTTTCTCCGTAAATACTCGATGTATGATATATACAGTAAAAATCAGCAACAAGGTCTAAAACTATCAACTAAAGATCGAATTAGGACACAATCGTTTCTCGAATAGTGTTAAAAAAAATTTCTTCGTTCCTGGTTTGTAAGATATTTCATAAAACTAATATGCTTGTGAAATTATTCAAAAGTCAAGGTGTAGCAAGATCTAAGTATTTCGTCAATTTACGGTCTTATATTAGGTCATATGACAGCGCCTGACTAATTTTAAGTCGTAAAAAATAATCCAGAAAATAATAAAAATATGCCAAATTTTAGCATAACTCTGTTTCATTATTTACGCTAATAATCTGAAATACATAAAAATGATTGTGTTCCCTTGAATATTGAATGTTTTCTCCTGAAACGAAACTACTGTATTAAACAAGATAAGGTCAGTATGACATTTCGTACATTAAAGCTTTGAAATATATGTACTTTTTTACGCAGATACTGTATTTACAAATCGGACTTTTAATCGGATATTTAAAAAATATTTCTCTGTTTTTATTTTTTCTTGTTTGTTAGACACTGTTTTACTGGAAAGCAGATACATTATCTTTTTTCTTTGAGTACATGATTTGAATTTTGCATTCCAGATCAAATTGAATTATATGAGAAAATAACACTCATTGAGAGCCTCTCTCTCTCTCTCTCTCTCTCTCTCTCTCTGAAATATTTATAATGATCTTGTAAATTGGAAATTACACTAATGGCCTCCCCCTCCCCGGATTAGAAATTTCTTTTATGATTTTGGGAATTTTTTTGGTAATTAAGGTTCTTTTTTTGAGTTATAGGTATACACCCCCCCCCCCACCCCACGGATTACCATTTTCAGGATTCTGGGAATTAGGGGTTTTTTTGTTGTTGTCAAGATTAGATGTCTGATGATGAGTCTAGCCCCCCCCCCCCCCACTGTTTTTTTTTAAGTTTGTAATTTCGAAACATTTATTATTACATAGAACGGAAAAGTTTGATAATAATTCAACATAGAAAAATGGGGCGGAGGTTCGATCAAGTAAATCAATTACTGCTCTAAATAAGTAATAGAAATTGCTAATTTCGATGATGATATGTTGTTGTTTTGTTTTTGTTGTTTTTGGTTCGGTTTAAGAGTTCTTATAACGTAAAGTGGGTTGTTCTTTTCGTGGTTTAACTTTGGCTACATGTAATCTATTGTAGAAGCTCTTAAAAAAATGTTCATCACTAAATTTCAAAATTTGTATCCTTTCAGATACCCTTAGGTACTGTTTTACAATGTTATCAACTGTGTCCGCTAATAGTCGTGATATATAGATAAACATTTAATATTTATTCAAGCTGCCAAATGTATCAAAAATTTCTTTTACCGATTCGATTAATATCGTTCACAGAATTTGATGACGCCACCAACCAGTTAATGCGACCATCTCGAGGAAGTGTTGAATCTTAGTATTTCTAAACTATTGTTTTACTGAACACTGAATCAAACCAGATTACATTATATTTTGCTAATTATTCTCAGAACTAATTACTTGGCGACAAAGATATGATAGTATCGTCCAATGGTTTTTCAACTGCATTTGTGTATAGTAAGATTCAATATGCGATTCACTATTTATCTTCGTTATATGTTTAACATCTCACCTATTAAAGCTATAATACAGAATAAACGTACAAAGTTGAATTGACATACGCAAACATGAACAATCAAAATGGAGTGTCAATATATCATCTTTGGAATTTATAATCAAATATTTAATTAAAATGCTTACTTCTGTCTACTTAGAAACTCTAATCATACACTATAATTCAATTTTAAAAGGAAGATGTTTAAAGATATATAAGTCAAAAGTCAACACATTGAAATTTGCGAGTTGTGATTGACACTTCTCTAAAGTGTAATTGTAATCAAGAGTTATGATGTGCAAAGTTTGAATATTCATATTATTCAACAGGATGTTATTGCAAAATCGTTAATGGTTCCTCATAGTTCGTGTAGTATTTCAAGTCTTCAGAAGAATATGAAATAGTCAACTTAACTCATTAAGCATAGATAATCGCATTAAAAAAGTACTTCGAAGACTTCATGCTTAATTTCGATCTCAGGAAAGTAAAACGGGATTATTAAACTTCGATTTTAGCTTTTAGACTATCAAATACAAAAAAGTTTAAAAGTCAATTTTAATACTATAAAATGATCAAGAAAAACGTACATTTTATTTCTTCAGAAATGAATTCAGAATACATGAAACTGTTCTTGATTTCCGTCCTTTTGGGGAGTAACTATGCTAACGATGGGATCTGTAGCAATAACACGTATGTACTCATATACTGATGTGTCCTTTTAAGCCCACTACCTGGAAGTCCTACTATTACCAGATGGGCCACCATTTTATATATTAATTTCTATTACTCTATGTAAACAAAGTTATATTTATCATTATAAATTACAGTAATCATTGATTCACTTTGAAATTTCAGAGTTATTCCAAAATGTTGCACGAGCTATATGTACGATGACACATTGCAGCAATGTGTAGGTCAGTATGGGGAACTCTTGTTTTGGTAAAATAACATATTTGAATGTAAAGGTGAGAATTATTTGTAACGAAGCATTACATTTGATACATCTATGAACTGTAACAATAACTTTGATGTGTTTATTGTTACCTGCCGTGATGCAGCTTGTATTGGAAGGTTCGGTGACAACTGTACCCAAAGTTGTCCTCTCGGATACTATGGACGACGGTGTAATGAAACTTGTAATTGTAATTTCACCGTTTGCGACGAAGTGACAGGATGTTTCAAAGCTACATCAGGCAAGCAATGTTTTTGTTTAATACTTAGCTTTTTTCAAAAAATTATTTTATTTTTTTCCTTTTGTCGAGGGCAATTGCATGATTTTTTGTCGCTTTTAGAATATCAATCAGACGAGTATGCACATGGAGTGAAGACATCTTGTGAATAGAATCGGAAAACTGTTAATGTCTTCACCAACCAACACATAAAAAATGAATATACTATGTGTTTTCATGCAGTGTATTCTAATATTGCTTGAATAATTGAAAACCCTAGGCCTGGAAATAAGTGGTGATCCTCAAATCTAATAGGATTGCTTTCTCTGTGAGGCTTGTTGAACATATCAATACCTGATACATGTATATTATATATACGGTAAATATCATTAACAAGCTCTGAGACTAGGACACAATCGTGTTTTGGATAGTGTTATGTAATTTACTTGTTTTCTAGTTTGTTGCATATTTCATAAAATTAATATGCCAATGAAATTATTCAAGAGTAAAAGTGTAGCAATAGCTAAGTAATACGTAAATTCATGATTAATTATGTCGAAAGAAAAAAACTCCAGAAAATAATAAAAGTATACCAAATTTTGACATAACTCTGTTTGATTATTTACGCTGATAATTTGAAATGCATTGTGTTCCTTTGAATATTGAATGTTTCCCTTCTGCACAAGATAAGGTCAGTATGACATTTCGTACATTAAAACTTTTAAAAA
Source organism: Magallana angulata (assembly GCF_025612915.1). Taxonomy (NCBI): domain Eukaryota; kingdom Metazoa; phylum Mollusca; class Bivalvia; order Ostreida; family Ostreidae; genus Magallana; species Magallana angulata. The sequence goes on along the minus strand of NC_069116.1, from coordinate 1,742,216 downwards.
TATGACTGTACTTTTTTGTACGCAGATACTGTATTTACAAATCAGATTTTGAAAAAATATTCCTATGTTTTTATTTTTTCCTGTTTGTAAAACACCGTTTTATTTAATCAAATACATGATCTTTTTTCTTTGATAACATGATTTGAATTTTGCATTCCAGATCAAACTGAATTATATGAGAATATAACATTCAGGGGTATGCCTCTCTCTCTCTCTCTCTCTCTCTCTCTCTCTCTCTCTCTCTGTCTCTCTCTCTCTCTCTCTCTCTCTCTCTCTCTCTCTCTCTCTCTCTCTCTCTCTCTCTCTCAACGACTTTTTTAATTAAGTGAAACGTTTTTTTTAATCAAATACATGATCTTTTTTCTTTGATAACATGATTTGAATTTTGCATTCCAGATCAAACTGAATTAAATGAGAATATAACAATCAGGGGTATGTCTCTGTCTCTCTCTCTCTCTCTCTCTCTCTCTCTCTCTCTCTCTCTCTCTCTCTCTCTCTCTCTCTCAACGACTTTTTTAATTAAGTGAAACTTAACGTTTTTATCATTCAGTTTTGAAAAGAATTTTAAACATCAACTTTTTGGGACTGTTGTCAAAAGGCAATTTTCTTTTCGGTTTCTTTTACATCGTATTCCAGTTCCAAGGATTAATTTATTTAATTTGCTAGTTATTATTTACTTTCTAGATCCGGTACTTGTAAATGGTTAGAGTTGTTAATACTATACATTTTTTCTAAATTTTGGTATAGAACTGGATTTGTGCAAACCAAAAGATTCAGGATTGATTCTACGTCATACCTTGACCGCATCAGTATTCTTCCTTTCCCTACTGATTGGCATAACTATAACCATCGCCTGCAGGTTAGCTTTGTATTCACCACAAAACAGTTGCGATCAACTGCCATGTCGTCTATCTTGATAAATCTTTGCAATTTAAGAAGGAGTAAACTGTATGCAGTTTTACTTATAGATACACGGTTTATAATACAAGTACTCCATACGGACAGACTCTATTATTGTCATTTATTCAATATAGACTGAAAAGAAAAAACGAGACCAGAATCCCCGTTGTCAGCACAAAAGACAGCTTAATTCATGGTACAGTGTCTCTTTCTCTCTCTCTCTCTCTCTCTCTCTCTCTCTCTCTCTCTCTCTCTCTCTCTCTCTCTCTCTCTTTGACAGTGTACAACAGATTTTAAGCATTACAATTTCAGAGATCGATTCTTTGTGTTGTAGATCGCAATACTTGCGCCTCGTCATCGATCTATATCGATGTGATACACCCCAGAACTACACCAGTTCGGGTCGTGGAACAAATAGACCAAACAGAGTACTCGGAAATAAACTGAGGCAAACTGTTCCCATAAACTACCAAAGAATAAGTCTGAACAGGATGTCTGTTATAAACCGGATGACACAACTAAAGTTTCTCTTAGATTTAACAAAGAATATGTTTACTACAAAACATTTCTAGTTGTGCTTTCCAATAGCTGTCACTGTAACATTATAGATATTGATGTTGAGGTGGCTGACTTTTTGTTTTAATTGCGCATGTTTTTGCGCAATATAGTATAAAACATGGTACTTATCCTTTTAAATAAATGTTTCGCTACCATTTATGAATTGAACACAATAATCAAAATATAGTTAAAAATATTAAGATTTTTTAGGAAAAATTTTATTTTTCAAACAATTTTCCGTTGTTTGGTAGGTGACACTGATATTGTGCTTTCATGACGTTATGGTAATATGAAGATTAGTAAATGAACAATATTAGAAAAAATAATAAAAGTAAAAAGGTTACCCATTGCAAATATCAGGGTAATTGTTCTGTATTTTTGAATAATTCAACCGTACCAATTTATATTTGTAATACTCCAAATGTATCATAGCAAAATATGGTGCATATTGATATTATTGATAATATATTGATATTTTGAGAAAACAATTATAAAAAAGAACGTTATAAATCAGATGATAGAATTTGATTTTTTTTTTTTTACATATAAGGTAAAAATTGATATTACATATGAAATATTACAATTTGAGAAAATCTCTATCAAAGCATTTTTAAAATCTGCTTCGAAGTGCGAAAATTGACAAATCCTCTGAATCATTATTGAAAATGTATCAGTATTTTGATATGGCCCCCAACAAAACATAGACGGTAAATTTTCTTGAAACGTTGCAAATACACTCGAGCTTGTGTATAATATTTAATCAAGGTTTAAAATAAAGAGTTTTCCTATAATTGTTGTTGGTGCGCTTTCTTGAATAACTGTTTACAAAGTTTTTATCTTTCAACTGAAACTTTTTTATTTAAACTAAATGTGTCCTTCCGATTATTAGTGTTTTGTTTCCATCCTGAATTAAAGGGAATGTCTATTATTTCAAGTTGATGGTTACTTGATATATATTGAAGAATTACAATGCAATAATTTTGATGGCATATTCAAACAAACACATATATTGATAAATTACCGAGATTTATTCAGAATGGACAAATAGTAAATGTATATCTTTTCTTGATATCAATGGTTATAAAACATTCAATGATAAGGAAGGCTGGGTGGTCAACAAACTACTTATTAGATCTACTTTAATTAGGTAGTATTTCTTTCATCATAAACCTTTATTTAGTTTTGAAGATTTCAATTCTTTAACTTTACAATTAAAATTTTCCTATTATCTATATTCAGAGACCTTTCTCTATGGAAAATTAATCGTGAAAAGAAACTCTTTAGCTGAGGCGTTCATGGCATTAAAACTGACTGCTGAGATTGGTAGCTTTGTTAGGTATATATGCATGTACATGTATATGTATAAGAATGTAAAACTGATAACATGGAAACTTCGTTTGTTATCTACATATTCCACCACTCTGCATCTAATGGTCTAACAATGTCGCTATTACTACACACATGATAGCTAAATAAGCTAAATAAGCAAACAATATGTGTTATACATGACGAGAACAGAGAAATACACTTATATCCAGACCATTTTCATCCTATCCTCGTACAGCTCAGACTGGTTTTGGTATATGTATTCTGCCTGGGGTACGGACAGGGGTCTTGGAGCCGTACTCTGGTAGGTACCCAGTGGTTGTAGGTGGCTGTAGGAGGGGTCACGTGTCTCCATCACAACAGCCTGCTGATTCCCGTGGTTCAGCTGATTGTAAATGTCCTTTTCGTTGTCTTTGTTTATCGGTCCATTAGATGAACATCGGTTTGAATTGGCATCATATTCGTTCTCTTTGCTGGGTTTGTCTGCTGCATTGGCAATAGAACGCAGATTTTGGTAATACTCTTTATCAGGAAGGAAGCCATCCTGATGTACAGCAAAAGAATTTTCATAACGATTTTCCTGTAAAATAAGATCGTCCTCCCTATGACCGCTAGGTTTGTCTAGGTTCATACCGAGACTCTTGTCGATAGCGTAGTCGAACTCACTTAAAACAGAGGGCGCCACTGGTTGCTGGGGAAGAACATCCGGGCCATTTCCGACATAAGAGTAGACATTTTCCTGTAAGAAATGACAGCATAAGATATATTCCTCCAATGTTACAGGAATTAAATAGGAATTAAATAGATCATTATACAAACATTTTGTGTTGACAAAAACAAGGAATATATATAGACAATTAACACAATTTAATACACACAATTTCTGTATTGAATCCCTCGGCGTTGTCACGACTGCGCTCCATTGTATGCGGTATGTTGTCTCGATTTTCATCATTTAATCTATAAAAATACGGTTAATATCAGATAATGTGAAGACATTTATTTTGAATATTAAAACGTCGTGAGAAAAAACAGATTAAAATCATTTTAGATTCATTCTATTTAGATTAAATACGAGCTGTGACAATAACATGCTAGGAAGTTTCCAGTATAACCAAAATCGCTGCTTTCCAATCAGTACATCAAACACTGATTACACATTTGGACTGTCAGTCAAACCGAAGTTGAGATTTTTTTTTATCTTTTAACAAAATAAATCTAAACGCTTACGGTTTTTGTTTTTAAACACTTTCTAACCACAAGTTATTATTAACTTGTTTATTAGCCAACAGAAACAAAATGAGGAAGTTAATTATTTGCTACAGTGTAGCCTTGAACACAAACACAGCAGACGCTTCAAAGAGGACAATTTGGGGTCAAATGTAACAGTTTTTCATCTAGAATGTTAGAGGGATGCGTTACCATAATTTTTTCAAAAGACGATTTGATATTTTTGTAATTTGACATGCGTATGACTTACACCATAACCTTGCCTTTTAATACTAGCATTACATATTATAAAGACCTTATATTAAATTTAAAATTAGATTATAAATTACCTTTATATTATAAATTATCTTTTTCGATCAGACGTGGTACATATTGTCAAAGCGGCCACAGCCAGTAGAGCCCCGCCCACCAGAGTGACACCGACGAAGGCGACCCCTGGGGATTTATTCACGTCATCACCCATGACGTAATACTCAGAGGACACAGTGATATGGGTCACAGACCAGTATGTCAAATAGTTCTGGTTCAGACAACGAAACGATAAATATTATTGATCATAGAAGAAATAGATGTCATCGATGTTTGTGTGTCCCATCCCTGTCAACACTATTAAGATCGGATGTTAAAGCTAAATTTGTCAATATGGTAGTTTTTCCTAGTTTAAAGTCCTTACAAACCTTTGCACGTTTCCTACTAATTAAAATACTCTTACTGGAACAAATGGTTTCTGTTCAGCAGTGACGTCGACAACAGAAACAGATTTATCTGCATGGGAACGTGTACATATATATTGGCATGCATTCAAAAAATGAAAACATTATCAAAGGGACCTATAAACGATTATAGTATTTTAAGTTTCTTTTTCAAGTTTTTAAGTCTAGAATGATAAATTGTTACTATGTGTTTTTATTTCTAAATCATTTAAATGTCAAATATTGAGTTATAAGTTATAATTCTTAATATCGTGTTAACAATCATTAGGTCATAAATCCCAAGTATGACTGTAATTTAGAACTTTGAGGCTAAAGTGTTGTTTATTCTTCCCTATAGTTGATAGATACGTATTTTGAATATAAAGTCGTTTCCAATATATAGTACATGTATAAGAAAATAACATATCTTTCCACAAACTTTACAAATTTTACAAATCTGAACAAAATTGACAAAATTTCAACATCAATAAATAACTTCAGTTGTTGAAAACAGATGACACTTCATTCCATTTTAAGCTTTTAGCTCTCAAAGTTCAAAAGAACATGATACAAAGGATCCAGCTTAAACTTTTCTTCCTTCTTTTCCAAAATGAATCCAACATATGCAGTACTGCATTTGATTGCAATGTTTTCTGGAATTAGTTTTTGTTTTGCTGAAATACAGGAGGATGGCGTTTGTGACAACAACGGGTACGTTCACTTCATTTTGTTTCATTTTATTATGTTACAAAAGGTAACACCATGAATGTCATCATAACGAGCAAGAATCATCATTTCTTTCAGAACCATTCCAACATGCTGCACGGGCTATATATACGATGGTGATATGAAGCAATGTAAAAGCAAGTGTCGTTGCGTGTATTCATTTAATCTTTAATTTCAGAAAATCGTTTGTGTCTGAGTTAAAAGCAAATTTCACTTCAAGGTTTACTGAAGGTTTTGTTCTCTCTTAAAGTCTGTGTCGGACGATTCGGTACCGATTGCAACCAAACCTGTCCTACTGGACACTATGGGAGGGAATGTATCAAAAAATGTGCTTGCAATATCAACCTGTGTGACGTAGTTTCGGGATGTTCAACAACTGCAACAGGTGCACAGCCACTTACTTATCAATTTAACGTCAATGTGAATGCATTGATAATTCTTGTATATAAAATTTGATATCCTATTTTATTCATCTCAGAAATGTGGTGTATATTACCCCTGTGATAAAACCTAAAAGTTGTTTTATCAAACGGGTAATGCTTTATCGAATACTTCCGGTTCGAACTATTTATGACACAGACCCTGGCTATGACGCTCAGTGCCAAATTTTGAAATATTTTCCACATCACTATATCTACTATAAAAAATGGATTAAAGATGGATTTTGTCAAAGATTCAAATACTTGTAACAAACATGAAGCAAAACACAAAACTGTGTTGTTTATAAAACTGAAAATCACGTTAGCCATCAATGAGTTCACTCCTGACGACTTGATGAAAACAGGACACTTTGGTTGTGTTTTTATACAAGAACTTACCGGAATAATGTCTCCCAACACTTTTATTTCACAACCACTGTTCAGTAAACATCCTTAGTCTATATTTTCAACTTAAAATCATTAGGCTAGTGCTTGTTTTATAAAACATCAACAACTGTTCCTCATTCGAGTAAATTCAAACCAACGAACTTTCGCAAATTTTTGTACGTCAAAAAACTTGATTATTCAAGTCTTCTGATCAGTATTTCCATTTAATTAAAAAAGAGTAAGCTCGAAAAAAAATTATTCAGAGATAAAAAATTATTTCAAGGTTATTTCAGTTTGATTTATCTCCGAAATGACGTACTTAATTGTATTGCGCAAGGTCACAATAACTGCATTACACAACATTGCATCATTGTTTAAATCTTTGAAAAAAAATCAATTTGGGTCATATAAGGGGCTGACTCAAAAGCTTCATAATATAAATCAAATAGTATGAAATAAATAGAAAATGTTTAATTGTGTAATTTTATATTTGCTTTATCCAACTCGTTTAAATGGTTATATTCGCTTGGCAAGTCTCGCAAATATATACACCATTACAACTCGTTGGATAAAGCAAATATAAAATCATACAATATAGATATCCTCTATATGTCGAGTTTCAGGTTTTAAGCTCAAAAACTTTTCAATAAATATTTTACTATTTTTTTTGTATACCAATGTATTCTCTAATCTACTTTGTGTTGAGTCCTGACTACCGTTCATTTACAAATCCTTAAAAATAAACTATCGCATTTATTACGTACTGTTAATAATCTTTACTTTGTTATTAAAAAGGGAAATACAAAAAATAAATAAATAAAAAAAACACCCCCAAAACAAACAAACAAACCCACCAGCGAACTTTGAATAATGTGACGATGAAGATATATTTTTCAGGTAAAGAGTTAGAAAGAGGGAATTTGGGATTGTTTGTACATCTTACATTGTCTTTATCAGCATTCATCATTGTTGTTTTGGTTGGCGTACTTTTAAGAATGGCCTACAGGTACGATTGATTCTGATCGCAATGCATACACAATAATTTACTGTGATTGTTTAAGTTCATCTTTATAGAAAACGTAATCAGTACATCTGTATTTCGGTTGACAATAATTGGACAGGTCGTTTAACATAACTGAATATTTTGGATATAACATTTCAGATTGAATAGAGGAGCGAGGACAAGATACGATGCCATACAAAATAGAAGTGATAGAACAAATGGTATAACACTTTTTTGGTCTATCTTTTCCTTGTTTGTCTGTATGTACGTCTGTCCATCTGTATGTTTATTTGGCTGTTTGAATGCAATGCACGATATAACATTGATACTTTGGATTTATTTTCAGTTGGAAACATGACGACAGCAGCATACACTAGTGTACTGTGTCCAAACAGATCACCCGTACAAGGTGTACAACAAAACGATCAAATGTATGGAGATATCGTAATACCGCAAGAACAAAATGAAAAAGAATTACATTAAATAGACCAAAGAGAGAACAGCTGGTGTGTTTAAAACAAAGTACTTGGTAATATTGAAAGTGGCCTTCGAACCATTATACTCAGTATATTCAACAAGTACATATATCTGTTACAGAAAGAAAGGAGAAGCACGTTCTATGCCACCATACTGAACGTATAATAGAAGATTGGTATTATGTTCATAAATATCTTCATTTAAGTTTGATTTAAGACAAAACGCAAGTCAGATATTTTTCATAATATATCTTGTAAATGTAATGTGTAAATGAGTTCACTCGCTTCTTTGCTTGTCAATGTAAAATTAAAAGGCATACAATTTTTCTAATTACTGATTAGATTTATATTCAATATCAAAATGTCCCTACTTTGTGTATAATCAAGGATGAATCAAGAATAACAAATGATTGGCAATGAAGGATGAAAACCTAACTTATGCTTAAATAATAGATATACAAGTTCCAATGACAGATCGGCTCTATTCGGGCCCCTAACCCTGGCACTTGCTACCTTCCCTGACAAACTGTCAGTAATGTGGTTTACAAACACCCTTAATATACAATACCACACAATAGAACAGCTTCGGCTCTATTCGGGCCACTGATCAAATTGTGTGGGTCCAGAAGTTCAATATAAAATTTCCGTTACCTTTTCCTTCCACTGCTCAAACAGGAATGACCCCGACTCTCAGCTTCTCTCACTTTTATACACATGGGAGAGTCCACTTATTAACATTGATTTATACTAGAACAAAATTCTTTACATAAACTTTGCTTGAGCTTTTATCACAACAACTGTGACAACTGTGATTCTATGGTAAAACACATAAATAGTCAATTTTGTACTTAAAAATGTCAAATAATCAAATGTTACATATTTGCCATCTATAGCTAAAAAGATAATGAACAGTAAGTAAAACTTTTTTTTATTTATTATTAGATTATTAATGCCATATTTTGCAAAATTTCAAGATATTATGAGCTATCTATAAATCATTATATTGAAAGAGTTTCAATATGCAATCATTTGTTACATTTAATAGACACTTATCATATGCCTGGCATGAAATATAAACTTGGTTCTTGTGTTTTACCGTATGTTTTGTGAAAAAGTTGGTGAAAGCTGCATTGCATCACAATTACACGTGTATCAGTTTCCAAACGAGCCAATAATTTTATTTTGAAATAGTATTCTAATAACCAATAAGTACACTATATTCTAAAAATATGTTTATGGTGTTGATGACTGTTATAAATAAAATATATAGCTATGCAATGTCTTTGTTTTTAATCCATCTTAAAATTAATAATAGCTTTGATGAAAAGACGATGAAAGGGATATTCTGTGAATTTTAATTCTAATACAGGTATATATGCTATTTATTTAATGAAAAGTGTGCCTTAATAGATTTTAAGAAAACCCAGACCAACTGTATCCAAATTACCAATATTTATGAATTGGTAAATAATATATAATTTAAGAAAAAAACAATTAATTCTATATATTATCATCAAGACCAAAATTTGCACTTATTCATGAACAGTTAGGGAAGAAGAAGTATTTCAAAGTCCAGCAGGCTTAAAACATGTATTCATTCTGAAATTTGGTTTAGCACTATCAAGAGAAATAACTCCAACATTGCAGCCATTCCATGTGAACTTGAAAAGTGTTGAAGCAAGTAAACGATTGGAAGTGTATTCATAGACCATACACAAAAAATAAAATAAAATATTGTATAAAAGTTAATAAAGATAGTCAAATTGTTGTAAAAGGTCTTTTTGGTTCAATTTTAGCATTCAAAGTACACGTTAACTGTCTTAAACTAAAAGCAAGATAGGAGTACGTGACAGATGTCCCGTCCTTTTACGTCATCGACATTAGCCTAAATATCGCTTTTATTTCAAGACAGTGCCCACTTTTTTGTTTACCTGAAACAAAATGACACACTTGTTGCTTCAAACATGCAAATTTCATTTTACTCATACGAGACCATGGAAACTATTTGTTCGCTGCAAAAAGCACAGGTTTGCAATGAAACATCCATATGTAAAAGTAGAGTGAAATATTATGCATATTTATGATAAAAAACTTGTAGATATCTACATACACAAATAGAATATTCGTTTTTTTTGAAAAAAAAAAAAAAAAAAGTAATTTTACTATAAAACATGGTATTCTTGGATTTAATTATTTCTTATAGTGTCATAGTTTTTTGTTTAATGAATTAATTTATTTGTCATATATATATATATATATATATATATATATATATATATATATATATATATATATATATATATATATATATAGCACAAGGATATCACTTTTTATTGGAGCTCAACCGCCGCCCCGACCGAGGCTTGAACTCACGACCTCTGGAACCCATTCTCCTAGCAGTGAGCGGCCACCGCGCTCCCCCCTCGGCCATCTAGGCAAGACAAAAATTTTGCTTTCGATGACGAACGGAACCTAGCGCGCTGGCCGCGCACTACACAGTCTTTTGAGATACCGGTGGAATACAGTTAAACGACAATCTGAGAGGATCGGAACAATACACATTGCAGAGATAAATACATATACAACAAGCACAACCATTGCAATAACTCTCAAAAAGACATGTACCTGCCCATAGTGAATGATATAGATATAAAATAAAAATACTGAAAAATGATTGAAACGATAACATATCTCAAAATTTTGATCATTGACCTCATATTAAGTTTTGTTAATTGAGTGGATATGCATATGTATAATTGTATTTCATGAACATTAATATATCTCACATAATCTTGGTATGATTTTTATAATATGCTGTCATATTAACAAGCTCAAAACATCAGAAAATCAAGGTACCTTTTTTTTAAAACACATAGTATGCGCAGCATAGGGTTTAAGGTTTTTAAAAAACAGACAATAAGTTATACATATAAAACTCCTCACGACCGATTCTAATTATTTATACTATTGTACGAATTTTTTTTTTAAGTTGACAAAAAAAGGTTGTTTTTGGTCAACTTCATGCAATCAACTATTTTTTAGTGTTGGTAAAATTAGCAAGCGTGATGTGCTTTCGCAATTCCAAACCTTTGCCCTTTAACTGTTTTTCTTCCTTTTATTTGCCCCCTTTCTATTCTTTTCGGGAACCGTAAACCTTATAAAGCATTTATATAGACATGGATGATAAAGTGCAGAAAAGCTATCTTAGCATATTGACATTAAATTGCCAAGGCTTAGGTGATATCAATAAAAGGAGGGACATTTTTAAAGTCTTAAAATCAAAAACTTATAATATATACTTTCTTCAAGACACTCACTTTGTTGAAAAGGAAGAAAGCTTGATAAAGGGACTATGGGGTTATAAAGCCTACTTTAACTCATATAAATCAAATTCTAGAGGAGTAGCTATACTAATCAATAATAACTGTGATATAACAATACTCAATGAACATAAAGATAGTGATGGTAATTTTCTTTTATTAGATGTTACCATAGAAAGTCTTCCATTTTTATTAATAAATATATATGGACCAAATTCGGACTCACCAGCCTTTTACATAAACGTTCTTAATAAGATTCAAGATATTTACTCTAACCAGCATATAGTTATTGGTGGTGATTTTAATTTAGTTTTCGATAAGGACTTAGACTCCATGAACTATAAGAACTTAAATAATCCCAAAGCAAGACTCGAAGTCTTAAAAATTATGGAAACACTTACGCTGAAAGATGTATATCGCGAGCATAATCCAACTCTTAAAAAATTCACTTGGAGGAAAAAAACCCCAATTAAACAGGCTAGACTTGATTTCTTTCTTATATCAGAATCTTTACTTAACTTATCTCTCTATGTAAAATATGAAAACAGTTACTGCTCTGACCATTGCCCAGTTGTCTTGTATGTAAGAACAAATGAATTTCTTAAAGGAAAGGGTTTTTGGAAATTTAACAACTCTCTTCTTAAAGACAAAGAATATGTATATCTTATCAAATAAAAAATAAAAAATGTAAAACAGCAGTATGCCTGCCCAGTTAACAATTTAGAAAATATTGAAACAATAGATGATAATATACAATTTATTATAAGTGACAAATCATTCCTAGACACATTACTAATGGAAATTAGAGGAAAATCAATATCCTATTCAACTTATAAGAAAAAGTAATCAACAGAACGAGAAAAGCAATTAGAGCAAGAGATTTTACTTCTTGAACAGAATTTTACAGTAGAAACAAAAGATGAATTATCAAATAAACAAACAGAATAAGAACTTATTAGAAAAAATAGATTGCAAGGTCAATGTATTAGATCAAAAGTAAAGTGGATAGAGGAAGGTGAAAAGCCATCAAAATATTTCATTAGCCTTGAATCGAGAAAATTTTCGAGCAAAATTATACCAAAAGTAGAAAAAGAAGATGGCTCCACTGTTTTTAATCAATTTGAAATACTAAATGAATTAAGAATGTTCTACGATAACCTGAAAACATTTACGATAAATTAAAGTTGTATGACATTCCCAAATTAAATAAATAAGAATCTGATCTTCTTGAAGGCCCATTAAATAAACTGGAAGTCTATAACTTTTTGAAGAATATGAAAAACGATAAAAGCCCAGGGCCTGATGGGTTTACAAGCGAATGTTTTAAATTCTTTAGGAACGACTTAGGCAGCTTTATAACAAAAGCCATAAACAATACTTACGAGTTAGGACACTTTACAGAATCAAATAAACTAGGTGTAATAACATGTTTACCAAAGGCAGGAAAACCAAAACAGTTCTTAAAAAACTGGCGCCTAATTAGCCTTTTTAATGTATTATATAAAGTTGCTTCAGGTTGCATTGCTAATAGAATAAAAACTGTATTATATAAATTAATTAATGAAGACCAAACTGGGTTTTTAAAAGGTAGATTTATTGGAGAAAATGTTAGAATGATATATGATATAATGCAATATACTGAACAAAATCAGATCCCCGGCCTTCTAATGTTAATCGATTCTGAAAAAGCTTTTGATACTATCTCTTGGAAATTTATATACCAAACACTGGACTTCTTTAATTTTGGGATTTCAATCAAAAACTGGATCCAAACTTTTTATAGTGATATTAAATCTTGTGTTATACAAAATGGAATTGCCTCTGATTATTTTTTTCCTCAAAGAGGATGTAGACAGGGTGACCCAATTTCCCCATATCTTTTTCTGCTATGTGCTGAGGTTCTAGGGATTTTGATTCGAAATAATAAAGAAATTCGGGGAATTGAAATTGATGGTGTAGAATACAAACTTTAGCAATATGCTGACGACACTTCAATAATATTTGATGGATCACCTCAGTCCATGGATGGTATTTTAAGAGAACTTGATTATTTTGCATGCATATCTGGTCTAAAAACTAATTTCTCCAAAACTAAAATGGTATGGATCGGAAGTAAAAAATTTTCAAAAGAAGTTTTCACCACTCGCGATGGAAGCTTGACTGGAACAACCCCACTTTTGATCTACTCGGTGTTAAATTTTCTGTTAATTTGAATGAAATGGTAGAACTAAATTACCCATCAAAATCTTTGGAAGTAACCCGTTTGATAAAGCAATGGAAATTAAGAAATCTTACAACAGTTGGAAGATTGACTGTCATTAAAACTCTGATAATACCAAAACTTAACCACTTAATCCTAACTATACCAAAACCTAGTGTAGAATACCTTCAACAGTTTGAGAAAGAAATTTACATTTTTTTATGGGGAGGCAAGGTCCATAAGGTAAAGAAAAACATTATAATTCAAGACTACAGATATGGGGGATTAAAAATGATAGACTATATGGAATTTGTTTGTGCATTGAAATCTACATGGATAAGAAGACTTATCCACTCTAATACAAAGTGGGTAAAACTTTTTGAATCAGAATTAGGATTAAAAATAGAAACCCTATGGGAAAAAGGTTCAGACTTTATTACCAATATTAGCAATAAGATAAGTAACAAGTTTTGGAAAGAAGTTTTATTAGATTGGGTTAAAATTGTTATGTCTTATAGCCAAAATGACATAAAAGTACTTAATGAACATATATGGTTTAATCCTAATATTAATATTAATAACTCATCAATTTTTATTAAGAATTATTTCAACTGTGGTTATAAATTTATTAAAGATTTGATGACAGAAGAAGGCAATTTTATAAGCTTTGAAACTCTTGAAAAACTCAAATGTTAAGACCAATTTTCTAGAATATAGGAGTTTGAAAGGAGCAGTTTTTGAAAGATTAAAAGCCTTAAATAATAATAAGGTAGAATATGGACCATTTATTCCAAATTTTCTCAGTATTTTTTTACAAACAAAGCAAAGGATGTAAGGATATGTATTATGTACTCATCGATAGCAAAAAAGAATCAATTCGTTCAGTAAAGAAGTGGACAGAAAGTGGATTTGCTTTTACAGAAATAGAATGGAATAATATTTTTGAACTCCCATTTAAAACCTCGAAAGAATCCAAATTTCAATGGTTGCAATTCCAAATTTTACATAGAATTTTGCCAACAAATGAGTACCTTTTCAAACTCAATATAATTGATTCGCCAGCCTGCTCTTTCTGTAATCAAGATATAGAAACTATAGAACATTTATTTGTGGACTGTTTTCATGTCAAAGAAATATGGCTCTACTTTGAAGAATGGTTAAGAAGCATGTTTAATTTTATAATGACATTTGATAAAAAAAACTATACTTTTTGGTAAATTTAAAAACAGAAATATGTATAGACTTCAAAACATATTGATTCTTACAGTAAAACAATTTTTTTTTGCCAGTAAGTATAAGAATGTCCCAAACCTCTCGACGCTCATGTTAAAACAAACAGTCACTGATAGAATACATATTGAGAAACTACTGTTGTTGAAGAATTGTAAATTTGCTGAGTATGAAAAGTATTGGCAAACTATTTGCGATTTATTATAAAATGTGATTATAATAGCTGCAAGGAAATTGTAAGCAAATAATGACAAAAAATATGTCTACTTTTATGTATCCTCTTGCATATGTATGAGTTTTTGATAGATAGTGTTCCCCTCTCTTTCTCCACCCTCTTTCACCCCCCCCCCCACCTCATAACTAAAAATACTCCAACTTTCATGGGTGATAAAAGCAAGTTTTCAAGATTGTTTGTGCATATATATGTTTGTCTGTCAGTGTATACACCTGTCAGTACATGTGCTTTTTTATGTGACTGTGTTTATATTATACTTATATTCTAAATCTCAAATGAAGTGAATATGTGAATGTGTATGCACTGTAAACTAAACATATAAGAAGATGTAAATAACTTGTACATGAAAGTTAGAATGAAAAAAAACAATTAAAAAAAAAAAAAAGTTTTGTTAATTGATTCAATAATGGATAAGGATTTGAAAACTGATAGAGGAAATTCGGACTGGAATATTTATAAAAATAGTCACTGAAAACGTATTGCTTTGTATCTATTTAGTGCCACTGCCATTCATAAACTATGTTTCATTTATAAAAGGGCTAAGCCATTTGTATTTTTTTATAATCAAGAAAATCTCAATCACAGCGTTAAAATTTAGTGATTTTTCTTTAATTTTCAAAACAATATTATATAACAAGCAATAGATAGTTTTTCATTATCATCAGTGGAATATTTTTTTCATTCTGAGTAAATCATTAAAACTAAAATAAACTTATCATTCGGTCAAAGAAAAAGGATACGTAAACAGTTAACATTTAGTTGCATGTTACAATAGTTTATGTATATGTACTTGTATATGACTATTGCATTCTTATTACCTGCTCTTTATTAAGGTTTATTTCTAGCATTGCAGTTTTTGAATTAGTCAGAAAGCAATCGTATGGATTTCTAAATCATTTATGAAATAAAACTTGGGTTATGGTAACATTCGCACATGGGCTAGAAAAAAAGCACCCAAGAACATTTTTTCTCCCCCAAAACTATACAAACGTGGCTACACTCATATAGTTTTACAAGAATAAATTTAAATAGGTTTTAAAAATATTTCTTGTTTTTTCGTATACAGACGATAGAAACTTTAAAGAGAACGTATATTCACTGAAATCCAAATTTAGAATAATTGCATAATTGTCGCCCTGTTAAAATTGATTTGCTATCAACAGGGGAATAATTTTCCTGATAAACGAAATGTAACAAATTTATTTTCATCTTATTTTGCATTAAAATAAAATACTTTTAGAATTCTCACAGAATCCTTTTCTTGCAGCAGCAAAATTCAAATTTTAGAAATGCATCTCGTACTGTTTTAAATTTTGCAAAAAATATTATTTAGTTAGCTGACACGTACCGGCTTACTTAAAAAGGAATGGACAATTAAGGTAAGTAGAAATTTGTTAAATAAAACAAAATTCAACGAGATAATGATATAAAATGATTAGACCTCGAAAGTTCTTCCTTTTATCCAGAATGGTTTTGATGTATGTTGGGCTGCTCCTGATAGCAGGCCTATTCACAAACATTTGTAGTTCTGCTGAAGATTTAGAAAAAGGAATCTGCGATCGGTACTCGTAAATTTGTTGTATTCTTTGTAAAATAAAATTGTTCACATTCCTTCTGTTAGAATTTTTTTAAAATTTAGATTGCTTGTGAAATGAGCAATGCTGTTTTTTAGAATTATTCCACAGTGCTGTACAGATTTTGTTTACAACGATACTTTAAATCAGTGCATTGGTAAGTACATGCATATACATTGTTTTCTTAATATCCTTAAAGTGTCAATGTGTAAAATAAACGCTGTACTATTTTTACTGTTCAAACAGTGTAGGTTTTGTTAGTGGTTTGCAAATATCATATATATAGCTTTTACTTGGTTATTAAATTTGATATGGGACAAAAACGAAGATCGAAGTACTGACCACGTATTAACCCTATAAGCCTTACTAAAAACATCTTTAACAAAAGTATCACATAGAGAATAGATAAAAGAAATGATGTCTTAATACTCTGCGGATGTGACGGCTTGATATTGATGGGAAATTTGCTCTAGGTGGCTGCATTTGGCCAGTACTAGTATTCTTCTGCCATATAAAATTTTACCCAAAATCTCAATTTTTTTCATTCCAGCTTGTGTCGGAAGATTTGGTACAAATTGCAGTCAAAGTTGTCCCCAGGGGTACTATGGAATACGGTGTAGTCAAACCTGTTCCTGTAATATCACCCTGTGTGATAATGTGTTAGGATGTTCGGAAGCTGCATCGGGTAAGTGGGTTTGAATTAGGTGCCGGGTTGAAAGCAACACGTATTTAAAAGATATCAAATGAATAATTTATAGATTTGGACGAAAACGGGAGATCATCGTTAGGACTGTTTCAACAGCTTGCGTTGTCTGGTCTAGCAATCGTCATATTTGTGCTGATGATAATAATTTTGAGAGTTATTTACGGGTAAGAAAGAACTTTTTAATCGTTCAAATGAAATTTTAAATGTCTTAAAATTTACAATAAAAAAGTACATCCGTGGGTTCACCCTCTAGTATTGCATTAATATTTTAATTGTCAGTTGCAGATTGCAATCAAACACCAGGATCAAATTTGGTGATGGCAATAGTACACGAAATGAAATGAGTTGTACGACAATACAAACTTTCTCTTTTTTACTTCTATCTCTATGTCTGTCTGCCTGTGTGTGTGTGTGTGTGTGTGTGTGTGTGTGTGTGTGTGTGTGTGTGTGTGTGTGTTTGTGTGTGTGTGTGTTTCTCATTATAACGTCCAACTCAGACGCTTTATCCATTTTGCCGTTGACATAATTTTAGATGAGGGCATGATGACCAGTTCCTTGGTTAGATACTCTGATGTTGGTCACCCAATGAAGCCACCAGAACTAGTTGTAGAACCCAATGACGTAATATACGTAAATACGATGATGCTTCAAAAATTAAATAACAAAAGGTAAGTGTGAAAACGTTGAAGACTGTTTGTAGCATTTTAATCATTCTATATGACTTTAGAAATCTAGATGTTTAACCTTCAGATCCCCCCCCCCTAAATTATAAAGATTGTAATAATATCTTGTAAGATTTGTTAACGTCAATAATATTACGACTTTTGTCTTTCTCATACTTTCATATTTATTAAGCTGTGATATTTGCGTGTTCGTGAACAATGACCTGTATTGCTGTATTGTTAATTTTTGCAGAGGACAGGATTGAAGCTGGTGATTTTTCCTGTGTGTATGACTAAAACTGAACTTACGTTCCGTAGGACCTATGAAGCTTAACATAACATACAATTTAATTAGCCTTCAATTTATTACATGTGTTCTGTTTTGCGTAAAAAGAAATAATTTTTTTTGGTGGAAATATGGTATTATGAAAATGTCATTATTATGTTAGTTTCATGATTGTGAGTTAGAATGTTGAAAAGTATTATACTGATTTAATTGAAATATAATTTACATCCAATTTATGTTCTTACTTTCTATTTAAAAATATATTGTTTATTATAAAGAGAAATGTTTTCCCACACTTAGCTACTACATGTAGTATGAAATTAAAGACTAACACAATAAAATGAAACCGCAATTAAACACTGTTGGTTCTAAAATTTTCAATTATGTTTTGCTGTAAATATAATATGATATTTAAAGGTAATCCTAGAGAAGTGCATTTATACTCATTTGAATATATTATATAAATATGAAGTTCAACTTCTATGTTTTCGTATGTTAAAATCATTACCTGAAAAGAGTGGATTTTTCGGGGTTTTTTTTTATTCGATAGAGAAATGCCGTCAACATCAACGTTAATGCAAACTTAAACTGTCCTGCATATTGCAGTATATAGCAATAGACAGCATTATACATGTTTACACCTGGAATTTTAAATGATAAAGCCCAATTTATTAACATGTAACATTACAGATAATGCGGATACACACCGGATTTAAACCGTTATGAACTGTAAATTATAACAAATGTAACAACGTGTGGTCCAAAATCAACATTATAAACAGCAAGAACAACACGAATATCAGATTGATATTTTAATCAATATTTCGATATCACTTGAATCCCAAGCAATACACAATGGAGCAAAATCCAAAATGTTTGAACTTACAAAGTTCGATTACCGGCATATGGTATTTTACATAAGCAATAATAACACTTGTTTGTATCAAGTTTTAAACATGTACTAGGTTATACATTTGTGAAACCGTTAACAAATAAATGATTGTCAGTTTTAATTATGTTTAATATTGTAGATGCAGGCAAGTCTTCTCTGTTTGGGTATATATTTTCACAGGTTATTCTCGTCAACAAACATTTAAGACAATAATTGAACTAAATAATGATTTGTTTTTTCTTATATTCAATTTTTCATCATCGCTTACTACGTTCTCAAACAAGACGAATCAAGACACCTTTGAAATAATGTCTAATTCGAAGATTATAAAAGTCAACAATAATAAGAGAAAGCGTGACCACTTAACTCTTCTTTTCAAAAAATAAAGAACATTGCACCGTATATGGTTGAAGGGTTTTGTTGAATCATATCTTTGTTACTGCTGACGCACAGAGGGAGAGGGGTTGTAACTTAAAATCTTAGTTGTACCCTTTATGATGATTCAATTATACAATTATGAGAAGGTACATATGCATATATTTATACTATTTAGCATCTTAAAAGTGCGGAGAGATTCATTGTCTCAATATATGAAACATAAAAACACGAATCTGTAATGTGAATATTTCGTAGAGTGTTGCGGCATTGCCAAGCAATATTCTCTCAATTTCCTTGCCAGATTTTTAGAGTTTAAGTTCCATCAATGATTTTATGAGAAGTATATCATTAAAACATGTAGACAAAATCATACCTGGTTACGTCACAAGGACATATTATTCAATGAATGTAAAAGTTGATTGGTTTGGCGCATAGTTATGCAATTAAAAATTCGTAAACTAATTAGATATTATGTATACACTGTCCCAAGATATCCTCTTTTTACCGTTTGCTTAATTACGTGATAGCTATGTATACCTCAATAATTCAATGATGTACATTAAAAAGTATAAACGATTTCCAAGATCTTTTGTTGAAACGACCCGTATAGCTTGTCAGATTTCGATACATGGCTAAAAATTGTGATTTCTAACGGGATTTTGTAAAGCAGCGGACCCGGATAATAACGTTGAAATATTACGCAGGGTATTTCAAATGACTTTTGAATGGGGAAAGGATGTGAACATTCCCTATTGTAAATCTCCATAAGAAATTTGTTTCGTTCCTATGATTTTTTTTCGAGTGAAAGATGATAATGTGTCAATGAAGATATCTTTAAAAAATTCCATTTTATCGATTTCAATTGCTTTACTTTCTCAAATATGTCTATTTTTATCGAAAATGTGCAGCAGGAATATCTTGGGATAGACTATAACACGAAATAGATTATTAAATAACTACTCAAAATTTCTACACAAAGATCTATTTGATAAAAAACAACAACAACAAAAACCAGATACTAGCCTCTGCATTTTCCTTGCATTTCTTGTCAAAATTTAATAATAAACTCTTACCAATTGAGTTGCTAACATTGTTGCACTTATATCATCAGCGTTTGGAATAATATTGGTCATTATGTATATTATGTGCGCTATACCTCTTTGTACACTCTTGTGACTGATGCCCTTGAGCCAGAGCCGTTTATCGAATGTCTTTTACTTTTCGGAGTTGTAAAGAATAATGACGTCATAATATGACATCATAGTGAATATATGCACTTAAATGTATCATCAAACACGTGCATAGGATAAACTCCACAAAATACATTGGTATGAATGAAACACTTCATCCATGCATTTGAAGTAGGTCATTTGCAGGAAATTGCCCCTATGCAGCCTTACTTACCCGCTAAGGTGGCAGGGGACAGTTTTTTTGATACAATTCATTGTAGCCAAGGGATGCATGTCTTCGGAACTCTGTAACTAGAATTTCCTCAGTTCCCATTCAGCACAAATACCCTTAATTCACTCTTTATAAGGCCAATCACCAATTTCTGAAGAAAATTATTAGTCAAAACCTGTAAAATTCTCTACATACTGTTTTTTATGAGATTTTGACCCTTTCATATTTTGCTAATTTTTCATGATTTGTCATCTTTTTAGACCTCCCCCAGCTAATTCCCTGCAGAGGGTTGACCTTCCGTACCGCGTGCATGTTGCACTATCACATGTCAGAAACTTACCGGTGTATAGTTTACAATGTCCCATCCACCTACTTTTCGTGTTATTTTACCTCCCGTCTGTAACTTGCAATTTCACTGTGTAAAGTCAGCACAACAGTCATAGCCGCAGGTTTCGCATTTTACTTCTGATTCTCATGTACCTAACATAAGGGGCCTACATATTGCATATCAATTTCAACAACAGACACCCCTCTAACTAATGATAATCATTAAAAATCATGTCATGAATTTTAGCAACACTCATAAGCCTTCAAGTACAGCAACTCTCAATTTTACAAAAATATTGACGGGTACTTTATTCGAAACTGTCCCTTGATACCTTTAACATACACTAACATTCTCTGAAAAGTCATCTTGTCTTAAAATTAAAAGGCTTATGCTATTCTGAGAAAAAATACACCACATTTTGACAATTCCATTGAGGTTTAAGAAAAATATGGCCATTTAAGTGAACCCACCATTTCCACTTTCCTCTATTTAACACAGATTCATAGGGCTCTCCATAAATAAAGCATCTTTACCTAATCTTTTAGAGGTCAACTTTTGTTCAACCTCCTTAAATAAGAAACCTTATTCAATACTACATACATTTGCTTGATATTATCATGAAAAAAGCATCACATCACTTGGAAATCCTTCTACATGTATACCCTCCCCCTATCTTTTGATTTTCAAAAGAAGTATTAGTTTGAACACTTTAACCTAATATTATGAAACTTGTGGCAATTCCCTTGAGTCATTTCTCACACATATTTGAAAACAACCATCACTGATATTTAAAATTGATCTTTTTTGGTAAATGGATGATTTGTAGCATTTTTATGCACAAAAAGTCATGTCACCCTACATGTGATTTCTTGTTTTCATGAAAAACTAAGCCTATAATCATATTTAGTGGATATCTTACATATTCTGGTTTCTAGTCTCCTTTTAACTTTGCTAAATTAGTAAGACCTACAAGTTTGATGTGTGCGTTTAATTAAAATGAAATTCAAACACACCCGGGTACCTGGGGGCGGATGAGAATTCCATGAAAAATGTTCAAATTTTACATGTTTTTCTACATTTTTGATGCATATATACAATAAAAGGGTAAAAATATGTTGTTTTTTATTCATTTCAAGAGTAATTATCATAGCAGATGTTTTTTCAAGGTCAAATATACATTTACATATCCTCCATGTAATGATAATGGAGTCCATTGGAAAGAGGGTGTGGCTTTTTCAATTCTGTAAATACATCTTTAATACCATTTTTTAATGGGAAGGAGCAAAAACTTTAGTTTTTTGACATATTGTATACTTTGATAACTGCATTTGTCTACATGTAAAGTTCATTTGAAATAAAAATATGCTATTTTAAAAAAATTGGGTGATATAAGTCAGGTGGCTTAATGTTATTTCATAAAATCAGACAGCAAAATGGCTGCAAATTCATAAATTTAATGATTTATTTGATAAAAACTATTTAAAGTATTTATTCTTATCTCAGTAATTAACTTAAGCCTATTAATTGTCATCAGGGTATGAAATACCTACTTTCTAAGCCAATTTACTCTAGTGGTAGTCATTCTAGACATTTAAGAGGGAGTTACTCCCCTTGAATATTTTAGCTAATAAATCATGTTATGACATCTATAGCCAAGAAAATCATCCATCTTCACAAAATGTATTACTTATGGTACAAAATCCACCCAAAATTACAGTTAAAGGAGAAATATGAAAATACCATGTAGTCTTGAAGGTGGCAGGGGACAGTTTTTTTTTATACAATTCATTGTAGCCAAGGGATGCATGTCTTCGGAACTCTGTAACTAGAATTTCCTCAGTTCCCATTCAGCACAAATACCCTTAATTCACTCTTTATAAGGCCAATCACCAATTTCTGAAGAAAATTATTAGTCAAAACCTGTAAAATTCTCTACATACTGTTTTTTATGAGATTTTGACCCTTTCATATTTTGCTAATTTTTCATGATTTGTCATCTTTTTAGACCTCCCCCAGCTAATTCCCTGCAGAGGGTTGACCTTCCGTACCGCGTGCATGTTGCACTATCACATGTCAGAAACTTACCGGTGTATAGTTTACAATGTCCTATCCACCTACTTTTCGTGTTATTTTACCTCCCGTCTGTAACTTGCAATTTCACTGTGTAAAGTCAGAACAACAGTCATAGCCGCAGGTTTAGCATTTTACTTCTGATTCTCCTGTACCTAACATAAGGGGCCTACATATTGCATATCAATTTCAACAACAGACACCCCTCTAACTAATGATAATCATTAAAAATCATGTCATGAATTTTAGCAACACTCATAAGCCTTCAAGTACAGCAACTCTCAATTTTACAAAAATATTGACGGGTACTTTATTCGAAACTGTCCCTTGCTACCTAAGGCTATTCCTTTAAGTAATTTTCTGAACAGGTGCAGGACGCTTATTTTTAAGTAGGCTTGGTAAATAAAAAAAAATATCTGTTAAGGTAAAGGTTTTCCCTCATTTATTGTCGTCAACAAATGTATCAACACATTTCCAGACAACAATTGAATGAATTATTCGTTTATTTTGTAAAAGGACGAGTGCACTTATGGGCCCCTGTAAAATTAAAAAAAAAATAAAGATTCAAATTAAGCCCATTTTTGTTTAGCTAACATCACCTATTGATATCTAATCCATAAGAATCAGCAAGTTTTAGCGCTGAATTTACTGATTATAAAAAGCACGAAGCTTTACAACATAGTAAGGGTCAGCCGTCATTCGTGGTTTTGTATAGTCAATCGAGGACGGGCATTCATTTCAAAGCTTTTGTTTACTGTCAGCCTTACCGAGTACAAACTTGTGGAAAAGACAAAATATGCATTATGCATTTAGAAAACTACTGTGAAAACAAGAAGTTTGTACTACAATAGGCTGGTACCTAAAAAATGAAAAATGTATGAAAATTTCGAGGTTTTTCCTATAGCAAGCGATTACCTGTGTGACCCATGTTTGAACTCACGCATGGAATAAATAATTTCAAACAATCACGTGGGTTCTATCCAGGTAGGTGCTCACTGTAAAACATTGACACGTTTTAAATCAACTTTGTATGGTAAGGAAAGTTTGTTGAAAGATCACTATGGTAATATGCAACTTCAAACTTTATTCGAGTTTTGTTCAGATGTAAAATAATGCATAAAGAATTATAATATTTCAGCAAACGCGCCAATTGATCTACCAAGAGAATAATGCTAATTTAAATGTCTTCTCTTTCTGATTTAAATAGACACAATTCAAGTAGGTTCGGTTCGATTTTTCCGGATTTAGATTATTTACAAGCATTTAAAAATCTGGAATATTTTGTAGGCTAATTTAGGTAAATTTAGGCGTGCATATAAATCAAAAATATCCATCCATTATCTATTACGAAAAAACACAATTTGTTGATATTTTCTACATAAAAACAGCACTTAAAAAGGGCCCATTCTCTATAGCTTAAGCGCACTTGTTCTTTGATATGATTTAATCATCGAACAATGATTATTTAAACAGGACGGAACTATACAGCTTTGAAAATATTGTCAGGTTCTAAGAGTCCATAAGTCAATAAAACTGATATACAGAGAAATCACTAAACTATTCCTTTTATTTTCATGATGAAGACAATTTCAATCTATGCTTTTACATGCCTTTGTGGAATGATCTTTGTCACTGCTAACGAACAAGGGAATAAAAGTTGCAACTATAGAACGTATGTACAAATCCAGCTAATATATAATTCTTTTACCTTTTTAAAATGTAAGAATACATACTATAAAAGTGATCACTGGCTTTGTTTCTTTTTAGATTTCTCACAACGTGTTGTAGCAATGATGAATTACTTAATATCCATAATGATGATTATACAATTAGAAAAATATGCGAAGGTTTGTTTGCATACATTTCAGCTATATATTAGATAGCACTGATAAATTTATTGTCTAAATATTAAGATTTGTTTATCATAGAGAAACAAGAAATCTCTGGCTAAATTAAATATGCTTTTCATTGTTTTTTCTTTTATTGTAGCCTGTATCGGATATCCATGTAGAAAATGTCCCTGGGGATATTATGGAGAGCAGTGTAATGAAACATGTACTTGTAGTACTGAGCTATGCCACGATGTGTTAGGATGCGTAACAGCTGGTGAACAATTGCATGAAATATTTTAGATATGATCATTTTATTAACCTACATAGAAATCAATATCTTTCAATTGGTTAAAATTTTATTTTCTTATCAAAGATTTCGTTTCTTTTATAATTTGTATTCGTACAGTTAACATAATACAAACGGTTTTGATTTTTGCAAACATTTTTCTAAATCATTTTTTGAGAGGCAGTTTGGTTGTTTATTTATTTCAGCATTTTCGTTTTACTGAGACTTACTTACATCGAACTGGGATTATTGCACAGCGTCTTGAATAATTAAGTGAAGGAATACTTTGTATCATCACAAAACGTTGATACGTCTAATCCATTATAGATATTAATTTTCAAATGTTTTGAGTTTTGAAAATATTACTTTTTGATTTTAAGATCCCGCTTTTCAGCAGTATGTTAGAAACAGTTCATACAACATAATCATACTTCTTGAAGAATACTTTGTTAAAAAAAATGTTGCATAATTTATTCATTTTTCCAGAGGACACTTCAACATCTGTAAATGAAAAAAACACAGGTACATTTTTATCAAAAGTATCTTTCTTAAAAAATACATTCTCTTACATTTGCTTTACTCTATTTTTAGCGCCTTCTTCGTTCATTTATTCATTTTACATGTAAACAAATTTAACGTGTTATTGCTTTCCTCATATTTTTGTAAAAACTTTCTAAACTGCATCCAAAGTGAAAAATGACGAACTGTTAACCATCTCTAAAAAAACAGAAAGCGAAATACGAATTTAAAGCAGAGCAACAGGGACCTCTAAAAAGAGAGAGGTTGGATCAGGTGCCTAGGAGGAGTAAGCATCCCCTGCCGACCGGTCGCACTCGCCGTGTTCTCATGGTCACGATAATGAAAAACGGAAAAACCGTAGTCAGTCCGGTATATAAATAATGTTGAACAAGTATGAAAAACGGCAGTCAGCATGTGTCCTAATGAAACATTGTACTTGCTGACAAGGTCAATGTATCGACTCGATAGAACTTGCGTAAAGATGATTTTAATCGAGGTTCTTGATATTCTTGTTCCAACAACCCGTTTGTAAGAAGCATGACTCGTTTAATGAACTGATTGTATGCACAACATGCTCTTGCATAACGAATAAACTGTTGAACACTAACCCAATAAACAGGTGATGATTGTATATTGCTACATACGTAAGGGAAGTTGACGGTAAAAAAAATAAAATTATCACGTTTATCATAAAGTTTTGTTGTTAGGTTATCATTAACGTCTTTTTCTAGTAAAACATCCCGATATGAAACAGGTGTTTGGGATCTATGGTATCTTTTATTTCAAGCTCACTGGTATATATTGAGATGACATAAGAGTGAAAGTAACAGTTGGTAATGAATAAAATATCATCAGTATATATATATATATATATATATATATATATATATATATATATATATATATATATGTATATGTGTGTGTGTGTGTGTGTGTGTGTGTGTGTGTGTGTGTGTGGAGATGTAGGCCACGGCTTTTCTTGCACAGGCTTTTCCATGTTTGGAATCCAGTATAAATATAGTAAATAAAATTCATTTTATTTATGGGAATATTAAAGATATCCAAAACTGATTTATGATTTTGAAGTATTTCCTGTTATGAGTGTAAAATTACCATACGTAGAATTGAAACCCAGTTATTTTAAAACGCAATTAATATAATGTGCCTTGCAAACAAATACAATGTTGTTACATGCCTTGTCTCACAGAGACCAGTACATACTGATCGTGTAATCTATCTAGTTTTCTCACTTCTATTTTATTGAAAACAGAGGGTAGAGGGTTTTCATGTGGCCATTAACTGAAAAAAGAACTTTGAGGACTATATGAAATTGTTAAGCTAAATAAATAAAGGAAATAACGCCCGTGAAATATGATTTACTTATCAATCAAAAGAAGAACGACATAAGATGTGTATTCGGAAACCGAGTATTTGTTTTTAGGTTTTGCTCCTTTCTGTTTTTATGTAATTAAGGAAACATTTCGGCTGCAGGTTTTTGTACTTTATAAATAACGTTTTCATTTATAATCAAGTTGTAGATTTGCAAAAATACAGTCGAAAACGTTTAGGAATAATTTTGAAAATTTCTTTGTTTGCATCAATATTCATCATAATTTTGCTGTTGGCCGTCCTTCTAAGAGTAGTTTACAGGTAAGCTAAATTTTACTTAAATTACAATACTTGCTCAATAGTAATGATTGTATGATTAAACTCATCTTTTCATTAAGTATTATTACATAAAAACAATATGAATGATAAATTACAGAGCGAGAAAAAATAGCACACGATACCCAGAAGAAGTCTCCACTGAAAGAAGTGCATCAAATGGTTTGTTATGTTTCTTTTCTTTCATCATATTCCTGTTTTTATCGTTATAATAAATTTTCAAAGGTTTTGTATATTTTGCCATTTAATTTCAGTAGAAGACATTACTAGAGATTCACCAGTAATATATGTTGCCGTCGTGCGTCCTAACAGGAAACCGGTCAGGAGTGTGGAGCAAAGCGACCGAATGTACGGAAATACGCTAAATCCGCAAACGTCAGATCAAGAGAGGTAACAAAATACAGAGACGTGCCTTGTTTCATTTGATTATTTACCTTTTGCAAAGATGAAATTGGCAATTGCTATCATAACTTACCTAAAATAACTATGTAGGAATAAGCCAAGGGGGGTGATTACACAGAATAGGTCATGTTATCGACACCTTTGAAACACATCATTCTATTAAGTTTCATGTGCACTTTTGTTAGGAATTAAATAATGTCAATATATTGAACAAAAACGGTTTTAAATCATTTACTATCGGATATGCCAAAGTGTGGATTTATGTACTTGGATGAGCAATTTCAAACGGTTAAAAGGCATTTGTTTTCAGTAAAGTTTTAAAGTTTAAGAAGCATTGAACAAGCTCAATGTATTGCTTGTACCATGTAAAAGACGCCATGATATATTCCTTTAAAGTGTGAAATATGTTTAAATAAGAATCTGAAAACCATTGTTTTACTGTTTTCACTTTTTAATGCATATTTGACAGGGACACCAATGCGAAATGCTTTGATATCAATATCAGTAATAATCCAGAAGGTGGTAAAGTATTTATTATCCTAATCAGAAAAAACTAAACAATTCAATTATTTATTTTATAAGTAAAAGTTTATGAGAAACTCTAGCTGCTATTCTTACGAATGCATATATGATTTTGTAATAGAGGGTCTGAAAATTGGTTCTTCCACAATCTACTCCTTAGTGAGAAATCCCGACAGGACATTATCACAGGATTTAGGACAGAGCGACCAGGCGTATGGGAACATGACAACGCGTATGTAGGCACATTGAGGCGTACATCATTTAAAGAGACAAACACTTTATTTATATAAATATAGATATAGATGTACGTTACACAACTCCTGAACGATATGTTATATTTAATAACTTACTGTTTAGACTTTCATGAATGTAATTTTTTATCACATCTGTTTGTACATATTGATAATGTCAGAAGTGTAATGAGGTATTTTGAGAACATTCTGATAGAATCTAAGAAACGCAATATAAAGGTGTATTAAGAATAACAATCTATGTGCTGCTTATAAAACTAACAAATGAATTATTCTGTAGAACATTATGTCTGGATTCGTCCTATATTTTTTTTTCTTTTTTCCAGCTGGATGTGATATATTCGAAGAAATAATATTTTAGGACCATTTACTACTTTCGAAATCGATAGAACATAACATTACCTTTTGCTAAATTACTTATCTTGGACTAGTTCTAAATGCTTATATTGTCCAAATATTGTTAACTACTGGTTTGAATTAATATGATATTACGCTTTTCATAAATCGATTTTCCTTTCTTTTCTTCTCTTTTTTTTTTCTTTGAACAAAACATATTAAATAAATATTAATCAATTAACCACTGGGAATAAGATATGTATGTGAAAAACGTCTTGTCTAATTATATTTTCGTAAACATTACAGTATACAAGTGAATTAGCATTTTTATTGTTTGCATCTTTAGAACATTTATTATGTCTTGTAAGATTTAAAAATACGTAAGCTATATTGCGTATCTCTCTATTTTTAATGAAGTGGCAAAAAACTCGTAAAAAAGTCTCGTTCACAGTGAGGACCCCATGCTATCTTCACTTTGAAAATTAACTATATAAAATTTTGTTTATTTCACTGCAATTTCACGGCTATTCTAGAACTTTTCACCGCTGTGGAAACAGATCCTGGGCTGCATTTTACAAAAGTACTTACGACAAAATCGTAAATATTTACAGCTTCATAAATGATCTTTAATGAACAAAATTGACATAAAACCATTTGTTTACAAATATTTCAATTCCTATAATTATATGTTTGAGTCATAAGAATAAATCATTGATTAGCTGGTGATTAATTAGCATTCATTAATCTGGTCGTGAGTCGTAAGTTATTTTGTAAAACGCAGCCCTGGTGTGTTAGGGTCTTATTAAATTCAGGCTATTAGAGTTAAGCTATGATTAATATTCTCAAACATGAAAAAATGACAATAATAAAATAGGTATTGCATACTATAGGTTCCTTACATTACACGAGTAATTGATTTTGCGATTCAAATGTTTTTCATCAAATATCGAGAATATAAACACAAACCCGTGACCAGTTGCGAGTAATGTTTTATCACATCGTTCAACATTCCTCTTTTTGCTTCGTACTATTGTGATAGAAATGTTTAATAGAAAAACCACTTGCAATGTTCTTTGGTATTTTTGAATGTATACAAGTTGCAATGTCAACTAGGAAATTACTTGTACCAATATACACATGTCGATACTACTCATACATATACTACACTTTTGAGCAAAGTCTAACAGCTTGGAATTACATGCAATCATGAATTTCAAAGTTTGCTGATGTATACTGTTCGAAAGCACCTTAAAAGTATCAATTTCTGCAAAAATATATTTATTTATTATTTATCATTATTATAAAAATTACTCTAAATATGCGTATGATGTACAATCAAAATACATGATTAATATAAGTGGTAATAAACAGACATGATATAAGATCAAAACAGTGAAAACAATTACCTTTCTTTAATTTTTTTCACAGATATCAATAAAATGGTAACAGTGGCGATTATAGAAAGCTAATTTAAACATATGAGTCTAAAGTGACTTAAAAAAAACCCCGCACAGATGTTGTTCGTGCCTTGGATTTACAGTGCAAATTGTTTTACAGTGCAGCAGCACAATTAACATTAAACCACTAATATCTCCATATTAGTTTTGTAAGGTCTTGTTTGTATAATATTAACATCCTGTGAAGCGACTTAAAAACAGTCACAAGAAACTTATACTGGATTCGAAATTCCACCGACAGCCAATGAAGAGACATAAGCACAAGGGTAATATGGTCATGTTACTTTGTCCTTGTTATAAACCTGCCCACTGTTTTTTTTTTTATTCTTTGCTGTCTATATAGAAAACTCGAGCTCAACGTATAGAGCAATGTATTTACGGAATTTTGTCTAGGGGTAAAGCGTGAACACTCTTTAAAGCTGAACACCGCTCGTAAATAGGAACCGTCACACAGGTACCTGGTATATAAACCCTTCGATTTCGTTACACCCGATTGCACATCTGAAACTCGTGGCCGACGTGTAGTGTTCCTTTCGTTGTCTTTGGATTTTTATGCATTTAATTGTTATTTATGTGCACATTATGTCTGTAAATAATGCAATGACCAGTTCATTTGATGTTAGTACTCTCCTGGTTTGAAAAAAGTGCGTAAAACTTGACAATTTCATCGCGACTGAGTAACATGGCGAGGCAAGATGTACGTCCACACAGATGAGACCTCTACAGCGATATACTTTGAACTGTTAAGAGGTCTTTGGCTTATATAGGGGTGTAGGAAGAGCGGTGCTGAAAGAGAAATATGGCGGACAGTGCCTATTTACGAGCGGTGTTCAGCTTTAAGGTCTTGCACTGACTTGCAGGAATTTTTTTTTTCTTACTTGAATAAATCGTTTAGTACAATAAAGACTGTCAGTTATAATAATGTTTAATATTTCAGATACTGATATTCTTAATAATCCAAACATATTTAAGTGTAATGGTGCAAGATTTTTCTTAAGTATGCGTGTTAAAAAAATTAAATGTTTACACGATTAAGAGTCATTTTTTCGTCGATAAATGTGTTATGATATTCTTCAACAATAACTGTTCAATGAATCGGGTTTTTGGTATTATCTTATATTTATTAATGAAAAACAACGTGATCACACAGGACGGAACTAGAGAGCTTTGAAGTGTTTTCTAGTTCTAAGAGTCCAAAGGTCAACCAGGATGGTATAAAGGGAGACTACTCAACTTGTACTTCTTCTCAGAAATGAAGACTATCGCACTGTACGTGGTTGTGGGTTTTAGTGGAATCATCTTTCTTACTGCTGACGAACAAGGAGATGCGGGTTGTGATTATAGAACGTATGTATAATATCTACCTATATATGTTGTTGATTTTTCACTTGTCATTCACAATTACGAATGTTAATAAAAAGTTCACGTGGCTTTTTCTTTTTTAGATTTCTATCAACGTGTTGTAGTATTGATACTTACAGTATTCACAGTAGTGTTACAATTAATAGAATATGCAAAGGTATGTATGCCCCCTATATAGATATAATATGCCGAGAGATAAAAATCCAGTATAATACAATATTTCATATAATGTTTTACATATAGAGACCTGATATCTTTGGTAATATACAATTTGTTTTGTTCTAGCCTGTATTGGACGTTCCTGTATTCCAAAGTGTCCCCGGGGATATTATGGAGAACAGTGTGATGAAATCTGTACTTGTGATGCTGCTGCATGTGACGATGTGTCAGGATGCGTAACAACTGGTAAAAATTCATGTGATATGTGTTCTACTTTAAAAAAATGACATTTCTTTTGCATTGACAAAATATCTATTTATTGGGGAAGGGTCTAGTGAATCGCAAACAATCATTGTTTTATGTGTTTTTGATTAGGATTCCTCGTCATTAGATTATTAGTATCTATTTATTTGCAATATTTCCCTTTCAATTTCTTTGTCCATACGACCTTTACTGTGAATATCATGCAGAAAGTTTTAATATTTGCAAACAATATTTTATCTGTTTTTCTAAGGAACTACACACAGTTTTACAGCCAGCGACCAGTTTAGACATTTTTTATTATCTACACTGTTGTCATATTTTCTGTAATGCATTGAGTCTTGTTTAACTGAATGAAATTGTTATTGGTGTTTTTGATCATTTTTGATATTTACAATTCTAAACAGAAGAACAATTTATGATTAAAAAATTCAACATAAACGTAACTTTACAATTAAGATGAAATTTTGATTTTAATTTACAATTTTAATTGATTTTAATTTACAATTTTGATGCAGATTCACACACACACACACACACACACACACACACACACACACACACACACACACACATACTTGTAAACACATGAAACTCACTACACAAGACTTTACACCAGTAAGTCACTACACTGCTTTCTAAGCATCCTAATGAAAATTTTGGAACAAATTTGTAGAAGAGGGACTTCTCTTATGATTCAGCGGGGTCAATTACCCTTTAAATCTTTATATTTAAAGTTTGAATTTTCACCTGAATTCCACTACATTTGACCACGTGACTCTTCAATGACACACGCGATTCTCACTACGTTTTCAGTGTTGAGATACACACATGAAACCGACTACTACATACTCATTTCATTTATTTCACCTCAATGAGGACTTAATGCACATATTACTATATGTACTTTGAGTACATGACTATTGAAACACCTGTCCAAAATGTGTAGTTGAAAGTGCATGCAGCCAGCAGCTAATCTTTTCTTGCATCAAATGGAATTGTTTTTAAAACATATTATGGACACTTGGGACCAAGAAATTTATGTGCTATATCAATTGGCCAGGGGAAGCATGCATAGACACAATTGATCCTTTTAGGCAAAGCTTTATTTTGAAAATTAATGACATGACAACTACATTAATTAAATTTTATTTTCAAAAGGTTCAGAACAGATGCATTTAAAAAAATAAGAATGAAAAAAATATTTCTTTGCAAAGAAAGAGACATGATTGGGAAATCTCATTACTCAATACTGAATTATCATAATATGCATTACCGGTATACAAAAAAACATACATGTATTTCATTTCATATCAAGCACATGTTAATAATTACTGTGATTTTAATGATCTAAAATTGCAGTGAAGCAAAAATTCAATCCAAACTTTTCCATAAAAGCATTTATGATTCACTTAGTACAGTTTGACCAAGGCAATCCCTAGTTTGGAACAGTAAAAGATACAAAACATGTGCAAGAATTCTTTCAATGTTAATATATACATTTGTTTAAAAAATGCAGTGCATAAAAACACTTGCATACACAAACATTGTTTTTGAAAGTGATTCAAGAAATAATATACTGTATTTGAAGCACATACGGTATGAAAAGTTATAAGAAACCCTTGTTAATATTTTCAATAAATGACATAACAAGTACATTTACCAATTATTGAATCTAATTTCATTTTAAAACTGTAACGTCTTTTCATAAAAATTAATAATCAAGGAATATGTATTTCCAAAAAGACAGACAAGATTGGCAAACATCCTCAATAACCAGTACATAAGAAAATACATGTGCATGCATTTCATTTGATATCAAACTCTTGATCAAAGTTTTTTCATATCAGTAAACAATTGATAACCAATAACAGAAGTGAAGTACAAACTTATACAATCATGATTCACTTACGGTATGATCAAGGCAGTCATTACTTCAGTACAGTAAAAAATACAAAACATATGCAAAATTCTTTTAATGTTACTAAGTTAAATGCAATCAGTGATAGAATACATATGCAGTGGATTGAAAAAATGTATGCGTAACCAAAACTGGTTTTGCAAGTGATTACAAGAAATAACATTTTATATGAAAGAGGGCATCTCTAATAGGCATTTAAGAAATACCAAATACATGTACACATTTTTTCAAAGAACAAATGAAATGAAACATGAACAAGCAATAACAGTTTGTATTAAAACAGAAAATTTTAAGGCCTAGAACTAGAACAATCATGACGTCATAATTGATTTGATGAATCTTTTTTTTTGTACTTTACGACTTTAAAGAAGTTCTGTAGAAAATCAAAGTTTCTAATTGAATTACGGGGAAAAAAACCCTGATACTTATATTCAAATTGACATTATTCTGAAGGGGAGGACAAGAGTTTATTTGATGCCGTTTTAGGAGTGCCTGCAAGCATACTATACATATTTCATTAGTCATAAAAAGGACAAAACTACAAGATTTTTTACTTCCTTCCTTCACATTATATTCAAATTGACACTTAAAAACATGATTTTTCATTGTGTTTATTACAAGATTAAGCTCTAGTTCACCCTCTCAATGTTATTGTTATAAAGCATCATTGAAAAAAAATTATATCCTGAAATTCATAAACCTGTAGTCATCTTTAATTTACTAGATCTTGACCTTCGATCCTCACAAACTAAATTTACCATTAAGTTTTTCAAAATTACATGACTGACAAATTACATTTTATCAACTAGTTTTTTGTTTTCACGTTTTTGAGTTGTAATTAAATTTTTTACTGCAAATTTGATCTGCTTCCATGGAAATTTTGCCAAGCATGACTCCTTTTTCATTGCATTAAGACACTCCAACTGACAAGGAGTCTTCCCTTGAATAATGTTCCTTCTGAATAGCTTCTTCAGGGCACCTTTCTCAGTAGGTGTCCAGTGGTGCCTGGGAGTTGGTGCTGAAACCAAAAAAACACAAGCACTTGTCAATTGAAAATATATATTGCAGAATGTGTTTCAAAAGTAAAAGAACTTAAAAATTTCAGATACATGTACTTTATTGACATTTGAAATAGAAAATAAACAAAAAGAAATTGGGTAGTGAAGAATCCTTTACACAAATTTCATGACTTTTAATCTTAGATTTATATTCTATAAGAAGAAAATGCATATCATTTCAAATGTCATTCTGCAACTCCTACACTTAGCAGTTACTGTACATGAGAGCCTAACTAAAATATTGTTCCTCTTATAAGAATGAGACTGGACTTTACACTGTTAACAGTTAACTCAAATACCTTTAGGGGTTGGCTTCATTGTGTTCTTTAAAGGCTTTGGTTGACATACAAAGGAACTACAACCTACAACAAAATTATAAACTACCTAAAACCAAGAAAGCTTACTACAAAATACACACAAATAACTATCTTTTGACAAAACTAGCTTAATAATCAAATGTAAAAGTGTTACAGATATGAAATATATGTTAAAGATATTTGATGGTATGGATTTAATGTTTTTATCATCAAAAACATATGCTAATGCTACAGAGCACATGGCATTAGGCCAGTAAGCGCAAGGTCTCTGGTTCAAACCTTGCTGTGGTCACTTGATGTTGTGCACTTAGAAAAGGCATTTTATCTACATTGTCTCAGTCCATCCAGCTGAAATAGGGTACCGCCTTACGCTGGGGGTTAATCTGAGATGGACCCGTGTCCCAACCAGGGGGAGTCAATGACTCTCATCCGCTTAGCACTACTGAAACCGGGATAAGCACCGGCTCTATGTGCCTTAATGGCACCGAGAAGGATTTAACTATCTAAAATGCTACAGAGCATGAGCACTTTGTCAAACATTGCCCCCAAAACTGAAAAAGTCTCATACATGCCTGATCTTCAATGTTCTTTTAGTCTGAAAGTGGTCATTAACAAAATTTGAAGAACTTATCCTATCTATTTAACACCCTTTGTAAAAAAAATTGACCTTTTCCTAAATTCACACCGAACCTTACTGTGAAAGTTAAAGCATTTAGTTATTTTCATTGGGACAAGTCATAACAAAACAGACATAACAATTAACATATTATATATATATTTATAGATACAAATATATATAAAAACAGTTATTTATTCAAAAGGATAGAATCATGTTTCATCGTCAGGTACAAATTATCAGATCAAACGTTTAATCTGATGATCTGCACTTTAAACTGTAGGTTTGTCATTGAAAGCAAGATTATTGCCTTTCCTTGATAGCTGAGATGTCCGCACATATACATTTATAAGATTTGTTACTCATTAGAATATGTAACTTACTCTTTCTAGTACTAGATAAGGTATTATTAGAAATCTCCTCCTCCTCCTCTTCCTCCTCCTCCTCTACAGTTCCTTCACTCTCTGATTCACTCTCCGAGTCAACTTTTTCTACAATACATATACAATTTTCTTTAGCGTCACAAAATTAAATAATTTGAAAAGGAAAACTGAGGAATAGGGAAAAATCTAAAAAAAAAATCAAAATCAAAATACCTTGGTCAGGAAACTCAATCGCATCGAAGTCCATTCCTCGATACTTTTCTATGGTACCATTGTTTATACTGTGGAGAAGTTTTGAAACTTTAGCTACTTGCAGAGCACTTTCAGGAAGTCTATAAAATTCTCTGTGAACCCTAATGTTGTGGCCCTGAAAAGTTGCTAAAATGTCTTGTGATGTTTCACTCAGATTTAAAACCTGCGCTAAAGTAGCTAACTGTTTCCTTAACTTTGTTGAGTTGACAGAACTTGGATTTTTCAATCCTGCTTCTTTAGAATATCTCCGTATAGCATCGGTACCTCTAAAAGGTTTTGTATGGGATCCTGGCCTTGAGAAGAGATACGGCTGTGTGACATTAGCCTTTTCTCTCATACTGATGAGGATATTAATTGATTCTTTCATAGTTTCTGTGAACAAAACAGGCACTTTCCTCCCTCGCTTACCCTTTATTTCCACTCTGAGGTGTGAATGGCATAGAGTCTTTTCAAATGCATTGAGTGTACTTAACACAACATTATCCGGTTTCCCACTGCCAGTTTTGATAGCTTCTGAGAATGCTGACAATGTCATACGCTCTGCTTCCCCACTTCTTCTTCTGTTAAACAGTATTACTTGAGCAAGGCAAATTTGGGCTAACTCTGCATAGAGATGGGGATTGTCTTTGACTTCCAAGCACACCCTTTTTGCTTCTGTGTCCAAATAAATGTTCAGTTTTTTGACATCCTCAACAAGTGGTATAAGCATTGGTTTGTTATATTAATTTTCTTCTCATGAAGCGATGACAAGGCCTGAGATGAAATAATATCAGTCCAGTCATTCTCATAGAGGGAAACAAAAGTATCTGCAATTTTAATTTTGTCATCATTATTTTCTTTCAATCCTTCAGACTTCAGAAAATTTGCACACTTCTGCAGGCTGTGTCCGAGTTTGAGAGCAAGAGAAGGAGTGCTGAAGGAATGAGTCTGCTCTGAATAGCCGGCAACTTCTCGTATACATTTCACCAAAATGGTCCAGTTTTTCGTAATTAACAGTTCGTCAACTGAGTTTACCGAGTACTTCCTGGAGCACTTAATCAATCGTCCAAGCTCTCTTAATTTCTGCGATATGTAGATATTCTTGTGTTCATCTTTTCCATGCTTTTCAAACATTCTGCAACCAAAGTCGATGATTCGTTTATCCGATATAACAACAAGTCTGATGTCATCATCCCTCATTACATTTAAAACCTTTTCTTCAAAAAATTTGTTGGAGGATACGTGTGGCAGAAGCAAACGTCCAAGTTTTACATGTTTTTGTTTTTCAGAATTAGGTGCTTTAGATCGTGCAGTGCATTGTGAGCTGTGCTTCCACAGCTCGCTTCTTTTGTACATCCCTTTGCAATTGTAACACGGAATGTAATCCTTGACTTCTACACTCTGAGAAGACTTTCTATACTTCGGTATAACAATACCATGGCCCTTTTCAAGTACAGCAAAATTATGCTGATAATCGCCTTTGTTCACAAGTTCCTCCCAGAGTTGTCGTCGTTGTTTGGATTTTTTTGGAAGTATTAAAATTTTTGCTACTTCCAAC
Source organism: Magallana angulata (assembly GCF_025612915.1). NCBI lineage: Eukaryota > Metazoa > Mollusca > Bivalvia > Ostreida > Ostreidae > Magallana > Magallana angulata. The sequence goes on along the minus strand of NC_069116.1, from coordinate 1,704,081 downwards.
TCATTGGCGTGGACTAATGTGAGGTGCCTTGACATATTTGCTAAAATCTTTTCACAATAAAGACATGCATGTTTTTTATTGTCATAATTTCCTGCAGATGTCTTCCTTGCTTCTAAAACTGTAATCTTTTTTTGTTCTTGATTTAGCAGTGGAAATATCTTACTTATTTCATCATCGTGATCATTTTCACATTCACTGTCCTTTTCGCTATCACTGATATAAGGAGTCATAGAATCGATATTTTCGGTAGACATATCTGAAATTATGAAAGATAAGCAATGTAAAACATTTATTTGACAAGAAAGCATCAGTTCATTCAAAACTATGACTATAAGTAAGCATTGATAAAATTCAAGAATAGGACTGTAAGTTTTGACTGTGAATAAATGATTAATCAAAGCTGTATTACTTTTCTGATACTACTAAACTTACTGGTATTTATATAACTGATTGGTTGTAACATATACAAAGTTTAAATGTTTTATAACCTAAATATCCTGTATTACTATGAGCAACTGAACATCAGTGCTTATAGTAAATAAATATGCATCAAATACTTGACTTTCCCAAGAAGGATTGAAACAATATTTAAAAACTACTCAAAACTTTGATGTCAGCGGGACCACAGAAACACTTTGAGAGAACGAACTTGAATTATTCAAGAGTTCGGATTTTACCAGACTGCTTACAGGTTTTGAATTTAGTCTAAGTACATGTATTATGATTCGGCCGCCAATTTCAATGCTTATTAAACACAATTCTAAATTGTATTTTGAAGATGAATATACTAAACTTGACATTTTTAGAAGGGAATACAACAAAATTGACAATTTTCATATAACTTGAAAATGACCCAAAATTCATGTCTCGTCTTAAAATAATTATAACAATTTCATAGTGTCTCCAAATTATCATAAGATAGCAAATGTTAATAGAATGATCAGAAGTACATGTGCCACCTACATATACTCTAATTACTATTACATGGATCACAGCATTCACAGGTCTAGTGCATTAAAGGCATTCAATTGGTAATGCTTGTATACACACAGCCAGCTCTGGGGTATTGAGGGTAAATGATAATAGATTTATATAAAATGTGACTGCAATTTGACTTAACAGGATCAAGGGTTTTGAGAGAGAAAAAGTCAAAAAAAAACCTGTAAACCAACTTTTCTTTGCATTCGAGAAATATTTGCAACGTTAGCTGGAACCACATTGCTGTTAACATTTCTGGCAGCAGACAAGTTCTTGGCATCTGATCGTAGTGACAAAACATATGTGGATAAGGCTTGCGAAAATTAGCTGCTGTGAACCAGTTTATCTCAGGTTGATTTCCAAATAAAGTCATTGCAAATAAAAGTTGGTTTACAAAAAGAGTAATCTTGCTTAGTTATAAAACAGATAAAAATCTGGTGACATGCTTAACATTAATTTCTAACTTACCAAGATCATCAACTGAGTTTTCATCAAGACTACTCTCATCACCAGAGGGATGGTATGATTCATCATCATCATCATCGAAAGTATCATCATCATCATCGAACATATCATCAACATCCTCAACTTCTTCTTCACTTGAAAATGACTTCGTGCAAAAACTGGTACCTATACAAAATTGAATTTTTTTTTTTACCAAATAAGAATAAACTTTCTTACTATATAAAAATGATCTTAAATTCATATCTTATAAGTAAGTATTGTAAATTATATGTACCAGCATGTGGATCATCATTTTTAGTGTTGGCAACATCATGTGTACTGATCTCCTTTCCTGTTGACTTTTGCGATTCCTCCTCCTGCTCACTTGTCAAAGTATCTGAGTTAGAAAATTTACAAAAATTTATAATTCTATACTCTGATATCAAATACTATTAACAAGGCTGAAAATCCTTTTTCTTTTTCCTTTTGTCATAACTTACTAATTGCTCTTGAAATTGAAGCCTTCAGCTCTCTCTCTGGAAATAGAAAAAAAAACCACCTATGTATACAATACTACTAATTCACCGAGTACATGCATTAAATATTAGGCACATGTTCTATTCAACAAATTTACATGCATATTTATAAAACACAATTACATTTAAAAACATTACCTTTTTTCTTTTTTGCATTTGAATCTTTCTTCACTGCAGCTCCTTTGTTACATTCAACAAAATCTCTGTCCACAAGGTCATGGTCACTTCCAAAAGCTACAATTATATCTATATTTTAAAATCATTTATATAAAAATTAATATTCTCATGACATTTACACACACACAAATGAAACAAGTATGCTTCTGCATGGAACAGGAAGACTCTGCATGTCTTCAACAAAATGAAGGTATCCCCACATGAAGCATGGATACTCACTACATGTGTACTATCAGAGCAAATTCTGTTTAAGCATTAAATTCCCACCGTTATCTGCCCTCTTTCTGTTGGAAATCCTTTTGACATCTGCATTATGTTCATCTCCATGATGTATTTGTATCTGTGTTAGATCACTTGCTTCTGTTACAAACAAAACTTTATCATGAGTTTGAAGAGAGAAATTGGGAAACTCACTACATACACACTGTTCATATCTTATAAGTAAGTATTGTAAATTATATGTACCAGCATGTGGATCATCATTTTTAGTGTTGGCAACATCATGTGTACTGATCTCCTTTCCTGTTGACTTTTGCGATTCCTCCTCCTGCTCACTTGTCAAAGTATCTGAGTTAGAAAATTTACAAAAATTTATAATTCTATACTCTGATATCAAATACTATTAACAAGGCTGAAAATCCTTTTTCTTTTTCCTTTTGTCATAACTTACTAATTGCTCTTGAAATTGAAGCCTTCAGCTCTCTCTCTGGAAATAGAAAAAAAAACCACCTATGTATACAATACTACTAATTCACCGAGTACATGCATTAAATATTAGGCACATGTTCTATTCAACAAATTTACATGCATATTTATAAAACACAATTACATTTAAAAACATTACCTTTTTTCTTTTTTGCATTTGAATCTTTCTTCACTGCAGCTCCTTTGTTACATTCAACAAAATCTCTGTCCACAAGGTCATGGTCACTTCCAAAAGCTACAATTATATCTATATTTTAAAATCATTTATATAAAAATTAATATTCTCATGACATTTACACACACACAAATGAAACAAGTATGCTTCTGCATGGAACAGGAAGACTCTGCATGTCTTCAACAAAATGAAGGTATCCCCACATGAAGCATGGATACTCACTACATGTGTACTATCAGAGCAAATTCTGTTTAAGCATTAAATTCCCACCGTTATCTGCCCTCTTTCTGTTGGAAATCCTTTTGACATCTGCATTATGTTCATCTCCATGATGTATTTGTATCTGTGTTAGATCACTTGCTTCTGTTACAAACAAAACTTTATCATGAGTTTGAAGAGAGAAATTGGGAAACTCACTACATACACACTGTACATGCATAATATGTATTTGAATTTCTATGTGTAAACCATAGGTACAAACTCACCATTCTCCTCATTGCTGTTTTTTTCCCCACTTTTTGTTTCATTTACACAAGAACCAATCCTGTCACATTGTTCTGCTGAAAACAAAAATCAAGTGAAACACAATTTCTCACTACATTAGCACAGTTTGCACTTGGAAAATAAGTCTACATAGATAGTTAGGTCAATTACAATCTCTCTTTTTTAGAAGATACCTGTTACTTAAGAGATAGGGTTTAACACACTTTAAAATATTACCGGTAATATGCAACTTGTTAAAATAGAAAAGTAATTCTTTCTGAACTAAGAATTAAAACATTCGAAATTACATTGCAACATGTAAGTTTATAATTGAAGAGAAATGCAAACATAATATTCATTAAATTAACTTGAATAAAGAAATATTAACAACTGATCCTCTGCAATTTTTATTAACTTTTAAAACTTTTTGGAAACTAATTGTTTGTATCAAAGACTCAGATTTACGTGTCAAATTTGAAGTAAGATTTTATATCACATAACCCAAAATTAAAAGTCTTTGGCTTAATGATGTTGTGATGATGTATTTGCGGTTTATGGGTACAAACTGCTGCTGACCCACTGATTTATTTTGCTCAGAACTTTATTTTTCAGATATTTTCATATATTTTTCAATTATAATGCAGATGGAAAATTTGCCATAAATTTTTTAAATAACTGATACCATACACAATTTTATATGTATAGTATACACTGTGTATATTGCGTATGTAGAACATATCATAATTAGGATGATGAGAATGCTATAAGCTGAGGATCATAGAACGTTTCTCAAAAAATGGAACGTACTGTGACTTCATTTTAATTCCTGGGGGTAAATGTTCATGGGAAGCCAAAATTTTCCTGGTAGGCGGGGGACGTACTTTGGTTGGTAGCAAGTTTGGGATAATTTTAATAAATATTAATCAAATGCTTGGAAATATGTTCATGAGGAGGTAAATTCATGGGCAAGGTTTACTCATAAAAGCCACAAACATTGGTCCCCCACAAACAATGATGATTCCACAGTATTGGAATTTTACAATTCTAAATGTAAATTGTTACAATTAACAGTCAATGCTCGAAAATATTACTATGTAGATGATTAAAATTATTTCATGCAGCATACCCTGTAAAATATTATACACTCAGTGTTAAATTAAATGAAAGTTCATGCATGCTTATTATCATTGTAGAAAAAATTTTTTAAAAAAGAGTTCTTGCATATCAAACTATATACTGCACATAAAATTATTCCTTTTCCCATTATTTTATAACACAACAAAACATTTATCTAACAAATAATATGGTTAATTTGCCACATACTTGCCGCCAAGGTAAGTTACTTTCCCCATAGTCATATCTCAGCTCTTCCCCTTTTAGTATGTCTCTATTGGCAAATAAGCAGAGTCTTGGCTGATTTTCCACCATTACAAGCTTCATTACACAGTTGTTTAAAATGTCACCAATTTCAGCATCATTTATATATTTGCCTATTCTGTCTGTATCTGTTGCATCAATACTTTGAAGAAAAAAATAAATTTAAATTTAAAAACAAAGAAGTCAAGGAAACATTCTTTCATGACATTAGATATTAATAATTAACTAATGACAATGCATCCTAAATAAAGATCATTAAAATTAAGTTAAGCAAAATATTAAAGTAATTCGATATAACTCACCATTTAAGACCATTCCACTTAAAGTAGAAGATGTAGCCTTGTTTTATTTTGCGATTTTTGTCTCTCTTATCAGCTTCTTTCGGAGAAATTCTTTCACCAACATACTCTTATAAAACACAATTACATTTAAAAACATTACCTTTTTTCTTTTTTGCATTTGAATCTTTCTTCACTGCAGCTCCTTTGTTACATTCAACAAAATCTCTGTCCACAAGGTCATGGTCACTTCCAAAAGCTACAATTATATCTATATTTTAAAATCATTTATATAAAAATTAATATTCTCATGACATTTACACACACACAAATGAAACAAGTATGCTTCTGCATGGAACAGGAAGACTCTGCATGTCTTCAACAAAATGAAGGTATCCCCACATGAAGCATGGATACTCACTACATGTGTACTATCAGAGCAAATTCTGTTTAAGCATTAAATTCCCACCGTTATCTGCCCTCTTTCTGTTGGAAATCCTTTTGACATCTGCATTATGTTCATCTCCATGATGTATTTGTATCTGTGTTAGATCACTTGCTTCTGTTACAAACAAAACTTTATCATGAGTTTGAAGAGAGAAATTGGGAAACTCACTACATACACACTGTTCATATCTTATAAGTAAGTATTGTAAATTATATGTACCAGCATGTGGATCATCATTTTTAGTGTTGGCAACATCATGTGTACTGATCTCCTTTCCTGTTGACTTTTGCGATTCCTCCTCCTGCTCACTTGTCAAAGTATCTGAGTTAGAAAATTTACAAAAATTTATAATTCTATACTCTGATATCAAATACTATTAACAAGGCTGAAAATCCTTTTTCTTTTTCCTTTTGTCATAACTTACTAATTGCTCTTGAAATTGAAGCCTTCAGCTCTCTCTCTGGAAATAGAAAAAAAAACCACCTATGTATACAATACTACTAATTCACCGAGTACATGCATTAAATATTAGGCACATGTTCTATTCAACAAATTTACATGCATATTTATAAAACACAATTACATTTAAAAACATTACCTTTTTTCTTTTTTGCATTTGAATCTTTCTTCACTGCAGCTCCTTTGTTACATTCAACAAAATCTCTGTCCACAAGGTCATGGTCACTTCCAAAAGCTACAATTATATCTATATTTTAAAATCATTTATATAAAAATTAATATTCTCATGACATTTACACACACACAAATGAAACAAGTATGCTTCTGCATGGAACAGGAAGACTCTGCATGTCTTCAACAAAATGAAGATATCCCCACATGAAGCATGGATACTCACTACATGTGTACTATCAGAGCAAATTCTGTTTAAGCATTAAATTCCCACCGTTATCTGCCCTCTTTCTGTTGGAAATCCTTTTGACATCTGCATTATGTTCATCTCCATGATGTATTTGTATCTGTGTTAGATCACTTGCTTCTGTTACAAACAAAACTTTATCATGAGTTTGAAGAGAGAAATTGGGAAACTCACTACATACACACTGTTCATATCTTATAAGTAAGTATTGTAAATTATATGTACCAGCATGTGGATCATCATTTTTAGTGTTGGCAACATCATGTGTACTGATCTCCTTTCCTGTTGACTTTTGCGATTCCTCCTCCTGCTCACTTGTCAAAGTATCTGAGTTAGAAAATTTACAAAAATTTATAATTCTATACTCTGATATCAAATACTATTAACAAGGCTGAAAATCTTTCTATTTTTTTTATTTCTTTTGTCATAACTCACTAATTGCTCTTGAAATTGAAGCCTTCAGCTCTCTCTCTGGAAATAGAAAAAAAAACCACCTATGTATACAATACTACTAATTCACCGAGTACATGCATTAAATATTAGGCACATGTTCTATTCAACAACTTTACATGCATATTTATAAAACACAATTACATTTAAAAACATTACCTTTTTTCTTTTTTGCATTTGAATCTTTCTTCACTGCAGCTCCTTTGTTACATTCAACAAAATCTCTGTCCACAAGGTCATGGTCACTTCCAAAAGCTACAATTATATCTATATTTTAAAATCATTTATATAAAAATTAATATTCTCATGACATTTACACACACACAAATGAAACAAGTATGCTTCTGCATGGAACAGGAAGACTCTGCATGTCTTCAACAAAATGAAGATATCCCCACATGAAGCATGGATACTCACTACATGTGTACTATCAGAGCAAATTCTGTTTAAGCATTAAATTCCCACCGTTATCTGCCCTCTTTCTGTTGGAAATCCTTTTGACATCTGCATTATGTTCATCTCCATGATGTATTTGTATCTGTATTAGATCACTTGCTTCTGTTACAAACAAAACTTTATCATGAGTTTGAAGAGAGAAATTGGGAAACTCACTACATACACACTGTTCATATCTTATAAGTAAGTATTGTAAATTATATGTACCAGCATGTGGATCATCATTTTTAGTGTTGGCAACATCATGTGTACTGATCTCCTTTCCTGTTGACTTTTGCGATTCCTCCTCCTGCTCACTTGTCAAAGTATCTGAGTTAGAAAATTTACAAAAATTTATAATTCTATACTCTGATATCAAATACTATTAACAAGGCTGAAAATCCTTTTTCTTTTTCCTTTTGTCATAACTTACTAATTGCTCTTGAAATTGAAGCCTTCAGCTCTCTCTCTGGAAATAGAAAAAAAAACATATGTATACAATACTACTAATTCACCAAGTACATGCATTAAATATTAGGCACATGTTCTATTCAACATCTATAAAACACAATTACATTTATAAACATTACCTTTTTTCTTTTTTGCATTTGAATCTTTCTCCACTGCAGCTCCTTTGTTACATTCAACAAAATCTCTGTCCACAAGGTCATGGTCACTTCCAAAAGCTACAATTATATCTATATTTTAAAATCATTTATATAAAAATTAATATTCTCATGACATTTACACACACACAAATGAAACAAGTATGCTTCTGCATGGAACAGGAAGACTCTGCATGTCTTCAACAAAATGAAGGTATCCCCACATGAAGCATGGATACTCACTACATGTGTACTATCAGAGCAAATTCTGTTTAAGCATTAAATTCCCACCGTTATCTGCCCTCTTTCTGTTGGAAATCCTTTTGACATCTGCATTATGTTCATCTCCATGATGTATTTGTATCTGTGTTAGATCACTTGCTTCTGTTACAAACAAAACTTTATCATGAGTTTGAAGAGAGAAATTGGGAAACTCACTACATACACACTGTACATGCATAATATGTATTTGAATTTCTATGTGTAAACCATAGGTACAAACTCACCATTCTCCTCATTGCTGTTTTTTTCCCCACTTTTTGTTTCATTTACACAAGAACCAATCCTGTCACATTGTTCTGCTGAAAACAAAAATCAAGTGAAACACAATTTCTCACTACATTAGCACAGTTTGCACTTGGAAAATAAGTCTACATAGATAGTTAGGTCAATTACAATCTCTCTTTTTTAGAAGATACCTGTTACTTAAGAGATAGGGTTTAACACACTTTAAAATATTACCGGTAATATGCAACTTGTTAAAATAGAAAAGTAATTCTTTCTGAACTAAGAATTAAAACATTCGAAATTACATTGCAACATGTAAGTTTATAATTGAAGAGAAATGCAAACATAATATTCATTAAATTAACTTGAATAAAGAAATATTAACAACTGATCCTCTGCAATTTTTATTAACTTTTAAAACTTTTTGGAAACTAATTGTTTGTATCAAAGACTCAGATTTACGTGTCAAATTTGAAGTAAGATTTTATATCACATAACCCAAAATTAAAAGTCTTTGGCTTAATGATGTTGTGATGATGTATTTGCGGTTTATGGGTACAAACTGCTGCTGACCCACTGATTTATTTTGCTCAGAACTTTATTTTTCAGATATTTTCATATATTTTTCAATTATAATGCAGATGGAAAATTTGCCATAAATTTTTTAAATAACTGATACCATACACAATTTTATATGTATAGTATACACTGTGTATATTGCGTATGTAGAACATATCATAATTAGGATGATGAGAATGCTATAAGCTGAGGATCATAGAACGTTTCTCAAAAAATGGAACGTACTGTGACTTCATTTTAATTCCTGGGGGTAAATGTTCATGGGAAGCCAAAATTTTCCTGGTAGGCGGGGGACGTACTTTGGTTGGTAGCAAGTTTGGGATAATTTTAATAAATATTAATCAAATGCTTGGAAATATGTTCATGAGGAGGTAAATTCATGGGCAAGGTTTACTCATAAAAGCCACAAACATTGGTCCCCCACAAACAATGATGATTCCACAGTATTGGAATTTTACAATTCTAAATGTAAATTGTTACAATTAACAGTCAATGCTCGAAAATATTACTATGTAGATGATTAAAATTATTTCATGCAGCATACCCTGTAAAATATTATACACTCAGTGTTAAATTAAATGAAAGTTCATGCATGCTTATTATCATTGTAGAAAAAATTTTTTAAAAAAGAGTTCTTGCATATCAAACTATATACTGCACATAAAATTATTCCTTTTCCCATTATTTTATAACACAACAAAACATTTATCTAACAAATAATATGGTTAATTTGCCACATACTTGCCGCCAAGGTAAGTTACTTTCCCCATAGTCATATCTCAGCTCTTCCCCTTTTAGTATGTCTCTATTGGCAAATAAGCAGAGTCTTGGCTGATTTTCCACCATTACAAGCTTCATTACACAGTTGTTTAAAATGTCACCAATTTCAGCATCATTTATATATTTGCCTATTCTGTCTGTATCTGTTGCATCAATACTTTGAAGAAAAAAATAAATTTAAATTTAAAAACAAAGAAGTCAAGGAAACATTCTTTCATGACATTAGATATTAATAATTAACTAATGACAATGCATCCTAAATAAAGATCATTAAAATTAAGTTAAGCAAAATATTAAAGTAATTCGATATAACTCACCATTTAAGACCATTCCACTTAAAGTAGAAGATGTAGCCTTGTTTTATTTTGCGATTTTTGTCTCTCTTATCAGCTTCTTTCGGAGAAATTCTTTCACCAACATACTCTGTCAAAAAGCTGCCCTTCGCGAAGCTTTCTTTTGCAAAAACACCATATCCTTAACACAAAAAAAAAGCAGATAAATTAATCACATAAAAAAAAACAAGGTAATACATGTATCCAAAACTTATAGTGGGGTATTTTATGTATACTTATCAAGTACCCATAAAAACAAATGCTTCTTTATTTTATATCAATTAGTCCAATATATAGATAAAATGTATAATGCATTCATCGCCCTTGATCATACCAATTTCATGATTTCCTGGTAGAATTTCTGCTCTTTTTTAGCCAATTAATGTAAACGACAAAATAAGCATCTGAGAATTAGGAGTCTGTGCTAATAAGATTAACAAACAAATCTCTTCAAGCATGTTATATGAACAATTTCTTACAGCAAGTACAACTGTAGATTTCTAATTAAATGCGAGGAATTAATATCCATGTAAATTAACAAGAAGCACATCTCGCAAATTTTAAAATCTCGCTTTCACTTTTCGGACATCTGTAAACCATATGAAACAAAGATAAAAAAAATTTCATTCGCGATTTTATGGAAACCAGTTGAATTGCGGAATTAAGTACTCATGTAAAATAAAGAATCTACAGTAAATTTCAATGCTGTGATGTTCTAGCTCTAATAAAAAGTATCAGTCACAGGGTGTGGATGACCATTAAGTTAGCAACCTATCAATATTCAAACTGAGAGAGAGAGAGAGAGAGAGAGAGAGAGAGAGAGAGTTACAAAGCAAACGAGCTTGAACATAAAATAAAGAGACTTGGCGAGGCCAAGATTTTTTTTCTTTTCTTGAAAACTGTGCAGATATGATCAAATGCAGTGATGCTACTTGACACATCAAACACATTGTTAAGGACAAGATTTGCTGAGAAAATGAAGAAACAGACTAACCCCACATCACCCAAGTATAGATCTACAAAAGTATTTAGTAATAAAATCATAAAAGCATCAAAAAATAAAACTTGGTCACTTTCCATGAAGATTGTATAATTTTTTATCATATGTAACTTACCAATTCTGCTGTTGATAAATTTTACTTCTAAGTCATCCTTATCTAGTCCAGCACGGCACATGGTTTCTGCCTCGGCTTTTGGGCTCATCCGTTGTTTCTAGTACATGCGAGATCAATTTCAAGTTACAAATAAAAGATTTCTGAAAATGTTTTTTAAAAAAAGTCTTATTTGTTTAAGCTGAATTACCTTTAGACTCTGAATTCTTGCATCCAAGCTTCTTTTCAACTGATAGATGTAAATAGAAAAAAATGTATCTTGATTTACAAATTACATTAAGTGTCATACTTGATTTTATGGTCGTTAATGAATCTTTTTAAAACAATTCTCTCTATATCCAAATTTATCTTTAATTACCTGAACATTTTTTTCCTATCACAATAAAGCACTGAAAATACCGCTAATTGCTATTTAGCACTGAAACTAATTGTTTTCGATTGTTTTTGCCCTTCAACGTCACAAGTATTAACTTCTTTATTTATCTACCCTATGATCACTAGTGCAGTTTGCTTTTAGAGAATTTTGAAGAAAGGAGAAACAAAATTATTAACTTTTATATTTCGTGAACATGATAAAGTATTAAACAATTTGAAGTTAAATTGACTGCTAACTCTGATAGAATGTGGGCAAAAGTCAACCTCACTTGGGCAAAATTCAACATTTACTTAGGCAAAATTCAACTTTCACTTACAGCTATTTTCCCCCTTGAGTATGCTGCCATCTTTTTTCAAATTCGTTCCACACATGTATGTGATTTAGTTACATGAGCTGCAGAGAAAAGAATCAAGGAAGAGTCAAACCTACATATTACAGAGCATTATGAGTTGGACTGACCATTTCTGAAATTTAATTACTTCATATGTTATAAACACCATGAGGTATATGATAAATTCTGAATAAAACATTAATGCAGAAAAAAAACTGAATCCCCAAATTCTGATACCAGTATGTGTGCATGAATAAGAATTGAAACACACTGTCACAGTAGAATATTATACAAATATTGACTGGGGTTGAGGGCAACATTGGTTATATTAGCCCCCGAGGGACGAAATATTGCCCGACGCGAAGCGGAGGGCAATATTTTCGTACCAAGGGGGCAAATATAATCAATGTTGCCCGAAAACACAGTCAACATTTGTTTTGTTATATGAAGAAACAAACTAAAATTAAAGAAAGTAATTGAAAACAGATCGCCGTAATTTTCTCAGCTTAACAAAGAATTCACGAATTCAATTTTGTGCAAAGTTCATTTCCAAAATATCCTCAGCATCAAACGGTCACTGGTGATATTCCGCCGACCGTAAGAATAAACATACAGATATTCTACCTGATTTTACTTAACAGTAATTCGCAAATCCTTATATCCGTTATGATAACAAACCGTCGCATTGCGCGTCCGTTGTTTACTTGCCTTGACTGACTGTCTATTATGACGTCACCTTGTTTTTGAGTCGCGAAGAGTTATTTACGTCATCGTTTACGAATCAACAAATCAGAGGCAATTATTTGAAATAGAGGGAATGTTCTCTAGATATTATTCCTAGCCGGTCAATATCAAAAAAATATTGACCGGTCAATATTTTTCGGACGAGCTAATATTACAGTTATTGACTATTTGTCTATATAGAGTTATATAGTGAGAATATACTACTGAATATAACAATACATATTATTATGTCTCCTGTCAGTTTTTCGCTATATATTCAATTCTCATCAATTTCCGCATAGTATACAAAGGACTCAAGCAATTAAAATAAGTAATCTTTCCAAAAACACTTCATTATTGATGGTAATTTTAAAGTCTCTGATAAACTCTTGAACAAGTTGATTGAACATTTTTCAAAGAAATTCTACACGAGAATCACAAAAACGTTTTTTCTAAATGATGCTTGATAAAGAATGTACAAGAAAAAAATTCAATGAGATTTCATCTGCTAAACATTTCGAGTTTTCTCGGTAAGGTCAAACGTCTCTCATTTCTTGAAAAGAACATAAACCTTTGTTGACTTTTTATTGTACAACAACTTGTTGAAACTTGTTGAATAAATAGACAATCAAATCAATTGATTAATTTGAAGAAAAAAACCAAACGCTTGCTTTTCCGTTGATTATTTTTAGGGACTACGGTTAGTCAACACTCAAACGTCACAGCTTCTTATAGCAAAGCACGTCAGTATATTCAACAGTCGGCATAATAATAACAATAGTGCAGTGTTGTGCATGTACTATGCCTAAATAGTAGTCAGGATTTGATACATAGTATCATAGTACTATGTATCAAACCCTGACTACTATTTAGGCATAGTACATGCACAACACAACACTATTATATAATTGAAGAGCAATTAAAGTAGTCTTTAGTATCTTAAGTGGGAAATAAAAGCTTGTGCTGCAGAGTTTTTTAAATCAGCCGCTCCCACCGGCAAAACTGGTAAATATTTCAAATGTCCGCTAATTTTTCTTATTTAATGAGGTCAGAATGTCCAGTAATATAAAATACTACTTTAAGACTTTAATGTCTTTACAAGCAGGATTCAAATGTTTGCAAACACTTTCAATTGACCAGATCAAATTTTACATGTATTGTAAGGGTAAGGCTAATTAATGAAATAATATTATATGAGATTCTTAATATATGGAACTGAAAGCTATAATTTCCAATTTATTTTACAGTCACGATTGACAAACTATGTTTAAATTTTAATAATAAAAATTGACAACAAATTTAGACCCTAATATATTTTATTGCTAAATTTATGTCATTTTGTTATGTTTTGTCAATTAGTGTGACCGAACTTCATAAACAACATGGCTCTTGTCAACCATGAGAACCAGTCTGACTTCCAATTTACGAAAAACTTAGACAGAATTTGAAATATTTGTTAAACAAATACAAGAAAAACAGAAACACACCTTGACCGTACCTTGATGAAACATCCTACCTGCGCATCAAGCATATAGTTTAATGGTACATGTAACACATATACACATGTATATGCGGGACGATTGACCCGTATATACGTCCCTGATTTTACATATGAAACATGACCTCATAATTAAGACAGAGAATGCAACGTTTAGTTTAACTTTTGCCTATAATTTGAGTAGGCATGCCAATCCTTAAATTCTGTCTGTTCCAAATCAAAAAAATCTGCGCATGATTTTGTCTGTCCTTCTGTGCATGAAAACTCACTGTAACTGATAAAAATATTAACAACTTGGTTGGTATGTAAACATTAAGAATATAGTCAGCATGTTCTGTCTGTTATGAACTGGGCAATACAATACTTTCAACATCAAGTATCTGGTCTACTGTGGCAAAACAAGTTGGATTTCAAAATAAAACCTGCGTATATCAGAGACACATTTAATATAGCATTTTTTCGGCCCTTCCACAGGTCCAGTACAATCACTAGATTTAGCTACGTAGCTTGATTTACCTACATAGCTTTATTTACCTTCCTGAAGTAGGTTTATTTAGCTACTCAATCATACTTTTGTCTTAAACTAGCATTTGTACTAACAGTCGCACAAAGGTGCAGCAGTCATTTTCAACTTTGAACTGATCTGAAAACAATTCATAAAAAAATCAGTCTTAAAACTGTTGCTCTTTTTGCGCAAATGCAGTCAAAGTTTTAAAAGTTTTGGGGCTATGTATAACTGTTTATGTGTTACCAAACAGCTATTTTCTAAATGGGACAACAAAGAAAAACAGTTCTGGTTAACATGATGATTAATTGGTAATAATTCAGCACAATATGAAGCAATCACACTTATCCATGCCTCATCGCACACAAGGTGTCATACAGTTAATCAAACAATAGAAATGCATGTTTTCCTTAAATCTGCTCAAACGCAGCGATGTTTTTACTATTTTTCCTGTGAGTTGCTTTTATAAACCTACACAGAACAAATATAGATTGACAGTTACTTGCGACTTTTTGTCTGTTTTACATAAAATGCAAAATTGCAGAAAGGTAGCTAAATAAACCTACTTTAGGTAGGTAAATTAAGCTATGTAGGTAAATCAAGCTACGTAGCTAAATCTAGTGATTGTACTGGACCTGTTCCAATTCGGTACCAATTGCGAGTCAAAACAAATCTGAGGGTATACTTCAATCTCGAAATGATTTAAAAATTTCCGAACGAGACTGCTTCGTATCTAACATGGCTTTCATAATGACTTAAATTTACCAGCAAAAAAAGGAAGAAACTTACGCTGTTTCTCAGATGTGGCGGCTTTGTAGGTTAAGTCCAAGGACGTGTCCTGAGAAGGTCAGATCGTTCTCTAAATGTTTCGATCCGGAAATAAAAAGACAATTCGTACATTATCATTAACACATCGCAAGATCTTGGGAACAACGCTTTTCATCTAATGAACCCCGGAAAATTGGAAGTTAAAACCTCATCGTAGAATTACCAATATTAGTCCCCAAATCCCCCTTCCCCTAAAAACAATTATATACAGTAAGTGATCATTAAAATTATACAGAATCTAATTGCATAGGCGTCGGCACCAGGCGGGGGTTTAGCCCCCCCCCCCCCCCCCCAACCCTTTTTTTTTTTCGAAGTTGGACATAACTATAAGGCACGTAGCATCAGGAAGGGACTCCCCCCCCCCCCCCCGTTTTTTTTTGTCTCGCAGCAAACATTATTTCTTCAATTTTTACAAATAAAAAAATTGAAGTATCACGAAGCTGCCCACCGCCCCACATTTTTTTGTAGCATGTAGGGAATTGAAATGAAATTATTAAGAGTGATACTGTAAATTATAGGGATATACTTAGCCTACCCTCCCTCCCCCTTCCACAGAATAGGAATTCCATGATTTTTTTTTTACTTTTTATTTAACCTGTTAAGAATTTTTAGGAGTTATAGGTATACTACGCCTACACCCCCCCCCCCCCCCAACACCGGATTAGGTATTTCATGATTTTAGGAAGCTGCCCATTTTTAGGGGCTTGTGAAGATTTCTGATTAAAAGTCTAAAGTCTAGCCCCCCCCCCCCCCTTTCAATTTGCTTCCGACGCCACTGATTTAGATTCAGTAATGTTGATAGCCCTTTCATTTATTTTTTTCTAATGGGACGCTCAACCGAGTATTACAGACGGAAACGCAAACCGTAAAAATTTGGTTTTCTATTGTACGATTTACACTTAACACTTAAAAAAAACCGATGACCTCGGTATGTTGTGAAAACACGCGGTCTTTCCTTGATTTAACTAAAGTTTAAATAAGGGTTAGAATCAGCTTCACCAGTTTAAAAAAAAAAATGACTACACTACACACGCTTCAACCGCACTTTTTCTGGCCAAGGCAGCATCCTCCACACAAAATTTCAATTTTTTCTTTATATTACCTGCCCTCCCGTCTTCTTTGTGGTTTTTTTTTGTGTGTTAGTTTGTGTGTTTTAGTCTTGTTGTTTTGTATTGTTTTGTTTTTCTTGTGCAGCTTATTGTTAACAACAACTCACTGGTTTTGGGTTTTTTTTTTTAATTTTGGTATTGTTGTTTTTTTTATTATTATTATTTCCCCAATGTCTTAGTTTATTTAAAAAAATGATTCAAAGTTGAGTAGCGATGGTAATACTGGACATTTTTGAGTTAAAATTGAATCAATCTGACAATAAGGAAGAATTTTTTTTAAACAATTGACTTTGTTTGCCGTTTACTTTTAATAGTGTGGCCGATTGTGGATGCAAAAAAGAAAGGACAGGGGCGTACAAGGTGTTGTATACCCCCCACCCCCTCCATCCCACGTGGAGCATTAAAGACGAACGATTCTAGTAAAAATATAATTTTTTGGCTTATAAGCATTGTTTATACAATAAATGTCGATCATTGTGTGAGTCAAAAATATGTTCTCATACTGTAAACACGACAAATATGGGTTTCCAAATTAAGCTGCACGGCATTTTATGCAAAAATCTTGATCATTTACTGTTCTAAATTGCAAATTTTAGGTATGGATGGGTTTTGACTCCATCCTAAAAGAATTTTTATTTAAAGGATATATTTTTTTTTTTATTAATGATATACTCAGTATTAAAATGGAGTCTAGACCCATAATGGGTTAAAATTCGTGATTTTCACCCAAAACATTCTGCGTTTGTTAAATCATTAATAACTGTCTAACAATCAAAGTTATTCACCGTTCCTGTAGTGTATCAACGTAGCTCAGTGAGATAGGCGGAGGCTTGTAGACTATCCTTATCGGAGGATAGTGTTCGAATCTTAGCCGACATTTTTTTTAATTTCTGTTGTTTCACATAAAACATTTTTCTTTATATTAGATTTTTTGAAAAACTATTTAATACACTCTAGATAACGATAAAAAATGCGTAATGCTCATGTTCTGTACACACAATGTCGCATAAAATAGCGCTAGCACAGATATGAGACCATGATGTTCATGTTCAGAAAATAAACTAATAAAACAAATGAGATAAGTACAAAGTATAAATATATATTTGTTAATTTGTCAGAGAATGATGTTTTATACTATACATGTACATTTTCAAATGTAAATTTCTTTTTATATGACTGTATGTATTTCAACATTCTTGGTGCGGGGGATTTGTCGGGCATTGTACGCTCTTGTCCTTTAAAACAATAGTCATTCATTACTGAACAGAGAGAGAGAGAGAGAGAGAGAGAGAGAGAGAGAGAGAGAGAGAGAGAGAGAGAGAGAGACGCATAATTTCATTTTATACATTTCAAATATTTTTTTTCTTTACATAGATAAATAAATCAACGTTATTTAAAATTGACGGTGACAAAAAAGTCCTATTAATACACCTGTCAATTAAAATTAACATATTCAGATCAGACCTGGACATTCATCACGTCCTGCTCATCAAAATACTATAATTTTGCTTGAACAAAATAGGAATGTTGTATATGTTTGCTATTTTTCAATATATACAAACAACATCATTAAACAAAGGAGAGAGAGAGAGAGAGAGAGAGAGAGAGAGAGAGAGAGAGAGAGTTAAAACAGACAGACAGGCAACAAGACAAAGAAAGATATGTATCATTATTAGACACACACCACAACAAGTCAATACACTTTTGATACTACATTGTTGACACACACAGCATAGTCACTACATTGCTGATACACACAGCAATGTCACTACATTGTTTATGTACACACAGCAATGTCACTACATTGTTGATACACACAGCATAGTCACTACATTACTGATACACACATCAATGTCACAACATTGTTCATGTACACACATCATAGTCACTACATTACTGATACACACAGCATAGTCACTACATTACTGATACACACAGCAATGTCACTACATTGTTTATGTACACACATCATAGTCACTACATTGTTGATACACACAGCATATCACTACATTACTGATACACACAGCAATGTCACTACATTGTTTATGTACACACATCATAGTCACTACATTGTTGATACACACAAAAAAGTCACTACGTTGTTGACACACACTATAGTCACTACATTGTTGATGCACACAGCAAAGTCACTACATTGTTGATACCGACATCAAGTCACAACACTGTTGATACATATTATAAAGAAAAAGTATTTACTTTAACTGCCTTTGTTGTGTGTGTTAAATGCTACACGCAGCTGATATAAACTTAATAGACTACCAACTTGTCCTACTTCTTAAAATAGCAAAAGTGTAATTAATGTACTGAGAGCTCTAATCACGTCAGCAAATATTCCCATACATGAGCATACTCTTGATACACCTCAGTCCTGTTTTGGGCCAATCTTATGTATATCAATTTTTCAAGTTATACTCAATATGCATTTATTGTCAAAATTGTTGAGAACTATATATGCATGATAGTAAGTAAATTCCAGATTAGCAAGGCGGGACAGAATTTTGAACATTTCTTCACGTATGCATGTTTTCTATATTAAAAATTATCATAGATATATTATAATAATATTAATCTATTATTTCCAATTTAACGTACATGTAAATATCATTAAATACGTAGGACTTAATCTAAAAAAAACAGTGATTGATATTTTATTTTTCCAAGAAGCACTTTGAATGTTTTAGAAAAAAAATTATTCTATCCTTCTGACTATGCGGGGCCACTAGGCTATCTGCCCTCTTTGCACCAGCTTTCTGTTCCATTATGCCTAGGGTGGGAATCGAACCCACATACATAGTCAAGGATTCATTATAAACAAGCAATGTGATAATGTTCAATAATGTAAGAAAGAATAAATTAGAGTGCAAATATTATAAAAAAAAAGATTAAAGGTTTATTTGAGTGAGTTATTATACTGACTTTTAAACGTTAAAATGAAAATTATGGGTTTCCACGTGGGGGTGTAAATTTTTTATTAATGAAGATTTCTTATATCTTATGATTGTTATATCATTGTAATACTGTCATTAAGGAGGAATTAGGATGCAAACATTGATCCTAAAAGATTTAGGAGTTTCATAAGTGTTTAACTATACTGATTTTGTAACTTAGAAATGAAAATTATGGGTTTCCTCATCGGGGTCAAACTTCATAATTATAGGATTTTTTCTTTAAATAATGGTGACATTTTCTTTGCAATAATGTAAGCAAGAATAAATTAGAGTGCAAATATTTTTTTTAAAAAAGTAAAGGTTTATTTGAGTGAGTTATTATACTGACTTTTAAACGTTAAAATGAAAACTATGGGTTTCCTCATTGGGGTGTAAATTTTTTATTAAAGAAGATTTCCTATAACTTATGTTTGTTATATCATTGTAATACTGTCATTAAGGAGGAATTAGGATGCAAACATTGATCCTAAAAGATTTAGGAGTTTCATAAGTGTTTAACTATACTGATTTTGTAACTTTGAAATGAAAATTATGGGTTTCCTCATGGGGGTCAAACTTCATAATTATAGGATTTTTTCTTTAAATAATGGTGACATTTTCTTTGCAATAATGTAAGAAAGAATAAATTAGAGAGCAAATATTAATCAAAAAAGATTTTAGATTTATTTGAGTGATTTACTATACTGACTTTTTAACGTTAAAATGAAAATGATGGGTTTCCTCGTTGGGGGGTAAATGTTTTATTAAAGAAGATTTCCTATAACTAATGATTGTTATATCATTGTAATACTGTCATTATGGAGGAATAAGTTTGCAAACATTGATCCTAAAAGATTTAGGAGTTTTATAAGTGTTTAACTATACTGATTTTGTAACTTTAAAAAGAAAATTATGGGTTTCCTCATGGGGGTCAAACTTCATAATTATAGGACTTTTTCTTTAAATAATGGTGACATTTTCTTTGCAATAATGTAAGAAAGAATAAATTAGAGTGCAAATATTAATCAAAAAAGATTTTAGATTTATTTTAGGGAACTACTATACTGACTTTTTAACGTTAAAATGAAAATTATGGGTTTCCACGTGGGGGTGTAAATTTTTTATTAATGAAGATTTCTTATATCTAATTATTGTTATATCATTGTAATACTGTCATTAAGGAGGAATTAGGATGCAAACATTGATCCTAAAAGATTTAGAAGTTTCATAAGTGTTTAACTATACTGATTTTGTAACTTAGAAATGAAAATTATGGGTTTCCTCATCGGGGTCAAACTTCATAATTATAGGATTTTTTCTTTAAATAATGGTGACATTTTCTTTGCAATAATGTAAGAAAGAATAAATTAGAGTGCAAATATTATTAAAAAAAAAAGTAAAGGTTTATTTGAGTGAGTTATTATACTGACTTTTAAACGTTAAAATGAAAACTATGGGTTTCCTCATTGGGGTGTAAATTTTTTTATTAAAGAAGATTTCCTATAACTTATGTTTGTTATATCATTGTAATACTGTCATTAAGGAGGAATTAGGATGCAAACATTGATCCTAAAAGATTTAGGAGTTTCATAAGTGTTTAACTATACTGATTTTGTAACTTTGAAATGAAAATTATGGGTTTCCTCATGGGGGTCAAACTTCATAATTATAGGATTTTTTCTTTAAATAATGGTGACATTTTCTTTGCAATAATGTAAGAAAGAATAAATTAGAGAGCAAATATTAATCAAACAAGATTTTAGATTTATTTGAGTGATTTACTATACTGACTTTTTAACGTTAAAATGAAAATGATGGGTTTCCTCGTTGGGGGGTAAATGTTTTATTAAAGAAGATTTCCTAGAACTAATGATTGTTATATCATTGTAATACTGTCATTATGGAGGAATAAGTTTGCAAACATTGATCCTAAAAGATTTAGGAGTTTCATAAGTGTTTAACTATACTGATTTTGTAACTTAGAAATGAAAATTATGGGTTTCCTCAATGGAGTCAAACTTAATAATTATGGGATTTTTCTTTAAATAATGGTGACATTTTTTTTTTGCAATAATGTTAGAAAGAATAAGTTAGAGTGCAAATATTAATCAAAAAAGATTTTAGATTTATTTGAGTGATTTACTATACTGACTTTTTAACGTTAAAATGAAAATGATGGGTTTCTACGTGGGGGTTTAAATTTTTTATTAATGAAGATTTCCTATAACTAATGTTTGTTATATCATTGTTATACTGTCATTAAGGAGAAATTAGGATGCAAACATTGATCTTAAAAGATTTAGGAGTTTCATAAATGTTTAACTATATTGATTTTGTAACTTTGAAATGAAAATTATGGGTTTCCTCATCGGGGTCAAACTTCATAATTAAAGGATTTTTGCTTTAATAAATGGTGACATTTCCTTTGCAACAATGTAAGAAAGAATAAATTAGAGTGCAAATATTATTCAAAAAAAAAGTAAAGGTTTATTTGAGTGAGTTATTATACTGACTTTTAAACGTTAAAATGAAAACTATGGGTTTCCTCATTGGGGTGTAAATTTTTTATTAAAGAAGATTTCCTATAACTATTGTTTGTTATATTATTGTAATACTGTCATTAAGGAGGAATTAGGATGCAAACATTGATCCTAGAAGATTTAGGAGTTTCATAACTGATTAACTATACTGATTTTGTAACTTTGAAATGAAAATTATGGGTTTCCTCATGGGGGTCAAACTTCATAATTATAGGATTTTTTCTTTAAATAATGGTGACATTTTCTTTGCAATAATGTAAGAAAGAATAAATTAGAGTGCAAATATTAATCAAAAAAGATTTTAGATTTATTTGAGTGATTTACTATACTGACTTTTTAACGTTAAAATGAAAATTATGGGTTTCCATGTGGGGGTGTAATTTTTTTATTAATGAAGATTTCCTATAACTAATGATTGTTATATCATTGTAATACTGTCATTAAGGATGAATAAGGATGCAAACATTGATCCTAACAGATTTAGGAGTTTCACAAGTGTTTATACACTGATTTTATAACATTAAATGAAAGTTATGGGTGTACTCAGGAGAGTCAAACTTCATAATTTTAGGATTTTCCCCCGGAATGAATGTTGATATTTTCTTTGTTTTTTGTGCAATGAATAAATAAACGAGGGTGTAAATATTAATCAAAAACATGTATGGGGTTTATACTAAGTGATTTACTATACTAATGCTTTATTGATAAGTTGAAAATTATGGATTTTCTAATAAGGATTTAAGCTTTTGATAAAAGAATTAGGGAAATATAAAGAAAAGGTACATACTATATAAACAATATGATAAACAATTTGCTGATTTCTTTTTGAATATTACAAAGTTACTCTACAATGAAAACCGCGAAAAATATATACTCAATTTTAAATGAAATGAAAGCGCATACTGTGCAGGGTGTAAATTTGAAAATAAGCAAATAAGTGTTTATTTTTTAATGATGGGGTGTTCTTTGTAAAGCATTAAGAGAGTATAATTAAAAGAATTTGCAGTTAAAGCCCTACTTTAGAAATATTGTGTATGCCCGTTTTCTTTTGCTTTCGATTAATTCATATGGTCTAGATTTGTATTGATCAAAGTTAATGTTAATTTCGTTTAATTTCTTCTTTAAATACAAGTATTTAAAGAATACAACACAAAAATTGTACAATTAAATCCTTTAAATTGTTCAAGAAACTCTAAAGGAGACGTATTTTTTAATTGAGCTGCATGCAATTTGTTGAAAAGTTTAGAGGAAATTCTAACTGTTCGCGATTTTATTAAAATTTTAATGATCTACCAAAACTATAACAAAATGAGTGTTTAATTAAAACACAAACGTTAATAAAAACGCTCACTGTATGATTACTCGAAGCTTAGCCTTGTAAAAATCTAAAACAAATACATCTCAACCAACAGATTTCAAGATCAGATTGAGCAAAAACATTTTTTCTTTACATACCAAAGGGATATATTGCTTTAACAGATATTCATAATAAACACAAGTAATAATACGTTTGAAAACCTATCAAAAGTGTCAACAGAATAATAAAACACATCATTTTTAACAAAAAACACTTACATTTTCATTTCCTTCAACCCGACCTTGTTTTGAGAGGAAGTTGAATTCGCGCATGCGCGAATAAGATCCAGGGGAAAGTGTGTAACTACCCCATTTTGACACGGTAAGTGTGTAACAAAAATCATGTGTAAACCGGAAAGTCACACTAAGCTATGTTTTATATTTTCTGGGTAAAGCAGGTCGAAAAATCCCGATTTACGGCGTTTTCAAACTCACTACACGGGTGCAAGTAGTGAGTTTTGAAAATGTAGTAAGTCGCACGTGTGTAACCTAGTACATGTAGTGAGTTTCGGGATTATGCAAACGCACACACACACACACACACACACACACACGCACACACACACACACACGGTTTCAAATTTGATTTTATCACATTGTTTTTTTCATTCTGACCACTTTATTTTACATATTGTATGTATTCTCACAACTACATTGAAAAAGAATCTAGTTCAGTGTCAACCATGACAAATACATGAAACATATGCTTAAATGAGTAATTTTCAGCAAATACGATTTTTGAAAATAATTCTGCATATATTTTGATACAAATGAGAGCACACCTCTAAGACTGTTTGCGTTGTCTGTATCAGTAACCAAGTGCTGAGGATAAATGTTTTTAAGAAATGCTTAAAGGTATGTACAGGCTAAATATTTTATCAAAACAAAATCTTTTTAACTATGTTTTCACTTAATTTAACTAACACAATCTTTTTAACAACCAAAAACATTTTATTTATTTCGTTTTTAGCAATGAAATAATACATTTATATTTTAATTTGCAGACTGAAAAAATGGACAATTTTTGATAATGTAAATAGAACAAGACCGAGTATAATTCATTCTCTCTCTCTCTCTCTCTCTCTCTCTCTCTCTCTCTCTCTCTCTCTCTCTCTCTCTCTCTCTCTCTCTCTCTCTCAAATCATGTCATTTACAATTAAGACGTTTAATCCATTTGTTTTTGACATTTTAAGATGAGGACACAAAGGTCAGATCTCTAGCAAACTTCCCTGATGTAGGACACCCAATTAGTGGACTAGAACATGGTGTTGAAAAAAAGGACACACAATTCGGGCAATTCAATGTTATCATTCCATTTTTATATTTTGAAAAATTAAGATTTTACCAGCGGGAAGTAATTTTAAATAGTATTAACTCTGTAATTATATCATATATTAATTGTTGATAACAATAATAAGACAGTCACAAACATAACATGTAAAATGTACCTCTCTTATTCTCAGAAAGTTATATTTCTTTAGTGTACAATTCGAAATATTCTTAACAATGACATTATTTTATTGCAGAGAACACTGTGATCTGTTTTAAGTCTGTGACCCAAACTTGACTCTAATAGGATGTGAAGAACAACTGTACTAAATGACCGATGATCTTTAAATTAAATGTTTAATGCTTTTATTGAAATATAATTAAAGTGCAAGTAATGTTCTCTCAATCTATTTAAATAAACGTACTCTATAATAAACAGAAAATTGTTCCAGCTAATTTTTTCTTTAAAAGATTGACAATGCATCGAACATAATACCAATTTAATAAACATTTTTTAACCAAAAATTAAGTGTTGTCTGTGCTAGAACTTATGATTATTATTTGTTTGTTGGAAAAAGTAGCTTCCACTTATTTGTTTCTTCTTTCTATGTCAAAATACTTACTACCATTAAAACCGGTTTAAGATAAAACTATATACTCTTTAATTTATTGAAATAAATGAAGAGTTCTAACTTGCTACATCTACAGAAATAGGAAAGCCAGGTATGAAATCAAATGACATGATTTATTCTTTCTTGAAAGTCAGATTGTTATGATCATTAATATACCAAGTCGGAATCGTTGATTTCAATATCAATATGTGGATTTAACAAAAAAAGGGTTTATTGATCATTTTTAAGAATTATATGACATATTTGTCACTTTCAAATCATTAAAATGAAAACCAACAAATACAAATATGAGTACAAACATCACAAGACACAACAGTTAAAATAAACTATACTGTTAACTTAATGAATGACAAGACTTTGACCCGTGCGTACACGGGTTGACACTGTATATGATATCGGACATAGTAATTTCACTACACTCTGCTTAGTTAGAATAATCTAACTGTGTCTCGGGACAGGCCTATACCAAAGTTAAATTGCCTCCCATATACTCGAAATGTAGCAAAAAATTGCAGAATCGCTCAGAAACAATTTTGGAGAAAATTAATGAAGCTACATTAAAAATAACAGTATAATTATTCATAATAAATCATTTTGATGCTGTAAATACCTTTCATCTAAAATTTAATTCATATTAATGAAGACTTCAACACTTACCCCAGCAACGTTTTTCACTCGCTTCGAGTTGACATTCGGAACTATCGGAATTTTTCATATTAATTGCACTGAGTTAGAGTTATCTCCCGTATTTCCTATGACAAACAGAATATATATATATATATATATATATATATATATATATATATATATATATATATATATATATATATATATATATATATATATGACAAATGGGCAATGTAAATTAACACCTTTTTGTAATATCGAGTTTATCCATGCAAATGTGATATTGGGGAAACAAAAACTAAAGAGCCTCCCGTGATTAAGCGTGAATGTAATGCGCATGCGCAAGATTGTAAAATCCGAAAAATCCATTTGATTTCCGGATTTTCAAAATAAATTTTCTTTGATTTTTAATTAGCGAAGCTTGTTTGAGAAAAAATAAAAACAAATTGGTAATCTTCACGTGCCAATAATGTTTAAAATATATGAAACAAATGACAGTACTATTCCAATTTCTCGGTACAAAAGCCCAAAAAATTCGAGTCTATATATTATTTTAATATAGTAATATAGATAGAAGTACCTAAAGAAAATATATTTAGTACAAATGTTTATTGTAAACAGACAATTGGTTTGAAGGAAAATAATGGACATCATTTCTTACAAATACTACAGTATAAATGCAGCACGGGAGTTAAGTGTAAAGTCATATCTTTCAAATCAGTTTTTGTAAACAGTGCTTAAAGAGACAGTACAGCTGAAAACATGTGTGAATAACTTCAGATTTACCTATTATATCGTTAGAAAATAAGAAATAACGTTGATTGTACTAGTTGAAATACTTAAAAATCCCTTTTATATACTTAATCAACGTAATTATGAGCTTCGAAATGTAAGGGTCGTACAAACCGGAATAATTTAATTCTGGTTGTAACGCGGCATTTGATTGGATAGAAAAATTTAGTTAAATTTGTATAACCTGGTTTGCACGTCACAAGACACGTCACAATGCACCGACGTAATAATTCACTTGACGTTACGTTTGAATTTTGAACAGATTTATATCATTTTTAAAAGTAAAACGGACTCAATTTGTACAGCAAATTCCAGAAAATTAAATTATAAGGAATGAACTCAATATCTACCCAAGTTATACTCGTATAACCTGGGTTGGAGCAATTTACGCTTTTTTATAATCCGCTTCGCGGATTATAAAGCGTAAATTGCCCCAACCCAGGTTATACGAGTATAACTTGGGTAGACATTGAGTTCATTTCTTAAATAATCTTATATCGTTTATTTGTACCACGTGGTCTTTGATTGACAGTTATTGACACGTGCTGAAAACTACAAGACCTTCCTTCGACTACGGTCATCATGGTATACGAGGTTAAAGGGACTCTCTTAACGGAACACATCCCCACTTACTCGATAATTTATAAATGGTTTACCAATTTCGGTTCATTTTAAAATGAACAGACATAAATACTAGTATGTCAAATATCCCCTCAAGGGGCCTCATTTGCAAAAATGGATTTATGTTGAAGCAATTCCTATGATAAACACGAAAAATACATGCTTACAAAATAATAATTGTGGTTATTTTAAACATTTGAACAATTATTACCTGGGAGTAGTAGAAAAGACATACTTTTATCAACAAACATGTCCAGGAGAATCTTCGCGAGCCCTGCATGTGTTTTGTTTACAGTAAATACGCATGCTTAGTAATATAGAGAGCTGAACCCCGTAACACGTTGCGATGTTAATATGTGATAGGTTATACGTAATTATTAATGGATCTGCGGCCACTTGTATATTTGAGGATAAGAATGTAAACGTTTCTCAGATTGAATTGTTTCTACCCGAAACTGGCCAAAAATGTTGCGAAAAGATATAAATCCTCAAATGTACAAGATACCCCTCCCCTTAAAATGCTTTACTTTGCTTACTAGAACTCAGTATTTTGAAATAGAATGATCATTGTTGACCTAAATTAAAAAAAAGTTATGAAAAAATGTAAATCTTAACTTTCTTTAAAATACAGAGATAATCTTTTTAAATATATAAAATAGGTTCAATCATATGACCACTCGTAATTCTATTCAAATTAATCTTTAAAGTGCCAAATTTTAGAGAATATATTAATTTGTTATTTATTCAAATTCAATTTTTGTTTTTCAATTAAAAAAAATAATTTAGTTCAATAAAAAAATGATAGATTTAATGTTGTAAAATATTTTAGAACTGAAACTCAATCAGAATTTATTATTCAGTAACATTTAATGTAGTTGACTGTGCAAGAAGGCGTATAAACTGATTGTTTAACCAGACTTGCTGTCGTCGATAAATGTATTACAACATTATAAAAACAATCTGTATAATTTTTATTTTTTAGTAATTAATAATGGAACATTGTGTGAATAAACATGATGGAACTACACAGCTTTCAAGTGTTGTCTGGTTAAAGCAGTCCAAAAGTCAACAAGAATGATATAAAGGGAAACTACTCAACTTTTCCTTCTTTTCAGAAATGAAGACCATTGCACTGTACGTGGTTGTGGGTTTTAGTGGAATCATCTTTGTTACTGCTGACAGACAGGGAGATTTGGGGTGTGACTATAGAGCGTATGTACCATATTTATCTACATATGTTGTTGTTTTATCACTTTTCATGTACAATTACAGAGGCTAATAAAAGGTTCACTTGTATTTTTCCTTTTAAGATTTCTATCAACGTGTTGTAGTGATGATTTTGACAGTATCCACAATGGTACAAGTACTAAAAAATGCAGCGGTATGTATACCTCCTATAAGGATAGATCATGCCAAGATAAATAAATTCAGTATAATGCAATATTTTATACAATGTTTTATATATAGAAACCCGAAATCTGTGGCTATTTAACCATTTGTTTTGTTCTAGCTTGCATTGGACGTTTATGTAGATCAGAGTGTCCCCGGGGATATTATGGAGAACAGTGTGATGAAATCTGTACTTGTGGTGCTGACGTATGTGACGATGTGTTTGGATGTATAACTACTGGTAAAAGGATGCATACTCTATGTTCATCATGTACTTTCTAAAAAGCTTGTTTAAGTATATGTATCAGTTGTAACTTTGATCTTTGGGGAGAGGACTTACATAGATACAGCCTGATTATCAATCCTATTATGTACTTATTTAAAAAATTAAATATTTGTTTGAATAAAAGATTATTCTGTATAGAACTTGATTATTATTATCATATTGGTAAAAATCATTCATTTTTTTCTTTACAATTGTAATATACGGTTTGCTTCAGAGGGGTTGCTGGTTTCTTTTTTGTCTCAATTCTTTTTTGGTAACGTTTTCTTTATCTAAATTTACTGTAAATATTTGAGATGGTTTCAAAATTTAATCATATTTCTGAAAGACTCTCTAGTTTTTTTTTTAAACTGGTATATTTTTACTTTTTAATTTCATTTATTCAACGGTATTTTGGGAATTGAAAATTTAAAAAAAAACGTCAATCTTGAAAAGAAACACTTCATTCAGATAAGTTGTTTAATAATTAATTTCTTCATTATTCTCCAGAAAAAACTTCAACATCGGTAGATGAAAAGAGCACAGGTAAATGTTTATTAAAAGTATCCTGTTGAACATTCCTTAAAAAATGATCATCTGTCATATTTGCTATACCCAACTTTTAGCGCCGTCTTCATTCGTTAGTTCATCTAATTTTGAATTAAATGTAAGTTGCTTCTAACTTTCCTCATATAAACGTACATGTAAAAACTCTGTTAAACCTCACAAAAAGTAAACATCTTTATTAATGTACTGCAAGATATTACATTTTAATAGAATATGTTTCGAATATGTTTAGTTAAATATGTTAAAATATATATAAGCTTCAAGATGAATTTATTTAGGAAATTCAGGGTTCATAAAATATTTAACCCATTATTCAAAAACAAAACACCAAACGAAGGACCATTTTAAGTTGTGCATTTGGAAACAAGTTAATTTTTATAATATTTCATTTTTGTTGTTGTTGTTGATGTGAAATCAAGGAAATCTTTAAGCTACATGCGTTTAGTGCTTTATAAATGACGGTAACTATAATCAAATTATAGACGAACAACAAGGAAAACCGTCAGGAATGGTTTTAAAAATTTCGTTGTCTGCGTCATTATTCATCATAATCGTGTTGCTGGTGGTACTACTAAGTGTAGTTTACAGGTAAGACACGTTTTATTTTAACCTCAGTAGTCGGAAATCTATAGAAAAAATTATGTGTATTACTTCTTCTTTACATAATTAATACATAAATATGATGATTTGAATACTTCATCACAGAGCAAGAAAAAATAACACAGGATACCCTACAGTTTCCACTGAAAGAAATGCATCAAACGGTTTGTTTTGAATCGTTTTTTCCCAATCTTCCGGTTTTTCTCAAAACAGTGAGTTTTTTTTTAAAGCCGTTGGTATATTTTGCAATCTAATTTCAGCAGTTTCATCATCAGAAGACATAACTAGAGATTCACCAGTAATCTATGCTGCAGTTGTGCGTCCTAACAAGAAACCGGCTAGGAGTATAGAACAGAGCGACCAAATGTACGGAAATATGCTAAAGCTCCAAAAACCGACTCGAGGGAGGTATACTATTTTTAAATCATGTTCCGGTTTAACTTAGCAGTTAACAGATTGCAAAGATTATCTTGGCCATATATCAATACAACTTTGCTGTTATTGCCTACACATTTTAACAAACTATGATTAGGCCTATGGGGGAACTCTCAAATTATTGGCCATAAATGTTTTTGATAACACTATCGTACATGTATTTTTATATATCTTTAGCATTTGTCTTGAATTGGGTAACCTTTTGTTCATAGAATTTGAACAAACTTTAAATTCATTTGCTGTATACGTATTGCCAAGACGATGCCAAGGATGTCTGTTTAACGATTTAAAACAGAAAAATAAAAAGTTTAAAAAAGTTTATTTTGTGGACATACGAAAACAAACGTTTGTTAAGAAATCTTATTTGAGCTATATGCCGGATGAACTGAAGAGAATCACACAAAATCCCATTGAAAGTCTTTTGGCATAATGAAAACATTGATTTTGTGAGTTTTCAAAGAAGTCATTATATTATTTCTTTTAAGGAGGCTGGGGGGTCCAAACAAATTGTCTCCAAAATTCACCAAATTTGCAGAAATGTTTCATATAATCTAAATTTACATTTTAGTGTGAAAGACCACATCACAATCATCGTTAATTTTATCATTTATTGCATCTGAAAAAATTGCAAATTAAGTAAAAAAAAATTATGAAAAATATATGAAATATTAGTAAAGGCAAAAAACATACCAATAACATCACAAAACATTAACACAATAACAAAAACTTAACATTATTTGTTATATAAAAAATATCACAATTTTACCAAAAATATATATGTCATACAAATGCAAATATGTACAACAAAAAAAAGTAGCCACAAGTTTTTTTTCTCCAAATTTTAAAATAATAATAATCAATACATGTGTAGTAAAGATTGAGCATTTAAAAAAAAATTGTGAAATTATAAAAAAAGAAAAGAAATAAAAGGTAAATATTAGAACGAAATATTAGGAGTTTTACAAGTACCTCCCTTTGACAAGTTAGAAATGCTGAAAAACAGCTGAAGTGATTTTTTGCATCTTGTAACCCTTGGTTTACCATCAATCTAATCTTTAAATAATGCTTCAGTATCATCATATACATTTCTTTCAAAAGACAATTTCAGTTCGAAGTAAGAGTTATAAAACATTTAAGTGAAAATCTTTTTTGTGTAGAGATAAAAACGCTTTAATATGGCAGCCACCCCCCAGCCTCGTTAAGTGTGACTTAAGTTTAAATAACGGCCATCTGAAAACACTTGTCTTTACTGTTTTTCACATTTTAATGCATAATCAACAGGAAAAAGAAAGCAAGGACCTCTAAATTCAACAAGAGTATCAATGCAATGAATGGTAAGGAATTTTTACTAGCTTAATCTTTTACGTGTCTACGAGGGGCATTCAAAATATAATGTCATTAGTACAAAATAACACAATAAGATACTTTTAGTTGTTTTTAATGGTAAGTTCAAGATACTGTGTTTTAGCAGACACACATAATTTCATCGAATTTTGTCCAAGCTTTAAATGCATTTATATAATGATTATTGGGAATGGTACTGATAAATGACAGCCCAAGGCATTGCTCGAATCATATCTTCGTCCTGACAAGTGCCTTTTTAATTTAGGGAAAAAATATGCAGGGAAACAAGTCAGATAAATAGGGAGGATGAGGATTGGACAAAACATGAATTGTTTCTTTTTTTGCAAAAATAATCTCACAATCTGGGATTTAAATGCTTGGGAATTGTCATGAAGAAGTCAAATGTTGCGATTTCCAGACTTTAGTCTCTTCCTTAGGTAATTTTTCTTAACATTCTTCAGTAAACAACTTTTGTATACATGCCCTGTGATTGATCGGCCTTTTGGAATAGCAACTTGAACTACAGGACCTTCACTATTACAGAAAATTGCGTATAATACTTTCTTTTTACTTTGGCATCGTTTTGCTATAACAGAGCGTTTTGCCTTTTTAGTCAACTACATCTTGTCATCAATTTTCCTCTGAGGTTCAATATAATGTATCCGTGTTTCATCACCTTTTAAAATTTCCGATAAAAGCTGTCCATTGCAATTTTTGTAGATTTTAAGTATTTTTTTTGTTTTACACATTTTAACCTGCAATCGTTTTTGTTTTTCTGTTATAATATGAAATATCCACTTGCACTAACCTTTCGGAGGCCATGGTGGTCTTTTAAATTGTAAATACTGTCCTAAATACTGAATTTGCTATCTGTTGAGTACTTAATCGACCATTGTATTACATTCGTTGAAGCCGTACGTGTTGCTCCAAGACGTTGCTTATCCTTAAGGTCCGTTTGGCTATTTTTAAGATTGCTGACCAACCTATAAATTTGTCTCAATGACATTCACTTGTTTCCATACACATTACACAGTTCTTTGAAAATTTCTTTGAGTCTTTACCTAGCCTGACACTTGCTTTATGTAGCCTTTTATATCAGCCTTATTTGATGACTTACCAGTCATATCTTTATACAGTGTCAAAGGAGTATTTGATGAAGAAACGTAGTCAGATAAACGGCCATGACTAGAATATGAACCAAATCATGCATAAAAAGAAATTTAAAGATCGACTGAACCTTGCATTTCATAAAATCTGATTAGTGACATTATTTATTGAACACCCCTCGTATCAGCTTTCCTATATGCAATCAATATGCATTTTTTTAGTTCATAACTTAAATTATATGTAAAATTATTATTGCTATTCTTACAAATGAATATATAAATTGAAGAGGAAGCTGTAAAAAATGGTACCCCGGCAACCTACTCCTTCGTGGAACCTCCTAACAAAATTTCACCCCTGGATGTACGAAATCCTGATAGGACTTTATCACTAGATAAAGGACATCCTGACAGGACCTCATCACTGGATGTAAGACATCATGGTAGGACTTTATCATTTGATGAAGGACAGTACGATCAGGAGTATGGAAACATGACAATGTGTTAGTAGGAGAACCAAAGAGAATATTCGTTTAAAGATAGCAACACTAAAGATGTACTTTACACTCAAGGTCCTGCGTGATGTGTTAGATTTCATAACGAACCGTTTCGACTTTCATGAATTCAATTTTTGAATCACAAATATGTTTGTAAAAATAGATTTAGTTAGAAATATAATGAAGTATCAATGTCATTCTGATTAAATCTAAGAAACATAATGTGAAGATACGTTATTAATGATTATACATTTTTTGCTTTTAAAACTCACAAACAAAAATTTGGTGAAAGTTAATTTCTAAATACTGCATACAACTTATATGGTTTGTTTTTGCATGTATGAGCTAAATATGGTATATTGACAACAGAAGGATTTAATCGTAATGCAAACATTTGTGTAATTCGACTCGTGCTTTTCCTTTGATATTAAATGCCAATTTCAAAAATGCAAATTTACTTATCAGGAATTGGTTTTGTACCCTCATATTATGTATATATTGATAATTTCTCCTATTAATTGCTAATTTAGAAAACATCATTGATGATATATTTATTTATCATTTAAATAAATTATTTAATAAATTAATATGAACCATTTTAACTGATGAGAAAATGTGTTACGTAAGTTATTCACAAAAACTTGTTATTTTTTATTATATATTGGTGAATATTACAGATGGTTTTGACTTTAAGTTTGTAATTTCGAAGAATTAAATATAACATATCAAGGAAATTTTAATATTTATTCAACATAGAAAAATGTGACGGAGGTTCGATCAACTAAATTAATCGTTCTTATAACGTAAAGCGGGTTTCCATTTTCGTGGAAATTTAACTTTGGCTACATTTCATCTATTATAGACGCTCATAAAATGTTCATCAATAAATTTACATCCTTGCAGATACCATTAGGTATTGTTTTACAATGTTATAAAATGTGTCCGCTTATAGGTGAGGTGTATAGATAAACATTTACTATTTATTCAAGCTGCCAAATGCATCAAAAACTTCTTAGAGCGTGATTCGATTAATATGCTTCGCATGATTTGATGGCGTCACCGACCAGTTAATGCGATCATCTCGAGGAAGTGTTTATTGTTGCTATTTCTAAATTATTGTTTTTACTGAACATTGAAACAAAACAGACAATATAATATTTTGCTAATTATTCTCAGAACTAATTACTTGACGACAAAGATTTGATAGTATCATCCAATGAATTTTCAACTGCATTCGGAAAAATGTATGATAAGATTCAATATGCAATTCACAATTAATCTTCTTTATATGTTTAACATCTCATCTATTCAAGCTTAATTACAGAATAAATGTACAAAGTTAAATTGACATACGCAAACATGCACAATGAAATTGGAGTGCCAATATATCATTTTTGGAATTTATAATCAAATATTTAATCAAAATACCCACTTCTGTCTACTTAGAAACTCTAATCATACACTATAATTCAATTTTAAAAGGAAGATGTTTTAAAGCTATATAAGTCATAAGTCAACACATTGAAATTTGCGAGTTGTGAGTGACACTTCTCTAAAGTATAATTGTAATCAAGAGTTATGATGTGCAAAGTTTGAATATTCACATTATACAACAGGATGTTATTGCAAAATCGTTAATGGTTCCCCATAGTTCGTGTAGTATTTCAAGTCTTCAGAAGAATATGAAATAGTCAACTTTACTCATTTTGCATAGATAATCTCATCAAAAAAGTACTTCGTAGACTTCATGCTTAGTTTCGATCTCAGGAAAGTAATACGGGATTATTAAACTTCGATTTTAGCTTTTAGACTATCTAATACAAAAAAGTTTAAAAGTCAATTTTAATACTATAAAATGATACAAGAAAAACGTACTTTTCATTTCTACAGAAATGAGTTCAGAATACATGAAACTCTTTTTGATTTCCGTCCTTTTGGGGAGTAACTATGCTAACGATGGGATCTGTGGCAATAACACGTATGCACTGATATACTGATGTTTCCTTTTAAGCCCACTACCTGGAAGTCCTACTATTACCAGATGGGCCACCATTTTAAATTATAATTTTCTATTACTATATGTAAAAAAAGTTATATTTATCATTATAAATTATTGTAATCATTGATTCACTTTGAAATTTCAGAGTTATTCAAAAATGTTGCACGAGCTATATGTACGATGACACATTGCAGCAATGTGTAGGTCAGTATGGGGAACTCTTGTTTTGGTAAAATGAAGTATTTGAATGTAGAGCTTAGCTGAGAATTATTTGTAACGAAGCATTACATTTGATACCTCTATGAACTGTAACAATAACTTTGATGTGTTTATTGTTACCTGCCGTGATGCAGCTTGTATTGGAAGGTTCGGTGACAACTGTAGCCAAAGTTGTCCTCTCGGATACTATGAACGACAGTTTAATGAAACTTGTACTTGTAATTCTACTGTGTGCGACGAAGTGACAGGATGTTTAAAAGCTACATCAGGCAAGCAATGTTTTTGTTTAATACTTAGCTTTTTTCAAAAAATTATTTTATTTTTTCCTTTTGTCGAGGGCAATTGCATGAGTTTTTGTCGCGTTTAGAATATTAATCAGACGAGTGTGCACATGGAGTAAAGAAATCTTGTGAATAGAATCGGAAAACTGTTAATGTCTTCACCAACCAACACATAAAACATAAATATACTACGTGATTTCAAGCAGTGTATTCTAATATTGTTTGAATAATTGAAAACCCTAGGCCTGGAAATAAGTGGTGATCCTCAATTCTAATAGGATTGCTTTCTCTGTGAGGCTTGTTGAACATATCAATACCTGATTATTATTCAAGAGTAAAAGTGTAGCAGTAGCTAAGAACTACGCCAATTCATGGTCTCTAGGTCAGATCACAACGATTGATTAATTTTATGTCGAAAGAAAAAAAACCCAGAAAATAAAAATGTCAAATTTTAGCATAACTGTTTCATTATTTACGCTGATAATTTAAAATGCATTGTGTTCCTTTGAATATTGAATGTTTCTCTTCTGCACAAGATAGGGTCAGTATGGCATTTCTTACATTTAAACTTTAAAACATATGACTGTGCTTTTTTTACGCAGATACTGTATTTACAAATCGGTTTTTTAAGAATATTTCTCTGTTTTTATTTTTTCCTGTTTGTAAAACACTGTTTTATTTAATCAAATACATGATCTTTTTTCTTTGATAACATGATTTGAAATTTGCATTCCAGATCAAACTGAATCATATGAGAATATAACATTCAGGGGTATGCCTCTCTCTCTCTCTCTCTCTCTCTCTCTCTCTCTCTCTCTCTCTCTCTCAATGACTTTTTAATACAGTTAAACGTAATGCATAAACTTAACATTTTTATCATTCAGTATTGAAAAGAATGATAAACATCAAATTTTTGGGACTGTTGTCAAAAGATAATCTTTCGGGTTTCTTTTACATCGCAAACCAGTTCCAAGGATTAATTTATACTTTCTAGATCCGTTACTTGTAAATAGTCAAAGTTGTTAAAACAATATTTTTTTTTATTTTGGTATAGAATTGGATTTGTGCAAACCAATAGATTCAGGATTGATTATACGTCATACTTTGACCGTATCGGTATTCTTCCTTTCCTTACTGATTGGCATAACTGTAACCATCGCCTACAGGTTAGCTTTGTATTCACCACAAAACAGACGTAATCAATTGCCAAGTCGTCTATCTTGATACATATTTGCAATTTAAGAAGGGGTAAAGTATATGCAGTTTTACTTATAGATACACGGTTTATAATACAAGTACTTTATACTGACAGAATCTATTATTGTCATTTATTCAATATAGACTGAAAAGAAAAACCGAGACCAGAATCCCCGTTGTCAGCACAAAAGACAGCTTATTTCTCGGTACAGTCTCTCTCTCTCTCTCTCTCTCTCTCTCTCTCTCTCTCTCTCTCTCTCTCTCTCTGACTGACAGTGTACAACAGATTTTAAGCATTACAATTTCAGAGATCAATTTTTTGTGTTGTAGATCGCAATACTTGCGCCTCCTCATCGATCTATATCGATGTGATACACCCCAGAACTACACCAGTTCGGGTCGTGGAACTAATAGACCAAACAGATTACTCGGAAATAAACTGAGGCAAACTGTTCCCATAAACTACCAAAGAAAGAGTCTGAACAGTTATAAACCGGTTGACACAACTAAAGTCTCTATTAGATTTAACAAAGAATATGTTTACCACAAAAAATTTCTAGTTGTGCTTCGCAATAGCTGTCACTGCAACATTATAGATATTGATGTTAAGGTGGCTGACTTTTGTTTTCATTGCGCATGTTTTTGCGCAATCTAGTATAATACATGGTACTTATACCTTTTAAAATAATGTTTCGCTACCATTTATGAAATTGAACACAATAATCAAAATATAGCTAAAAATATTAAGATTTTTTAGCGAAAATATTATTTTTCAAACTTTTTCAAATATTCCGTTGTTTGGTAGGTGACAGTGATATTGTGCTTTCATGACGTTATGGTAATATGAGGATTAGTAAATGTACAATATTAGAAAAAATAATAAAAGTAAAAAGGTTACCTATTGCAAATATCAGAGTTATTGTTCTGTATTTTTTAATAAATCAACCATACCAATTTATATTTGTAATACGCCAAGTGTTTCATAAAAAAATATGGTGCACTTTGATATTTTGAGAAAACCATTATAAAAAAGAACGTTATAAATCATATGGTAGAATTTGATATTTTTTTTACATATAAGGTAAAAAACGATATTACTAATGAAATATTACAATTTGAGAAAATCTCTATCAAAGCATTTTTTAAATCTGCTTCGAAGTGCGAAAATTGACATATCCTATGAATCATTATTGTAAATTGTATAGATATGTATTTTGATATGGCTCCCCAACAAAACCTAGACGGTAAATTTTCTTGAAACTTTTCAAATATACTCGAGCTTGTGTATAATATTTAATCAAGGTTTAAAATAAAAAGTTTTTCTATAATTGTTGTTGGTACGCTGTCTTGAATAACTGTTTACAAAGTTTTTGTCTTTAAACTGAAACTATTTTATTCAAATTAAATGTGTCCTTCCGATTATTAGCGTTTTGTTTCCATCCTGAATTAAAGGGAATGTCTATCATTTCAAGTTATAAGTTACTTGATAAATATTATAGAATTATAATGCAATAATTTTGATGGCACATTCAAACAAGCGCATATACTGATAAATTACCGAGATTTCTTCAGAATGGACAAATAGTAAATGTATATCCGTTCTTGATATTAATGTTTATAAAACATTCAATGATAAGGAAGGTTGGGTGGTCAACTAACTACTCATTAGATCTAGTTAAAAGATTTAGATAGTATTTCTTTCGTCATAAACATTTATTCAGTTGTGAAGAATTCAAATTTTTAACTTTACAATTAATTTTTTTTTCTATCATCTACATTTCGAGATCTTTCTCTACAGGAGGTTGATAAAGTCTAAAAATGGCCATGACCATCTAGCCTTCTTAAATCTGGTAGTTAGTCTACACTGTACCAGTGCCCCCTTCTGAATACCATGCATCTAATTAAGCAATCCCCTTCATCCTCACCCTCTTAGTGTAATTTATAGCAGTGAATTCATTTCAGGATCACCATTCTTTGAATGGAAAATAAATCGTGCAAAGAAACTATTTAGCTGAGGCGTTAATGACAATTAAAACTGACCGCTGAGATTGGTCACTCTGTGAGGTATATATGCATGTATAATTCAGAATGTAAAACTGATAACATGGAAACTTCGTTTGTTATCTACATATCTACGTATTCTACTACTCTGCATATAATAGCCTAACAAGTCGCTATTACTACACACATGATAGCTAAATAAGCAAACAATATGTCTTATACATGACGAGAACAGAGAGATACACTTAAATCCAGACCATTTTCATCCTATCCTCGTACAGCTCAGACTGGTTTTGGTATATGTATTCTGCCTGGGGTACGGACAGGGGTCTTGGAGCCGTACTCTGGTAGGTACCCAGTGGTAATAGGTGGCTGTAGGAGGTTTTCGTGTCTCCGTCACAACAGCCTGCTGATTCCCGTGGTTCAGCTGATTGTAAATGTTCATTTCGTTGCCTTTGTTTATCGGTCCATAAGTGTAATTAGATGAACATAGGTTTGAATTGGCATCATATTCGTTCTCTTTGCTGGGTTTGTCTGATGCATAGGCAATATAACGCAGATTTTGGTAATATTCTTTATCAGGAAGGAAGCCATCTTGTCCTACAGCAAAATAATTTTTATAGCGATTTTCCTGTAGAATAAGGCCGTCATCCCTATGACCGCTAGGTTTGTCTAGGTTCATACCGAGACTCTTGTCGATAGCATATTCGTACTCACTTAAAATAGGGGCGCCACTGGTTGCTGGGGAAGAACTTTTGGGCCATTTCCGACATAAGAGTAGACATTCTCCTATAAGAAATGACAGCATAATATATACTCCTCCAATGTTACAGGAAGTAAATGGATCATTATACAAACATTTTTTGTTGACAAAATAAAGGAATATAATATATAGACCAGTAACACAATTTAATACACACAATTTCTGTATTGAATCCCTCGGCGGTGTGACGAACGTGCTCCAATGTATGCGGTATGTTGTCATGACTTTTATCATTTAATCTATAAAATACGGTTAATATCAAATAATTTGAAGACATTTATTTTGAATATTAAAACGTCGTGAGAAAAAAAAATTAAAACCATTTTAGATTCATTCTATTTAGATTAAATACGATCTGTGGCAATAACATGCGAGGAAATGTCCAGTAGGACCAAAGTCGCTGCTTTTTCAATCGGTACATCTACATCAGACATTGATAACACAGTTGGACTGTAAGTCAAAGCGAAGTTGAATTTTATTTTATCTTTTAACAAAATAAATCTTAAGGCTTACGGTTTCTGTTTTTAAACACTTTCTAAACACAAGTTATTAATAACTTGTTTATTAGCCAACAGAAACAAAATGAGGAAGTTATAATTGATTATTACAGTGTAGCCTTGAACCCAATAAACACAGAGATCAGACGCTTAAAAAAGGACAATTTGGGGTCAAATATAACAGTTTTCCTTCTAGAATGTTAGAGGGATGCGTTACCATAATATTTCAAAAGACGATTTGAAATTTTTGTAATTTGACATGCGTATGACTTACACCATAACATTTCTTTAATACTAATATTACACATTATAAAGACTTTATATCAAATTTAGAATTATAAATTACCTTTGACGTCTTTTTCGATCACACGTGATACATATTGTCAAAGCTGCCACAGCCAGTAGAGCCCCGCCCACCAGCGAGGCACCGACGAAAGCGACCCCCGGGGATTTATTCACGTCATCACCCATGACATAATACTCAGAGGACACAGTGATATGGGCCACAGACAAGTATGTCAAATAGTTCTGGTTCAGACAACGAAACGATAAATATTATTGGTCATAGAAGAAATAAATATCATCGATGTTTGTGTGTCAATATGGTAGTTTGTCCTAGTTTAAAGTCCTTACAAACCTTTGCACGTTTCCCACTAATCGAAATGCTCTTACTGGAACAAACGGTTTC
Source organism: Magallana angulata (assembly GCF_025612915.1). Classification (NCBI taxonomy): domain Eukaryota; kingdom Metazoa; phylum Mollusca; class Bivalvia; order Ostreida; family Ostreidae; genus Magallana; species Magallana angulata. The sequence continues at coordinate 1,662,806 of NC_069116.1, read as the reverse complement.
TGTTCAGCAGTGATGTCGACAACAGAAATAAATTAATCTGCATGGGAACGTGTACATATATATTGACATGCATTCAAAAATTGAAAACATTATCAAAGGGACCTATAATCGATTTTAGTATTTCAAGTTTCTTTTTCAAGTTTTAATGTGATTAGAATGATAAATGGTTAATATGTGTATTTTTATTGCTAAATCATTTAAATGTCAAACATTGAGTTATTAGTTTTAATTCTTATAATCGTGTTAACAATCATTAGGTCATAAATCCCAAGTATGACTGTAATTTACAATTTTGAGGCTAAAGTGTTGTTTATTCTTCCCTATAGTTGATAGATACGTATTTTGAATAAGTAGTTTCCAATATATAGTACATGTATAAGAAAGTAACTTTATAATTTATGCATTTATCATTTTTTATTAGCTTTCTTTTCATAACTTCTGTTTCAAATTAAAACGCGCAGATATCTCAATAAATAAAAGGTTAGAATATCCAAAGATCTTTAAAAAATAATCCACGAGACAAAACCAAATGTGATGACCAGCTTTTAACATATCTTTCGACAAAACGTTACCACAAATCTGAACAAAATTGACAAAATTTCAACATCAATAAATAACTTCAGTTGTTGAAAACAGCTGGCACTTCATTCCATTTTAAGCTATTAGCTCTCAAAGTTCAAAAGAACATATTACAAACGAACCAGCTTAAACGTTTCTTCCTTCTTTCTAAAATGAATCCAAAATATGCGGTACTGCATTTGATTGCAGTGTTTTCTGGAATTAGTTTTTGTTTCTCTGAAATACAGGATGATGGCGTTTGTGACAACAACGGGTACGTTCACTTCATTTTTTTCATTTAATTGTGTTACAAAAGGTAACATCATGAATGTCATCATAACGAGCATGAATCATCATTTCTTTCAGAACCGTTCCGACATGCTGCACGGACTATACATACGATGATGATATGAAGCAATGTAAAAGCAAGTGTCGTTGCGTGTATTCATTTAACCTTTTATTTCAGAAAATCGTTTGTGTCTGAGTTAAAAGCAAATCTCACTTTAAGGTTTACCAAAGGTCTTGTTTTCTATTCTAGTCTGTGTCGGACGATTTGGTACCGATTGCAACCAAACCTGTCCTACTGGACACTATGGGAGGAAATGTATCAAAAAATGTGCTTGCGATAGCAACCTGTGTGACGTAGTTTTAGGATGTCCAACAACTACAACAGGTACAAAACCACTTACTTATCAATTAAACGTCAATGTGAATGCATTGATAATCCTTGTATATAAAATTTGATATCATATTTTATTTATCTCAGACGTGTGGTGTATAATACCCCTGTGATAAAACCTAAAAGTTGTTTTATCAAACGGGTAATGCTTTATCGAATACTTCCGGTTCGAACTATTTATGACATAGACCCTGGCTATGACGCTCAGTGCCCAATTTTGAAATATTTTCCACATAACTATATCTACTACAAAAAATGGATTAAAGATGGATTCAAATACTTGTAACAAACATGAAGCAAAACACAAAACTGAAAATCACGTTAGCTATCAATGAGTTCACTCCTGACGACTTGATGAAAACAGGACACTTTGGTTGTGTTTTTATAAAAGAACTTACCGGAATAATGTCTCCCAACACTTTTATTTAACAACCACTGTTCAGTAAACATCCTTAGTCTATATTTTCAACTTAAAATCATTAGGCTAGTGCTTGTTTTATAAAACATCAACAACTGTTCCTCATTCGAGTAAATTCAAACCAACGAGCATTCGCAACTTTTTGTACGTCAAAAACTTGATAATTCAAGTCTTCTGATCAGTATTTCCATTTAATTAAAAAAGAGTAAGCTCGAAGAAAAATTATTCAGAGATAAAAAATTATTTCAAGGTTATTTCAGTTTGATTTATCTCCGAAATGACGTACTTAAGTGTATTGCGCAAGGTCACAATAACTGCATAACACAACATTGCATCATTAAATCTTTGAAAAAAAAATCAATTCGGGTCATATAAGGGGCTGACTCAAAAGCTTCATAATATAAATCAAATAGTATGAGATAAATAGAAAATGTATAATTGTGTGATTTTATATTTGCTTTATCCAACTCGTTTAAATGGTTATATTCGCTTGGCAAGCCTCGCAAATATATACACCATTACAACGCGTTGGATAAAGCAAATATAAACTCATACAATATAGATATCTTCTATATGTCGAGCTTCAGGTTTTAAGCTCAAAATCTTTTCAATGAATAATTTACTCTTTTTTGTATACCAATGTATTCTCTAATCTACTTTGTGTTGAGTCTTGACTCCCGTTCATCTACAAATCCTTAAAATTAAACTATCGCATTTATTACGTACTGTTAATAATCTTTATTTTGTTATTAAAAGGGAAATACTAAAAAAAGAACAATAAAAAAAACACCCCAAAAACAAACAAACAAACCCACGAGCGAACTTTGAATAATGTGACGATGAAGATATATTTTTCAGGTAAAGAGCTAGAAAGAGGGAATTTGGGATTGTTTGTACATCTTACATTGTCTTTATCAGCATTCATCATTGTTGGTTTGGTTGTCGTACTTTTAAGAATGGCCTACAGGTACGATTGATTCTGATCGCAATGCATACACAATAATTTACTGTGGTTGTTTAAGTTCATCTTTAAAGAAAACGTAATCAGTACATCTGTATTTCGGTTGACAATAATTGTACAGGTCGTTTAACATAACTAAATATTTTGGATATAACATTTCAGATTGAATAGAGGAGCGAGGACAAATCACGATGCCATACAAAATAGAAGCGATATAACAAATGGTATAACACTTTTTTGGTCTATCTCTTGCTTGTTTGTCTGTATGTACGTCTGTCCATCTCTATGTTTATTTGGCTGTTTGATTGCAATGCACGATATAACATTGATACTTTGGATTTATTTTCAGTTGGAAACATGACAACAGCAGCATACACTAGTGTACTGTGTCCAAACAGATCACCTGTACAAGGTGTAAAACAAAACGATCAAATGTATGGAGATATCGTAATACCGTAAGAACAAAATGAAAAAGAATTACATTAAATAGCCCAAAGAGAGAACAGCTGGTGTGTTTAAAGCACAGTACTTGGTAATATTGAAAGTGGCCTTCGTACCATTATACTCAGTATATTCAACAAGTACATATATCTGTTACAGAAAGAAAGGAGAAGCACGATCTATGCCATCATACTGAACGTATAATAGAAGATTGGTATTATGTTCATAAATATCTTCATTTAAGTTTGATTTAAGACAAAACGCAAGTCAGATATTTTTCATAATATATCTTGTAAATGTAATGTGTAAATGAGTTCACTCGCTTCTTTGCTTGTCAATGTAAAATTAAAAGGCATACAATTTTTCTCAATCACTGATTAGATTTATATTCAATATCAAAATGTCCCTACTTTGGGTATAATCAAGGATGAATCAAGAATAACAAATGATTGGCAATGAAGGAGGAAATCCTAACTTCTGCTTAAATAATAGATTGACAAGTTCCAAGGACAGGTCGGCTCTATTCGGGCCCCTAACCCTGGCACTTGCTACCTTCCCTGACAAACTGTCAGTAATGTGGTTTACAAACACCCCTAATATACAATACCACACAATAGAACAGCTTCGGCTCTATTCGGGCCACTGATCAAATTGTGTGGGTCCAGAAGTTTAATATAAAATTTCCGTTACCTTTTCCTTCCACTGCTCAAACAGGAATGACACCGACTCTCAGCTTCTCTCACTTTTATTCACATGGGAGAGTCCACTTATTAACATTGATTTATACTAGAACAAAATTCTTTACATAAACTTTGCTTGAGCTTTTATCACAACAACTGTGACAACTGTGATTCTATGGTAAAACACATAAGTAGTCAATTTTGTACTTAAAAATGTCAAATAATCAAATGTTTCAAATTTGCCTTCTATAGCTAAAAAGATAATGAACAGTAAGTAAAACGGGTTTTTTTTATTTATTATTAGTTAATGCCATATTTTGCAAAATTTCAAGATATTATGAGCTAACTATAAATCATTATATTGAAAGAGTTTCAATATGCAATCATTTGTTACATTTAATAGACACTTTTCATATGCCTGGCATGAAATATAAACTTGGTTCTTGTGTTTTACCGCATGTTTTGTGAAAAAGTTGCTGAAAACTGCATTGCATTACAATTACATGTGTATCAGTTTCCAAATTTTGAAATAGTATTCTAATAACCAATAAGTACACTATATTCTAAAAATATGTTTATGCTGTTGATGACTGTAATAATTAAAATATATAGCTATGCAATGTCTTTGTTTTTAATCCATCTTAAAATTGATAATAGCTTTGATGAAAAGACGATGAAAAGGATATTCTGTGAATTTTAATTCTAATACAGTTATATATGCTATTTATTTGATGAAAAGTGTGCCTTGATAGATTTTAAGAAAACCCAGACCATCTGTAACCAAATTACCAATATTTATGAATTGGTAAATAATATATAATTTAAGAAAAACCATAATTCTATATCTTATAATCAAGACCAAAATTTGCACTTCAACATATTCATGAACAGTCAGGGAAGAAGAAGTATTTCAAAGTCCAGCTGGCTTAAAACATGTATTCATTCTGAAATTTGGTTCAGCACTATCAAGAGAAATAACTCCAAAATTGCAGCCATTCCATGTGAACTGGAAAAGTGTTGAAGCAAGTAAACGATTGGAAGTGTATTCATAGACCATACACAAAAAATAAAATAAAATATTGTATAAACGTTAATAAAGATAGTCAAATTGTTGTAAAAGGTCTTTTTGGTTCAATTTTAGCATTGAATGTACACGTTAACTGTTTTAAACTAAAAGCAAGATAGGAGAATTTGAAAGATGCCCTGTCCTTTCACGTCACCGACATTAGCCTTAATCTCGCTTATATTTCAAGACAGTGCCCACTGTTTTTTGTTAATCTGAAACAAAATGACACAATTGATGCTTCAAACATGCAACTTTCATTTTACTCATACGAGACCGTGGACACTTTTTTGTTCGCTGCAAAAGCACAATCGTTTTGTTAAGAGAAATTAATTTTATGATAAAACATGGTATGCTTGGATTTTATCATTTCTTACAGTGTCATCATTTTTTTTAATGAATTAATTTATTAATTATATATATATATTTTTTTTTAAAAAAATCAGGATGCAATTATAACTAAAGTGAAAATTTATAAACACTTGTAAACGAATATAAAAAGTGTTTATGTTTCTTGATCTAAAATAGATCTATTACGTTTTAATTTACAATAGCAACCAGGAGGTCATTATCGTTAGCAGTGATATTCATAAACACCTGTCAACAGATATAGCCCATGTCATTTGGAGTAAAATTGATCATAAAATTATTCTTAAAGGTTTCAATGTTTCACTAATATTTGAACATGAATTTTTAAGAGAGTGTTCTATTGAAAACAATATAAGTTATTCGTAGTTCTGAATATGGTTTTTAGTGTAAATTGGTTTATTTTTTATATCATATTATAAAATAATGAGAGGTATGTCCAATGCACGATGTTTTATCAATATTGTCGACATCGCAATGTTGGCCAATACCGAGTAGACATTGTGTTAATATCATATTAACATAACTATTAAATTTGCATTTGCAACGTACCATTTATATCCTGTGTACATTTTCGATATCGTAATGTTGACCAACATTGAGTCGACCTTGTGTCCACATCGTGTGTCTTGTTTCCTGTTTACATCGTTGACATCGCAATGTTGATCGATATCAGGTCGACATCGTGGGTACATCGTACCTCTTCTATCCTGTTTACTTTGTCAATATCGCAATGTTGATCGACATCGAGTCGATATTGTGTATACATCGTGTGCCTTCTATTCTGTTTACACAGTTGACATTGCAGTGTTGATCAACATCGTGTAGACTTCGTGTCTACATCATACGTCCTATTACTTGTTTACATCGTCGACATCGCAATGTTTATCGACATCGTGTAGACAACGTGTCTACATCGTACCTCCTTTATTCTGTTAACATCGTCGACATTGTCGATATCGCAAAGTTGACCAACATCGAGTCGACATCATGTCTACATCATGTTCCTTCTTTCCAGTTAACATCGTCGACATCGCAATGTTGATCGACATCGAGTCAACATCGTGTCTACATCATACCTCTAACACATGTATATTATGTTTGCATTATGTTTACATTGTCGACATTGTCGATATCGCAGTGTTAACCAACATCGAGTCGACATCGCAATGTTGATCGACTTTGAGTTTACATCGTGTCTACATCGTACCTCTTATATCCTGTTTACATCGTCGACATTGTCGATATCGCAATAATGACCAACATCGAGTCGACATAGCAATATTGATCGACGTCTACATCGTATGTCTTCTTTCCTGTTACATCGTCGACAACATCGCAATGTTGATCGACATCTAGTCAACATCGTGTTTACATCGTACCTCTTATATCCTGTTTACCTCGTCGACATTGTCAATATCGCAATGATAACCAACATGGTGATATTCTATATGTCTTACAATGTATATTTCTACTTGCGATATAGACAATGTAAATTCAATATTGGTTCATCATTGTCGACATTGCGATGTCGATAATGTCGACGATGTTAACAGCAAAGAAATATTGGCAATGTTAACGATGTAAACTCGATATTGGTTCAACATCGTCAACGTTGCGATGTCGACGATGTAAACGGCAAAGAAATATCAGCAATGTTAACGATGTAAATTCGATATCTGTTCAACTTTGTCGATGTTGCGATGTCGACAATGTCGACGATGTTAACGGCAAAGATATATCGGCAATGTTGACAATGTTAAATCGATATCGTATCAATAGTGTTTACATCGCGGTGTTGACGATATCGAAAAAGAAATATGTATTGGACATGAATGAATAATGAATGGCGAACCATGCAAACACATGCATATGATTTATAAATAAGCCTCATAGAAGGTATAACGGAATGTCCCTGACACATGTTGGTGGTGATTATTTGTTCAACGTCTTTTCAAGTAACATTTGCTCTCTCTCTCTCTCTCTCTCTCTCTCTCTCTCTCTCTCTCTCTCTTTTCTAGTATCTACAATAGCTTCATTAATATCCTATTTGGTGTTCTAGCTTTAAGTCATAGAACGTTAATGTATACATAAATCACAGGAACTGATATAAATATAAACGGTTAGGCATGTTTATAAAATGAAGTTTTGATAAATAACTTTACGTAAAAAATAAAAAATTATAATCCAAAATGTGTAATATGACGCAAAAATATCTTGAAATCAAATACCACCAAGATTATACAGCAAATTTCAGTTAATTACCAGTCCCGATTCATGAAAAAAAATTGATAATCCTATTGAGTTTTAGACTCAAATATTTGAAAATCTGTTTAATTTGCAAAACAAATTTCAGTATGAAAAGTGTTTTGTAATATATATTCTTCAAACACATTGATTTAGTGAACTCTTGGAATGACTATCAGGAAGATAGTTTGTTTGTATGAACATTCTGGTAACACTTTAAAGCATTTAGAAACTATACTTTTTAAAGTGAAATTAAAAATGATTTGTATTGAGTAGGTGATTCAAAGTTCGGCTAATACAGAAAATGAGATTGGACTATATCTTATTTGTTTAAAACATCTTGCGATTCCGTTTTGTAAATGCTCATACTGCATCTGTCTACTTGTAAATTATTTTCAATATAAAAACAAACGTCTGATAAATAGTAAAGTTATTCAACATAAGTTTGCATATTTTCTGTTGGTTTTATATCATTTTTTATTTACATATTCGTATTGCACACGGTACAAAAATGTTGAAAAACGCTTAAAACGATGCAAGATAATATATCTAAAAATTTGGATCATTGACCTCATATGACAAAATGCACACGGCGGATGTGATCGGTCAGCAGAGGATGCTCACTCCTCGTAGGCACCTGATCCTACCTGTGTTTGAATTTGTATTTCGTTTTATCGATTTTGAGATGGTTCACGGTTTGTTATTGTCATTTTTTCATTGTATGGATTTCTAAATCCTGTATGAAATAAAATGTGTTTTCATAGTAACATTCGCATATGGGCTGGAAAAAAAGCACCCAAGAACATATTTTTCTCCAAAAAACTATACAAACTTGACTTCTATCATACATATTTATTACAAGAGTAAAACAGATACTTTTTTGAAATTTTTCTTGAGTTTCGTGTACAAACTAAAATTTTTAAAGAGAAACGTGTATTCACGGAAATCCAAAATTAGGATATTTACATAATTGTCGGCCTTGATCTGTTATCAACGGGGAAGTAATTTTTCTGATAAAAGAAATGTAACACATTTGTTTTCGTCATTTTTTTGCTTAAAAATAAGTTACATTTAGAATTCTAAAAAAATCCTCTTTTTTGCAGCAGCAAAATTCAAATTTTCTCAGACTGTTTTAAATTCGGCAAAATATTATCTAGTTAGCTGACATGTACCGGCTTACTAGAAAAGGAACGGACAATTAAGGTAAGTAGAAATTTGTTAAATAAAACAAAGTTCAACGAGATAATGATATAAAATGATTAGACCTCGAAAGTTCTTCCTTTTATCCAGAATGGTTTTGATGTATGTTGGGCTGCTCCTGATTGCAGGCCTATTCACAAACATTTGTAGTTTAGCTGAATATGTAGATGAAGGAATTTGCAATCGGAGCACGTGCGTTAAAATAAAATTGTTGCATTTTTTGTACAATAGATTGGTCACATTCCTTTTGTTAGAATTTCCTAAAAATTTAGATTGCGTGTGAAATGAGCAATGATGTTTTTTAGAATTATTCCACAGTGCTGTACAGGTTTTGTTTACAACGATACTTTAATGCAGTGCATTGGTAAGTACATGCATATACATTGTTTTCTTAATTTCCTTAAAGTGTCAATGTGAGAAATAAACGCAGTGCTATCTTTACTGTTCAAACAGTGTAGATTTTGTTAGTGGTTTGCAAATATCATATATATAGCTTTTACTTGGTTATTAAATTTGATATGTGACAAAATCGAAGATCGAAGTACTGACCACGTATTAACCCTATAAGCCTTACTAAAAACCATGTACAAATACATCTTACCGACTTTTTTTCTTGAATAATGAATTAAATTATTGCAATTCAACTTTTACAAAAGTATCACATAGAGAATAGATAAAAGAAATGACGTCTTAATACTCTGCGGATGTTGATGGGAAATTTGCTCTAGGTGGCTGCATTTGGCCAGTACTAGTATTCTTCTGCCATATAAAATTTTACCCAAAATCTCAATTTTTTTCATTCCAGCTTGTGTCGGAAGATTTGGTACAAATTGCAGTCAAAGTTGTCCCCAGGGGTACTATGGAAGACGGTGTAGTCAAACCTGTTCCTGTAATATCACCCTGTGTGATAATGTGTTAGGATGTTCGGAAGCTGCATCGGGTAAGTGGGTATGAATTAGGTGCCGGGTTGAAAGCAACACGTATTTAAAAGATATCAAATGAATAATTTATAGATTTGGACGAAAACGGGAGATCATCGTTAGGACTGTTTCAACAGCTTGCGTTGTCTGGTATAGCAATCGTCATATTTGTGCTGATGATAATAATTTTGAGAGTTATTTACGGGTAAGAATGAACTTTTTAATCGTTCAAATGAAATTTTAAATGTCTTTATTTAAACTGAACAATAAAAAAGTACATCCGTGGGTTTACCCTCTAATATTGCATTAATATTTTAATTGTCAGTTGCAGATTGCAATCAAACACCAGGATAAAATTTGGTGATGGCAATAGTACACGAAATGGAATGAATTGTACGACAAAACAAACTTTCTCTTTTTACTTCTATCTCTATGTCTGTCTGCCTGTGTTTGTTTGTGCGTGTGTTTCTCATTATAACGTCCAACTCAGACGCTTTATCCATTTTGCCGTTGACATAATTTTAGATGAGGGCATGATGGCCAGTTCCTTGGTTAGATACTCTGATGTTGGTCACCCAATGACGCCACCGGAACTAGTTGTAGAACAAAATGACGTTATATACGTAAATACGATGATGCTTCAAAAATTAAATAACAAAAGGTAAGTGTGAAAACGTTGAAGACTGTTTGTAACATGTTAATCATTCTATATGACTTTAGAAATCTAGACGTTTAACCTTCAGATCCCCCCCCCCTAAATTATAAAGATTGTAATAATATCTTGTAAGATTTGTTAACGTCAATAATATTACGACATTTGTCTTTCTCATACTTTCATATTTATTAAGTTGTGATATTTGGGTGTTCGTGAACAATGACCTGTATTGCTGTATTGTTAATTTTTGCAGAGGACAGGATTGAAGCTGGTGATTTTTCCTGTGTGTATGACTAAAACTGAACATACGTTCCGTAGGACCTATGAAGCTTAACATAACATACAATTTGATTAGCCTTCAATTTATTACATGTGTTCTGTTGTGCGTAAAAAGAAATAATTTTTTTGGTGGAAATAAGGTATTATGAAAATGTCATTATTATGTTTGTTTCATGATTGTGAGTTAGAATGTTGAAAAACGTATTATACTGATTTAATTGAAATATAATTTACATCCAATTTATGTTCTTACTTTCTATTTAAAAATATATTGTTTAATATAAAGAGAAATGTTTTCCCACACTTAGCTACTACATGTAGTATGAAATTAAAGACTAACAAAATATAATGAAACCGCAATTAAACACTGTTGGTTCTAAAATTTTCAACTATGTTTTGCTGTAAATATATTATGATAATTAAAGGTAATCCTGGAGAAGTGCATTTGTACTCAATTGAATATATAATATAAATATGAAGTTCAACTTCTATGTTTTCGTATGTTAAAATCATTACCTGAAAAGAGTGGATTTATCGGGGTTTGTTTATTCGATAGAGAAATGCCGTCAACATCAACGTTAATGCAAACTTAAACTGTCCTGCATATTGCAGTATATAGCAATAGACAGCATTATACATGTTTACGCCTGGAATTTTAAATGATTAAACCCAATTTATTAACATGTAACATACAAAGTACTTAAGAACTGACGGGAGTTGATTTTGTCGATGTTTATTTATTTGAAAATCACTGATATGTTTTTTTGCATGACAAGTACACGTATACGTAGTTTCTAATTTGAATTACGCATATTTTTATAATATGAATTTTTGAACTTTTTTTGACTAGAATGTCGAGAAACCTCCATATGAATCATGTTATATAATATTTAAAGATAAAATTAATTCAATCAAAGTATGTATCAGTGGTAGAAATATTTCTCGAAAATTGTATGGATCCAAGCAATATTGAACTATAGTCTCGTTCAACCAAACGCTCGGCTGACACCGTAAATCTCCGACAAGGGTTTACGGAGACAGCCGAGCGTCGAGTTGAACGAGACTATATTGAACTCTGGCGTAGGAATACATACGACTACAAAAAATATTGAAATTGTTCGTACCATTTAAAATCTGACTATTTTTAAGGTATTTGTAAATAGGTTTCCTTGAAAAACAATGCTTTAGCATACATTACATGGAATTCATCAATTATTTTCAAGAACTAAGTCTTGTCAGGAGAAATGATTTGTGCTGAGGTCCAAACACTGTTTCACTTTCGGTTTGTCCGAGTGACTGCATAGGAGAGTTGATTAAAAATCACCTCCCAATAATGCGGAAATACACTAGATTTAAACCGTTATTTTTTGTATTTGGAAACATCAGAAAGAACTTTTAACTATAACAACTGTAACTTAACGTGTGGTCCAAAATCAACTTTATAAACAGCAAGTACAACAAGAATGTCAGATTGATATTTACATCAATATTTCGATTTGACTTGAAACCCAAGCAATACACAATGGAGCAAAATCCAAAATGTTTGAAATTACAAAGTTCGATTACCGGCATATGGTATTTTACATAAGCAATAATAACACTTGTTTGTATCAAGTATTATACATGTAATAAGTTATACATTTGTGAAACCGTTAACAAATAAACGATTGTCAGTTTTAATGATGTTTAATATTGTAGATACAGGCAAGTCTTCTGTGTTTGGGTATATGTTTTTACAGGTTATTCTCGTCAACAAACATTTAAGACAATATTTGAACTAAATAAGGATTAGTTTTTTTCTTATATTCAATTTTTCATCATCGCTTACTACGTGCTTAAACAAGACGAATAAAGACACCTTTAAAATAATGTCTAATTCGAAGATTATTAAGGTCAATAATAATAAGAGAAAGCGTGCTCACTTAACTCTTCTTTTCAAAAAATAAAGAACATTGCACCGTATATGGTTGAAGGGTTTTGTTGAATCATATCTTTGTTACCGCTGACGCACAGAGGGAGAGGGGTTGTAACTATCGAGCGAATGTACAATTTCAACAGTTGAACTAATCTGCTCATTATTTTCAAATACAATTAAACATTTATAGTAATCACTATATTTTGCCCTTTTCACAGAATTATTTCAAAAGGTTGCATTGATTAAAATCTTAGTTGTACCCTTTATGATGATACAATTATAAAATTAAAAGAAGGTACATATCCATATATCTATACTATTTAGCATCTTAAAAGTGCGGAAAGATTCATTGTCTCAATATATGAAACATAACAAACCCTAAAATACACGAATTTGTAATGTGAATATTTCGTAGACAGTGCAGCATTGCCAAGCAATATTCTCTCAATTTCCCTGCCAGATATTTAGAGTTTAAGTTGAATAAATGATTTAATGAGAAGTATTTTATTAAACCATGTAGACAAAATCATACCTGGTGACGTCACAAGGACATAGTATTCAATGAATGTAAAAGTTGATTGGTTTGGCGCAGAGTCATGCAATTAAAAATTCGCAAACAAATTAGATATTATGTATACACTGTCCCATGATATCCTCTTTTTACCGTTTGCGTAATTACGTGATAGCTTTGTATACCTCAATAATTTAATGATGTACATTAAAAAGTATAAACGATTTCCAAGATTTTTTGTTGAAACGACCCGTATATCTTGTCAGATTTCGATACATGGCTAAAAAATGTGATTTCTAACGGGATTTTGTAATACAGCAGACCCGGATAATAACGTTGAAATATTACGCAGGGTATTTGAAATGACTTTTGAATGGGGAAAAGATGTGAACATTCCCTATTGTAAATCTCCATAAGAAATTTGTGTTCGTTCCTATGAATTTTTTCGAGTGAAAAATGATAATGTGTCAATGAAGATATCTTTAAAAAATTCCATTTTATCAATTTCAATTGCTTTACTTTCTCAAATATGTCAATTTTATCGAAAATGTGCAGCAGGAATATCTTGGGATAGAATATAACACGAAATAGATTATTATATAACTTCTACAAAATTTCTACACAAGGATCCATTTGATAAAAAAAAAAACAACAACAAAAAACAAAAAACAAAACGCAATCAGATACTAGCCTCTGCATTTTCCTTGCATTTCTTGTCAAAATTTAAAAATAAACTTTTACCAATTGAGTTGCTTACATTGTTGCACTTATATCGTCAACGTTTGGAATATTATGGGTCATGGGGTATGCCCTTTATTTTCGGAGTTGTAAAGAACAATGACGTCATAATATGACATCATAGTGACTATATGCACTTAAATGTATCATCGAACACGTGCATAGGATAAACTCCACAAAATACATCCGTATGAATGAAACACTTCATTCATGCATTTGAAGTAGGTCATTTGCAGGAAATTGCCCCTATGCAGCCTTACCTCACCCGCTAAGGCTATTCCTCTTGAGAAATTTTCTGAACAGGTGCAGGACGCTTATTTTTAAGTAGGCTTGGTAAATAAAAACAAATATCTGTTAAGGTAAAGGTTTCCCTCATTTATTGTCGTCAACAAATGTATCAACACATTTCAAGACAACAATTGGATAAATTATTCGTTTATATTGTAAAAGGACGAGTGCAGTTATGGGCCTCGGTAAAATTGAAAAAAAAAAAATAAAGATTCAAATTAAGCACAAGTGTTTTTTAGCTAACATCACCTATTGATATATAATCCATAAGAATCAGCAAGTTTTAGCGCTGAATGTACTGTATATAAAAAGCACGAAGCTTTACAACATAGTAAGGGTAAGCTGTCATTCGTGGTTTTGTATAGTAAATAAAGGACGGGCATTCATTTCAAAGCCTTTGTTTACTGTCAGCCTAAACGAGTACAAACTTGTTGAAAAGACAAAATATGCATTATGCATTTAGAAAACTACTGTGAAAACAAGAAGTTTGTACTACATTAGGTTGGTACCTAAAAATGGAAAACGTATTAAAATTTTAAGTTTTTTCCTATAGCAAGGGAAAGCTATTTCCTGTGTGACCAATGTTTGAACTCACGCATGGAATAAATTATTTCAAACAATCACATTGGTTCTATCCAGGTAGGTGCTCACTGTAAAACAATGACACGTTTTAAATCAACTTTGTATGGTAAGGAAAGTTTGTTTGATCACTATGGTAATATGCAGCTTCAAACTTTATTCGAGTTTTGTTCAGATGTAAAATAATGCATAAAGAATTATAATATTTCAGCAAACGCGCCAATTGATCCACCAAGAGAATAATGCTGATTTAAATGTCTCTTCCTACTGATTTAAATAGACACAATTCAAGTAGGTTCGGTTCGATTTTTTCGGAATAGATTATTTACAAGCATTTAAAAATCTTGAATTTTGTGAACTGCATGCTAATTCCGGTAAATTTAGGCGTGCATATAAATCATAAATATTCATCAGGGCTTAACTATTACGAAAAAATTTGTTGATATTTTCTACATAAAAACAGCACTGAAAAAGGGCCCATTCTCTATAGCTTAAGTGCACTTGTTCTTTGATATTATTTAATCATCGAACAATGATTAATTAAACAGGACGTAACTATACAGCTTTGAAAATATTGTATAGTTCTAAGAGTCCATAAGTCAATAAAACTGATATAAAGAGAGATCACTAAACTATTCCTTTTATTTTCATGATGAAGACAATTTCAATCTATGCTTTTACATGCCTTTGTGGAATGATCTTTGTCACTGCTAACGAACAAGGGAATAAAAGTTGCAACTATAGAACGTATGTACAGATCCAGCTGATATATAATTCTTTTACCGTTTTAAAATGTAAGAATACATACTATAAAAGTGATCAATGGCTTTTTTTTTTTTTATAGATTTCTCACAACGTGTTGTAGCAATGACGTCAACATCCATTATAATGATTATACAATTAGAAAAATATGCAAAGGTGTGTATGAATACATATCAGCTATATATTATATTGTACTGATTAATTTATTGTCCAAATATTCAGATTTGTATTACTTAGAGAAACAAGAAATCTCTGGCTAAATTAAATGTGCCTTTCATTGTATTTTTGTTGTAGCCTGTATTGGACTTCCGTGTAGAAAGTGTTCCTGGGGATATTATGGAGATCAGTGTAATGAAACATGTACTTGTAGTACTGAGCTATGCCACGATGTGTTAGGATGTGTAACAGCTGGTGAACAATTGTATAAAATATTTGTGATATGATCATTTTATTGACATGCATTAACATCAATATCTTTCAATCGGTTAAAAAGTACGATTCTAATGAACATTTGGCAAACAGTCATTGTTTTTATGTATTTCTGATATACGGTCTGCTTTCCGAGGTTTCTTGTTTTGTATTTTCTTATCAAATTTTTCATTTCTTTTATAATTTCTATTCGTACGGTTAACATCATACAAACGGTTTTGATTTTGGCAAACATTTTTCTAAATCATTTTTTGAGAGGCAGTTTGGTTGTTTATTTATTTTCGCATTTTCGTTTTACTGAGCTTTACCAACATCAAACTGGGATTATTGCACAGCGTCTTGCAGAATTAAGTGAAGGAATACTTTTTATCATCACAAAACGTTGATACGTCTAGCCCATTCTAGATATTAATTTTCAAATGTTTTGTGTTTTGAAAATATTACTTTTTGATTTTAAAATCCCATTTTTCAACAGTATGTTAGAAACAGTTCAAACAACATAATCATACTTCTTGATGAATACTTTGTTTAAAAAAAATGTTGCATAATTTATTCACTTTTCCAGAGGACACTTCAACATCCGTAAAGGAAAAAAACACAGGTACATTTTTATCAAAAGTATCTTTCTTAAAAAATACATTCTCTTACATTTGCTTTACTATATTTTTAGCGCCTTCTTCGTTCATTTATTCATTTTACATGTAAACAAATTTAACGTGTTATTGCTTTCCTCATATTTTTGTAAAAACTTTCTAAACTGCATCCAAAGTGAAAAATGACGAACTGTTAACCATTTCTAAAAAACAGAAAGCGAAATACGAATTTAAAGCAGAGTAACACGGACCTCTAAAAAGATAGAGGTTGGATCAGGTGCCTAGGAGGAGTAAGCATCCTCTGCCGACCGGTCGCACCCGACGTGTTCTCATTGTCAAGATAATGAAAAACGGAAGAAACCGTAGTCAGTCCGGTGTATAAATAATGTTGAACAAGTATGAAAAACGGCAGTCAGCATGTGTCCTAATGAAACATTGTACTTGCTGACAAGGTCAATGTATCGACTATAGAACTTGCGTAAAGATGATTTTAATCGAGGTTCTTGATATTCTTGTTCCAACAACTCGTTTGTAAGAAGCATGACTCGTTTAATGAACTGATTGTATGCACAACATGCTCTTGCATAACGAATAAACTGTTGGACATTAACCGAATAAACAGGTGATGATTGTATATTGCTACATACGTAAGGGAAGTTGACGGTGAAAAAATTTAAATCATCACGTTTATATAAATAAAGTTTTGTTGTTCGGTTACCATTAACGTCTTTTTCTAGTAAAACATCCCGATATGAAACAAATGTTTAGGATCTATGGTACTTTTTATTTCAAGCTCACTGCTATATATTGAGATGACATAAGAGTGAAAGTAACAGTTGGTAATGAATAAAATATCATCAGGATATATCTGTATGTGGAGATGTAAGCCACGGCTTTTCCATGAATTCTGGTGTTTGGGATCTATGGTATCTTTTATTTCAAGCTCACTGGTATATATTGAGATGACATAAGAGTGAAAGTAACAGTTGGTAATGAATAAAATATCATCAGTATATATATATATATATATATATATATATATATATATATATATATATATATATATATATATATATATATCTGTGTGTGTGTGTGTGTGTGTGTGTGTGTGTGTGTGTGTGTGTGTGTGTGTGTGTGGAGATGTAGGCCATGGCTTTTCTTGCACAGGCTTTTCCATGTTTGGAATCCAGTATAAATATAGTAAATAAAATTCATTTTATTTATGGGAATATTAAAGATATCCAAAACTGATTTATGATTTTGAAGTATTTCCTGTTATGAGTGTAAAATTACCATACGTAGAATTGAAACCCAGTTATTTTAAAACGCAATTAATATAATGTGCCTTGCAAACAAATACAATGTTGTTACATGCCTTGTCTCACAGAGACCAGTACATACTGATCGTGTAATCTATCTAGTTTTCTCACTTCTATTTTATTGAAAACAGAAGGATAGCGGGTTTTCATGTGGCCATTAACTGAAAAAAAAGAACTTTGAGGACTATATGAAATTGTTTAGCTAAATAAATAAAATATCAATAAGTATGAATGTGAATTTTTTAAGGAAATAACGCCCGTAAAATATGATTTACTTATCATTCAAAAGAAGAACGATATAAGGTGTGTATTCGGAAACCGAGTATTTGTTTTTAGGTTTTGCTCCTTTCTGTTTTAATGTAATTAAGGAAACATTTCGGCTGCAGGTTTTTGTACTTTATAAATAACGTTTTCATTTATAATCAAGTTGTAGATTTGCAAAAATACAGTCGAAAACGTTTAGGAATAATTTTGAAAATGTCTTTGTTTGCATCAATATTCATCATAATTTTGCTGTTGGCCGTCCTTTTAAGAGTAGTTTACAGGTAAGCTAAATTTTACTTATATTACAATACTCGCTCAAAAGTAATGATTGTATGATTAAGCTCATCTAATCATTATAAGTATTATTACATAAAAACAATAAGAATAATAAATTACAGAGCGAGGAAAAATAGCACACGATACCCAGAAGAAGTCTCCACTGGAAGAAGTGCATCAAATGGTTTGCTATGTTCCTTTTCTTTCATCATATTCCTCTTTTTATCGTTATAATGAATTTTCAAAGGTTTTGGTATATTTTGCTATTTAATTTCACTAGAATACATTACTAGAGATTCAGCAGTAATCTATGCTGCGGTCGTGCGTCCTAGCAGGAAACCAGTCAGGAGTGTGGAACAAAGCGATCTAATGTACGGAAAAATGCCAAAGCCGCAAACGTCAGATCAAAAGAGGTAATAAAATACAGAGACGTGCCTTGTTTCATTTAATTATTTACCTGTTTGCAAAGATGAAATTGACCATAATACATTACATTGTTATCATAACCTACCTAAAATAACTATGTTTGAATAAGCCAAGGGGGGAAATTTCACAGAATAGGACATGTACTGGACACCTTTGAAACATCATTCTATTGTTAAGCTTCATGTGCACTTTTGTTTGGAATTAAATAAATGCCTGGTCAATATTTTGAACAAAAACGGGTTTAAATCATTTACTATCGAATATGCCAAAGTGTGGATTTATTTAATTTACTGAGCAATTTCAAATTATAAATAAATAAATAAATAAATAAATAAATAAGTGAATAAATAAGCAAATATGTGAAAATGCGGACATCGACTGCAACATACGCTTTTTAATGTTTGTTCACATCTTTGAAATAGTTAAAAAGCATTGTTTTTAAAAGGTTTAAAGTTTAAGAAGCATGGAACAAGCTCGATGTATTGTACTATGTAAAAGACGCCATGATATATACCTTTAAAGTGTGAATTATGTTTAAATAATAGCAATCTGAAAACCATTGTTTTACTGTTATTTTTTTTTTTTACTTTTTAATGCATATTTGACAGGGACACCAAGGCGAAATGCCTTGAGATCAACATCAGTAATAATCAAGAAGGTGGTAAAGTATTTATTGTCCTAATCATAACAAAATTAAACGATTTAATTATTTATTTTATAAGTAAAAGTATATGAGAAACTCTAACGGCAATTTTTACGAATGAATATATAATTTTTTTATAGAGGGTCTGCAAATTGGTTCTTCGACAATCTACTCCTTAGTGAGAAATCCTGACAGGACGTTATCACAGGATTTAGGACAGAGCGACCGGGCGTATGGGAACATGACAACGCGTATATAGACATTTTGAGGAGAACATTATTCTTCATAGATAACCATTGTATTTTAATGAATAAAAATATAGATGTACTTAAAGTCCTGTGCAATATGTTATCTAACATAACTTATTTTTTCGACTTTCATGAATGTAATTTTTTATCACATCTGTTTGTTCATATTAATAATGTCAGAAGTGTAATGAAGTATTTCGAGAACATTCTAATAGAATGTAAAAAACAAAAATGAAGGGGTATTAGGAATAACAATCTATGTGTTGCTTATAAAACTAAAAAATAAATATCTCTGTAAATTCATCATGTCTGCATTCATCCTATGTTTTTCCCATAAGCTGGATGTGATATATTCGAAGCAATGATTTATTAAGAACATTTGCTACTTTTGAAATTATAGGAATACAACATTACTCTTATGATGAATCACTTATCTTGGACAAGTTTTATTTGCTCATATTAGTACTGGTTTTATTGAGTGTAATATAAAGCTTTACATAAATTGATTGTCTTTGTTTCATTTTTTAGACAAAACATCAAATGAAATGAATATCAAACAATTAACCACTGTGAAGTTGTGATATGTATATAATCCACGTCTTGTCTAATTATATTTTCGTAAACAATACAGTATATAAGTGAATTAGCATTTTTATTGTTTGCATCGATAACGAAACATGTCAAGTTACATTTAACTAAAATTGGTCACGATTTTGGTCAAAAATTATTTTTTTCGATTTTAATGTTTACAATGCTTCAGTAAGGCATTTTCAATAGGCAACCAAACTGTGAGTGTCATTTGTTGATTTAAAAACTTCGCTATGTAAACAAAGCTTTTGTTTACATTTGAATGTTGAAGTGAACAATCCAGTTTAAGACCTCAAATGAATATGGTAATCGTTAGGAACTTTTATTTGTGCTTAAAATGAATAAAAAGATAGACAAATCAGCTTGAAAAAGATTTTTACTGGCACGAGCCTTGTTTACATGACGAAGAATTGTGAGCCCTGTATCTTGCTTAAAACTGATCGACTGGCATCCAAATTTCATTTGATCATTAGAAATGCATTCATAAAGCATTCTGAATAATAAAAACAGAAAAATAAAATTTGACGAAAACCGTGACCATGCCCCTTTAAAAATGCGTGAGCTATATTGTGTTTAATTCTATTTTGAAGTCAGTGGCAAAGAATACCGTGGAATCGCAGGAGTCTCGGTCACTGTGAGGACCACCTGCTATTTTCTCTTTGAAAAACAATTATATAAATTTTTGTTTATTTCCCTGCAATCTTGCTGCTATTTTAGAATTTTTACAACACTGTGGAAACGAATCCTGGTGTGTTAGAGTCTCACTAAATTCAGGCATATTAGAGTTAAGCTATGATTAATATTCCCAAACATAGAAAATATAATGTAATAGATATTGCATACTGTAGTTTCCTTATATTACAAGAGTCATTCATTTTGCGATTCAAACATTTTTCATCAAATCGCGAGAATATAAACACGAACACATGACCAGTTTGCGGGTAAAGTATTTTCACCATCGTCCAACATTACCCCTTTTTACTTCGTGTTATTGTGATATAAATGTATTCTTAAAAATCTTTGAATGTGTACAACTTGTAATGTTCTTTGACATTTTTAATTTATAATGTCAACTAGGAAACTGCTTATACAAATATACACAAGGTCGATTCTACTCATACATACAAAACACTTTGGCGTAAAGTCCAACAGATTGTAAATTACATGTTATCATGAATTTCAAAGTTCGCTAATGTATACATATTTTAAATAACCTTAAAAGTATCAATTTGTGCATGAATATATTTATTCATTGATTATTCATAATTATTATAAATATTACTCTATGCATGTGTATGATGTACAATTAAATCATATGATTTAGATAGATAATTAACGGACATAATATATGATTATATGTCTAAACAGTGAGAAGAATTGCATTACTTTAAAAAAAATAATAAAAACATGAGTCCTCTACACGATATCAATAAAATGGTTACAGTGTCAATTATTAAAAGGTAGGTTAAATAAACGAACCTAAAGTGATATTTAAAAAGAAAAGATGTTGTTCGTGCTTTGAATTTGGCGGGGAACCGTTTCACAGTGTAGCAGCACTGCAACCTCAAACCGTCTATCTCCATGTTTTTGTATGATCATGTATGCATGATGGTAACATCCCGTGAAGCGCCTCAAAAATAGTCACAATTAACTTATGCAGTATTTGAACTTCTACTGGCAGCTATTGAAGAGACATAAGCACAGGAGTAATATGATCATGTTACTTTGCCCTTGTTATAAACCTGCCCACTGTTTTTTTTATTCTTTGCTGTCTAGATAGATCGAACTCAACCTATAGAGCAATGCATTTACGTAATTTAGTCTAGAAGAAACGCGTGAACACTCTATAAGGTCTTGCACTGGATTGCAGACATTTTTAGTGATGAGTTTTCGAATATGACCAAATTATTTAATCATTTTGATATTTTTCTGAATTGAAAAAATCGTTTAGAACAAAAGATTTGTTTTCAAGTCGGCGTGTTGAAATGTTCTACAGTATCCACTGTCATTCTTTCGTCGATAAATGTGTTATAACATTCAAGGACAATAACCTTATAATGAATCGGGTTTTTTGGCATTATATAAGAAATTAATTTAATTTCTACCTATGTTATTCGATATAACATAACTTTAGTTAAGACAGTTTACGCCTTAAGTTTATAAACCGCAAAGCGGTTTATAAAAAAGCGTAAACTGTTCCAAGTTATGTTATACTTGTATAACATAGGAAGAAATTAAATTTATTCCTTATTATTTAATTTTTTACTATTTAAATAAGATAACAAGGCCCATTAATTAGTTAAAATATGTTAATTTGTACAAAATTTAAACGTAACCTCAAGCGGATTAATACGTTTCGCTCGCGCGTCTTATTGTTACGTAGGCAAGTTATGTTATATAAATTTATTTAGCCAATCAAATGAGGCGTTACAATCAGAATTAAATTATTAAATAATAATTAATCGAAAACTACGTGATCAAACAGGACGGAACTAGACAGCTTTGAAGGATTGTCTAGTACTAAGAATCCAAAAGTCAACAAGGATGGTATAAAGGAAGACTACTCAACTTGTCTTTTTGTCAGAAATGAAGACCATCACACTGTATGTGGTTGTGGGGTTTAGTGGAATCATCTTTGTTACTGCTGACGGACAGGGAGATGTGGGTTGTAACTATAGAACGTATTTACAATATCTCCATATGTTATTGATTTTCCACTTCTCATTTACAATTACGTATACTTATTAAATCTATCTTTTTCAGATTTCTATCAACGTGTTGTGGTAATGATATTTACAGTATTCACATTAATGATACAATTAATGAAATATGCAAAGGTATGTATGCCTCCTATATAGACATATCATGACGAGAAAAATAGATTCAATATAATGCAATAGTTCATATAAAGTTTTACAAATAGAAGCCCGGAATCTTTGGCTATATTACCAATTTTTGTTGTAGCATGTCTTGGACTTCGATGTAGACCAAAGTGTCCAGAGGGACATTATGGAAAGCAGTGTGATAAAACCTGTACTTGTGATGCTGACGTATGTGACGATGTGTCAGGATGCGTCACAGCTGGTAAAAATTCATGTGATAAGTGTTCTTACTTAAGAATTACATCTCTTCTGCATTGAAAAAATAACTATTTATTGGGGAAGGGTCTAGTGAATCGCGAACTATAATTGTTTTATGTGTTTTTGATTAGAATTTTGATTTTGATTTCCTCTTCATAAGATTATTAGTAACTATTTATTTGCAATATTTTCCTTTCAATTTCTTTGTCCATACGACCTTTAGTGTAAATACCATGCAGAAAGTTTTAATATTTGCAAACATTATTTTATCTGTTTTTCTGAGGAACTGCACAAAGTTTCATTTGAATTTTTCAGAAGCCAGTGATAATTTTCGACATTTTCTACACTGTTGTCATATTTTCTGTCATGCATTGAGGCTTGTTTATTTGAATGGAATTGTAATTGATTTTTTGATATTTTTTTTATATTAACAATTCTAAACAGATGAACCATTTATGATTGAAAAATTCAACATAAATGTAACTTTACACTTAAGATTTTGATGTAGATTCACACAGAAGTATTATATATATTTTAGGTTTCAAATTTGATATTATAACATTTTCTTTCATTTTGAACACTTTATTTTACATATAGTATGTATTCTGACAACTACATTGAAATAAAATCTAGTTTAGTGTCAATCATTTATGACAAATACATGGACATATTTTTTAATGGGTAATTTTTAGCTAATACGATTTCAAATAATTCTGCATATATTTTGATTCAAACGAGAGCACACTTCTAAGTCTGTTTGTGTCAGTAACCAAGTGCTGAGGATAAATGCTTTTAAGAAATGCTTAAAGGTATGTAAAGGCTTAATTATTTATCAAAACAATCTTTTTAACTATGTTTTTACTTTATTTTATCTAACACGATCTTTTTAACAAGCAAAAACGTTTTATTTATTTCATTTTTGCAGACTCAAAAAAGATGGACAAAATTTGATAATGTAAATAGAATAAGACCGAGTATAAATCGCTTCTCTCTCTCTCCCTGATGTAGGACACCCAATTATTG
Source organism: Magallana angulata (assembly GCF_025612915.1). NCBI lineage: Eukaryota > Metazoa > Mollusca > Bivalvia > Ostreida > Ostreidae > Magallana > Magallana angulata. The sequence continues at coordinate 1,638,657 of NC_069116.1, read as the reverse complement.
GACTAGAACATGGTGTTAAAAAAAGGACATACAATACGGGCAATTCAATATTATTATTCCATTTTTATATTTTGACAAATTAAGATTTTACCATCGGAAGGTAATTTTTAATAGTATTAGCTTTGTAATTATATCTTATATTAATTGTTGATCACAATAATAAGACAGTAACAAACATAACATGTAAAATGTACCTCTCTTTTTTCTCATAAATCTATTTTCCTTTAGTGTACGATTCGAATAATTCTTAACAATTATATTATTTTATTGCAGAAAACATGGTGATCTGTTTAAAGTGTGTGACCCAAACTTGACTCTAATAGGATGTGTAGAACAACTGTACCAAATGACCGATGATCTTAAAGTCCAATGATAAAAAACGTTGTTTTTTTTTTGTTTTTATTTTTAAATATGATTAAAGTGCAATTAATGTTATCTCTATCTATTAAGATAAATGTACTCTATAATAAACAGCAAATTGTTTTTGGTGAATAATTCTTTAAAAGATTGACAATGCATCGCACATAACCAATATCAATTTAATAAACATTTTTAAACCAAATATCAAGTGTTGTCTGTGCTAGAACTTATGATTATTATTTTGAGGGAAAATAATGGACCTCATTTCTGACAAATAGTACAGTATAAATGCAGCACGGTATTTAAGTGTAAAATCATTACTTTCAAATGTTCAAATTACTTTTTAAATAAAACTTTAACAACAGCAAAAAACTGCATAATCGGCTTCGTTTCAAATATTTGAAATAAATGAAAATGATAAATGTAAGATAATTTAAACGTTCTATATTTATGTTCAGTTGAGTTGCCAACAGTAAGAATCTATTTGTTTCGTACTTTTATTGTTTCAGATGGAATCACACTAAGTTTGTGTTTGCATTATAAACTTTTGCAAACTTTCGATGCGATAAATCGTTTTTTACTCATGTCTACTGTTGTTTAGTCTTGTAAACATTTTAAAAGTTTTTTAAGGTCAATTTTTGCAAATGCCAATTTTTTATACATATAATAATCTTACTAACAGAAAAAAACACGATAAAACAGGACGATTTTACCCCATTAGATATTCATGAATTCCTCCCAGGATGTTTTGCTTTGAAATATAAATCTTAGATGTTGTATCTATTTAAATGTTGCTGCAAAAAATGATATATTGCTATTCTATAGCATACATAATAGAACAATTTTTGACAGCGCTCATAACATATGCTATAGAATTTGACTTATCGGCATAATTATTAAGAAAACAGAATTTGATACCTGTTCATAATACTAAACTCTGTAAAGAAGAATAAACTATTTTGCATAGTTAATGGTTTACATGGGATGATATTAGAATAAAAATTATGAATAAGGGGATCGATGATTTACTTCGAGAGATCAACAGCCTCGAGAGATATATATGTTTGGTTATATATATAAAAAGATCGGTACATTGACCTCAATTCGAGAGATTGAGGTTTGAGCCATCAAATGTCACATTTATGTCAATTGTCATTCTACATCGGATGAACACATCCATTATAATATAAAGGCATAGATGAAAAAAGGCGGACGGAAAACTTCTAATGTTAAATTTACAGATATCAGCGGCTGTAGTTTAACAAACAAAAGACCAGCTGCGAGGTATGTTTTATTACATCGTCCAACATTTCATCTTCTCGCTTCGAATTAATGGGAATGAGCAGCCACTTTTACATTTGAGGATAAGAATGTACACATTTATTGAACTGGCTTGTTTCTACCCGAAACTTGCCAACAATGTTGCCAAAAGATTTAAAAACAAGAAATATGAAGTCCTACATGTCAGTTTTATTTTAAAAGTATGCATACAAGAACGGGAAAATGCTTTTATACTCACTCAGAACATCTGTCGAACTGTGCAGCTACTAAAGATCTGAAAAAATAAATAGATGGGGGTTCAATTTTGCTCATTTAAATAGTATTTTCGCTTCAACATATGGTACCCCATTTTAATCAGTCGGCATGTGTCTATGAAGACCCTAACCCTAACCCTGACGCATTGACGTTATATTTTCCTAGTAAAAAGTTTCATATACATCTTTATACCTGTCCCATGTTTGTTTTATAGAGGTTTTTTAGTTATATATATCTAAGTATAAATTAAAATGATTTTTTTAGAAGTGGGATAAGGGTCCCAAAAAGCAATTGTCTCAAATTGAAAATAATTTTGCAATGTACCTCCATAGACACAGACAAATGTGTTCTGTGATTTCCAGGCCCATTTTAAAAATAGGGTACCTTACATTGAGACAAAGTTACAACTTATATCAGCAAAATTCAAACTTATTCTTAACAAATGGTTGTAGAGAGGACACCAATGGACCTCCTTCATATTTTTCCAGATTTTTAAACCTCCAAAATAAATCTGTACCTGCGCAGTTCGACAGCTGTTCTTAGTGATTAAAAAGGCATTGTTCTGTTTTGGTATTCATAATTTTTAAACAAAATGCATGTAGAACTTCATATTTATTGCTTTGATATTTTTTAACAACATTTTTGGTCGGTTTTGGGGACAGAAACAAGCCCGTTGAAGAAATGTTTACATTCTTATTCTCAAATGTACAAGATGGCCACGCACTCCCCTTAAAAGGTTTAACTTTGCTTACTAGCACTCAGTATTTTGAAATAGAATGATCATTGTTGACCTAAATTAAAAAACAAAATTATAAAAAGTGTAAATCTAAACTTTCGTTAAGATACATTATTTTTGTAATATTAATATATAGGATAATCTTTTTAAATATGTAAAATAGGTTCCATGATATGACCACTCGTAATGTTGTTTAACATTTCTGATTTTATAAATTTTGAAACAATAACGAGGAAAAAACTTATACCAATATACACGTGACAATACCACTCATACAAATAATTTACTTTGAAGCAATGTCCAACAGGTTTTGAATTACATGTAATTTTGAATTTCAAAGTTTGCTTATGTATGCTATACTAAATAATGTTTAAAGTACCAAATTTTAGAGAATATATTTATTTGTTATTTATTCAAACTCAATTTTTGCTTTTCAATTAAAAGGATAATTTAGTTCAATAAAAAAATGATAGATTTAATGGTGTAAAATATTTTATATACTGAAACTCAATCATAATCTATAATTCAATAACATTTATTGTAAGTTGACTGTGAAAGAAAACGTATAAATCGATTGTTTAATCAGACTTGCTGTCGTCGATAAAAGTATTACTACATTTTAAGACAATGATTATAAAAACAATCTGTATATTTTATATTTTTTAGTAATTAATAATGGAACATTGTGTGATTAAACAGGACGGAACTACACAGCTTTCAATTATTGTCTAGTTCTAGGAGTCCAAAAGTCAACAAGGATGGTATAAAGGGCGATTACTCAACCTTTCTTTCTTCTTAGAAATGAAGACCATCGCGCTGTACGTGGTTGTGGGTTTTAGTGGAATCATCTTTGTTGCTGCTGACGAACAGGGAGATGTGGGATGTGACCATAGAACGTATGTACAATATCTACCTACATATGTTGTTGTTTTATTACTTTTCATTTACAAATCACAGTTGCTAACAAAAGGTTTACTTGTATTTTTTTTTTTTTAGATTTCTGTCTACGTGTTGTAGTAATAATATTGCCATTATCCACAATACTTTTAATAAAATATGCAGCGGTATGTATGCCTCTTATATAGATATATCATGCCGAGATAAATTCATTCAGTACAATGCAATATTTTATATAGTATTTTACATATAGTAACCCGAAATATTTGGTTATATTACCATTTGTTTTGTTCTAGCTTGTATTGGACGACGTTTATGTAGACCAAAGTGTCCCCAGGGATATTATGGAGAGCAGTGTAATGAAACCTGTACTTGTAATGCTGACGAATGTGACGATGTGTCAGGATGTATAACTACAGGTAAATGGATGCATACTCTGTGTCAGTCATGTACTTTCTGAAAAGCTTGTTTAGTATTCTGTATCAGTTGTATCTTTGATCCTCAGGGGGAGGACTTACATAGGCACAGCCTGATGTCCACACTTATTATTTACTTATTTGATAAATAAAATATTTGTTTAATTAAAAGATTATTCTGTATAGAACTTATTATTATCATATTGGTAAAAATTCATTCACATTTTTTTTTTTACAATTGTATATATGGTCGGCTTCAGGAGGTTGCTGGTTTTATTTTTGTCTCAATTCTTTTTGGTAACGTTTTCTTTATCTATATTTATTGTGAATATTTGAGATGGTTCCAATATTCAATCATATTTCTGAGAGACTGTCTAGTTTTTTTTTTTTTATATTTTTGATTGAAAGTTAAACTGGTCTATTTAAACTTTTTTATTTCATTTATTCAACGGTATTTTGTAAATTGAAAATATAAAAAAAAAGTCAATCTTGAAAAGAAATACTTCATTCAGATAAGTTGTTTAATAATTAATTTATTCATTATTCTACAGAAAAGGCTTCAACATCCGTAGATGAAAAGAGCACAGGTAAATGTTTTTTAAAAGTATCCTGTTGAACAGTCCGTAAAAAAAAAAATTCCTCATCTGTCATATTTTCTATACCCCACTTTTAGTACCGTTTTTATTCGTTAATTCATCTAACTTTGAATTAAATGTAACTTGTTACTATCTTTCCTGATATGAACGTACAGATGAAAAACCTCACATAAAGTATGCATTTTTATTAATGCACTATAAACAATTAATTTTAATAGAATATGCCTCCATTTTGTTTAGTTAAATATTTTAGAATATATATGAGCATCAAAATGATTTTCTTTAGGAAATTCAGGGTTTGTAAAATATTTTATAACGCGTTCTAACCTGAAACAAAAACAAACAACTAAGGACCATTTTAGGTGTGCATTTGGAAACAAGTTAATTTTATGATATTTTATTTTTTTGTTGTTGATATATAATAAAGGAATTCTTTAGGCTACATGCGTTTAGTGCTTTATAAATAACGGTAACTATAATCCAATTATAGACGAGCAACAAGGGAAACCGTTAGGATTGGTTTTAAAAATTTCGTAATCTGCATCATTATTCATCATAATCGTGTTGTTGGTGGTACTACTAAGTGTAGTTTACAGGTGAGACACATTTATTATTACCACAGTAGTCGGACTTATATAGAAATCTATGTGTGCTTTACTTCTTTTTTACATAATTAATACATAAATATAATGATTTGAATACTACATCACAGAACAAGAAAAAATAACGCAGAATACCCTATAGTTTCCACTGAAAGAAATGCATCAAACGGTTTGTTTTGAGTCGTTTCTTCTCAAATCTTCCGTTTTTTCTCAAAACATTTAGTGTTATTAAAGGCTTTGGATATTTTGCTATTTGATTTCATCAGTGTCATCAGATAACATAACTAGAGATTCACCAGTAATCTATGCCGCAGTCGTGCGTCCTAACAAGAAACCGGACAGGAGTGTAGAACAGAGTGACCAAATGTACGGAAATATGCTAAAGCTGCAAAAACCTTATCGAGAGAGGTAAGCAATTTTTAAATCATGTTCCGGTTAAACTTAGCAGTTAACAGTTTGCAAAGATTATCTTGGCCATATATCAATACAACTTTGCTGTTATTGCCTACACGTTTTAACAAACTATGATTAGGCCTTTAGGGGAACTCTCAAATTATTGGCCATTAATGTTTTTGATAACACACTATCGTACATGTATTTTTATATATCTTTAGCATTTGTCTTGAATTGGGTAACCGTTTGTTCATAGAATTTGAACAAACTTTAAATTCATTTACTGTATGCGTATTGCCAAGACGATGCCAAGGATGTCTGTTTAACAATTTAAAACAGAAAAATAAAAAGTTTAAAAAAGTTTATTTGGTGGACATACGAAAACAAACGTTTGTTAAGAAATCTTATTTGAGCTATATGCCGGATGAGCTGAAAAGAATCAAACGAAGTCCAATTGAACGTCTTTTGACATAATAAAAACATTAATTTTGTGAGTTTTCAAAGAAGTCATTATATTATTTCTTTAAAGTGTGACTTATGTGTCAATAATGGCCACCTGAAAACACTTGTGTTTACTGTTTTTCACCTTTTAACGCATAATCAACAGGAAAAAGAAAGCAAGGACCTCTAATTTCAACAAGAGTAACAATGCAATGAATGGTAAAGAATTTTTATTAGCTTAATCTTTACGTGTCTACGAGGAGCATTCAAAAAATAATGTCATTAATACAAAAATAACACAATAAGATTTTTTTTTTTGTTTTTAATGGTCAGTTCAAGATACTGTCTTTTAGCAGACACGACACACATAATTTCATCCGATTTGTCCAAGCTTTAAATGCATTTATAGAATGATTATTGGGAATGGTACTGAAAAACAACAGAGCCCAAGGCATTGCTCGAATCATATCTTCGTCATGACAAGTGCCTTTTTAATTTAGGAAATAAAATTGCAGGCAAAACAAGTCAGTTGAATAGGGAGGATGGGACAATACATGAACTTTTTCTTTTTCCAAAAATAATCTCACAATCTGGGATTTATATGCTGGGGAGTTGTCATGAAGAAGTCGAATGTTGCAAATTCCAGACTTTAGTCTCTTCCTCGGGTAATTCTTAACTTTCTTCAGTTAATAACTTTTGTATACATGCCCTGTGGTTGATCGGCCTTTTCGAATAGCAACTTGAACAACAGGACCTTCACTATTTAAGAAAATTGCGTATAATACTTTCTTTTTACTTTGGCATGGTTTTGCTATAACAGAGCGTTTTGCCGTTTTAGTCAACCACATCTTGTCATCAATTTTCCTCTGAGATTCAATATAATGTATTTGTGTTTCATCATCTGTAAAAAGTTCCGATAAACGCAGTCCATTGCAAATTTTGTAGATTTTAAGTATTGTTTTTAATTTTTTTTGTTCACATTTTAACCTGTAATCGTTTTTGTTTTTATATTGTATATCCACTTGCACTTACCTTTCGGAGGCCATGGTGGTCTTTTAAATTGTAAATACTGTCCTTAATACTGAATTTGCTATCTGTTTAATGCTTAATTGACCATTATCATTGTATCACATCCGTTGAAGCCGTACGAGGTGCTCCAAGACGTTGCTTATCCTTAAGGTCTGTTTGGCCATTTGTAAGATTGCTGACCCACCTATAAAATTGTTTCAATGACATTCACTTGTTTCCATACACATTACACAGTTCTTTGAAAATTTCTTTGAGTCTTTACCTGGCCTGACACTTGCTTTATGTAGCCTTTCATATCAGCCTTATTGGATGATGACTTACAAGTCATATCTTTATACAGTGTCAAAGGAGTATTTAATGATGAAACGTGGTAAGATAAACGGCCATAAATAGACTATGAACCAAATTATGCGTGAAAAGAAATCTAAAGATCAATTGAACCCTGCATTTCATAGAATCTGATTAGTGACATTATTTATTGAACACCCCTCGTATCAGCTTTCCTATATGCAATCGATATGCATTTTTTTTAGTTCATAACTTAAATCATATGGAAAATTATTATTGCTATTCTTACAAATGAATAAATAAATTGTAGAGGAAGGTGTAAAATATGGTACCCCGGCAACCTACTCCTTTGTGGAACATCCTAACAAAACTTCACCCCTGGATGTACGAAATCCTGACAGGACTTCATCATTGGATATAAGACATCATGACAGGGCGTTATCACTGGATGTCAGACATCATGGTAGGACTTCATCATCTGATGAAGGACAGTACGATCAGGAGTATGGAAACATGACGATGTGTTAGTAGGAGAACCAAGGAGAATATTCGTTTAAAGATAGCAACACTAAAGATGTACTTTACACTCAAGGTCCTGCGTGATGTGTTAGATTTCATAACGAAATGTTTCGACTTTCATGAATATAATTTTTGAATCACTAATATGTTTGTTAGAATATATGAAGTCATAAATATAATGAAGTATTTTGATGTCATTCTGATAAAATCTAAGAAACATAATGTGAAGATACGTATAATTAATGATCATGCATTTTTTGCCTTTAAAACTCACAAAAAATGTGAGTGTTATTTTCTTATGACTGCACACGTCTTATTGTTTTTCTTTTATTTTCATGAGCTGAATGTGGTATTTTAACAATAGAGGGACTAATCGTTGTGCAAACATTTGTATGTTTAATTCAACACGTTTAATTTGTTTGATATTATAATGCTAACCTCCTCAAAAATAAATTTACTTATCTGGGATTGGTTTTGTACTCTAATATTATGTATAGAGTAATAATATTTTGTAATTATTGTTAATTAAAAAATATTTATTGAAGATATATTCATTTATCATTTAAATAAATAAATGAATATGAATCATTTTAACTAATGAGAAAAAGTGTCACCATATACTTTACTAAATAAATTTTTTTAAAATTATGTTTTGGTAAATATTACAATTGGTTTTGACTTTAAGTTTGTAATTTCGAAAAATTGATTATAACATAGAACGGATAAGTTTAATATTTATTCAACTTAGAAAAATGTGACGAAGGTTTGATAAAAAAAAATAATAACTGTCTCTAAGTAAGTTATAGAAATTGCTTGATTAAAATGTTTTATTGGTTTTTTCATTCGCTCTTATAACGTAAAGCAGGTTTCTCCTTTCATGGATATTTTACTTTGGCTACATTTAATCTATTGTAGAAGCTCAAAAAAATGTTCATTACTAAATTTACATCCTTGCATATACCCTTAGGTACTGTTTTACAATGTTATCAACTGTGTCCGCTAAAAGTCGTGGTGTATGGATAAACATTTGATATTTATTCAAGCTGCTAAAGCCATAAAAACGTCTTAAAACGTGATTCGATTAATATGATCACAGGATTTGATAACGTCACCAACCAGTTTATGCGAGCATCAAGAGGAAGTTTTTAATGTTGGTATTTGTTATTTGCATGAAATACACATTTTTTTCTAATTTTATTGCTGTTTATCGTACATTGATTTAAACCAGACTACATAAGACTGCTAATTATTATTTGCAGATTAATTACTTGGCGACAAAGATTTGACTGTATAAGCCAACGACTTTTGAACTGTGTTCGAAAAATAATGTATATTGTTCTATTTTGAAATGTAACTCACTATTAATCTTCATAACATATAAGTAACATCTCACCTAGTAAAGCTATAATACATAATGAACGTACAAAGTTAAAACGACGGACACACACGCACAATTAAACTGGAGTGTTAATCGATTGTCTTTGAAATTGATAATCACATATTCAACTAAAATATCCTTTTTGTCTACTTAATAACTCTTACCATAAATTATAATTTAGTTTTATAAGGAAAAGAAATCTAAAGATCAAATGAACCCTGCATTTCATAGAATCTGATTAGTGACATTATTTATTGAACACCCCTCGTATCAGCTTTCCTATATGCAATCGATATGCATTTTTTTAGTTCATAACTTAAATCATATGGAAAATTATTATTGCTATTCTTACAAATGAATAAATAAATTGTAGAGGAAGGTGTAAAATATGGTACCACGGCAACCTACTCCTTTGTGGAACATCCTAACAAAACTTCACCCCTGGATGTACGAAATCCTGACAGGACTTCATCATTGGATGTAAGACATCATGACAGGGCGTTATCACTGGATGTCAGACATAATGGTAGGACTTCATCATCTGATGAAGGACAGTACGATCAGGAGTATGGAAACATGACGATGTGTTAGTAGGAGAACCAAGGAGAATATTCGTTTAAAGATAGCAACACTAAAGATGTACTTTACACTCAAGGTCCTGCGTGATGTGTTAGATTTCATAACGAAATGTTTCGACTTTCATGAATATAATTTTTGAATCACTACTATGTTTGTTAGAATATATGAAGTCATAAATATAATGAAGTATTTTGATGTCATTCTGATGAAATCTAGGAAACATAATGTGATGATACGTATAATTAATGATCATACATTCTTTGCCTTTAAAACTCACAAAAAATGTTAGTGTTATTTTCTTATGACTGCACACGTCTTATTGTTTTTCTTTTATTTTCATGAGCTGAATGTGGTATTTTAACAATAGAGGGACTAATCGTTGTGCAAACATTTGTATGTTTAATTCAACACGTTTAATTTGTTTGATATTATAATGCTAACCTCCTCAAAAATAAATTTACTTATCTGGGATTGGTTTTGTACTCTAATATTATGTATAGAGTAATAATATTTTGTAATTATTGTTAATTAAAAAATATTTATTGAAGATATATTCATTTATCATTTAAATAAATAAATGAATATGAATCATTTTTAACTAATGAGAAAAAGTGTCACCATATACTTTACTAAATAAATTTTTTTAAAATTATGTTTTGGTAAATATTACAATTGGTTTTGACTTTAAGTTTGTAATTTCGAAAAATTGATTATAACATAGAACGGATAAGTTTAATATTTATTCAACTTAGAAAAATGTGACGAAGGTTTGATAAAAAAAAATAATAACTGTCTCTAAGTAAGTTATAGAAATTGCTTGATTAAAATGTTTTATTGGTTTTTTCATTCGCTCTTATAACGTAAAGCAGGTTTCTCCTTTCATGGATATTTTACTTTGGCTACATTTAATCTATTGTAGAAGCTCAAAAAAATGTTCATTACTAAATTTACATCCTTGCATATACCCTTAGGTACTGTTTTACAATGTTATCAACTGTGTCCGCTAAAAGTCGTGGTGTATGGATAAACATTTGATATTTATTCAAGCTGCTAAAGCCATAAAAAACGTCTTAAAACGTGATTCGATTAATATGATCACAGGATTTGATAACGTCACCAACCAGTTTATGCGAGCATCAAGAGGAAGTTTTTAATGTTGGTATTTGTTATTTGCATGAAATACACATTTTTTTCTAATTTTATTGCTGTTTATCGTACATTGATTTAAACCAGACTACATAAGACTGCTAATTATTATTTGCAGATTAATTACTTGGCGACAAAGATTTGACTGTATAAGCCAACGACTTTTGAACTGTGTTCGAAAAATAATGTATATTGTTCTATTTTGAAATGTAACTCACTATTAATCTTCATAACATATAAGTAACATCTCACCTAGTAAAGCTATAATACATAATGAACGTACAAAGTTAAAACGACGGACACACACGCACAATTAAACTGGAGTGTTAATCGATTGTCTTTGAAATTGATAATCACATATTCAACTAAAATATCCTTTTTGTCTACTTAATAACTCTTACCATAAATTATAATTTAGTTTTATAAGGAAGATGTTTTAAAGCTATAAATGTCATAAGTCAACAATTGGGAGTAACACTTCTCTAAAACGTAATTGAGTTGTGATGTACAAAGTTGAAATATACACAATATACAACAGGATGTTATTACGAGATCGTTAATGGCTCCCCATAGTTCTGTGTAATGTTTCAAGTCTTCAGAAGTATATGAAATATTCAACTTACCTCATTAGGCAGAGATGGTCCCTTAAAGAGAGTACTTTGTAGACCTCATGCCTAATTTGTATTTCAGGAAAGTAAACAGGATTATTAAACTTCGATTTTAGGTTTAAGACTATCTAATACAAAAAAGTTCAAAAGTCAATATTAATACTATGAAATGAAACAAGAACATTTTTAATTTGATTTCTACAGAAATAAATTCAAAGCACATGAAACTTTTGATTCCAATCCTGTTTGGAAGTAGCTATTGTATAGTCCTTATATCACGCGAGTACATGTACTTAATTCAGCGATCCCGCTGGTTTGTATCAAATCGCGAGAATATAAAATCGCGAACGTTGAACTTTTCTCCTTATTTATTATAGTTTTCAACTCTCAGAAAATAATGGCGAGATTTTAAAATTCCCGAAGGGTGCTTCTCGCGATATTACGCGGATATTAATTCCTCGTGTTTAATTAGGAATTTACAGTATGCTGACGATGGGATCTGTGACAATAACACGTATGCACTGATATAATGACATTTTCTTTATAAACCAGCTGCTTACAATTACCAGATAAATCATCATAGCATATGTTATTATCAAATACCATATGTAAACAAAGTTATATTTAAAATCATAAATTACTGTAATCATTGATGCACTTTAATATTTCAGAGTTATTCCAACATGGTGTACAAGTTATCTGTTCGATGACACATTGCAGGAATGTGTAGGTTAGGATGGAAATTTTTGTTTTGATTTATGAAATATTTAAATATTGAGCTTAGTTGAGAAAATATTTGTAACGAAGCATAACATCTAATACATATATAAGCTGTAACATTAATTTATGTGTTTATTGTTAATTGCCGTGATGCAGCTTGTATTGGAAGGTTCGGTGACAGCTGTAGTTGGGAATGCCCCCTCGGATATTATGGACGACGGTGTAAGGAAAAAGTGACAGGATGTTTAAAAGTTGCATCAGGTAAACGATTTTTAAAATTTAATATTTAGCTTATTTAAAACCTGCCTTATTCTTTATCGAGAGCAATTACATGTTTTTGTTTCGCGTTTATAATATTAATCAGACGAGTGTGCACACAGAGTACTGATGAAAACTTTAATTGAATCAGAAAACTATCAATTTCTTCATCAACCAACTCATAAAACAATGTCTATAATATGTGATTTCAAGCAGTGTATTCTTATATTGTTTGAATAATTAAAATAAAAAACCCCAAGAAATAAGTGGTGGTCATCGAATCGGAGAGCATTACTTTCTCCGTAAATACTAGATATATGATATATACAGTAAAAATCATCAACAAGGTCTAAGACTATCAACTAAAGATCGAATTAGGACACAGTCGTTTCTCGGATAGTGTTATAATTTTTTTCTTCGTTCCTGGTTTGTTAGATATTTCATAAAACTAATATGCTTGTGAAATTATTCAAAAGTCAAGGTGTAGCAAGATCTAAGTATTTCGTCAATTTACGGTCTTATATTAGGTCATATGACAGCGCCTGACTAATTTTAAGTCGTAAAAAATAATCCAGAAAATAATAAAAATATGCCAAATTTTAGCATAACTCTGTTTCATTATTTACGCTGAACATCTGAAATACATAAAAATGATTGTGTTCCCTTGGATATTGAATGTTTCTCTCCTGAAACGAAACTACTGTATTAAACAAGATAAGGTCAGTATGACATTTCGTACATTAAAGCTTTGAAATATATGTACTTTTTTACGCAGATACTGTATTTTGCAAATCGGACTTTTAATCAGATATTTAAAAAATATTTCTCTGTTTTTATTTTTTCCTGTTTGTTAGACACTGTTTTATTGGAAAGCAGATACATTATCTTTTTTCTTTGAGTACATGATTTGAATTTTGCATTCCAGATCAAATTGAATTATATGAGAAAATAACACTCAGGAGCCTCTCTCTCTCTCTCTCTCTCTCTCTCTCTCTCTCTCTCTCTCTCTCTCTGAAATATTGATAATGATCTTGTAAATTGGAAATTACACTAATGGCCTCCGCCTCCCCGGATTAAAAATTTCTTTCATGATTTTGGGAATTTATTTGATAAGTAAGGTTCTTTTTTTGAGTTATAGGTATACCCCCCCCCCCACCCCACGGATTACGATTTTCAGGATTCTGGGAATTAGGGGCTTTTTTTGGTTGTCAAGATTAGATGTCTGATGATGAGTCTAGCCCCCCCCCTTCCCCCCCCCACTGTGTTTTTTTAAGTTTGTAATTTCGAAACATTTATTATTACATAGAACGGAAAAGTTTGATAATAATTCAACATAGAAAAATGAGGCGGAGGTTCGATCAAGCAAATCAATTACTGCTCTAAGTAAGTAATAGAAATTGCTAATTTCGATGATGATATGTTGTTGTTTTGTTTTTGTTGTTTTTGGTTTGGTTTAAAAGTTCTTATAACGTAAAGTGGGTTGTTCTTTTCGTGGTTTAACTTTGGCTACATGTAATCTATTGTAGAAGCTCTTAAAAAAATGTTCATCACTAAATTTCAAAATTTGTATCCTTTCATATACCCTTAGGTACTGTATTACAATGTTATCAACTGTGTCCGCTAATAGTCGTGATATATAGATAAACATTTAATATTTATTCAAGCTGCCAAATGTATCAAAAATTTCTTTAACTGTGATTCGATTAATATGGTTCATAGAATTTGATGACGCCACCAACCAGTTAATGCGACCATCTCGAGGAAGTGTTGAATCTTAGTATTTCTAAACTATTGTTTTACTGAATACTGAATCAAACCAGATTACATTATATTTTGCTAATTATTCTCAGAACTAATTACTTGGCGACAAAGATTTGATAGTATCGTCCAATGGTTTTTCAACTGCATTTGTGTATAGTAAGATTCAAAATGCGATTCACTATTTCTCTTCGTTATATGTTTAACATCTCACCTATTAAAGCTATAATACAGAATAAACGTACAAAGTTGAATTGACATACGCAAACATGAACAATCAAACTGGAGTGTCAATATATCATCTTTGGAATTTATAATCAAATATTTAATCAAAATACTTACTTCTGTCTACTTAGAAACTCTAATCATACACTATAATTCAATTTTAAAAGGAAGATGTTTTAAAGATATATAAGTCAAAAGTCAACACATTGAAATTTGCGAGTTGTGATTGACACTTCTCTAAAGTGTAATTGTAATCAAGAGTTATGATGTGCAAAGTTTGAATATTCATATTATTCAACAGGATGTTATTGCAAAATCGTTAATGGTTCCTCATAGTTCGTGTAGTATTTCAAGTCTTCAGAAGAATCTGAAATAGTCAACTTAACTCATTAAGCATAGATAATCGCATTAAAAAAGTACTTCGTAGACTTCATGCTTAATTTCGATCTCAGGAAAGTAAAACGGGATTATTAAACTTCGATTTTAGCTTTTAGACTATCAAATACAAAAAAGTTTAAAAGTCAATTTTAATACTATAAAATGATACAAGAAAAACGTACTTTTCATTTCTACAGAAATGAATTCAGAATACATGAAACTGTTTTTGATTTCCGTCCTTTTGGGGAGTAACTATGCTAGCGATGGGATCTGTAGCAATAACACGTATGTACTGATATACTGATGTTTCCTTTTAAGCCCACTACCTGGAAGTCCTACTATTACCAGATGGGCCACCATTTTATATATTAATTCTATTACTCTATGTAAACAAAGTTATATTTATCATTATAAATTACAGTAATCATTGATTCACTTTGAAATTTCAGAGTTATTCCAAAATGTTGCACGAGCTATATGTACGATGACACATTGCAGCAATGTGTAGGTCAGTATGGGGAACTCTTGTTTTGGTAAAATAACATATTTGAATGTAAAGCTTAGCTGAGAATTATTTGTAACGAAGCATTACATTTGATACATCTATGAACTGTAACCATAACTTTGATGTGTTTATTGTTAACTACCGTGATGTAGCTTGTATTGGAAGGTACGGTGACAACTGCAGCAAAAGTTGTCCTCTCGGATACTATGGACGAAAGTGTAATGACACTTGTAATTGTAATTCCACCGTTTGCGACGAAGTGACAGGATGTTTAAAAGCTACATCAGGCAAGCAATGTTTTTGTTTAATACTTAGCTTTTTTCAAAAAATTATTTTATTTTTTTCCTTTTGTCGAGGGCAATTGCATGAGTTTTTGTCGCGTTTAGAATATTAATCAGACGAGTGTGCACATGGAGTAAAGAAATCTTGTGAATAGAATCGAAAAACTGTTAATGTCTTCACCAACCAACACATAAAACATAAATATACTACCTGATTTCAAGCAGTGTATTCTAATATTGTTTGAATAATTGAAAACCCTAGGCCTGGAAATAAGTGGTGATCCTCAATTCTAATAGGATTGCTTTCTCTGTGAGACTTGTTGAACATATCAATACCTGATTATTATTCAAGAGTGAAAGTGTAGCAGTAGCTAAGTACTACACCAATTCATGGTCTCTAGGTCAGATCACAACGATTGATTAATTTTATGTCGAAAGAAAAAAAAACCCAGAAAATAAAAATGTCAAATTTTAGCATAACTGTTTCATTATTTACGCTGATAATTTAAAATGCATTGTGTTCCTTTGAATATTGAATGTTTCTCTTCTGCACAAGATAGGGTCAGTATGGCATTTCTTACATTTAAACTTTAAAACATATGACTGTGCTTTTTTTACGCAGATACTGTGTTTACAAATCGGTTTTTTAAGAATATTTCTCTGTTTTTATTTTTTCCTGTTTGTAAAACACTGTTTTATTTAATCAAATACATGATCTTTTTTCTTTGATAACATGATTTGAAATTTGCATTCCAGATCAAACTGAATCATATGAGAATATAACATTCAGGGGTATGCCTCTCTCTCTCTCTCTCTCTCTCTCTCTCTCTCTCTCTCTCTCTCTCTCTCTCTCAATGACTTTTTAATACAGTTAAACGTAATGCATAAACTTAACATTTTTATCATTCAGTATTGAAAAGAATGATAAACATCAAATTTTTGGGACTGTTGTCAAAAGATAATCTTTCGGGTTTCTTTTACATCGCAAACCAGTTCCAAGGATTAATTTATACTTTCTAGATCCGTTACTTGTAAATAGTCAAAGTTGTTAAAACAATATTTTTTTTATTTTGGTATAGAATTGGATTTGTGCAAACCAATAGATTCAGGATTGATTATACGTCATACTTTGACCGTATCGGTATTCTTCCTTTCCTTACTGATTGGCATAACTGTAACCATCGCCTACAGGTTAGCTTTGTATTCACCACAAAACAGACGTAATCAATTGCCAAGTCGTCTATCTTGATACATATTTGCAATTTAAGAAGGGGTAAAGTATATGCAGTTTTACTTATAGATACACGGTTTATAATACAAGTACTTTATACTGACAGAATCTATTATTGTCATTTATTCAATATAGACTGAAAAGAAAAACCGAGACCAGAATCCCCGTTGTCAGCACAAAAGACAGCTTATTTCTCGGTACAGTCTCTCTCTCTCTCTCTCTCTCTCTCTCTCTCTCTCTCTCTGACTGACAGTGTACAACAGATTTTAAGCATTACAATTTCAAAGATCAATTTTTTGTGTTGTAGATCGCAATACTTGCGCCTCCTCATCGATCTATATCGATGTGATACACCCCAGAACTACACCAGTTCGGGTCGTGGAACTAATAGACCAAACAGATTACTCGGAAATAAACTGAGGCAAACTGTTCCCATAAACTACCAAAGAAAGAGTCTGAACAGTTATAAACCGGATGACACAACTAAAGTTTCTATTAGATTTAACAAAGAATATGTTTACCACAAAAAATTTCTAGTTGTGCTTCGCAATAGCTGTCACTGTAACATTATAGATATTGATGTTAAGGTGGCTGGCTTTTGTTTTCATTGCGCATGTTTTTGCGCAATATAGTATAATACATGGTACTTATACCTTTTAAAATAATGTTTCGCTACCATTTATGAAATTGAACACAATAATCAAAATATGGCTAAAAATATTAAGATTTTTTAGCGAAAATTTTATTTTTCAAACTTTTTCAAATATTCCGTTGTTTGGTAGGTGACAGTGATATTGTGCTTTCATGACGTTATGGTAATATGAGGATTAGTAAATGTACAATATTAGAAAAAATAATAAAAGTAAAAAGGTTACCTATTGCAAATATCAGAGTTATTGTTCTGTATTTTTTAATAAATCAACCATACCAATTTATATTTGTAATACGCCAAGTGTTTCATAGAAAAAGATGGTGCACTTTGATATTTTGAGAAAACCATTATAAAAAAGAACGTTATAAATCATATGGTAGAATTTGATATTTTTTTTACATATAAGGTAAAAAACGATATTACTAATGAAATATTACAATTTGAGAAAATCTCTATCAAAGCATTTTTTAAATCTGCTTCGAAGTGCGAAAATTGACATATCCTATGAATCATTATTGTAAATTGTATAGATATGTATTTTGATATGGCTCCCCAACAAAACCTAGACGGTAAATTTTCTTGAAACTTTTCAAATATACTCGAGCTTGTGTATAATATTTAATCAAGGTTTAAAATAAAAAGTTTTTCTATAATTGTTGTTGGTACGCTGTCTTGAATAACTGTTTACAAAGTTTTTGTCTTTAAACTGAAACTATTTTATTCAAATTAAATGTGTCCTTCCGATTATTAGCGTTTTGTTTCCATCCTGAATTAAAGGGAATGTCTATCATTTCAAGTTATAAGTTACTTGATAAATATTATAGAATTATAATGCAATAATTTTGATGGCACATTCAAACAAGCGCATATACTGATAAATTACCGAGATTTCTTCAGAATGGACAAATAGTAAATGTATATCCGTTCTTGATATTAATGTTTATAAAACATTCAATGATAAGGAAGGTTGGGTGGTCAACTAACTACTCATTAGATCTAGTTAAAAGATTTAGATAGTATTTCTTTCGTCATAAACATTTATTCAGTTGTGAAGAATTCAAATTTTTAACTTTACAATTAATTTTTTTTTCTATCATCTATATTTCGAGATCTTTCTCTACAGGAGGGTGATAAAGTCTAAAAATGGCCATGACCATCTAGCCTTCTTAAATCTGGTAGTTAGTCTACACTGTACCAGTGCCCCCTTCTGAATACCATGCATCTAATTAAGCAATCCCCTTCATCCTCACCCTCTTAGTGTAATTTATAGCAGTGAATTCATTTCAGGATCACCATTCTTTGAATGGAAAATAAATCGTGCAAAGAAACTATTTAGCTGAGGCGTTAATGACAATTAAAACTGACCGCTGAGATTGGTCACTCTGTGAGGTATATATGCATGTATAATTCAGAATGTAAAACTGATAACATGGAAACTTCGTTTGTTATCTACATATCTACGTATTCTACTACTCTGCATATAATAGCCTAACAAGTCGCTATTACTACACACATGATAGCTAAATAAGCAAACAATATGTCTTATACATGACGAGACCAGGGATATACACTTAAATCCAGACCATTTTCATCCTATCCTCGTACAGCTCAGACTGGTTCTGGTATATGTATTCTGCCTGGGGTACGGACACGGGTCCTGGAGCTGTACTCTGGTAGGTACCCAGTGGTTCTATGTGGCTGTAGGAGGGGTCACGTGTCTCCATCACAACAGCCTGCTGATTTCCGTGGCTCAGCTGATTGTAAATGTCCTTTTCGTTGTCTCTGTTTATCGGTCCATATATAAGTGTAATTAGATGAACATCGGTTTGAATTGGCATCATATTCGTTCTCTTTGCTGGGTTTGTCTGATGCATTGGCAATAGAACGCAGATTTTGGTAATACTCTTTATCAGGAGGGAAGCCATCTTGTCCTACAGCAAAAGAATTTTCATAGCGATTTTCCTGTAGAATAAGGCCGTCGTCCCTATGGCCGCTAGGTTTGTCTGGGTTCATACCGAGACTCTTGTCGATAGCGTAGTCGTACTCACTTAAAATAGGGGGCGCCACTGGTTGCTGGGGAAGAACTTCCTGGCCATTTCCGACATAAGAGTAGACATTTTCCTGTAAGAAATGACAGCATAAGATATATTCCTCCAATGTTACAGAAATTTGATAGATCATTATACAAACATTTTGTGTTGACAAAAACAAGGAATATCTATAGACCATTTACAAAATTTAATACACACAATTTCTGTATTGAATCCCTCGGCGGTGTCACGGCCGCGCTCCATTGTATGCGGTATGTTGTCTCGACTTTTGTCCTTTAATCTATAAAAAAAATACGGCTAAAATCAGATAATTTGAAGACATTTATTTTAAATATTAAGCGTCGTGAGAAAAAAATTAAAATCATTTCAGATTCACTCTATTTAGATTAAATACGAGCTGTGGCAATAACATGCTAGGAAGTTTCCAGTATAACCAAAGTCTCTGCTTTTTTTCTGGAGAACATCAAACATTGGTTACACAGTTGGACTGTAAGTCAAAGCGAAGTTGATTTTTTTTTTATCTTCTAACAATATAAATCTTAAGGCTTACGGCTTTTGTTTTTAAACACTTTCTAACCACAAGTTATAAATAAGTTGTTTATTATCCAACAGAAACAAAATGAGGAAGTTAATTACTTGCTACAGTGTAGCCTTGAACACATATAAACACAGAGAACAGACGCTTCAAAGAGGGCAATTTGGGGTCAAATGTAACAGTTTTTCATCTAGAATGTTTGAGGGATGCGTTACCATAATTTTTCAAAAGACGATTTGATATTTTTGTAATTTAAAATGGACATGCGTATGACTTACACTATAACGTTGCCTTTTAATACTAGTATTACATATTATAAAGACCTTATATCAAATTTAGAATTATAAATTACCTTTGACGTCTTTTTCGATCACACGTGGTACATATTGTCAAAGCGGCCACAACCAGTAGAGCCCCGCCCACCAGAGAGGCACCGACGAAGGCGACCCCCGGGGATTTATTCACGTCATCACCCATGACGTAAAACTGAGAAGACATAGTGATATAGGCCACAGACCAGTATGTCAAATAGTTCTGGTTCAGACAACGAAACGATAAATATCATTGATCACAGAAGAAATATATATCATCGACGTTTGTGTGTCCTATCCCTGTCAACACTATTAAGATCGGATGTTGAAGCTTAATTTGTCAATATGGTAGTTTGTCCTAGTTTAAAGTCCTTACAAACCTTTGCACGTTTCCTACTAATTGAAATGCTCTTGCTGGAACAAACGGTTTCTGTTTAGCAGTGACATCGACAACTGAAATAAATTTATCTGCATGGGAACGTGTACATATATACTGACATGCATTCAAAAATTGAAAACATTATCAAAGGGACCTAGAAACGATTTTACCCCAAGCTTTCCAAGTTTATTTTTTCAATTTTTAATGTCTAGAATGATATGGTTAATATGGGTATTTTAATACCTAATCATTTAAATGTCAAATATTGAGTTATTAGTAATAATTATTATTAATGTTTACATATCTGCTGTATTTATGAACCCATTGAATCAGTTTATTTTGGTTGCCAATTTGTTAAAATTGATTTAATTTCCTTAATGTACAACGTGTGTAAACCATAAATGCGTTTTATTACAATAAGGTTGCTATAGAAAATATCAGAGATTTTTATTACATGCATTTGGGTATAATTTTTTCCAGAACAGGATCATTTGCTAAAGCTAAAAAAAACCATTTGTGTGGACAGGCACAGAAAGCAATGTACAGTGTTATTAGAAAATAAGGTAATTTAATTTACCAGTCGATTGTCAATTTGACTTATTTGATTAAACTGTAGCTCCAGTGTTATTGTATGGGGTGTGAAATTTGGGGTTACAAAAATATATAAGTTATTGAACGTGTACATTTGAAATTTTTAAAATATGTTTTGAACTTAGAAAAAGTAGTACACCATCCTATATGGTTTACGGGGAGACAGGTCGTTTCCCTTTATGTATCAATGTATATACCAGAATGATTTCCTACCGGTAAAAATTATTTACTAACTCTGAAAGCAAATTTGTATCTGTTTTATATAAGTTTTTGGTCTTGCAATATCAAAGGGGGAAAATGTCAAACTCTTGGATTGCAGGTGTTAAGAAATATTTTAGATATGTGTGGTTTTTCAAATATTGGTCCGAACAAAATAAAGTTAATGTAAAGTGGATTTCTGCAATTGTAAAACAAAGGTTACAAGACCAATATATTAAAAAAATGGTCTAGTGAAATTAATGACTCGTTAAAAGGGCAAATTTACAAGATTTTTAAAAATTTTTTTAGCTATGAATATTAGATAAAAATATTGCCACATAAGCTCAGAAAGATTTTTTATAAAATTTAGAATCTCAAACCACCATCTCCCAGTGGAGACTAGGAGATGGCACAGTATTGAATTCCTTTAAACCAAAGAATGTGTCGATTGTGTAATTCAGGACCAATTGCTTACGAATTCCATTATACCGGTATTCTTGAATGCATGTAAAGAGCTTAAATAGCTTGATGATAAATACTGTTCAGCGCCAAATATTATTAATTTTTGTGAACTGATGTCTTGTTCAAATGTTACAAATCTGAAAAAAATAATGTTATTTTATTATTAAAATATACAGTCTGATATGATAGTCTGTCCTCCATTATTATACTTTTTCCTATTCAAGTTCACTGTATATATTGCATATTTATGCCAATTACTATTTATCTACTACTTATCTATTCATTTATAAAATGTACCTCTGACTTTTGAACTTTATATAATGATTTACCTCAGGTACCATTTCATGGTTTGAGCGAATAAACTGAATTAAATTGTTTGGTCCTAAAAATGTTCTCCTGAATTGTACTGAAAGTTGTAGACTGTGGTAAACACTATAATTGTTTTCAAGGTAATTAAGAAAAAAAATTTAGATTTAGAACTGCAAATCGTCACCTTCCCGTAGAAATAGGAAGGTGGAGTAGTGTTCAGATAAGTTATTGTAAATATGTTAGTGTTGATCATGTACCTCATGTACCAATCTATGGTTTGGAGCCAAATAAACTGAACTGTTTCCGTTCAACGATATGACCTCTGTATCACTTCTATAATGTTCAAATTTTGATCAAACATTCAAAATGTCCAAGTACACAATATTAATTTAATATATCAAAATGATGATATCTTTTAATCAATTCTGATCTTGAATCGTGTCGAGGTTCTCTATTTTTTGGTTTGTATCTTTAATTGCGATGTATTATACAATTTTAATGTTTCGAATGTGATGGTTGTCTCAAAAACTGTATGATGTACATGCATTTGAAGTGAAGAAAATTGTTTTAAAAAAGATTTGGTAATAAGACAGCGCAAATGCCCGTTGGTTTCATCGTAAAACAACAATTTTATTTTTTTCCATATACATGTAGATTTATTCAGGGACGTATATACAAGTATATACGTCCCTGATTTATTTGATAATTTTATAATACAAACTAGAAAAAGAACAATTTTAAACTAAATTTAGTTTTGAATATTTAAAAAAATAATGCTTGGTGAATTTTTTCGTGAAATATGAAAGAGTATTTCAAAGTCATACATTTTATGTTATGATAATTGAAGATAAAGAATATGTGTGCCCTTTGTACATGCAGTATAAAAATCCGGAATTTTTCCATTTGTCAGAACAAGTCTTCCTTTACTACGCATTGTTTATTTCCCGTTTTTATTTTCATAAAAAACACGTTGTGAATTTGTTCGAATGCTTCGATTATAATGTTAAAGGAAGGTATGGATAAGAAAGAGAAAAAGGCAAATCCAAAAGCACACAAAAGACTGATAGATAAAAACGTGAATGAGGAAACTGTCAATTACTATGTACGAATAGCAGCGACACTAGATGAGGGGTTTGAAGGAGACGAAGACAGAGGTACGTAAATTGTTGATTGTTGTCGTCAGTTTAGAATTACAAACTCTCCATGAACTCCGTTTATAGGTAAATCCATCAGCAATTTGTCTTTAAACAATATTTTTCAGAAAAATAACAGGCTAAACTCTGTTTCATTTACATGATATAGAATATGATTTGAAGTAAAATTAAAAGGTCCAAGATTGTCTTTTTGGAGGGGGGGGGGGGGTTGAAAGGAAAGAAAACAAATCCTTATAGAATTTATAATGTAAAATCTGACAATTACTTTCAGCGGTCTTGGCGGACCTTAAAAACAGAGAACTTAATTGGAAGCGATTTCTCAATAGAAAATAAAATCTGTAAAAAAAAAATTACAGTATATGTCGGGTCATAATTCCTCAACATAATAATCTGGATACTTTTTTCTCATGGATTTTTTTACTTGAATACCAGAAATACCAATAAGCTTTTAAAACAAATCTTTTACATTTTTCATCCCAGGGAACGGATCTTGTTTGGACATGGTATTTTTATGATATAAAATAAAAATATAAATTTTAGTACATCTATTAAAAGTGAAAGAAGAGAGAGTCTGGGGCAATACATGGTTTAGATTTATCCTGGGCAGAGTCTGGGGCAATACATGGTTTAGATTTATCCTGGGCAGAGTCTGGGGCAATACATGGTTTAGATTTATCCTGGGCAGACTCCTAAAATAGAGTAAATGGAAGTCAATGCTCAAAAATAAAAATACTCTCAAAATGGAGTTTTTACCGTGAGTTTTGTATCCCGTTTTTAGTCACTACACTGTTATGAACAACACTTGATGATTTGCTTAGTTGGCACTTGTAAAAACCTTGTATATATGGTAATTAGTCATATTCTATTTTTAAAATGCCACCTTTATTACCATTATTTCCATCTCCATACTTCCAAGTTTTTACTTGAAGTCTGATTTCTATAGAAATTTTCAAAAAATTGGTAATTTTCTAAATCATGAACACTTGTGAATTTTAAGTTTTTTATTTATTTATTTTTCCTGTTGTTTTCCAAAACATTTCCACATTTCTTTTGAGATATAATATTAAAATTAACTATTTATGTATCATTATGATTATCTATTTTTCCCCCACTTCTGAAAGTTTATACTCTACTTTTTAATCACATTTTCAGAGAAGGGAGGTAACTTACCATAAATTACATTAGCTACAAAATAGAAGTTGAGGAAATTGAAATGCATGACAGTGACAATGTTTTCGAGTCTGCCGAGACTGCTTAGCCCCAAGTACTAAGCCTTTAAGTTGCTCCTTGTAATTATAAATCTCAAATATTTGTATAACTGTACTTTTAGATTTTGTGAGGGGTTTTAAATGCAATGTAATGTTTCTGTTTTTTTATTCGTATCATCTTGGGCATGTTGAGTTACTACCTCATACTTTTCGAACTGTTGGTTCATTTAACTTAAATCAGCTTTCAGTTTACATAATGTACATAAAAAACCCTGCTTATATTATTGGATTGTTAATTTTACTCATCTAACCTAACTAATGGATGAATATGTATATAAACATGATGAATTGTTCATTTTTTGACTTGTCCTGTTAATTTGTGCATACAGTACACATAATTTTTTTTTTGTAGAGCTTTTTTTACGGAATGTATTTATTCAACTTGAAAAAGAGGACATTCACGTGTTTATGCATCCATCACTGCAGGATGTGTTGGTTAAGCTAACAGAACTAAGTAATGTCGAACAAACTATAAAACTCCTCCAGATTCTGAAAGATAACACAGCAGAATTATTAAATGATGGAAAAGCCAGGAAGGTCATGTGTAGTCTACTCCTACAAGTGGCGGAGTTTTCTGGTGGAGAGAAATCTAAGGAGCAGCAGGAGCACTTGGAGGAGCTACAGGAAGTGTTTTTGGAGATTTGTCAGAGTCTGAAGGGGGATGTGGAGAATGTCCTCGTGGTCAAGACTGTATTACAGGTTCTGAGTGGCCATGTCAACATGTCAGCTAAAGATATTGGTATGTCATTTAATGATTCAACTATGTTTTATGATATTGCCACCTTACATTGTATTTAATGAATTTGCAGCAGTTGTAAACATATTTCTAATTCACATACATTGTTTTCTGCAGTAAAAATCATAAGGCATATTGAATTGATTTTAGGAATGAAGAGAAATAAAACAACATGGAACTACACTCCTCCCACAGAATTTATTCAAACATTTCATGAAATGTGTGAGGAGATTTTTAGTTTGGATGACATTCAAGGTAAGAACTTTCCACATGTAAATTTAAGATAAGATGACACAAGATGAAGTCATCAAATGTAGAGGAATTTTATGAATATCATTGTTAATCTGGTATCAGTACATCAGCTTCAATGGAAAATTTTATACCAGGATTTATTTATGACTTGCATTTAAGTCAATACCAATTTTGTTGAAGTAATAACATCCAATCTGAAGCCTAAATGCTATCTAATAACATTTATAAATGATTCTAAAACATTTTGAATTACAGTTTTAACAGTACAAGATAACTACTTCTTTTCCTGTCTATATTGTTGATATTCTTGTTGGGCCAGGGGCAAGCTGGTATAAGAACAGAGACAAGTTGGCAATGTGTGTGGTTGAGGCAGCTTTGATCATGAACCAGAGGTGTACTTGATTACTTATTGAAGACCTAAGGATAGCAATGATACATGAGAAATCTTGATTTGATGGTTATCAGAGATTCTACTACAGTTATTGCCGAGATCAAAGAGATGCCGCGGACATTATTCTCCAATATACCACGAACGTCACCAGTAAATTATCAGATCAGAAATACCTATTTGTCTCGCACTGACTATGAAAGTACAACTTCAAACCATAAAAAGTTTTAAAACCATGTCAGTTTCACGTGTTAGTTCCAGTCAAAACGATGTGTATTGCCTCAAATGTTTATTTTTAAGAGATCAATGCGGCTGTTCCTAGCACCTCCCTAGCATTTTTCACTGCATGTTTTTACATAAAATATATATCGTGTAGTAGTAATAATCGTATTAAATTGCCCTTATAATATAAGGAACATGATTCAAAGATATTTTATAAATAAGATAAGAGTATTAAAAATCCAAAGAAATTTCTGTCGTCTGCATGTGATTCCTTTGATCGATACACCACAGGGGCTTGGTTGTTGGATAGTGAATTTCCTAATTATTTGTTCCCGAAGAAAAAATTGATTAAAATTAGTAATCTTATGTGTATTTCTGTGTATTGCAATAAATAAATTCACTGAAACCCCCCGTTTCAGTCATGTTAAAAAAGTGTATACCACAGGGGCTTGGTTGTTGGATAGTGAATTTCCTAATTATTTGTTCCCGAAGAAAAAATTGATTAAAATTAGTAATCTTATGTGTATTTCTGTGTTTTGCAATAAATAAATTCACTGAAACCCCCCGTTTCAGTCATGTTAAAAAAGTGTATTCAATGTACATTAACTTTTTTTAATGTACATTGAATACACTTTTTTAACATGACTGAAACGGGGGGTTTCAGTGAATTTATTTATTGCAATACACAGAAATACACATAAGATTACTAATTTTAATCAATTTTTTCTTCGGGAACAAATAATTAGGAAATTCACTATCCAACAACCAAGCCCCTGTGCTCGAAATGTTGTTTGAAATATAAAAGCCTCGGCTAACGCCTCGGCTTTTATATTTCAAAACAACATTTCTCGACCTCGGAGGTTATTCTGCAACATTCACGAAAACTCGTACTTTATTTCTTAAATAGATGTAAATCTCCAGACATACTAAGCACATAAAACAAAATATACATGTATATGAGTGTTCTCCAGAAGTGCCAAACAGATGTCTCTTAGTTAATGATTGAATACAATGCACATCATTGAATATGTAATGACATGTTATTGAAATACATAACAATATGGTAAATTTACCATAAGAAATGTTGATTTGCTGGTTACAGAGAAGGTGGAGCACAACAAGGCCAGCATGGTCCTGACCCACGTGTTCCCTCTCCTCCACAAAGTGAAGACACCCACCTGTCACAAGTTCATCAGGAAATACCTCACCTTGTCGGGAGTCCTGACCGACCACGAAAAGTGAGCCTTCTTATTGATAAGTAAAAATAAAGTCTATGTATTTAATGTATTGTGTTAGAATTTTATGGGTTAGTTAAATGTCTATATAAATTAGAACCAAAATAAAGAAATAAGGAAATTTAGCAAACTCATGATAATAAACAAATAATTAAAGCAAACTAATTTTCCATGCTGTTTTCATGCCATTTTAACATAAGGTGCTGTATTTGTTGATTTTTTTATAAAAGCTTTCAATGGCGTTTTATAATACTAATATCTTTACATAAGTTCATAAGGTCTTAGTTGCTTGGTGTAGTACAATATCTTGATACTTGACCAAGTTTCAGTTGCTTGGTATAGTACAATCTCGTTATACTTGACCAGGTTCCAGTGGCTGGTGTCTGACAGCAGAGGGTCGTTCCTGATGCAGACAATCATCGAGTGCTGCTCGGACGAGATCTACACTGAACTATACTCATCGGTCTGTAAGGGGCACCTGCTGAGTCTGGCCGTCCACCCTCAGGCCAACTTTGTCCTGGAGAGCCTCATCAAGGGCGCCAAGGACAAGGAACAGGTATAACTTATGTTACAGTAACACACTGTGTAACAAAAACTGTATGTGAGGAAATAAAATTAATGGCCGTAGTACACTGTGTAACATTATCTCGCAGTGCCATGCATAGTAAACCTCATGTAAGTAATTGATTTACCAGAAGAATTAGATGGTGTTGTTTACATTGCACCTGTATACTAGGAACTGTGTATTATATAAAAAGATATTAAGAAAAAAAAATCAAGTAAAATAATTCAAAGCTGATATTGGTCTCTTATTTTCGAAATTTTGTTTTCAAAAAGACACCTTATTCATCCATTATTTAGCATATTGGTGTGTCAAGCCATCTTAATTTTAAGTTTTATATGTCATTGTAAAAAATACATGATTCTTGTGAATGGTGTATTCACATAAGATTCACAAGAGGCACAGTTGACTGAGTTTGTTGTCTTAACAAGCCATCCCTGTGGTTTTGTTTGTAGTTTGAGGAGATATTTGTGGAGCTGAAGGAGAACTTTGAGGACATCCTGGCCTTCAACCATCTGAGGGTGATCACCAGCCTAGCCAAGGCTGCCTGTCAGCTAAAGACCTGTCAGATGAAGCTAGTGAAGGTAAGATCAGCTCAAGACTAATGAACTCAAGGTAAAATCAATTAAAAAGACTAGCAAAGGTAAGATCAGTTAAAGACAAACAAAGGTAAAATCAGATAAAGACTAGCAAAGGTAAAATCAGTTAAAGACAAACAAAGTAAAAAGACTAGCAAAGGTAAGATCAGTTAAAGACAAACAAAGGTAAAATCAGATAAAGACTAGCAAATGTAAGATTAAGCAAAACACTTGTCAGATGAAGCCAGTGAAAGTAAGATCAGCTAAAGAATAATGAAGGTAAAGTCAGTTTTGTAGACTAGCACTGGTACGATCATGTAACCCTGGGTATTTGGGTCGGTCTTCAGTCCGTTGTGGATATAAAGTTGAGATGTATTCAGTTTACTTCTTTATTTGATGTAATAAATTACAAAAAAGGTATAAATAAACCCTGCAGTGAAATAAATGTGAGTTAGGAAAGATAACTCTTACAAGCATGTAGTTTTGACAAAATATGAAAATATTCCTCTTTACAAACTAGACTCAAAAATATGTGTGTCTATATTTCAATTATCTGCTTATTAAATAAACAATAATAATCACATCTGTATAAATAGAACTGTACGTTATCATGTCAAACTTATTTCACATGAGTTTATAATTAAATTGTAGAAATATTAATCAGTTTCATAATAATACTAATACTATGATATATATTTATATATAACTATACATGAACTAAGCTTAAACCATTTTTAAACAATGCTTACCTCACATGAGGTGTAAAGGTTGATTATGAAAATTATTCAGGATGTAAAAATAATACTGTAGTTGATAATCTAAATTTAAGAAAATAAAATACACTTACAATGCTTTGTACTCATTGATCAGACTGAATTTTACTATTGAACAAATTTTCTGTTATTTAGTCATTTCATTTCTAAGCCAATTATATAATATCTTAGATATCTTTATAAATAATCTCACAATAAAACTGTATTTAAATATAAGGTAGTATAAAAAAATTGTAAATTAACTGACCTGATAAAGAATGTAAATTTCAAGTAGACTTCCAAATAGGAACTGGTTTAACAAAGAAATTTCCCACTAAAATTGTCACATGACCAATAAAGTAACAGCTGACCAATTTTATCCAATAGAAATACAAGAATACAGAAAAAAAGGGCATTCCTTATAAATATAGATTTTGCATTGCCAGAGTTAAAAATAACAAATGATAGGACTCTTACATTAAGGTTAGATAACTGTATTAAATATTTTTGTTAAATATTGCATTGACTAAATAATAATAATATAAAAATAATACACTGTACCAATATTCAAATATTTTCATGTTAGAAAAAGATTTGAACATACATGTAATCACCAAAATTATGCAGTAATACATATAATATAATAAACGTATTTAATTCATGAAATTTTGCTCTACCACAATCAGTTAAAGACTAGCAAAGGTTAGATTTAGCAGAAAACCTGTTGGTTACTGGTGAAGGTAAGATCAGTTTAAGACCTGTCAGATAAAGCTAGTGAAGTTAAGATCAGTGTAAGACCTGTCAGATGAAGCTAGTGAAGTTAAGATCAGTGTAAGACCTGTCAGATAAAGCTAGTGAAGTTAAGATCAGTGTAAGACCTGTCAAATGAAGCTAGTGAAGGTAAGATCAGCTAAAGGCTAGCTAAAGAGCTAGAAAAGGTGAGATCACTTGAAGACTTGTCAGTTGAAGTTACAAATAGTTGAAATTAGAGAGGGTAAAATCAACCGGTGAATAAATTGACCGACTGGAATTGTTTGAGTAATGCTTTTTCTTTTATCTGTCTCTGCATTCTTTTTGATAAATATAGTACACTGTGGTTTATGTATAGAAGTTTCTCTAAGTTTTCATTGACCTAGTTATAGAATATTTGACTTTTTTCCTTAAGTTTTCATTGACCTAGTTATAGAATATTTGACTTTTTTCCTTCAGTTTTCGTTGACCGAATTATAAAATATTTGACTTTTTTCATTAAGTTTTCATTGACCGAGTTATAGAATATTTGACTTTTTTCCTTAAGTTTTCATTGACCTAGTTATAGAATATTTGCCTTTTTTGCTTAACTAACTAACTAATTAAAATTTATTTATTTAACAATGATTGATAAACAAGTTCTACAACTTATATTAATATCTCTCGTTGGCACGGAAGTTAGTGCAAGGTGGTCATTTGTGTGGATTGAAGCTGGAGTACCATGATAAAACCCTAGCGGGCTACCACCATACCCTTTCACATACAGCCACTGTTGATCTCGGGATCAAACTCAGGTCGCAGCGGTGATAAGCAAGTGCATTGGCCAATTTGCTACTTGGACACAAATTTTTTGCCATCTATGATTAACTAACATGAGAAATTGAATGTCTTTGTAGCATTTATTGAGGGCGTTTCACTGCTTTGAGCCAGAAGATCGACAGATAATGTTTGTTCCACTTCTGGCCACCTTGACTACTTATGAAGTGCATTTTGGAATTGAGGAGGGTTCAGACAAACCAGAAAATGAGGTGAATTATCTATGGCACACTGAAGGATCCAATAAAATGAGTTTTATCATCTCTCTGCTTAAAAAAGAAAGTATTTAATTCGCGTTATGGCTTATGTTCATGATCAAAATATTGATTTTACGATCAGTAAGAGTTTCCAACAAATTACAATGTACATATACCTTTTCTTTAATTTCCATTGGGTCATTAAATATTTATTTTTATCTGATTTAACCAACCACTGCAAATCCATTGATTTGTTAATTTTATTTAGAGAATTGGCCATCTGTAGGTATCAGGACTGAGTTCATGTAATGTAAATTTCAGGACTAAATATTCATGATGAAATATCAATGAATACGATCTAACTATAAAGTAATTATTTGAGCAAGAAGCATCTCTCTTTATATATATATATATCAGGGAAATTTCAAATAGTATTTTGAGGCTTATTTTGTGTTCTAAAAGAATTTTCATTGTAATGTTTTTTTTTCAGAATCCAACACTAGGGAAAGTGAACATACATGGGTCTCTCATTTTACAAACATTACTTGAGTTTAAGAATCCAAAATATGTTGTAAACAGTCTACTGCACATGACCCCGAAGAACCTGCAGTGCCTGGCCTGTGACCCCTCAGGGAGTCACATAATGGAGGTTTATTTCAAAAGCACCACTGTCACAGAGAAAAATAAAGCAGCTATGGTTGACAGATTACAGGTAATTACCATAGTATATAGTTGAGATATTATTTATACAGTCCATATTATGTTGAACAAGTTATAAGAATGGCTAGGGGTATTATTATTCATAAAAAAAATCCAGACTCTGATACCTTTTGACAGAGCTTTGAAAGGTATGTGTCATTTGCTTTGTTTAATTCAAATGCTGAGAAATACCATGCCAGTGTTGGGTAGCTGACTGTTGCACTGTTTTACATTATTCAGTGGTCATGGTGACTGCTTTGTTTTACATTATTCAGTGGTCATGGTGACTGCTTTGTTTTACATTATTCAGTGGTCATGGTGACTGCTTTGTTTTACATTATTCAGTGGTCATGGTGACTGCTTTGTTTTACATTATTCAGTGGTCATGGTGACTGCTTTGTTTTACATTATTCAGTGGTCATGGTGACTGCTTTGTTTTACATTATTCAGTGGTCATGGTGACTGCTTTGTTTTACATTATTCAGTGGTCATGGTGACTGCTTTGTTTTACATTATTCAGTGGTCATGGTGACTGCTTTGTTTTACATTATTCAGTGGTCATGGTGACTGCTTTGTTTTACATTATTCAGTGGTCATGGTGACTGCTTTGTTTTACATTATTCAGTGGTCATGGTGACTGCTTTGTTTTACATTATTCAGTGGTCATGGTGACTGCTTTATTTTACATTATTCAGTGGTCATGGTGACTGCTTTGTTTTACATTATTCAGTGGTCATGGTGACTGCTTTGTTTTACATTATTCAGTGGTCATGGTGACTGCTTTGTTTTACATTATTCAGTGGTCATGGTGACTGCTTTATTTTACATTATTCAGTGGTCATGGTGACTGCTTGCAAGCTTGACTTTCATGCTGAATAAGTATGAATGGGGAACATTGAAAAGGATCTTTGCTTTTCTTATCAAAAATAAGAATGTGACAGACGAAAAGCAAAAGATATCTTGCTTAATCCTTATGGTTGGGTTTCTGTTAGTTTATTTAAGAACTTTTTTTGCAATCTGTCCATTAAAACGAGACGTTTGGAATTTTGAAATTGTACAAAAGTTACAAACTGGGTTTTTAATAGCTGCAATAATTTAGCCCTCCCCTGATTTTTTTTTTCAGTAAACATCAGATATAAAAAATCGGAGAGGGCTACATTATTGCAGCTAGGCATTAAAAACAAGTTGAGAGATTATCTCAGCAGAAACAGAGAAAAAAAAAATCCATAATGTGTTGCTTTTCGAAATAACTACAGAGTAATCAACAATTGAATATGTATAAAAGTTATTATTTCCTAACATTGTGCCAGGCTTGCTGTCTGTGCATCAGTATGTTTGTTTGTGTGTCTGTCTGTCTGGCTAAAACCACAGCAAAAGTCTATACAGGTAGATACATCTGTTTATTTACATCTACCAAGTATTATTCCCTCTATTTCTTACGGAAACTTATAGTTAATTGATAGCTCTATAGAAACAGTCAGACTGAAATCTACACGCTTCATGTATTGATTGGTCGAAATCTACAACGACTGAAACTGACAAGAGACTGAAGGGACTGAAATTGGCGCGCCATGTGTATCGATTGGTCAAAACCTACAGCGACCTAAGAAAAATCACGGACTGCACGAAACAATCCTTATGATGTCAAACTCAAGGTCTCACACAGGAGACGATTTCGCTGTTTCTTTTAGCTAACGTACTTATGTACATTAACAGTAATTTAGTGGATTTTACTTACTTTTTATAATCAATTTATTGATTATTTAAAAGAAAGATGTTAACATAAACAATAAAATGCTTTCTTTGATGATACTTTGGTTATGTATTTTTTCTGCAATATCGCTACCTTCATATCTCAAATGAATCATCAAAGAATACATTTTTTTGTTTGAATATGGTATACAGATTATAAGTACAGGTAGTTTGTTACTGACCCCTTTCAGTGGTTGTACAAATGGTTGACCTACATATAACAGTAAGCTGACAGTGGCAGATCTGTATCATTAATGGTGCAGATAAATTATTAGAGAGAGAGGCTTTGTGCTGTTCTGATCAAAAATAAGAATGTGACTGATCAATAATAACACAATTGGTGCTCTTCCCTTAGGGTTATGTTCATGTCACGTGTCTGATAATTTATTTAAAAACTCTAAAATTATTTGCAAACTGTTTATTACAATTTTAAAGGTCTGTGGAATTTTGAAATTGCACAACTAAGTATTTAGCTTTAAAACTAGGTTTTAAAAGAAACTTGAGAGAGATAATCACATGATAAAAGCAGTAATAGAGAGAATATAAAAAAAATCGTCTATTGCTTTTCGAAATAACTACAGAGTAACCAATAATCGATTATGTATAAAAAAAAAATTTCGCATTATGCCAGGAATAATGTCTGTGCATCAGTATGTGGGTCCGTGGGGTCTTGGTTGTGTTGTCCACTGCTTTATGTGGGGCTAGTAAAAGGTTACTGTCTCAGTTCTCTAAGGAACATTTCATCCCTACTGATTGTTTTTCCCATTTTTTTTAATCTTTTTTCAATTTTTCAAAAATCTACTTATATAAAGAAAATGTTTACAAGTATTGAAATCAAAATCTACATTTGCCTCTCCTGTTCTAAAGAATAAAATTCAGAATTCAGATATAAAATTTATTACAGATCATTTCACAGCAACTTTTTTATTAGTTTTAATTTCTGGTGATTTTCTCAACTTGGGGTTGGGGAAGGGCAAAGTCTTATTACAAATAATTTAACTACAACCAATGACTAATGATGATTTAATTATGAATTGTGTGCGTCTTATATTTGTGACTTTTATTGAATAGTAATTTTATAGTATCATGTTGTACATGCAGTCCAGGTCAGTAGAGAAATTATAACCAACCCTGTAATACAGGGTGTGACTGTTATTTTAATACTCTCAAACAATAAGTATACAAAAATCCAACCAAGATATTCAGCTACATCGATTAGATAGAACACAAGTCTGTTCCCTTAAAGAGTGTAGCGCCGTGTGGTTTGTAAAAAAATGTTATTTATGTCTCTGGTCACGTCACACCATGTAAACAAAAAACACACGTTGACATTCACACATGGACAGAATGCTGTATGATAAATAAACAAACACACACACATAATTAAAAGCTCCGAAACAGTAACATTTATTACTTATACTAGTTACACACATGCAAATGTATTGGTTTCTTTAAGAAGGTTGTCATTATAAACAGTATTTATTCCTTTTTAAGGAATATGGGCTTTCGACTTTTACAATAATTGAACCACCAGTGCAAGTTTCTTTTATGTAGATGTGCTTCCATTAACAATCGCTTTATTTGACACTAGGATGTACCAGAGATATTGTTTTCTTTGAGTATGATATATCTTTGATACATGTATTAGTGTCTCTGACATATGATATATCTGTATTAGTGTCTCTCACAAAGATATTTCATAAATGTTGGTATCTTTGACTAGGATATCTACAAGTATAGCTTCCTGGACTAAGAAATGAATGTCGGGTTAATTGTCACTCGGTGATATACTTTAAAATCAATCTTGGTTTCTTTGACTAGAATAAACTACTGTGCAGATGTTATCTTTTTAACCAAGATGTACTCACAGATATTAGTTAATTTGACTAGGATTCACTACAAATATTCAATTTGGTTTCTTTGACTTGAAATTACTACAAATGGTTTATTTGACTAGGATGTACTACAAATATTCAATTTGGTTTCTTTGACTTGAATATACTAAAAATGGTGTGTTTGACTAGGATGCACTACAAATATTGAATTTGGTTTCTTTGACTTGAATATACTACAAAAGGTTTTTTTTTTGACTAGGATGCGCTACAAATATTGAATTTGGTTTCTTTGACTTGAATATACTACAAAAGGTTTTTTTTTTGACTAGGATGCGCTACAAATATTTAATTTGGTTTCTTTGACTTGAATATACTACAAAAGGTTTATTTGACTAGGATGCACTACAAATATTGAATTTGGTTTCTTTGACTTGAATATACTACAAAAGGTTTATTTGACTAGGATGTACTACAAGACATAGCCTGTAGTTCCTGTGGGTCCTGGATAATTGAAACCATGTGGACAGAACTCCCTCTCCCTCAGAAAACAGTCATTGTTAAGGCTCTAGCCAAGCATGACAGACGCTTAGCAGGTGATCAATATGGTCGATTCATCCACAGAAACTGTGGTGTGTCCACGTATATCAACAGTGTCAGGAACTGGACAGAGATGCAGACCAGCAGTCAAAAGAAACGAAAGATGTTTGAAGACATACTTCAAACCTCGGGTCAGTTAAATTATATACATGTATAGTTTCCCCCGTTTCGAACTATTTGTGATACCATGTGGTACAATTTATGTAACTTATATTATAATTTTATGCAATAACATTTCGGGAAAATAGCAGCTATTTGATTAAATGATTTTTGATAAAACTAACAATCTTGCCAAAAATATCCGCTAAATAAAACATGTTTAAGGTTTTTTTGTGCTGAAAAGTTAGACATGCTTAATATTATTCAAGGGGTTCCATAAAGTTATGTAATAAGCACTTAGCGCAAATTATGAAACAATAGTTTTCTAAAAGATGATTGTTATTTAACTTGATTGTTTATTATTTTATGTTTCAGGTACAAAGACAAAGAAAAAGAAAGAATAATTTTGTAAAAAAAAAAATGACCTAATAAAACAGATAAAGAAATTTTGTTTTGATGGATCTCTTTTTTTCCCTCAGAATATGGTTGATTTTTAAAAACATATAACAAATATACAGCATTTAAGGTTTTTTTTTAAAGACATGGCTTTCTTAAATCTGTTGATCATGTTTGTCTTCGGTTTAGTAATTTGAAAAAAAAAATGCATTCTCTTTACTTTCTGTTTATAGCCACCATTTGAAATACAAACGGATGTAATCTACAATTCTAACAAGTTATTGATCGGTCGAAACCTTCAGCAACATAAGAAAAATTGCGGACTGTAAGAAATAATCATGCTGATGTCAGAGTCAAATATCTATATTATACGACTTATCTTTTTCTTCTATATAACGTACTGATGTGCATTAACTATCAAAACTTTAGTTACTTTACTTACTCTTTACGATCACTTCATCAGTTAAAAAGAGAAAGATGTGAATATGTAAACAATTAAATGCCTTTTTTGATGATTTATGCGAACGCAGTATAATTTTTTTCTGCAATGTCGTCATCTTAATATCCCGCACGAATCGCAATATAAAGCATTTTATTGCTTAAATATTCCTCTTCGATCATGTTTGCAGGGATGAAGTTTGACATGCACATTTCATTGACATTGTAAGGATCCGCCCAACTCTAGTAAGTTCTTATTTAAAGTAATGTTAAGTTTTGGATAGCCCCCCCCCCCCCCCCTCTTCTAAAATAATTTAAACATGACAATTAACAATAAAGTTAAGACATTCATTTCTTTCATCTGTAATTTTAAATTAGATAGAAGCTGCCGACTGGCTATGTATTATGTATAACGACTGACTTCAAAGAAATTGAACAAATGTATTTAAAAAGAACAAGGAAAAATGATTTCGATTTCTATGATTGGATTTGAATGTGACAAAACCCTACTTCGGGGACTATTTTGTTCATTGTACTAGAACTTTTAAGTGAAGTTGTTTACATATTTATCATAAATTAGAATCAACATGAAAAAGGTAAGTTTTACAAGTAAATGTAAAAACATTGCCGTCCAAAATGATATTAGGTTGGAGTATAAATATTTGAAGAAAATTGTAATTAACATTCTTGGATGATTGGTACATGCATAAGATAACTGATGTTCTAGTTTTAAAGTAGTCTCTTTCTACTTGACGAGGTATATAACTCACGCACATATTTAAAGAAAATAACCCGAACGTTAGTGTTACTAAAGAAACGAAGAGAATTTTATTTCTGTTCATTGCAAATGGAGTATTGAAAGCAACAGAGAACGGAGTTTAACTCCAACCACTAACTACGGTATTTTATTTTGTTTTCAAATGATTATCTTAATTTCCTTTTCAGATGATTTTTTTTTCATGTATAGTCAAATATATAGTATTATTATTGCTATTATATTAAGGTATTATATCACAGCAAGCGCTGTTGATATGCCAGGAGTAAATGTTATACTATCTCTGCCCTATATATGCAAGTCATTTTTCCGTCAAATACCGGTATGCCAACATGCAAGATAAATATATTGACATGCAAAAAATTAAATTGTAATTAAATGAGAACTATAAAAAATCTCAAATATTGCCCAAATGTGACTTCAAGCATGCTAGATGCTTCTTGTTTAAGTTGACATGCAACTTATTTATGTCAACATGCTACTTGGTTATGTTGACATTCAACTTAGTTATGTTGACATGCGAGATAAATATGGTACCATGCAACTAATTTATATCAGCATGCAACTTAGTTATGTTGACATAAAGCAAAATATACAAACCAACCAAATTCAACCTGACACAAACAACCAATAAAAACCAAGATCACAAATATCCACTGACCAACTCATGATCAAGCACTGCCCTTAGGGTATATGTACAGGTGTATGAATTAAAATAAAGGGTGGATCTAACTTTTTATATGTATACTGTTTAGATTTAATAACTTTATGTATTTATTCAAATCAACAATTTTCATACTCTTACATTAAGCAACTGGTTTTTTTTTTTTAAAAAACCCTGGCTTTTTAAAATCAGTTTTGCTTCCTAAAGGAATCGATTGTTCCAACAAATGATCATGCAAAAATATGCTCAACGCATTGGCATGCCTTCTTTTACACTCCCCAGGTTTTGATATTGTGATAAAATAACCAGATAAAAATCTTTCACAGAGAATTGTTCAGTTTGTTCGGTTAGCATGTTTATCTCGAATGTGAACGTAACTTAGTTGCATGTAGACATAATAAATTGCATGTCAACATATTTATCTTGCATGTCAACATAAATAAATAACATGTCAATATGTTTTTTTTTACATGTCAACATAACTAAGTTACATGTCAACATGTTTATTTCGCATGTCAACATAGATAAATTATATGTCAACATATTTATCTCGCATCTCAACCTAAATAAGTTACATGTCAACAAGTTTTTCTTGCATGTCAACATAAATAAGTAACATGTCATCATGTTTATCTTGCATGTCAACTAAAATAAGTAACATGTCAACATGTTTATTTTGCATATCAACATAACTAAGTTACATGTCAACATATTTATCTCGCATGTCAAACTAAATAAGTTACATGTCTACATGCTTATCTCGCATGTCAACATAAATAAGTTACATATTAACATGTTTATCTTGCATGTCAACATAACTAAGCTACATGTCAGCATGTTTATCTGACATTTCAACATAAATAAGTTACATGTCTACATGTTAATCTCTCGAATGTCAACATAAGTAAGTTATAAATCATCATGTTAATCTTGCATGTCAACATAACTAAGATACATATCAACATGTTCATCTCGCATTTCAACATAAATAAGTTTCATGTCAACATGTTTATTTCGCATGTCAACATAAATAAGTTACATGTCAACATGTTTTTCTCGCAGGTCAACATAAATAAGTCACATGTCAACATATTTATCTTGCATGTCAACATAACTAAGCTACATGTCAGCATGTTTATCTGACATTTCAACATAAATAAGTTACATGTCTACATGTTAATCTCTCGAATGTCAACATAAGTAAGTTATAAATCATCATGTTAATCTTGCATGTCAACATAACTAAGATACATATCAACATGTTCATCTCGCATTTCAACATAAATAAGTTTCATGTCAACATGTTTATTTCGCATGTCAACATAAATAAGTTACATGTCAACATGTTTTTCTCGCAG
Organism: Magallana angulata; assembly: GCF_025612915.1. NCBI lineage: Eukaryota > Metazoa > Mollusca > Bivalvia > Ostreida > Ostreidae > Magallana > Magallana angulata. Next base: position 1,598,766 of record NC_069116.1, on the reverse strand, counting down.
GTCAACATAAATAAGTCACATGTCAACATATTTATCTTGCATGTCAACATAACTAAATTGCATGTCAACATGTTTATCTTGCATGTCAACATAACTAAGTTACATATCAACATGTTAATCTTGCATGTCAACATAACTAAGTAACATATTAACATGTTTATCTTGCATGTCAACATAACTAAATTGCATGTCAACATGTTTATCTTGCATGTCAACATAACTAAGTTACATATCAACATGTTAATCTTGCATGTCAACGTAAATAAGTTAAATGTCTACATGTTAATCTCACGCATGTCAACATAACTAAGTTACATATCAACATGTTTATCTTGCATGTCAACATAACTAAGATACATATCAACATGTTCATCTCGCATTTCAACATAAATAAGTTTCATGTCAACATGTTTATTTCGCATGTCAACATAAATAAGTTACATGTCAACATGTTTTTCTCGCAGGTCAACATAAATAAGTCACATGTCAACATATTTATCTTGCATGTCAACATAACTAAATTGCATGTCAACATGTTTATCTTGCATGTCAACATAACTAAGTTACATATCAACAAGTTAATCTTGCATGTCAACATAACTAAGTAACATATTAACATGTTTATCTTGCATGTCAACATAAAAAAGTTTCATGTCAACATGTTTATCTTGCATGTCATCATAAATAAGTTACATGTCAACATGTTTATCTCGCAGGTCAACATAACTTAGTTACATGTCAACATGTTTATCTCGGATGTCAACATAAATTAGTTACATGTAAACAAATTTATCTCGCATGTCAACATGAATAAGTACTTGCATAAGTTAACGTAAGGAAGTTGCATATCAACCTATTTTTCTGACATGTTAACATATACAAATTGCATGTCGACTTAAATTAGTAGCATTTTTTAATACTTCTTTAAGAATTCTTGTTACCTGAATTCATCATTTATATGCACTAAAGAGAAAAAAAGCCCTTTTAATTATCACTTATACAATCAATGCCTCCTCTTGCAGTTTTCAAGATAGGAAGCTGTTCTTTTGCAGATCAATTGTACATATATCAGAGGTGTGCAATTCTATGATTTTGATTTTTATAATTTTGGGGAAAATACAAGCAATTGAACTTTGTCATGTTTTGGCAGAAAATTGCATATAGGGTACCACTATTCTACGAATAGTTCCATCGACATTTTTCAAGATTTTTCTTTGGCTAAGGAAATTGTTCTTTTGCAGATCAATTGTACATACATCTGAGGTTTGCATGTTGCTAGGATTTTGATTTCTGATGAATAATGGAAAATACCAGCGGTATTGCATATACAGTACCACATTTCTCTGGATGGTAGTGCACATCAATTTATAGCTGACAAATTAATTATGGATACTGTTCACAAAAAAAAATCGATTTTCTGTTACACAGCTTTTCTCTTGTTCTTGAAATTTGTCCAGCAGTATAACCACAATTATTATGTATTATTATCCATATAGATGCAACGCTGCTTAATGAAAAGAAAGGTCCTCAAAAAGTTGCTGAATTCGTTGCAAAATCCAATATAAAAAATCTGATAATTGTTTTAAAACCAAAAAGTACTTTTTTAAAGATTGACATAATGGACAAATATTGATACATGTATCTTTAAATGTTCCTCCTGATGAAATGCTGATATTGATTAATTAGGTGGGACTCTTAAAATAATGTAATTTACAATTTATCGAATTTGTCGAACATTCCACTCTATAAGCGGTTCTTTAAATCATTTTAAAATAATTTTGAAAGAGCATACGGGATTATAAATAATTTTTCTAAGAGATTTTATAAAATTAATGATTTTACATTCATTTTGAACACTTATTCAATGCCATAAAAATTATTACAGTCTTATTATCGGAAATAAATTCTCATGCTTATTTGCTTGTTGTTAATTCTAATATTCGGTGTATCTGGGATTAACACTCTATAAGCGGTTCTAAAACATCATTTCAAAATAATTTTGAAAGAGCATACGGGATTATAAATGATTTTTTCTAAGGGATTTTTATAAAATTAATGATTTTACATTCATTTTACTTTTTTTTCGTTAAACTTCAATTGTTCACATTTTCTGATTAGAATAATTTTTTTTACATCATTTGTCCGATATTTTTTATGGCTTTCGTGTTCTAAGTAAATATAAATGACTTCAAGCAAGTTTTGGATTCTGCTGATGGAATGCAGTTTACTGGTAAAATGAAAACGATTGCAAAACAGTTTTGAATTGGCAGCTTTTTTTTTTTGGAATTTTGGATTTTGAAGATTTAAGAAACACTTAAAATTCAAAAGCTAATATATAAGGTCAATTGTTTTGTACTAGAACTTAAAAGAAGGATGGGGCAAATACCTACTTATTTACATATGTGCTTATTTCCTTTTCCAGAGTGATATTTGGTTATGAATATCAGAATTTGCGAGAGACAATGTCTGCAGTGGTCATCTCATTTTTGTGCATCACTTTATTAAAAGGTAACTTATCTTCCTCTTACGTGCCTCAATTTGACTCGTCATAACAAGGTTCCATTGTACCGCTATTTTCTAGGACTTCGTTTGCTTATGATTGTTAAAGGTATTGTAAACTTAAATGTTTTACGGCGCTACCGTTGGGACGAGCGCAGCAAAAATTGCACAGTCATATTTTTTAAGGAGAATCGATCAGTCTGTAAAATGTAATTTGTGTTTACTAGTAATTTGATCTAAAATGTAAACAATAAATTTTCTTTTTCTTTTTTACCTTATTGGTATTTGACTCTTTTCCCAGGTTCATGATTATTTTATATATGGCTTTTTGAAACAAATACAAAAACTCACTTATAATTTTGATTGCATTATCGATTTCCTTTTCCTGAAAACTGAGTTATTTTAATTGAATAATTAATGTGTTCAATCATTATTGAGTTTGATAAAAAAAATTGTTTCGAAAAAGAAATCAATGTTAATTGAATTAAACTATTAAGTCATGCTTTTTTAGTTGACAATTGACCTAGAGCAATGGCTTGAATTGGATTTTTAAGTTTCAGTTGCCAAATCTGTTTACATTGTGGATTAATACTGAACAGTTTATTATACATGTAAACATGTGTAGGTATTAGATCTAAACCACAAGTAAATGTCATGACAAAATTTGTACGAGTCAATTCAATAACTTTTATTAATGTTTTTTTCTCAAAGTTAAATGTAATTAATTTAATCAAATTTTCAAAGTTATTGTAATTTAATAGCGTGCCAATGCCTTTGTAATGATGTTTGTTTTTACATGTAATTGAGGGTTTTAAGCATGTTATTGTAGTTTAATAAATACTTTCAAATGTAAATTAGCACATCCCTGATATTCAAATCACATATCACTTTAAGATAACATACCGGTATACAGGAAAATTATGGATGTTTCCTTACAATTACACATTTGGTTATATTGTGTTATCAATCTATTCTAACATTATCAATCGTTTAGAATTAGATGCAATTTTGATTCGATCAACACCCAGCTACGTAAGTAATTGGACACCGATGACAGCCAATTCTCCTACCGCTAAAGTGACCCTCCGGCATGACCTTCAGGAAGATCCTGCTTACGTCAAGGTCGAGGCACGGACAGAGAATGGGTTTATATTTCCCGCGTTTGGATCCGCCCAGCAGGATGACGACACTGGTGCTATGTATGGGGGCGTGGTGTTTGTCTACAACAGTACTCATGTAGACCTGTTTGTTCCTGTTCGGAATAATGGTCCAACCTCAGGCCAAAGGGCCGCGATTTATACAGGTTATTGATGCCAATATTTTATCGGATTGTTATCTGTAGGTTTTTTTTTGACTGAATTTGGAGTATTTAAAGCGTTCAATCTATACAATTCAGATGGAAATTGAAAGGAAACGTTAAGCATTCTCCCACACCCACACTACTTGCATTCTAACAAATAAAAAAAACCGTACAAATAAGAAAAATGAATTCGATCATGTTGATGTAAGAGAACACATTAAAAAAGAATGAGTTCTTTTTTTTTAATGGAAAAAAATATGTCATTATAATTTTTTTTGCTTAATCATCTGCTGTTTATATCTTAAATAATATGTAATATTGTGATTGCGTGGTAAATTTTAGGAGACCCTTTGTCATGGGCCGGACCGTATTCAATTCCACGGATTTACATGTCTGTGATAGTAAGAGCAATGGTATGGAGATCACGTGACCTACCAGCTCCCTCGTGGAATGGAAGTCTACAGGCGACTGAAGGTATGCTACCCTGGGTGGTTATTATTGATATATTTGGCAGATAAGGGGTACGTTCATTTGTTTGATATTAATTGATTAAATTTAATATTTTTTTTTTTGCATAGGCGATTGCATAAATGCTACCCTGGAACATTCTCTGATGAAATATCCTGATATGCTTGTTGTAAAAATTAAAACAGAAAAAGGATCGTATCAGGGGCAAGGTTTGTAAAAACGTTTTATCGTGTAAATATGCTAAAATTTTTGAATAATAGTTAAATCTTTTATTATTTTATGAGACCAAATGATATTTATTAAGCTTGGATACTAGGGTTTTACTGTCATAAGATAAGTTATAATAGTATATAAATGGTGCCTGTTTGGGAGGGTAACAGTTGAAATTGACACCCCGAGAAAACCATTGTCAACCGACGCGAATTTTGTTATACTGAATGTCTTAATTTTAAAGAAAACACCACTGCTTTTAGATAGGAATAAACGTGAATTCTAATAAAAAATAAGGCGAACCGTACGCGCATGGTTTCCGCGCATGTAACAATTCGTATTGTTATACTTTCATGTTAAATACTGCAATCTGATTGGTTTCAGACGCAGTTCATAATTTTTTCTATTACCCTCATCGTTAGCAACGCACTTAGCAACGGGTAACATTAAAAATTGTTACATGCGCGAAAATTATGCGCGTACGGTTCGCCGTTGAATTCACGTTATTCCTATGTAAAAGCAGTTGAGGTTTCTTTAAAATTAAGACATTCAGTATAACAAAATAAATAGTGCCTGTTTGGGAGGGTAACAGTTGAAATTGACACCCCGAGAAAACCATTGTCAACCGACGCGAAGCGAATTATTTATATAATGTTACCCGTTGCTAAGTGTGTTGCTAACACTGAGGGTAATAGAACAGATTATCAGATTATCAACTGCGTCTAAAAAAGTATAACAATTCAACCTGTTTAACCCTAGTATGATTTTATCAATTCCGTTTTTTCTTCTTCCGATATAATTTATATATATTAATATAATTGAGTAAATACAAATTAAAATGACTAATTTCAACCCTCAATACTGTTTCTGCTATATTAAATTCAATGCATTTTAGCTTTGCTTTCAGTAATACGTGTTTTTGCTTCAGGTCTTGCGTCGACAGGTGACAGTCTAACAAGAGCCGCTCAAGTCGGAGGGCTCCTTTATGGGTCGAACGAATCACATGTTCGTTTATGGACACTTTGCGACATAACTGAAAGTTATAGTGGTAATTTTTATTGCCAACGCGTTTTAAAAATATCTTGGTTATATAATTCAAAAATATCTTGGTTATATAACTCAGGCGCAAACATTCAATACTATTGTGTATTATCATAGATTCTGACCACGGGGCCCACGTCCAATTTATAGCTACAGAAGAGTACAAAACCCTTGTATGTCAAATAAACTGATGTTTATGTTCTTTAAGGTTTGAGCTTGCTGTCGGTTTCTGATGGATGGGGACAGCGAGGCATGCTTTTACGAGGATTTCACGGCTCTATAACAGTCACTGCATGGGATTTACAAGACCGTTCTCAGAATCAAGTCTTTAGTAGATTTAATCTTAATGACGTTGAATCTTCTTCCTATGGAATAGATTCAGTTCATTTACCATCACTTGATGTGGTTAATGTACAGGTAATGAGAAAAAAGTACATTTAAATCAATAATGCGATGCTATTAGAGAGATGTGTTACTGGATGAGTTGCGTCTTGGAAAAGAACTACATGTAATGTCCCTCAAACTTGACAACTTTATTTTATGTAGTTGGCATGTTTATTGCTTATTAATAAAAATTATGTGCGTGATGCGTTTTCATACGTACTCGAATAGGTTTCGGGTCACGTGATCAGGTAATATAGATAGTAGGACCATGCGGTGGCATGGTACTCTAACCTCGCTATAGCCAGTTGTGATTTAATGTAAAATAGCAGATACTATGGAAAGCGTTGATTTTGGGCAGACATAGGTTAATATGTATTTTTTATTAAAATAAAATAAACGCTTGTGAGCAGCGTACCTATGTAATTTAGCACTTTATTGTTTTATATTCGGACGAATGTAGTGAGGGAGAATATAAGTTATGTTAACAAGTCAGTGTCAATAACTTAGTTCTGCCGCTTTACAAGGCCAGTGTTGATAGTATATTCATTTTTCGGGTGGTATCATATAATATTGATTTGTAGAAAATAAATATTTTAAAAAGTTTTTTTGAAGGTGGCACAACACTTTTAAGTGTCTTTATGGGTGTTGATTTTAATCAACTCTCCTATGCAGTTACTCGGACAAACCGAAAGTGAAACGGTGCATGTTTGGACCTCAGCACAAATCATCGCTGCTGACAAGACTTAGTTCATAAAAATAATTGATAAATTCGATGTAATGTATGCTAAAGCATTGTTTTTCAAGGAAACTTATTTATAAATACCTTAAAAATAGTCAGATTTTAAATGGTACGAACAATTTAGATATTTTTTGTAGTCGTATGTATTCCTACGCCAGAGTTCAATATAGTCTCGTTCAACTCGACGCTCTGCTGTCTCCGTAAATCTCCGACAAGCAGAGAGTCTCTCTTCCTTGTCGGAGATTTACGGTGTCAGCTGAGCATTTGGTTGAACGAGACTAGAGTTTAATATTGCTTGGATCCAAACAATTTTCGAGAAATATTTCTATTACCGATACATAGTTTGATTGAATATTTTATCTTTAAATATTATTTAACATGATTCATATGGTGGTTCCTCGACATTCTAGTCGAAAAAGTCCAAAAATTCATATTATAAAGATGTGCGTAATTCAAATACAAATTAGAAACTACATGTACTCCTCATGCAAAATAACATATCATTGATTTTAAAATAAATAAACATCGACAAAATCAACTCCCGTCAGTTCTTCAGTACTTTGATTTTAATTTGTGATTTGTTAAGCTTCACATTTTGGATGGCGCAAACAAGGATTTCCGGTTTGATGGCGTCGGTTCTGTGATGAATGAAGCTCCTTTATATGGAGGACTTGTGTACGGTTACAACGATTCCATGGTAGCGATCTGGGTACCCACCTCTTTTAAACGAAGCAATGGAAAGGCGGCTGTTTTTATGTTGGGACAAGTATGGGGATGGGCGTTCAAGGCACAGGCGACGAACAATGTAGATGTAGTTGTCAAAGCTACAGATATACTTGGTAAACAGCACTTGTAATGTAAAAAAAAATAGCTCTTTAGCAAACATGCATTTATGGTTTTAAAGATTTAAGTTCATTCATGGCTTTTAAACGTTGCCGTAATGTTTCTCAGTATACACAGAATTAGATTTGAAATATGTCAGTATTTAAGTATGTACTTACTAGTATAAACGCGGGGGAATATGTCTGTTTTAGTGCCAATCTGTCTTCTTGATTTTGATTTATCCACAACCATTATAAACATCACATCAAAATATGAAAGACACAACGCCTCTGTCTTTGCTGTTGGCGACACGTTGAGTTTACAGTGTTTACCGGGATACCGTTCTGTGGAAGTTAACAGTACTATAACGTGTGAATCACACAGCGGGGGTAGCTGGAACCCTGAACCCAACATATGTGAAGGTAAACAGTAGGAATATTATATGTTGACGATAAAGGCTCAGTGAGATTGAAATATACAACAAAGTTCTAACATTACATTGGTTTCATGAAATGATTAATAACTAACCATTAAAGAAAAATGAAAGATATTTTCAAAGATTCGCAGTATGGTAAAATTTAAACTTGTACAATAAAACAGCACGAAAGAGTAAAACGTGATGTTATATTGGTACTAAGCGTTACAAAATATTTTGAAAGCCATCACTTGCCCTAGCCCTGTAGTACCTAACACACAAGTCATTCACCTGAACGATTCTGTCGGTGGAAGTGTTACTCTGTCCTGTGTGGCTGGCTTTGACCACGTGGGAGGGAACCTGGAGCGCACCTGTCTGGACACGGGTACCTGGAGTGGAGTGTCGCCGATTTGTACAGGTACGATGTTGTTTAAAGAATATACATATAAATACTGGGGAATCACTAGAGTTCGTGGTGGTTCAATTTTCGTGGAATTCGTGGGTACCCCTCATCAAAGAATTAAAAATTGATCCCACGAACTTTAAAACTAGCGAGTTATGAAAGTTCTTCATTTCTTTCTTTAAAACCTTCCGCAACAAAATATAGCCCCTTACTAAGCTCTATAAAAATGTAATATTTTTAACACAATTTTATTCAATAAAGTTTATTTGACATTGCAAAAAATAAATATTACACTAAATTTAATATGGGATGCAGAATTTTCAGACTAGATGTGATCCAAAATGGCTACCCAAGACCTAAGGAGCGAACCTCTTTTAATTGTTTTGTTAATAAAAAAGATTATCTATCACACATTTGGAGACTTGGCAAAACCGTTTGAAAGTGTAAAAGGGCGAAAATGGGCAAAAATAACGTTTCATATAGTATACACTGGACAAACGCTAATTTTTTGTGACGATGTATCAAATTTCATATGAAAAAATAATAAAAATGTTGTTTCCTTTTTTTTTTTTTTTTACATGGCTATAGGATGTTTTTGTCAATGCCCAATACACAAATGGGACGGAAATATCAATGAAACAGCATGGCTACTGCAACGAATACAAGAGTTGAAAAATCAACTAACAATCTCGAGAAATTCTACAACTAAGGCTATGCGTCGGAAACATTGTGCGTACGACCCACGTGCCTCTGCCAAGGGGGTAGGGGCTACTTTTGGGGCTGGACTTCTAATTTCCATTGCTACTTTCCTCATAATTAGTGATCTACCAATACTGATGTTGCACCTTAAACAAGCAAAGAACAATTTTATATAATTTACTTATTCGCAAATGCTTGTGAATAAGAATTTGAAAAATTGCTTGGATTGGACACTATACTGTGTTATTTTAATTTCAAAGTTCCATTGTCGCTTTGACTTGTGTAAAAACCAGGACAAGGAATGGAACAGCTTTGTTTCAAAAGTGCCACTTATAATTTCACTAGCCTTTTCTCTGTTTCTATAGTTATATTTTGAACATGCAAACAGTCTAAAAACCAAGGTGCTTCTGCCATTTGTGGTTGGATTGACAACTTTTCCCCCTTAGTTATCAAAAAGTTCATTCTTATTTGAACTCATAAGAAATGCGTACACATTTTATTTTCGACGAGATAAACGAGATTGCACGAGATACACAAGATTTCACGAGGTACACAAGATTTCAAACGCATGAAATATGACTGAATGTTCACTGAAATAATGAAATGGTATATCACAACAAGAGAGTTACCTTTTAATACCTTCCTTTATCGTTGTATTTATTTCTTTCAAGTTAATTAATTGTATGAAATAAGACATCCCTGTTTAATCTTCAAAGGCTGATTTTGCGTCTACTTTAGCTTTGCTGAATATTTTATTTTAATATCACATCAAGAATTAAGATGGAATAACGCATCATCACAAAATGGATGGCCTTCAATCGAAACGACATTTCGTTTTAATAAAAGGATTTTATTGACAGAAAAATGTAACTTTCTCCATGGCCGAAGGGATAAAGTGTCGGGCTTGTGTTCCGTATATTTTAAGTTTGAATCCCCCAGTTTCTTTTGTTGTCACTTATTGAAGTTAATATTTAAGATATTCATTTGTTATCCCTTAACTGCAAAATTTTCCCTTATTTGACATATGCATAATTTATTTATCATTATATCTTTTTTATTCAAATAATTTACTGTTAATTTCTGGAGTGTTATTCCACCTTAACCTTTTAAAATTATTTGATAATAAAGAATATTCGGTTTCTTTGAAATTAATACTTAGTACATTATCGTCCCTTTTAATGTCTAAATATTATCATGATTACCTCAATCTTCTTTGAGGTACAACATGTAGATAACATGCGCTTACCAAACTGAACTAAAATGTGTTTTTCATTTTCAATTATTAATGTTAATTATTTAAAGCTGACAGGAACTTTTAAATACGCTTCGTTACTCTTTCTTCTCCAATATATGAAGTTTTTGATTTCTAATTGTTAAGCATACATGTATATCTTTACTACTGCCACATGAGATTCGCTGCATTAAAGTATTTTATATTAGTTACCTGAAAACGTAGCATTGGCCCCAGATACATTTAAATATGTGTTTTGAGAGAAACAGTGAAAGTGAATCAAACAGATACCTTATAAAACAGACTGAAATCCAGATTCGCATGAGTGAACAGTGGAACGGTTAAAAAACTGTCATCTTTTTTCTTCTGTTATAACGTCATGAATTCTCAATAGAAATGAAATTGATCGTGCAGAAACATGGTGTTTGTTGAGCCCCCTCCCAGTGATAGAACATTGTTTCCCAATGTTTAAAGAGTTATCAATTATACACAGAATAATTAATTAAATATTTTGGATCGTAATACACTTTTTTAGAATATGTTAAAATTAGTATTTTACAATGATATAGTTTTTTTTCAAATTGTGCTTTGTACCAATTAAAAACATCTTAGGCCCCCCCTTTTTTTTTTATAACGAGTGGGTATTAATCATTTCTCTTCCTCTGACAAAAATGGCGTCGACCAACAAAAGATATATATTGACTTCAAATTCATAACCGGAATATATGACAAAAATATCCCTGTTAAATAGAATCTTAATCTGTCAAGAACTCGTATTTTTGGTCCTGAATAGGTTAATTTTAGAACATACTCTTAAAATAACAGAATATGTGTTGATACGTAAGAAACGTTCATATTTTGCCTCGGCTTTGGCTACAATTTACTGAACATGTATCATTTTGTATCCTCTCAGACTAAATGATCATGTGATTTCGTATACAATAAAGGTTTTATAACAGCTAGTTTAAGAATCATTTTTTAACAACCACCTCTTGTTTTAAGTGTGCTTTATATAAGCAAAATATAGGCCTGCGCAGAGAGAGGGAAACACGGTTGACTCCAAGAAAACACGCTAACCTTGCGACTTTTTCTAACCTTTGCATGAACAAAATTCACTTAAAATTTATATTAATCTACAGTTATATTTTTATCATGCTGAAGAAACAACAACTCGTTAGACAAAAAGTTTACTGAAAATTCAATGACGAGAAAAAATATATTGTGTAATGTCCTCGATGGATTACACTTAAATCAGATTAGTATTTTTCTATTTCTTTAAAAATAGTTTATTTGCATAGTTCTTTTGAATACTAACCACCATAATTTAACAATTATACTGGTTTTACACAAACAAAAGACCAGCAAAAAGTTTAATCGTGTTGCGGTCAAGCAGATGTTTTTCACAATAAAGATTGCGAAGTTTATACGCGAAACATGAAAATTGCAATCTTGCTTGATCTAATGACTCTGGACTGTGTTTCGCGAACATGTTAAAATTTCTTTCGTTTCCAAAACAACTCCCAGGAAACATGGCATCAAGATATGGATTCCCGTGAAAGAAATGCGGCAGATTTTCGGCATTTAAACTAAGACGAAGGAACTCCATTAAATATCCCAATGCATCTGTTACACTAGAAATAGTAGATTCCTGTTCAAGTATCGACAAAAACAAGATACCATAATGACATAAAGTTTTCAAATGGTAAGATTGCAACACAATTCTGAGTTTATCGGTTGATTCTGGTTCAAATTGTCGCAATGATCCTTTCAGCACTATACATGCCGTCATTATATAAAGTTGATCTGGATTTTTCTGCGCAATATCAAATATACATTTCTCATACCCACAAGATGAATTTCGCCATATTAGGTCTCCATCTTCTGATGAAATATTTAGATCCCCTTCCTTAAGCCACTTTATAACACCATATCGTTCACAAGATACAAATCTATCGTTATCGGCATAGCACGTATAAGTGTCAGTTGATAATAAAAAACCTGGAACTAAGTCAATTTCGAGATTCACTTCGTTTAAATCTGACGAATCTTCATTATTATATCCAGAATCCAAAAGATTTTTAAAACCATCAAGCCCATCTTTACTTTTAACTTTAATTGTTATTTTCAAATTGGGCGACTCAGGCTTTAGCACTATGGAGTATTCGTTATAAGTATTTTTCGTCACTCTCTTGAATCGTATATTAAATCTGTTTTTGATTTGATCAAGAATGAAAGTAAAGACTCTTGTCTGAAGATTTCTTGCATTTATATATGTTTTTTCGTTTTCATGATAAAGTAAGTTGTATCTAGCGCCCCACAATGGAAATTTCAAATAATTCATGATCTCCATCTTTTTAAGTCCAGGGATGGGAGACCCATTCCCTTCACAAACGACTCGCTCAACCATGCATATATCTTCTATGTAAAATGGTATAAGTAAATCAAATTCCAGTGCATCACACACCTTTAAACCATCCCTTGAGCTGCCTTGTTTTTTTAAAGTGCCTCCAAAAATGAGTCCAGGGAACCGCTCGTTCGCTACTTTGACCATCTCTCCAACAACGACATCTAAAACCCTGTCAACAATTTCACAACTCAACTCCCAGTCATCTCTTTCTATATGTAGACGATTATCGTCAAAGAATTCTTCAACTATTTCGTCTTGAATTCCAAAGCAAAATATTGGCTTTCTCCACTCGTTGAAATGTCGTCCAATCACTGATCTGTACCAAACACATGAACATTTATTTATATGAAATGAAATATTAAACAAGTTATTTTTGTTATATCATTTATTTAATCAAAAAAATTAATTCAATAATAAATTGAAATCAACAGATAAAATCAAATTGAAATATTCATCAAACGTAGTTCACATGCAGATGCCTCTATCAAAACATAGAAAGTAAGACTATAGTATATATCATACCTAACAGAGGTGCCGATAGGCTTAATTTTGTTACATTGATATTACCAGATTTTGACCCGTGCGTGCACGGGTTGACATTGCATATTATATCGGACATATACGAAATAGATACATCGACACACCGTATTGTTAACATTTACAAAACCAAGCTTTAAGACTACAAACAATTTGCTATTAATTTCACTACGCTCTGCTTAGTTAGAATAATCTAACTGTGTCTCGGAACAGGCCTTTACCACAGTTAAAATGCCTCCCATATAACCGTGATGTAGCGAAAAAAAATGCAGAATCGCTGCGTAAGATTTTGGAGAAAATTAATGAGGCTGCATTGAAAATAACAGTCAAATTTTGATTCAAAAATTTAATTCAATTTAATGAATAAGAATTCAACACTTTTTCACCAAAGTTTTTTACTCGCTTTGAATTTACACTCCATGTTGACATTCGGAACTCTCGGGATATTTCATATTAAATGCACTAAGATAAAGTTTTCTCCCGTATACCTTTGATGAACAGAATATAAGACACATTTTCTGGGTTTATCCATGCAAATATGATATTGTGGAAACATAAACTAAAGAGCCTCCAGTGATTTAGCATGAATGTAATGCGCATGTGCAAGTTTGTAAAATCCAAAAAATCGAGATAATTTCTGGATTTTTAAACGAATTTTCGTTGATTATTAATTGGCGAAGCTTGATTGAGAAATAATAAAAACATATTGGTAATCTTCAAGTACTAATGATGTTTAAAATATATAAAACAAAAGACAGTACCGTTTTCTCGGTATTAAAGCTCAAAAATTCGAGTCTATTATTTTAATATAGTAGTATAGATAGACGTAGCTATAGAATACAATGATCTGTGCATTAATTATTAATATTTACGAATTAATGTCTAAGATTTATAACCAATCTGTCGGGAAATTAAAAAAAAATGAAATTAAAACACGCTCTATTATGCATTATTACTAATGCGTTTCCCTAGGAAACTAAATGTATAACTTAATATAGCGAGAGGTTGGGTGCAATTTTCCAAGCGTGCGATTATTAATTCTACCAAGTGTAAGATCTCAAATAAATTATACTCATGAGTAAGATTTACATACTCATTGAAAGATCCTTTTTTAATCCTTGTTTTCCACAACAGATAAACAATAAAAGCAGTTTCTAAACAAAACAATACGAAAATTTCCAAACACAAGACAAACAAGTCTACATCGGCAAGTCTAACTCTACTCATCGCCAATTATTTCTAGGTCCTTTGTCCAAGTCCTCTTTAGGTTATTAGTTAGCGTATATTCCTGAATAAAAAAAAATTACAAAATATATTAAAAGCATGAAAAAATGACAATAACAAACTGTCAACCATCTCAAAAATCCATAAAAACGAAACACAAATTCAAAGCAGAGCAACACGGACCTCTAAAAATATAGAGGTAGAATCAGGTGCCATAGAGGAGAGAGTATCCTCTGCTGACCGGTCACACCCGTCGTGTGTTCTTTGTCGTAATCGGGGAAAAACAAAAAACTCCGCAGACGATTAAGTAATTAATTATGGACGATAATAAAAATTCATAATCAAATTATATACAATGTACTAGATATTGCCATGCACATATTAGGAAATTAAACATGCTGTTTTACTTTATCCATAGAACATTTGAATATTAGCATAATATGTTATACTGTAATCAATCGTTACCGCTGATACTTTTTTAGAAAAAATTAGAAAGATACTATGATCAAAATATGCAACATCGCAACAACAACAGCAAAAAAGATACTATGATCAAAATGTGCAACATCGCAACAATAACAACAAAAAAGATATACTATGATCAAAATATGCAACATCGCAACAACAAAACAGATACACCCCACACAAAAAAATTAACCAAAACACATTACATAAAAACAAAATAAAATAACACAAAAACCCCGACTTATCAATCAAATAATATGAAATGTAAAAAAAAAAAGGCGAAAGAAAAACGAACACTGCGAGTTTAAAATAAACCAAAACAACAAGTTATGTTTCGCAGGACTAAAAATATGCCATTGTTTAGAAACACGCAACGAGAGGTAGATTGCATTTAGTATACGATTCGGCTACAATGTAGTGTTTTTGCAAACATCATTTTTAATAGTATACAATATTTTGTTAAAAATTTCACAATTACCGAACAAGCAATTTTTAAAAGAAGTTTAGTTCTTTTACACTGTATCAATATGATCTTCAGGTTTTGTGAGTTATGGTGAACATCTCGCCCCCCAAGTTATCTTGACACCAGTCTTAGATAACTCACCCTAATAAAGGTCTTATCGCCCCTGTTTCGAAATATTGTTTTTCAAAAAAAAAAAAATGTGTAATACAACCCTATAGTTGTTTTGTCTCGTACATTAAATCAACCTCAAAATGATGTACATAAACATATTTCTTGCAGATTTTGTTTAGCATTTTCATGAAAATTGAAGGAAAAGAAGAATGCACTTTGGCATGCTACTCTGTAATATTTTTGAATATTCATTCATTAACAAATTATAAACATCATATTTCAGTTAAGATAGAAAATCTATTGCTTAATTTTTTAAACAATATTATTCTCTTACTAGAACGGCCTCTTCCATTATGTATAACCGAAAAAAAGGAATGATGCAAAAATATTTTTGAAATGGTCCCTACTAAAAATCTTTTTCTATTTAATGTTACTCTTTGATTTTAATACATCTTTAGTTGCTCCAACTCCTTAGACAAATCTGGAGAAAATCACCTGTAGAAATAAATTGGGTCTGTCGTCCTAAAGGGGAATGTGCGGCCATCTTCTACATTTGAGGATAAAAATGAAAACTGGCTTGATTTTGTCCTAATTTGACAAAACTGTTACCAACGCAAAAAACATATAAAAGCAATAAATATGAAATTCTACAAGTTGTCGGGTATGCAAATTATGCATACAAGGACAGACAGGACAAAGCCTTTCAAATTATTGAAACAGCTGTCAAATTGCACAGCTAGAGACTTATTTTGAGGATTTAAAATAAGATCTGAAAAATATTAAGGGGGTTCTATAAAACCATTTGTTGAGAAAAAGTTTGAATCTTGCGCATTTATGTTATAACTTTGCCTCAACATAGGGTACCCTATTTTTATCAGTCGGCATGGGATCTATTTTTAAAAACAAGACAAATCCAATCTATCCTTAGAATTCCTGTGTTGGTGGAGACACATTGACGTTACATTTAAAAAAAAAAAGTAAATGTAAACTCAAAACAATCCGTGTTGAATTTGATATACATTTTATTAGGAAGATGTTTCAGTTAATAAGTACAAATTGAAGTAAACTCTCTTTAGAAGTGGGGTAGGGGTCCAAAAAAGTAACCTTCTAAAAAAAATATACATTATGTTTCAATGAAAATATATTCTTAATGTACGAAAGCCGAGAAGGATCATTCGAGATTCGAGATTCGAAATACGAGATTCGAAATACGAGATTCGAGATTCGAAATTCGAGATTCAATATCTAAATTAACCAATCAAATCAAGGATCTGAAAATATGTATCCTAGCGACATCAAACTGTTCTAAATAAAAATCATACGTACATGCTCTTATATACAAATAAATGCTATGTTTACTTCTCCCTACCTAACTAAATAATTATTTGTATTTACTTTTACACAGAATATCTAAGTAGACTAGTAATAATGTAGTGTGCTTCGCGGATCTAAGTGATTTTGTTTGCCCTGGTGCATTTCCACCTGATGCGTTTGAACCCTAAGCTATTTCGCCACCAGTAATAGTTTAAAACCCGGGTTTATTCACCCCTTTTGTGTAAAAATGCGGTTATGGTAGAGAACTTCATAAGCGTGGCTAATTTTTTCTGTAGGGGGGCCTAGGCCAATTTTAAAAAAATTTACTATGTAAATTTAATAAGCTCCAATTTTCCCGAGGAGGGGGTCCAGATCCCCTGACCCCCTCCTTTCTAGATCCCCGCATGAAGATTAGTACATGTATCGAAATAATCTAAATATAAATAATCTGTCCTGTTTCACTAATAAATATAAGCATTACTTATCGTTTTTATGTATGCATACAGTGATACACTAGTACTATGATTATAAACAAATCATTGAGATATTATCACATCATACGGAATTATTAATAAATACAATTTTTTTTCCTTTTCCTCAGTTAACAACTTATTTTGAGTCTTACTTTTGGAATTGTTTTCAATATAGAAGGATACCTACTCTCTACAATTAAAGGTAGGGATGATAGGGTGCCAATTTGTTCACATTGCCGATTTCTTGTGCAGAGAACAGTAAAACCTTTTATTTGATGGTGCATGAATATTTCAAAATTAATTGTTGTACATATATTTTATTATAATTCATTCATTGATATATCAACAAGAAAGAATAAAAGCATATGTTTCACAGCCAAGTTAAGTTTCTCTGTAGTTTCCTACCCCCTACCCCCCACCGCACCAAAATTGACAATAATTACATATAAGTCATACAAATGTTTACTTTTTTTGTAAGTAAATCTCTAAAGATGTAAATAAGCACTGCAAACAAAGATGTGTGTATTTGATATACTACTACATTACACTTAGCCAGATAAAATGTAATCAGGATGAAGCTACAAGGGGTGAGTGGTGCAAATATACCAATTTGTCGCCATACACACAGAACACCAAATAAAGAAACTGTGAGTGGTGTGTGGAATGCATAAAAGATGGCGGCAAATTATCTCAAATAATCAGTGCAAAAACCCACATATAGGCTGTTATTTGTTACATATCCTGCAAATACATTGATAAAAAATGTTATCGTCCCATAACATAGCCGATTAAGTTAATGTGTACATATGGTCCACGTACATGTAATTCTAATATACAAGAAGGCGGACGTATCAGGCGGGGATCAAGAAAATTAAATTACAAAAATGATCGGTTGAATTACATTAAATGCTTTGAAAATTGTTTTAAACTATCGCACGGGTCAAAATGCGTGATAGAAGCTATGTACAGTGTAATTTGGAAACTTTCATTTTATATCAATATGTAGTATTACCTATTATAACAAATGAGAGTATAACACAACTGCCACAAGCAATACATGTCCTTTACCGGCACCACCTCCCTCCCCTTAAAAAAATGAAACAATTAATAGCTTTAAATCCAGTGGATGAAAGAAAAGGAAAGCAAGTCGAACTCGATGAGTGCTAATATCTGTGTTGAATGAATGGTACAGTAGGATATGCGCAAAAAAGTCCCGTCTACTCTTTCCTACCCTATAATTATTGGAATATTAAATCCGATTATAAGAGTCAAATTAAAATTCAAGTACGGATATGTACCTGTTTATCAAAAGTAAAACTACTCATAATTTATCTACAGTGCATCGTTATGAAGCTACACAGAAAGTTTTATATTAATTTGCCGAGCCAAATAAAAAAAAAACCCTGGAAAACGAAGAGAAAACAAAGTGGGGACAGAATAACTGACAAATTAATTAGGACTATATAGCCCCCCCCCCCCCCCCCCCCCCCCTCTTGAAATGTATATACTGAAAACAGATTATTGGCGTACAACATCCGCACACAATTTAAAGAAAATTTCATGTTTTTTTTATCATTTTCGCTAGCTAATGTAAGACATCACAAATACCCCAAACCCCCTCACGGAAAAGGAAATGCTAGGTGATGAGAGAGAGAGAGAGAGAGAGAGAGAGAGAGAGAGAGAGAGAGAGAGAGAGGGAGAGAGAGAGAGAGAGAGAGAGTCGATGTAAATCACAGGTGCGCTAACACCGTTAAAATTAAAGCTTGCTAGTTGGTCTGCCCTACCCTAGCTACCTCCTCTCTTTTCTCGTTTTAGAGGCTTCATTATTGTCTATATATGCTTGTAACAAATTAAATCAATTTCAAATTCTAAATTAAACTGAATTTGACACTACAAAACTCTCTCTCTCTGTCTGTCTGTGTCTGTCTGTCTCTCTCTCTCTCTCTCTCTCTCTCTCTCTCTCTCTCTTATCGACAATGGCATTGCCATACCCTACAATACACTATTCTTATCTGGATTTTTGTCTTTGAGGTTGTAAATCATTATATCTTCTATGGTTTAAAACTTTATCATAACCTATATATTGACATGTCGATTATTTCATTGAGTTTCGTTTCATAGCTAAAACATTTAGATTAAACAGATCTTTCTTCGCGAGCCGATTTTTACCCAGTTGGGGCGAATACACTTCGGGTTAAAATTGTTCGGGGGGGGGGGGGGGGGAATACACACAGGGCAAACAAAACCACTTAGATTCGCAAAGCCAACAGTGTTATTTCTAATTTAATTGTTTATACTGTGTGGGGTTAATTCATCAATGTTAATTTAACCATTTTATAACCACTATATAAGAGCTATTAAGACATTTATTTGTAGGAAAGAGCATGTACGAATGATCTCTATTTAGAACAGTTTGATGTTGCTAGGATACAGGTTTCAGATCCATGATTTGATTCGTTAGTTTAGATATTGAATCTCGAATTTCGAATCTCGAATCTCGTATTTCGAATCTCGTATTTCGAATCTCGAATCTCGAATGATCCTTCTCGGCTTTCGTATAAATGTACCGCCATAGACATACACAAATATATGTTGTGGTTTTTAAATCCCATTTTAAGTATAGGGTACCCTACTTTGAGACAAAGTTACAACTTATAAATACGCTAGCTTATAGAGACCTTTTACTCTACAAGTGGTTGTAGAGAGAACACCAATGAACACTTCATATTTTTCAAAATAAGTCTGTAGCTGTTCAGTTCGTTAGCTGTTTTAAGTGATCGAAAAAGCATCGTCCTGTCCTTGTATGCAATAATACTTTTTAAACAAAAAGACATGTAGGACTTCATATTTATTGCTTTTATATCTTTTGGCAAGTTTCGGGCAGAAACACGCCAGTTCAAGAAATGTTTACATTCTTATCTTCAAATGTACAAGATGGCCGCACAAACCCCTTAAGGAAAAACGTTTGATCAAAATGAAGAACAGATTAAAAATCATAAAAATTCGTTAATTACAAATGAATTCATAAATAACTTGATAAATTCAAACTGAAATTGAAAGATTTGTATATATATAAAAAGATATTTAATAAAAACAATAACGTTGTAAAAAATATAGAAAATTTACTGTTCATTGAGATGTACAGTATGTAATAAATTTGTACAACAAATTAAAAATTATAATTTCGCTTCAATGGGGGAGAGTTGTCCTCAACAGGGGGGAAGATGTCTTTTGTTGTAGACTGTTGCGACTTGTCTTGTAAAAGTGATGTTCTTATTTCTTTGTGAGATATATTGCACAAAAGTAAGTATTCAATAAACAATTAGATATTTAAGTACTTTAACCAACTTTATACCAGAACAATCTGGTTAAAATTGTGTTTTACAGGTATTGTAGTATATTGAAGTAATGCTATTTTTACGTGGTCTTTGTACGGAAACCTTGGCAAATATTTAAACAGGCACCTGTATCTAATTTAGTCAAACTTACTTCTGTTTAATGTGATACGGGACATCTGTCGATAATAATGTAAATTAAAGTACATTAATATTGAAATACTTCCATCGGTTTAGAATTTAGCGCTACGATACAATTTCGGAAAAGAAGCTAATTATATAATTACACTTCGTTTTAATGTTTATTTCGATAAACAATACGTCACAATATGGAATATCTCATACCTTCTAATAGGAAAATGCGCTATACCTCATTTTTTTTTAACTATCTTAACAAATATTAGAAAAATAGTGACATTGCTAGATCATTGCTCATTATTTAGACATAAATCAATGATATTACTTTGCTACAATTATGACAGAAAGAAACACGTAACTTACAACAGGGCCGAAGAATAGCTATAGAATATAAAAATTTCGTTTTGAAAACTGTACAATGAAAAAAAGTAAGCGCGTTTTCTTGAGAAATCTCAAAAATAAAAGGGGAATTCTGAATTATTAAAACATCGTCTGCAATGCGTACATTTTAACAATGTTTTGACAAAGTCAGTTTAATCTTTGCTTTATCAAATGTTGGTATTGTTCAAATGAACCATCATAGAATAAAAAAACGAAAGTGGCATGCAATATACAATATGGTATACATTAAAATTGAGATTTAAGACAAATAAATATTGTTTAAAATTATTTAATTTTAACAAAATTAAGCATTAATCATCATGCGTTTAAAGGCGATAATGTTTGTTAGTGTTTTAATGTTAGAGAAAACGAAAGTGCATACCTTTTCCAAGCACTATGGCAACGCTGGCATAAGTATGGTGTGTTGATGTTGTCTCAAATAATGATTTTGGATCTTGTCGCATTAGCCAGAACGAGATAGAAGTGTTGTACCGCGCTCCTTAAATGTTTTTGACAAATTTGATGTATCTTTTGACTTTACATGAATTAATTCTTTGCATCAGAAATTTGTTAGAATAAGTTTCTAATTGTGTATAAATATTTTTCCAATTCAACGTTTTGTTCTTGGGAATTTATTCATTAAGTGCTTGTTTACGATATGTTTCGTGAATGCACGTATGTACATGTACCTACCCAACAGTATTAACATTGCTACATGTTCTACCTGCTTCACCTAGACTAGCGTCATGGCAGTTTTCAAAACCGACAATTAAACTTTGAACATATCAGAAGAATTAATTTTAAATAAATTAAATAAATGACATTTTCATCCATATCTTTTGTGTGACTTTTGGGATAACGAAAGTAAGGTAGGAAAGGGAATATGTGGGCATTGAATGTATCTTTCAATGGCTTCATAATCTGCTATTAAATTAGTTAATTTGTTGTTTATCCAGTAATCGGTTAATTTTCTATCAACACTCTCGCTTTCATCACAGACTGCTTTATATGTAATTCCACGCCGTTTTTAATCGATCTACAAATCCGGAAGAACATTTAAAGTTTAAAACAAACCTTCAACCTCACTATAATTCCTTGATCGCACTCTTTAACGTTTTTTGGAATAATCACTGGACTCAGCCGCTTCAATCACTGCTGAACGCTGCTTGTAAATCATCGTCAGCGTACTCGGGGTTATCCCAAAATGTTCTAGTAAGCTTTTTTCAGATTTAGGCTTTGTTTTCTTATCAATAGCTTTAACTAGTTCGTATTTAGTATCCAAAGGTAAAGTTTTTCTTTTTCTGAAGGGTTCCCATTTTACCTGTAGCCTCAATACGTCCTTATGGACGTCGAAAGCAAGGATTCATAAGTGAATAAATCAAAAGGATTGCAGAATCTTCATACAATGATACACGAGGAACCAGGCCCAACAAAGTAGGAACGAAAAATACACAACAAGCATGGCTGAGTAAGAACATCCTGGGGCAAATCTTCAGCACAGTGGTCGAGAAGATGCATATATATATATATGAAAGTTACCAATGTGGCCGTCCAAAGTAGAAGCAGAACGTACGTAAAAGAAAACAGCAAGCAGTGTGCTAAAACAAACAGGTTTCGAGAATTAAGCGCCCGACAATCTGATTCTAAATTATTTTTCCGGACGTGATGTTTCATCCGACATGGGCACTGAATAGGAAACGTAGACACTTATGGTCACAATATAGCCCGCCTTGATCTACCTGAAACACATTAAGGATGAATAATACGGTCCCGGCATGTCTGTCAATGATGTTGCTATACGTTATGTATATGTGCTTTACTCGAAAGTATAACAGTTATGAAAAAATTACATATCCTCTCGGTAAATATAAAGGGGGTGATATATGAAAAAAATTAATTTCAATGCAAAAAATTCATTTAATGCAATACTAAATACTTTCGTTTATTTAGTGACTATAGTCCCGGTATTACTTACGAAACTTGAGTATTGAGGTACTTCATAAAGAAATTGATCAATGGTATAGAATCAATATTTAATGTTGAAATCGATTGGAAATTTTCATGATTGTAAACATTTATTTCCAACTGATGATCAAACCAAAAGGAATGATTTAAAAAAAAATAAATACAAACAATTATTAAGGAAACACAATTAATGTATGCGGTGGATTTTGACTGATGTTGGAATGACAAACCAGATAAAAGTAAGCATCAACTGGTACTAAATTAACTAAACTTATTGATGCATGGGATACAGAGCATCCCGAATCAAGATGTGATACTTGGTGCACTATTCAAGATAAACATTTCAGTCGAAAATACAAAATACTATATTTTCATGAGTAAAATCTTTTGCTTCTAGCTTGAAAATATTATTAGAAGAAAGTTGCGTTGAATTTTGTAATATCTTTAAAACATCCAAAGATTAAGTTATTAGAAACTGAATATATAATTTTTTGAAAAACAATGATATTATTGCAAAATAGTAAATGTCCTAGATTCTAGATTCTAAACAAATAATTAGGAACTTTTTAAATGCAAAGTCGAAGAATTTTTATGTTATATGCAAAGCGCAAGCCAAACCCCCCCCCCCCCCCCCCCCCCCAAGAAAAACCCATAAAACATGAGACAAAAAATAGCCTTAATCAAAAATAGATTTTTAAAAGAATTGAATTTAGTCAACATAATACCATTTTTTATGAGAATTTAATAACTTTAGGACATTGAATTGCCTATATGACAAAAAGATACAGAAGGTCCAATAAGGTCTAAAGCAAACTAGATAGAAGATGATGAACGGATTACAAAATATTTCTTAATCTTGGAAAACCAAACCTCGAATATAATTAAAGAATAAAACCATCAAATGGAGTACTTGTAAATACCACAAACTCTATTCTAAGAGAAATGATCAACTATGACAATAATTCATTTATTTAAACAGAAAGATTGTGGTTTATCAGTATTAAATGATATTAGTAATAAACAGATGATGGGTGCATGTATCTACGTCAAAGTGGTTGCAAAGCAACCGTTTGTGGGTGTTTATTGATATTTATTCGTATATAAAGTGCCTAAATTAAAAAAAACACATTACAAACCTTTTAACAATTGGTTAAACGACGAAAATTGTTGTATATCGCTATAAATGTACTTGTCTTTATTTATAATCAAGGACACACTTATCTTTTCATTACTATGGTACCATTGGATGTAATCAATATTTCATTAGCAGTCATTATTCCGTATTTTTATTACTGCACACAGACCATCATGGTACACTACAGTTGTTGTTACACTTTTGTGAAGATTGTATAGCTGATATTGCTTTTCAAACAAAATGAATCAATCATCTTTTGTTTATCTTTCTATATATATCCCAAATCGTCATAACAGTTCTGTAAAATAACACTCTGCATAACGTTTTTGATGATTTTAATAAAAAACAATGTAAAAAAATATATAATTCAATGCTGTTTGGACAGAAAAATGGTGGTTCATAGGTATTAGATAACATTAATAAAGTATCAACGTAAAGATGGGTGCATAACATATTAGTTGCATAGAAACCATGTTTTGATGTCTTTTGAAATACGAATAACTGGCGGATTTCACAAATGTTATGTATATTACGCCATACGTTCTACACACTGCGTACTTTTACAAGCTGTGCAAGACGTGTAGAGGAAAAATTAGGTTCACAGAGTTAAAAACTTAAGAAATCAAAGTACTGACAGTACTGAAAAGCGCTACCCAGCTTCTCTATGTATATAACAGATCTATGTATATGACATTTCAGCTTCTGTATATTTCCTCAGGGGCGGTTATTCGATGCACCAGAAGTAGAAGTTTAACGACAATAAAGCACTGAGCTATGCTTAGCGCTCTAAAAACTATAGATTTAATGTAAATCAGATGTTGTTTAAGTGAAACAAGCGATAAATTAAGGACGACTGTGCGTCGTCTGGTTTCAATGAAACTATAAATTTATTTAAAAAATAGTGAGTGAATGCTGAACATGTTGAATGTGTTGAATCTAATTATTCTGATATGCTACAAACAGTTTCAAGTATATGTACTTGTAAAATAGCTCCACGCCTACCCATAGACGTACACGTATCAATCCCAAACTTATATCCAATCGTTAATATGACTCAATTATAAAGAAGATGTCGAATCTTCAAACAAGGTAATAATGAATAATGAAATGGAAAATGAAATTATCACTTGTGTTGGTTCTGTTTGTTTGCCATTATATTTCTGTTTTGTCATGAAATATTTACATTTTGTTATACTTTCATGTTAAATACTGAAATCTGATTGGTTAAGACGCAGTTAATAATATTTTCTATTACCCTCAGCGTTAGCAACGCACTTAGCAACGGGTAACATTAAAAAATGTTACATTCGCGAAATTATGCGCGTATGGTTCGCTGTAGAATTCACGTTATTCCTATTTAAAGCAGTAAAATTTTCTTAAAAATGAAGACATTCAGTATAACAAAATAAATAGTGCCCGTTTGGGAGGATAACAGTTGAAATTGACACCCCTCGAAAACCATTGTCAACCTCCGCTTCGCGTCGGTTGACAATGGTTTTCTCGGGGTGTCAATTTCAACTGTTACCCTTCCAAACAGGCACTATTTATATAATATTACTATACGTTTACTGGATGTTATCTATTTTTCATAAGCAGTTCATCGATTTGTCTCATTATATTAATACTGTAGATAAAAGAAGTGTCACTACCGTTATGGAACACTGCAGCTAATGTTACACTTCCTGTGAAGATTGTATGGCCGATAATCGATATCAACGCTACAAATCTTGAACAAAAGTCAAGTACAAAATTGCGCAGTCATCGTCAAATGAAATACACGCTATCAACCTTTCATTCTTGTTTCATTCTAAATCTCCTAAATGATAACCCGCGCGAGCGCGGGAATTAACAATTAACAAATTAATTACATTATGCAATAAGTTGAATCATAATTTTTTTCCGTATATATTATACCAGAATTTTTCTTCATGCGCGGATCTAGAGGGGGATCAGGGGTCCCCCCCCCCGTAAAATTCAAATTTCTTTTAATACCATTAAAAAAAAAATATATGCCTCTGCCTCGAACCCCCTTCCCTACCCCGGCAGACTGAAATAATCGCCTCCCCCCTCCCGTGAAAATTTTCTGGATCCGCGCATGTTCTTTATAGTTTTATAAACCTATTCTTTTCAAATTGAAATAAAGAACAAACAAAAAGTTTAACCTGAAAATCTAAACTGAATTGGATGATATATACATAACATGGCCTTAACTCTTTTTGTTACAGCTGAGTGGAAAAATTAAATTTGGTATGTTTTAGTATCTCTTTAATCCATGGATACAATCCTAAAAAAATAACCAACAGTCACACAAAACATTAATCAATCATTGATATTTTACAAGAAAATTGAGCTGGAAATTCAAACTTAATTCAATTTTTTTTTTATAAAATTCTATCCGATCCCGATTGATAAAAACTTATTCGGATAATATTTTTTTTATTAAATACAACTTTCACAAAAGAAAGAACAAATCATAGTGATATAAGAGACATATAAACTTATAATACATTTGATTAATACATTTCTCTAATATAATATAATTATATAGATGTATATACACAAGTGTACATTTTCAGCAGTATAATCTTATTATCGTCATGATGTTGATATTTTTGGGGGGTATATAATGGGGGCGGCGAAATGAAGAAGGGGTAGAAATTGGGTGATTAAAAACATGCATATATGACATGTACATTTGCATAGACACAAACATAATACACATACATAAGAAAGTGTGTTTCGTTAAATCAGGATTTACCAGCATTTGATTTTGATTCAATTCACCCTTGGGGAGGAAGGAAAGAATAGAAATACAATTAAAAATAAAACAGGGGGTAGGGGGAAGGTACAAAAATAAAAGAAGATGAAAGCAATTATCTATGATTCTAGCTTTTGAAAGATGTTTGACAAATAGTTATAATACTCTTTGCATTTGCAGTTTTTAAGAAGAATATATATTCAACATAGAGTCTGTTAATAATGATATGTTTCAGTGCCTCTACGTTTAATTGTTTAGAGAAACTAAATTTATATTTATTCGGATAAAATATATTTAGAAATTAATTTAATTTTTACAAACCAAACTGCAGTTTACTCAGAGAAATCGATATGCGTTATAAGATCAATTCAATTTTAATGTATAATACATTTTAAAACAAAGAAAAATAAAATTCATATAGAATTGGTATATGTGCAGAACTTTACATGATTTTGTCTGGGATCAGTATAATTAAAATGGATATCAGTTTGAGTTTAAGATTTCGTTATTTTTCTTGACTTTCACATTTCCATTTTGATTTCTTGTTTAGTTATAATTGAATGGTAATTACAACCGACAATCAATATGTAGATTTTACTCATAGATTTAAAAATTAAAAACAATTATCGATTTTCATTTCATAAATACGTTTTTAAAAAAATCATAAAATGTAATTGGCCGTATTTGACCGTTGAATTGAAAATTCACCAATTGAGACCAAATTTTACATCTGAAATATCAATAGCAGCCAAAACTATTTTTTCTATTTTCTATTTAGAAAACAAAAAAATCATACAAAATAATTAAAATCCTATATTGGTCTCTTTCTAGCAAAATCAAATTTTAAAATGGATTCTAATATATTGATGTGTCGAGTTACCCTACGAAGAAAATAAATAAAGAATGGCCTAAATATTTTGGAATCTTTAAGAATAATTCTTGGTCTAGCTGTTTTCCTTTTTAAATGCTATACATAGGCTGATCTGACATTACTATTGTACAATGCTCCATGTAAAACGACCTCTTTCAACAAAACCATAGGCAGAACAGTCAATGATGATAACATCACTGCTATTGTCTATAAACATGCCATTTCGATGGATTGAAATTAATCATTAATGAATTATGAGGGATTTGATATATCATTGTTGTTCGCAAAAATTCTTCATAATCGGAAACAAACCTTGGCTATGCAAACGTATTTAGTTTTGTTTTTTCTTTGCAGACTCTTAATTTTTGGTAAGTTGATTCAAATACTTTGTGTCAATTTTGGTTGTTCAATTTAATATCGACAGAATTCTCTCTTAATGATAAAGAATGCTATATTTCATCTAAAGCTAAGCATAAGTAATTGATGTTAAATGCATTATACAAGTTGCTGTCCTTTAAAAAGGACTACAATACGTGGACCATTTGCATGTGTTTCCAACGAAAACGTGAAAGCCTTAAGATTATCAGAGATTCCACCGACTCTAGCCCTCTGCTTTTAACCACTAAATTTGTACGTTGTATTACGTATATATAGCCCTGACTTTTTATGTCAGAATTTAAAGGGTTCATACTTCTAAAATTATTATGATCTATCTATGAATGAAGTTTACATGTATAGTATCAGGCATTCGGTGAATTCTACTATATATTTACGCACACATTACGATTCGCACTACTTCGTTAACTATGCAGTGACAGCTTTGTGTAAGTTAAAAATTTCATATTTTGATGCATTTTTCTTGAGATTTAAACTTTTATACAATGACATAATTATTCAATCATACTTAAATGCTTAAAAAAATTTAACTGGGAAGTACTCTAGCCTCGCCTACTATAAAAGTAAAGTTAAGTTACATGTGTATTCGGAAAACAACAAAACATTGCAAATCATGCTATTTGATGCATGTTGTAGTTTCGGAATAGCATTTACTTATTTCATTATACTGATAGTTCATATCACATGCCAATCATTTCTTTAAAAGGAATACTTTGATTCTGTACTGTTTACCGACAACTTTACAATTACAGCGCCTTTGAACTTATGTGTGCACATGGCACGGAATCCCGATCCAAATTCAGATAAACATGTGCTAGCCTGGTTCCCTGAGCTACCCATTTCGCATTTCGCTCATGCGCAGGCTGAATTTTCCCCATAGCATCCGGTTTAACCTCGCTTATATATTTTCTGCCTGGACCTCACGGTCCACGCAATAAAATATCATTTGATGATATCATAGGTAAGATATAAATCACGTGATTTCTTCACTTAAACTTTTGTTAACATTTCTACTGGGCTGTTCATCAAGAGTCAATGCACTGACCTATGCTCTAGTTGCCAAAACGATATTTTGATTCGCTAAACAATTTATCATTTTTAGACGGGGTCACGTGACCCCGTCTATTGGTTTACTGTCAGCCGAAGTCTCAAACCGGAGGGCACGCGTAGAACACATGAATTGAGTGTACGCGTAAGAAAATAGTGCAGAAAGTTTTCATGCATTTCAGTAAATATGTATTATAAAAACACGCATTAAATCTGTTTAAGTCCTCTGTGTATAAACAAAATTCTATTTAGAAAATAAACAAATAGTTTTATTGATCAAAATATTCTTGCTCGGGTTCAAATGTGGAATGAGTTACGTAACTGAATGCACAGCGCCGTTGACGATTCAGTTGGTTTACGAGCTCAATAATCAATAGAAGAGGTTGATGGTGGAATCGAAATTAAAGTTTCCAAAGCAATGTGCCATTTTTGAAAAGTTGTGAATTTTATTTTGACAATCTTTCACCTTAATACTACCAAACTTCATGCGCAAGCTGAGGTTAAAATCGGGACGGTTAAACAGATGTTTAACAAATTAAATAGGTGTTTCATTGGCTTCCAGTCTACTTGTGGTATGACTGCTGTTCGTCTCTAAAGGAATTTTGCACAAAGAAAAATAAAAAAAAATCTGAATTTGCCTTCTCGTTCATTGCCTCTTTAGTTGATTAAACTGAATTTAAATTTTAAACAATGCATTGTAAGCAAAATCTATAATAGATTATACATTTTTGAAGACTTATACATCATATTATATATACAATCTTATCGATTGAAGAACCAAGTTAAATGTTAATGTTCATTTTTTCCGCCTAAGTTGGAATCAGGCTTGGGGTGAATTACATTGTAAAATAATGAATTACATTACCATTACTTCATGAATTAGGGCATTTAAACTACCATTACTTAATTTCTTGAAGTAATGCATTACATTACCATTACATGAGTAAAGTAATGCATTACCATTACTTTGTGAAAGTCAATAAGTTTTAAAAAAGTAATTAAAAAACTAAATAATGAGTTTTTGTAAATATTTCATAAATAAAACATGCTTAAAATATTTACAGGTTCATGTTCATGTTTACTATCAGGTTTAAATTTAATGACTTATACAAGATTGCTGTTGCACTTGTAGTAAGGTTGGTCCAGTAACATTTACACGCTAATGGCGAAATTGACAATCTCTGTTATTTATGTATCTGATTTTCGGAGTATGATTTTTAATGAAAGGAACGGTTGTATCGTAATTCGTGTGGGTGATGCACGATTTTACACAAAAAAGTAGTAAGTTGCGAACGGATTTATTTTTACCTATTAATTTTGCATGAATCGCAAATGAAGAAAATCGTGTCAGATAAGTCGGTCTTAAAAATCAAAATGGCGACCGTGACACATCTTTTTATTGTCTCAGTTCTTGGAATCTTATTGTAAAAAAAATGTTTCTTACGTCAGGTGCCCGTGTTTGTTATCGGTATACAAATGTTCACTTTGTTTGTTAATTCAGCAGTTTTAGAGTTTTCGGGGGGTTTTCATAAAACTTTTATTACAGATACCGCCCGACTTGTGGATTTTCCCTTGGATCACAAAATTGAATAAATCTAATGATTAAAATTATCTACATGAACTTTGATATAGTTGTTTGATTTTCCCGGTTAGTAGTAATTTTTAAAATTTTTCCTTGGGGTCTTATTTTACATAATATACCTTTGTGTCAATTTTCTACAATTATGAAGGCCGGAATAGAGTAAAATTGAGATAAAGTATCAGACAATTACAAAAAAGCCGAATTAACATAGATTGTAACAAATAATTCAAACTTACAAATTTTGGAAGCATATTTGAGGAAATCCAGGACAACTACAAATTCAAACTTACAAGACCCCGTCTTTCAGTACTCTCAGTACTTTGATTATATAATGAGGTACAATACAACAGATTGTGGATTCAGTTATAGATACCATAAACGACACCTGATTTGAATAATTAATAGTCGATGAAGTCCATGAAAAAAAAAGTTAATATTAACTTTACTTATACTTTCATGTTAAATACTGAAATCTGATTGGTTTAGACGCAGTTGATTATCCGTTCTATTACCCTCAGTATTAGCAACACACTTAGCAACGGGTAACACAACGAATTGTTACATGCGCGTAAATTATGCGCGTACGGTTCGCCGTAGAATCACGTCATTTCTATATAAAAGCAATACAAAAATTCTCTTAAATTAAGGCATTCAGTATAAAAAATAAATAGTGCCTGTTTGGGAGGATAACAGTTGAAATTGACACCCCATGAAAACCATTGTTAACCTCCGCTTCGCGTCGGTTGACAATGGTTTCCTCGGAGTGTCAATTTCAACTGTTACCCTCCCAAACAGGCACTATTTATACATTATAGTTTTTCCGTTTCTTAACTGTTCATCAACAAACTGTCATTTGGTTACAGGCTTGGGGCAATGCTAAATGTAATGGTAATGCATTACAATGCCTTAGATATTTTTAAAGCAATGCTAGTAATGTGCAATTCCACAAATTTGTCATTAAAATTAATAGATATGTGATGCATTACTTTCCGAAATCTAGTAGAATGCTGGAATTAAATGACATTACTTTGCATTGTTATGATTATTTATGCATGTTTTTAAAATTGTGATGAATTGAACGACTGTAATTGAATCTGATTAAAAATTATTTAAAATAAGAACATAATAATACTTGAAACAAAAACTATATAGTTGCATTATTAATAAATATATAATAGTTCATTTTCAATTTGTCAATTTAATTAGATATAACAGCACAATTAATAACATTTTTAAAAGTATTATTATACAGAGTTTGAAACCATTTGACATTTACTCCAATTAATTGCTTTTTTAATTAATTCTCTACTGTGATGAATGTGTCAACAACACTCATTTCAATGCCCTCAGGATAACATTAATATAAAAAAAATCTGTTGTTTTAAAAAAGTACTAAACACCTCTATCATCTTCTCTTGTCTATGACCTACTTATAGTTGTTTTCTATCATATCGCGGGTTTATGGTATCGCGGTTTTTTGTGTAGGTATAGAAGCACGCGCTGAGGTTGACATTTAACGTGGGGATATTTTTCAGACATAGTAAACGGAGTCACGCTCAACATCACTTAGGTAAATAATAGAGAAAATTCACAATACCGTTAGATAAAATGATTTATCTACCGCGATATCATTGGACCGGCTCATATATAGAGGACAGACATGCACCTTTAAAAGCTAAAATGAATATGCTGTCCAACCATGGTTTCTTGAAGCTTAAAAATCAATTCCTTTAAATAACTTATTTAAAAATAATCTCTCTCTCTCTCTCTCTCTCTCTCTCTCTCTCTCTCACGCACGCACGCACGCACGCACGCACGCACGCACGCACGCACGCACGCACGCACGCACGCACGCACGCACGCACGCACGCACGCACGCACGCACGCACGCACGCACACACACACACACACACACACACACACACACACACACACACACACACACACACACACACACACACACACACACACACACACACACACACACACACACAATATTTGTGTTTAATACATTTGTTTAGATTGAGAGAAAATTCAATTTCTCTTAATTTGTGAACACTTGATATATCTTTAGTTAAAGATTGCTAAACAATATCTTTTGATACCAGATTCCACTGCTACTGTTAAAGATTTTTTAATACAGCTGGAAAGTTTTTCAAACCCAACAGGATGCAGTTAAAACATGAAGCCTTTGAAACTTTCATGATCAAAAAGTGTAACAGTTACCTTGTCTAAGCCTAATAGTGAACATGAACCTTTACACATATTAAACTATGTTTTATATGATGACTCTCAAATTTTATTTGATCATTAGAAATGCAATTCTAAACAATTGTAAATAATAAAAACAGAAAAAGAATTTGACCAGAATTGTGACCATGCCCCTTTAACTTTCAAACAACTAACCAACAAAGATATCGAGCTTGTGTTTTACTTCCTCAGTGTTGTATCAAAAACGTGATTAAAAAGGATAGTTCCTGTTGATTTTATTGCGATGAAGATGCGTGTGCAAGAAGTTCTTGACAAAAACCATTTGACAAATAATAATAAAATAATTTCACAACTTTAAGAGACTGATTTGCTCCACCCTTGGATATCTACGAAGTGCATGTGCAAAAGCGTCCACCAAGAACAAATTTCATTATAGCTTGGACAGTCCACTTGATAACTTTTTTGAAATTTTAATTATAGAGTAAAACGCGGTTAAAGCGAGGTCCTAGGGACCAATGGATTTACTTCGTTATATCCGTAATTCGTTATCTTCGTATAACGAATTCGTAATAATAACTATAGCGATATCACAATATACATGTGTTTCCATTAGAAAGACTACAATTTTTGCTAATTGAGGCTAATTGAGGCTTAAAATAAAAATACATTCCAATACCTTAAATATTTTGTGATTAAGAATTAAAAAAAATTAACGTAAAAATAAATTCATTCAAACTATTATGTTTAATGGTAGAGCAAACTTTTTAAACTGTAAAGAACTTCGTTATAAAAGTGTAAAATTTCGTTATTATTCACCTCTACGTGACTCAAAATCAGTTCGCTATATCCGTAAGTCCATTATATCTGCATTCGTTATAACCGAAAAATTTTGCAAAGATTTGTCAGGAATTTTACACGCGACTCAAAAAAAACTTTGCTATATCCGAGAATTCGCTATATCTGTGTTCGTACTAAACGAGTTTTGCTGTAGTCTGTCCCAAGTCATTGCTTCCATCATTTTTTGATGATTTTTAATAAAAATACAAAACCTGTGAAAGAAATATAGTTGAACTCGATAAAAAGGAATATATCAAAGATATCTTCATTGAACAATTATCATTTTTCACTGATAAAAGTTCACAGAAACGAAAACAAATTTCTTACGGAGATTCATAATGGGAAATGTATACATCTTTTGCACGTAGAAAGTACTCGGGTTACCTCTCGACATTTTTCAACGGGCGTAAAAATGGCTGATGCAATGCAAAATCCCCATGGACTTTTTATTTTTGGAGGTGTATTGGAACCTGAAGCGGTAGAGGGGGCGTTCAAAACAGATAATCTGGACATTTTTCATATTAGTGGATGAACGTAGTTTGAGCACAAAGGTATTTATGATTATCGAAATATCAAGCAAAAAGTGGTGGAACCAAAAACTCGGGACTGAGTATAAATATAGTTGCTTGGACGTTTTCAAAAAAAACAACTTAGTAAATTTAATGTTGTTACCAACTGTTGGAACTATTTTGTTGTTGACATCTTAACTATACATGTATATGTACTATGTTTTATGAAATGGAATGAGTTGCATGTGCATGAAACGTTATGATTTTGATAATGAAGATCAGTTCTATACAATTGACTTCAAAGAAATAAAAAGGTTATATACCATAATGTTTGAGAATCATTTGACCATTTGAAAAACAGTAGCGGAAAAAAACTAAACCAAACTTCTCGTAAAATTTGAGACGTATGATTAATTGTGATCTTTAAGGATATATTAAATGCTCCATCATTCATATTTTGTAATAACATTATCATTAATATGTGGCAGAAACTGTCACTTAACTGCATACTTGAACATCAATATGTGGAAAAGGAGTTGCATTTTAGGCTACCAAAGGACGTCCTCACTTCAATTCTTGTACTTGTGTGTATGTGTGTTTGGTAACATCTCTCCTTAAATGTAGTTTATAGCCAAAGATGACATATGATGATAACAAACAGTGTTCAAAATCAAAAGTCCAATGGTAAAATACAAAACAAGAGCAAAGCAAAAATCGATCTAAAATAAAAATTAGAGATAGAATCAGATGCCATGGAGGATTGGGCATCCTCTTCTGACCGGTCACACCCGCCATGTGCTCTTTGTCCTTATTGTGAAAACGGAAAAATCCGTAATCAATTAGACAATAAATACCGTCTAACAATAAGTTAGAGATACCTCAGTCAGCATGCGACCCAGTGCAAGATTATATTTGCTGACAAGGCCGTTGTATCGACCATAGTACTTACGAAAAGATAACTTTAACGGAGACTGTTTTAGTCCTGTTTTATTATCTTGTCTGTCATTAGTCTGCAGTTTATTTGAAATCGTTCATACGTAGAGCATGCCCCTTGACAAAACCTCCATATGTAAGAGATGAAGATATAGCTTTAACAGAAATAAGCGAAGTCATATCCACTGTCATGTCTCAAAACACTGCTCATAATCCTACCATTTTTATTTTTCGAAAGTTTGAATAACTTTTGTTATTTTTTAATTGTACAATTTATTTCAACAAAATAAGGAATATCAGTTTGTTTGAAGTATATCAAATATCAATATATATATATATATGAATAATGAAAAAATGACAATAACAAACAGTGAACCATCTCAAAAATCTATAAAACGAAATACAAATTCAAAGCAGAGTAACATGGACCTCGAAGAAGGTAGAGGTAGGATCTGGTAACGCCAGATCACCAGATCTTAGAATCCAGATCTCTCACCATTGCATTACATGATTATTAGACATTTAAAAAAAATAATTCACCCCTGTTATCCAAGGAAGGTATATATTAATAAATATTAAGCCAATATAGAAGCAATAATTAAAATTCTGAAGGATCTTATTATTCTTTGCTTTTTGTTATGTGAAAAATTAGGAAAGTTTTTTTTTTACTGTACTTACACATTACATTATTAGTACTAGATGCGTAACAATATTGATCAATTATCTTTACTCTTTTTATCAGTTTTATGAAATCTATATTTGAAAAAAAAGAATCTATCGTTTAGGTTCAAATGCAAAATTGATTCCCTCTACACCAAGCTATGTGAGTGAATGGAAACCGATGTCCGCCAACTCAGCCACCTCTAGACTTGTCCTTCAACACGACCTTCGGGAGGATCCTGCCTATGTCAAGGTGGATGCGCGGACGGACACTGGGTTTATATTTCCTGCGTTTGGATCCGCCCAGCAGGACGACGACGCTGGTGTAATGTATGGGGGCGTGGTGTTCTTCTATAACAGGACGCACATTGATATATTCGTTTCTCATTTGGGTAACAGCAATATATCAAGAAAGAACTGGGCAACAGTATATACAGGTTAATCTTTTAAAACTACCGTTTGTCTGCTGACAGGTATTAAACATACATTAGTCACGTGGAGACCATGTTTATCCCATACACAGTCAGTATGAAATATATATCCCCTTGAGCATTATGACGCCATTCAAAGTGTGTTATGACGTCAGCTCTCGTATTGAAAGTGAAACTTGTAACTTTGTTACAAAACGCTTGATATTCATTGTTTGATTATCACTATGTCATTTACACTAAGGTAATCGGTAAGATGTAATTATTACATAGTTATGTAGGGATCGGGTACGGGATGATACCTGGTTAGTAAATATCATACCTGGCAAGGCGAAAACCTATATAGATCAGATACAACAATATGCTTGAGAATGATTTAAGTATTTCAATTTTAGACGGGGTCACTACTGAAAGAGAGTGCAGAAAGTTTTCAGTTATTTTAGTTAATACCATTAAAAAGGCATTTTAAATAATCCTTTTTCCTCTATATATAATCTAAATTCTTTAAGAAAACAAAATATCTTTGATATTGGATTATATATTCTTTCCGAGTATATTAGCATTCTCTCACCAGAAGTCGTTCTTCGCAAGCTGCGCAAAGCTTGACCTTTGTGGAGAGACTGGTTCATCAGGTGCAGCGATTTATTGAATGAGTTCCGTTACTGTGTTTGCATAAATATAGAAAGGTATCCATTTTCGTGAATTAAGTGAAAATCACAGTTTCAATAATACGTTAATTCGTGGACAATGATCAATACAAATTATGAGTAGAAATAGCACATCAATAAACATTAAAAGGGCATGGTCACGATTTTGGTCAAATTCTTTTTTCTGTTTTTAGTATTTACAATGCTTTTGGAATGCCTTTCCAATGACCAAATGAAATTTGAGAGTCATTAGTACAGTTTCAAGCACGATACAGGGCTCACAATTTTTATCTTGTAAACAAGGCTTGTGTCCTGTTTTTGTTAACATCAGTTCAAATTACCGGCTAAAGTTCTTTTCCAAGCTGATTTTTCTACTCTTTATTAGTTTTTAGCATAAATTAACATATCCTGACGTTTACTACATTCATTTTAGGTCTAAAACTGGAGTTTTGACTTCAACGTTCAAAATGTAAACAACGGCTTTGTTTACATAGCAAAGAATTGTAAGCCCTGTAACTCCACCCCTGCGAATGTTATTGTCATTTAAATTTTAGACCACGTGATTTTATTTGACCCTTTCAGTTTCGCAGTAAAAATCATGCCTCGTGTTTAAAGTGTATTTCATAGAATCATAGAATTGTAGTGAAATATAAAATCTAGAGGTTTATTGATTTTAAACTTGATCTTCATTAATTGGTGGATAAAATGTGTTATATAAATAAATGCGACAATACAAAGAATAGTTTTTGTCTGCTGTTGCAACAATTAACATTCTTGTAGAGATCACCCCTGAGGATTAATTTTCGATCTGCGCCTGACCTAGTAATAGCATCAATAGTGAAACAGACTGTACTATTTTATGCAGAATGTTCCTTGAAAATGGCTCGATATACGAAGTTTTTATGCAAAACAGACACCCATTATTTTTCTAAAAACATGGTATTGCACACCACAAGCATCAAACATGGCTATGATTTTATTAAGCAACCCAATGTTTATATTTTCAACCACCTTACACGTGGTTGAACACGAACGATAACTCTGTTCTGAATATTTTCGTTTAATGTAAATAACCGCTAGATGGTGAAAAAAGACTTGCATCTTAAAAGGTTTTCATGTTTTAACATTAATCTAAGTAGGATATGATATGAAAAACGACCATACTTACGTATTTTGAGAATATAATCCGAACACTTATACTTCCGCTCGAAATTTCACAGGAACTGAACAAATCTCGGTGAAGTCTCGTGAACTTTCATTCGAGCACCTCTGGATTTATTACATACTTAGCAACGATAAAGAAAACATTCCGAACACATTCGCAGAGGTGAACTCGCTTATAACTCAACGAATGACACTCAAAGAACCTGGGGGAATAAGCCGAGGCATATGCCCATAAGTGGCCACAACCCTATTACTAGAATGTTTCAAATGACAGTCACGTGTTTAGAATAATATGTGTATTAACTTCAAATATTTTTATTCATGTGCTTACATATCTCCGGAGAATTTATCATGTGCGTGTAAAAAGAATAATTCCAATCTTTCGTCTTAAAGTCTATAATTTGTACCCGCTCAACAAAGTAACATGTTTATTTAAAAAAAACAATATACTAATTAAAGATTATTGTACCTTCTTTAGCAGTTAATTAAAAAACTATAAAATGATTAAATGCATGTGCTTTATTCATAATAACGCAATTTTTGCTTTCTTTACGTCAAATGAGTTTTTCGAATTGAAACAAAGACATAAAAAAAAATTTTACAACACGATTCCTTGGATACGAACACCTGTTTCTGCAGACTTATGTTCCTGGACCTCCTCGCTAACCGCTACACCAGGGACTAACTTATTTTACTCCAATGAAATAACATACTCAATGTAGTATTGCGCAGTATTGCGCAAGCATAATTCGGTCTTTGCCATTTGATGATCATCTTGAAAATTGAGGGAAGAAAACTTGCTTTTTACCATAGAGTGGGTCTTGGTACCATTTTTTTTTTGAAAATTGAAAAAGATAAACATTTACATGTTTTATCAGTATACGTTCTTTAAAAAATGGTATGATGACTCTATAATAAACTATAGTCTGAACATCCGATTTCGTTAGCATTTTGTTGCTCAATTAGCAGATACATATTTTGATGTCTTAATATCAATTAGATTTAAAGTCAATTCTTGAAGGTTTTGGCAATACTGAATGCATATGATTACATATGCTTTTGTAACAAAAGTAGTATTTGTAAGAAAAAAAAATTGTGGGTTTTTCAGATGAATTTAAGTGGGTTTATGCCTCGGCTTATTCCCCCACGTTCTTTTGGTTGCCTATTAAAGTTGTCTTACTGAAGCATTGTAAACATTAAAATCGTAAATATATTCTTGACCAAAAATGTGACCATGCCCTTTTAAATCTAAACAAAGAACTTCATGAAAATATTGTTATTCAACGATTATTGATGAAATCACAGTAATTGGTGGACAAGCTCATTAATAATTAAAGATGTTGAATGCTGAAACGCATTTCAAACCTTTGCATTTCTCTAGCCACAGAAGAGTTCAAAAATTGTAATTTTTGATTAAACATTCTATCACCTAAATGCTCCAAAATCAAGCGAAAGCTATACATCTGAACGGAGAAAACAGTTATCTTACAAACATAATTACTTCAATTTTTTCTACATTATTTATCATAAAAATTCAAAACTACGCAAATTCTTTCCTTACCTCCTCGTTCAATCACCCTTAAGTGAATTAAACTTTATTTCAATTTTACAAAAGTACATTTTAACCAAATGAAGAAAGATTATACATTTGGGGTGGTCATGGTATCAATCCTTATGCAATCATATAGCTTAAAGAACCCAGTCATATGCTAATGTTTATGTTATCCGGCTCGGTTGAAAAATATATATAATTGTCTTACACGCACTGAGACATACGTTATACCTACTTTTGTGCTTCATAACAGAACCAATAAAAATTTATATTTTATATAATTCCTTCATCAATGTCAAAATATTTATGACCATGAACTCAGCTGATCCATTTCTAATTGGTGAATGTATAACATCAATATATACTTATGAAATACCCCGGAATATGGTTGAACATTTTAAATTCACATTGTTGTAGCAAATAGAAGTTACTGTAGTACTTATTGCAAATATAAGAAAATTATAAATCGTAATTTATATCCTAGTTTTGAAACCTGATTTTGTATTCTCTTTTTTACTGATGTCTGTAGACATGCACCTCTTGGAAAAAATGTTAGAAATACGCGTCAATTCTTTTCTTCCAAAACAAGCATTAACATTGCGCTTAATACACTAGGTCTCGTTAAATTTAATTTAATATTTTTTGAAGGGGGCACCAACCGCGCCAAGAAAACCGTGGCAGATTAATAATCAAAATGGCAGCGGCAACTACCCTTGTTAGTGTTTCTTTATATATACAAATATAACTTTGTACAATACTTCGGCAGATGGAGAGTAACATGCAGTCAGTGCTCGCACCTCCGACTCTTAACCACATGGAAAATTATATAACTTATATAAGTTTGCAGACTTTTCATAAAACTTATAAATCGGATATCAACTTGTGTTTTTTCGTTGATCACAATTAAATTAAATAAATATAATTATTTGAATAAATGTAATCGCTTTGATCTTCCGACTAACTTTTTTCAGTTTTCCTTTGGGCCCCTTTTTGAATAAAATACTGTTGTGTCAAATTTCTAAAATTAAACAGGGCTGTCCTAGCTGACATTCAGTAAAGATTTCAGCCGGAAAATCAGACTGAAAGCCGAATTTTAACATAAATTGAAACATTCAACCGCAGCTCAAAATTATTTTGAAGACAATTTGGACAACAATTATAAATTCAAAATTTCAACACCCTGCCTCTCAGTACCTACACTGATTTGATTTTATAGCTACCTTTCGGTTTGTTATTTAAAAACAGGTATTTAACGCTCAAAGTATTTGTTGTTGTTCTTATGATAAAGGAGCAGAGAGTAAGTGGATTGGTCCTCAAAACATTTCTCGCGTGTACGAGTCCATTACTGTTCAGGCTAAAGCTTGGAGATCACGTGACCTGCCTCCACCTACCTGGAAGAGTCAAACTATAGATGTTAAGGAAGGTTAGTTCGGACAGCGTGGTTGCTACCTAGAGTCATATTCTTTTATTGTTATGCTTCTTATGTCAAACATAAGTTAATTCAGTTACACTTTCTGCCAGTTTCTCCAAGATTACAATTACAGGTAAAAATGTCGACAGCTTTGTTTCAAAATAAATCTCAACACTTACAACAAATATAATACTATCGAACTGATTAAGACCTATTAATTTGATGCACCACTAAAAAGTCACAACATATCTCAAGTCTAACTCACCTGTATACTAAAATGTTTGCAAACGTATCGTTTTTGTTTGGAGGTCGCGATGAAAATTTCATTTTAAATGTAAGAGAGTCAAGCTATTTTTTGTGAAGATATCGACGATTATAAGAGAGTCTTCATAATAAAGAAATGAAATGTCTATATTTGTATAAAATAGTTTCTGATATTGTTGTCAAAATACTTTTATTCAATTTGCTTCATAGAATGAAAAGGATTAAACGTTTAGATATATCAAAACACAAATGCCTAGTTAATATTACAGCTATAATTTTATTTTTTTCTAACAGGTGGCTGTTTGAATGCATCACTTAACCATACACTTAACAAATATCCTGACCTAATTCTTGTACAGATTCGAAACAATGGGCGTATTTTTCATGGACAAGGTAATATGTCATATTAATAATTTTATAAACAATAATTGTTGTAGTTTGATTGCGGTATCGATGATGCTTAATGTTTATACTCCAAACATTTTTTTCTGGGTTCATACTACGATTACCAAACCACATGTATTTCAAAATATTCTGTTTAGAATAGTAAGATAATGACCTTGTAATGTATAATCAAAAGTTGCTGCTTTGATAATGATTAAAACATAAAAATTGCCATTTGGTCAGCATGGATTGGTCTTTTTGTCTGAAGATTTCTTTATGCTTGTGATTTTCATATTCATGGCTTTCCATGGTTATTTGATTAAATTGTTCTATTCATTACAGGTTTATCTTCACTAGGCTCTCCCACAATCACATTTCTTCACTTTGGTGGGGTACTTTTTGGAACAAACGAGTCTCATGTTCAACTCTGGTCGGCTTGTGATACAACAGGGAAATTAAAAAGTAATTTTGAAGAAATTTCCAAGTTTGAAATATAAAACTTATTACACCTAACATGGTTACATGATCAATAAAACGCATTTCTTCGTAATTGGGATTACTCAGTAATTCCATATCGAAGCAAAATTTTGAATACTTTCCTTCATCAAATACTATGGACCTGGCTGTTTAAGTTAATGAATATTTACATTCAGCATGACTTTTACAAAAAAAAGTGTTTTTTTTTCTTCTAAATATACAAAGATCAAATGTATGCTGTATGTTGTATCTTGAATTTTAAATCGTTTAAATCGTTTTATCACGAAAGACAAATTAATACCATTTCATTATTAAAGGGAATCAGACACGATTTGACTTAAAATTTTCAAAATTTATTTTTCCGTTTTCAATGTTTATAATGATAAATATAGAAGTTTATAATGCTATGCCAAAATTTGGAAGTAAAACATCAAGTTATGAGCAAGATACAGAGTTCATAATTCTTTGTTTTGTTAACAAAGCTCGAATATTGTCATTTTTACATATGTATAGTATTGGTGTCAGTTTTAAATAAATGTATCTTTCTTTTGTTGATAATAGTATTTAAGAAGATACTGAATTAGTTTAGATTGTCTTTTATGTGTCATTTTGTCTAAAAAATGGTAATTCTCTACATTACATTTTTTGTAAACAACTATAGAACTCGAGCTTTCTTTACATAACAATCGATTTTTACCTCTGTATCTCGCTTGTAACTTGACTTTAACATTAAATATTTTGGTCAATCATTTAAAATGCACCAGTTATCCATATTATACATTAAAAAAAAGGATAATTTTTTTATTCTCAAATCGTGTCCAAGTCCCTTTAACAAAAGGAAAGTAGAAATGTTTCGGCTTTTTTAACATCCGGTTGTATCAAATGATTAGCGGGTTCAAACATTACGTAATAAGAAATTCAGCGTACCATATGCGTCCAAAAAAGTAAAAATCATGTTATCGGCTAAGTAGATAAATACATAAATATCAAATAGGGTCATAAAACGTAGCCTATGTTGTGACTTTGTTTCAAATTTAAAAGGGTTAAATGCTGAGAGCGCAGTGTGTACTAAATGTTTAGATGTTACAGTACTTTTGTGTAAATTTGATATGATAGATTTTTTTTCGTTCAATATTTTAGAATTATCACTGATAGCTATTGCCGACGGATGGGGAGAAAAGACAAACTTTTTACATATCAAGGATGGATCAATCACAGTTACTGCTTGGGATTTGACAGGATTCAAGGAAAATGAAATTGTAATAAAAAAGCGTTTGCAAGAAGTTGAAACCGCAAAGTACTTGCTCACTGAAAACTTAGCTACAGGCAATTTTATCAATGTTCAGGTATTATATTTGAATTGCACGTATTAACTTAATATGAACAATAGAAGTAATGTAAGCCAATTTAGACTAAACACCGACAAACAAAAGTTTCAACTTGAGTCTAAGTTATTGAAGATTGTCACATGCAAATTTTAAAATACTTGATCAATTACTGTATTAAAAGAAAATTATCGCTTATTTGAGATTCATTCATTTTGATTTTGACAGTGATTATACCTGTATTTTCTGATTTTTTTTTTATCAAAATATTCTGGCTCAAGACAATCACTATATAATTACTAAATACGAGAACTTTGATGTAATTACTTGTCTTAAACAACAAGTTGTTTATTATGTGAATTAATAGGTCTAATATTTGAATAAAACATTATATATCATCTAAGAAGAGAGATTAAAGTTAAGTCAATTTCTACCTCATTTCAATCACGAAGTTCTATATGATACGATACAAATAAAGAGGAAAAAGTCATCTACTGGTGATAGATATGACATGTATATATTTAATTTACAATTGCAGCATTTCGCTTCAAACTTAAACAAACTGCTACGGACTGAGATTGTTTGTCTCGCATTTTCCTTCACTTTGTCAAAACTTACTTGTCGATTTACCGGACATCCGCCGCTTCCTTCATGTTCATGTTGAACTGTTACTATAACGTTACCAATGAAGTCTTCATGACGTGACGAGACATACACCGTTATTCCGTCCCCTTTTTATGCCATCAAATATATCGGCGTTCTATGATAAAATCCCTTTGAAATTACTTATCCCTTCAATGCCTGGATTGCTCCATCATGGTGATATAAAAATACATACAAAACCTAATTTGTAATGTCAAATTACGAAGTTTCGAGCCCCTAAATTATAAAGGTTAATTCGATAAATATATTGGTTTCCTGAAATATTGCGACCAAATGTGACAACTATTGCAAAGTATGGATTAGTCTATCGG
Source organism: Magallana angulata (assembly GCF_025612915.1). Lineage (NCBI taxonomy): Eukaryota > Metazoa > Mollusca > Bivalvia > Ostreida > Ostreidae > Magallana > Magallana angulata. Next base: position 1,554,177 of record NC_069116.1, on the reverse strand, counting down.
CACCAAATCATCGGACTCTGGCGCAGACAATCGGGCTTTAGCACGACCATCGTATTTTGCGTGACCATTGGACTTAAAAATAAATTTGGAGTCCTACATAACTACATGTACTATTTATAGTTTGCACGTGCAATTTTCATCTTGTATCCTCATATTTTAAAGCTTCACGTGCTTGATGGTGCAAACAAGAATTTCCGGTTTGATGGCGTCGGGTCTGTGATGAATGAAGCTGAACCATACGGGGGACTCGTGTACGGTTACAACGACTCTATGGTAGCAATCTGGGTACCCAACCCTCTCAAAAGGAAAAGTAATGAATCAGCAGCTGTTTTCATGTTAGGAAGGATTTGGGGATGGAATTTCAAGGCACAAATGACTAATAACGTGGACATAGTCTTAACAGTCATGGATGTGCTAGGTATAATATAGATAATAATATATCAAAGTTTTTGATTGTTCTTTTTCCATCGATAAACTAGCGTAGGGTTAGCAAGAATGGACTTTGACTTATTTTAAAATGGTAAATAACTGATGTATTCGTTTGTTGATTTATTTTTGACATGTTTAATGTAACTGACCATAACACATTTGAGTCGTGTAACATGTTTGATTAATGGTAAAAATTATATCAAGCGGAGTTAATGATAGATTATATTTCTATAGAATAACCATTTTCATACCCTTCCGATAACTAGTACAATATATTCTTGAAACTGCATAGCTATGAAGCTGTAATATATTGAAAAAGCAGATCCTTTTTATTGTGCAGCAATTTATTAGCCAGATTAGCTGTCTATTTTATTTCCAAAAAAATTAATTGATATTGTTTTTTTATCTGTAGTGCCAATCTGTTTACTTGAGGTAGATACGTCGACAACACGCATAGTTTCTTCATTCCAATATGAAATTTACAATACTTCTGTCCTAAAATTTGCTTATGGTGATGAAATCACATTGACATGTAAACGTGGTTATAAAGCATTGGATCCAATTGTGAAAATGATGTGTTATCCTGAGCATAACGGTACATGGAGTAGAACTCTTCCTTCCATATGCAGAGGTACATGTATATACTGGGCATTCATTACATTATTTAGCCAAATATAACCGCAAACTTTCTGATTTTTATAGCATCAGTTGTTTATTCTTTTTTAATTTTTCATTGTTCTCAGAAATTGTTTGTCCGGATCCTTTTATAATGAACACAGACATGTTGCATTACGATACCTCTTATGGAGGACTTGTATCATACACATGCACTGCTGGATATAGATACATAAGTGGCGATCTCCGACGGACATGTGTTGGAAATGGTAGTTGGAATGGGACAGAGCCTCTGTGTAAAGGTATCTTCAATGTGATTTGCAAATATATATTTGAAGTGTGTTTATTTTAAAAACCATTGATTTTGGGGTTTTTTTGGCAACTAGCTATTGGGTGTCCAAGACTTAATGTTCCGAACACCAATATAATCAACCTAGACAGCTCACCAGGTGGTGTAGTCAGTTTCTCCTGTTTGGACAAGAGACGTCACAGACACGTAAGTGGGGATCTGATACGTACATGTAATGGGAACGAAACGTGGACTGGAACTCCACCTGTTTGTAAAGGTAAGCAATACAAAAAAAAACAATTAATATATATTTATTCTCTATTTGTTAATCATAATAAATCTAAATATTATAAAGATGTATTTATTACTAAAAACAATTACATCATTTATACTTGTTTCTAAATCACATTGAATATATTCGACGTGTGTTTATCTTTTTAGAATGTAAGTGTCCTTGTTCAGCTATTGGCTCGGCACCGATTAAATCTAACGACACAGAGAAACTAAATCAACGAATCAAAGAATTGCGATCCATGTTGTCTATACAGAAAAACATGACTGCTAAAGCTAGGCTCTCAAAGATATGTGCATCTGATCCGCGACCATCTGCCAAGGGAATGGGGGTCGTCTTGGGAATAGGAGTTTTAGTTGTTATCATTTCAAGCATTGCTCTCTTGGATCTACCCAATCTTATAAATGCAGTCAAATCAAAGAAGCAGTGAAAAGAATTCGCAGAGTTCATTTGTTGAATTTGAAACATTATAACTGCGTGACAAAGATATGGAACAAAATTAGGACAAACCATACTTAAGTGAATTGGATCCAAATTTATTTGTTTAAATGAAGGTCACGCTTTCTAAATAGTGAACATTTTTGAACTATAATAAATGCGAAGTTATTTTTCAAAACTCTTCTCCTCTAAAAACCATTTGGCCAGAAAAGCTGAAACACGTGGAAGGAACTTTAGCTAGTGTAAACTCAAATGATTTTTCCAAGGGGTATGGTACAGCCACAAAAGGAACTAATAAATAGTAAAAAACATTAAAAATCTTCGCAAATCAGTTTGTTTTAATGAAAGTCACGCTCTCATAAGAGTGAAAACATTTTGAATTATAATAAATGCGTAGTTATTTTTCAAAATTCTTTTCCTTCAAAATTATTTGGCCAGAATAGCTGAATCATGTAGAGGCATCCTTAGCTAGTGTGGATTCAAGTGCTTTTCCCTAGGGGTTTGGTAGGGCCACAAAAGAGGGTAATATGTAGAGAAAAATCTTTCAAAAATCTTCTCAAATCATATTGCTAGAAAAGCGGAAATTTATGTGAAGGAATCAGCTGGCAGTGTAGATTCAATTTTGTTCAGATCCCCAGGGGTACGATGGAGGCAACAACAGGAGGTCGAATTTAAGCAAAGGAATACTGTGGAATCATTTAATTTCAGGAGACAATTTTTCGCAGATCATGGGTTTTTTGCTTATTTTATTTCATTAAGAAAGAATTTTTTTCTACATCTGTCTTAATGGAAATTCTTAATTCCTTGCTGAGGGTTACTTTCGAATACCACGAAAATTGTAATGATTCCACAGTATAAAGATAAATTTAAGATCGTTATACTAGGGGGTAGGTTGTGAACACAACTAAGCAGGGAAGGGGGTAAAATATTTACACAGGAAGATATTAAGAAAAATCTCTTTTAAAAACATTTTTCTCAGAAAAACTGAAACCTGTGTGAAATCATTCAGGAAGTGTAGATTCCAGTGTTTTAAAATCATCGTCCCGGAGATAGGGTTATCAAGTCTTTACATAGCAATATGTAAAAAAATAAAGTTTGTTCAAATCATTGTCACAAGGTGTTAAATGGGGGGGGGGGGGGGCAATAGTGGAGGCGAATTAATAGAAAAAGATAGAATAAAAAAATGAAACAATAAATGAAGCTAAATGTTTAACTTAAGATTATGTTTTTCAAAAGAGGATGGCTAAAAATTCCTATCCAATATATTTGGAATACATGGAAAATCTTTTTTTGCAATGTCTAGATCAATGTTAATTAACACTTTGTTGACACTTTCTTAGGAAAATACTTTTTAACGCGTATTTATAAAAATAATTGACGGAATAAAAATATCAGGTGCATGATTTGTTCCATAAAAATGCATTCCAATACTTAGCATATCGGGGTTTTTTTATTATCAAGTACTCTATTAGCTAAACGATTCTTTGTTAATTTTTTTTTATCTGATAGTTTTCATTATAAGCTCAGTTTTACAACTAAATAGTGCAGATATGAGCTAAATGATTCTTTGATGTTCTTTGTTGTCTTATGGTTTGTTTATTGTTAGCTACATTTAACGATTGATATTGGTATTTTTTAAATCGTTAGCTATGAACTCTAGTATTTATTGTAATAATCTAAAGTTTATTTTTGCCATCTTTAATTTTTATTATTTGCTGATTGTTTGTCAATGAATACGTATGAAAGTTTGTCAAATTTTTTCTATTAAGTTTTTTATTTCGTTTATTGATCTAAAACACATTACATGTAAATTTTTGCTATCTATAGACAAAAATAGAGTAGTTTCTTTTAAGTTAAGATGATTTGAATGGCTTAAAGGTAGCTTTTTCTATCATAATCGTTGTCCATTCTGTATTAAATTATAAAGCAACGATGTTGTTATTTTGTTAGGTGAATATCAATGTATTATAAAGGTCGAGGTAAAATAACAGTTTCGTTAATAAATTTTTGTTCTGTTTATGTGATATCGGTGTTCTCAGTTGGGGTGTTTGAGACTCATGAAAGATATTTTATCACTTAACAATGTAACCTTTGTTATTTTTATTTGTGTTCATTTGATTTATATTATTCCACAAATATTCTTTATAAACTCTGCTAATTTTGAAAAATTGTCAATTTACTTTTTTTTCAATCAAAGAAAATATGTTTGTATTTAGTTTAAATGTTAAATGTACCCTTTATTTATTTATTTTTTTATTAAGCCAACATTTTTCCATTTATGTTAGGAAATTGATCTTTATACAAATAAATGGTACAATAGACTAAAATTGATTATATCTCCCTGTATGATAAAGTTTCAGCAACAAAACACCATAAACAATAACATAACCAGTAGAGACATCGCCGACATAGTTATCTCATAAAGACAACCAGTCTGTACCCAGGGTCCAATGCACATAATTTTGGATCTAACATATTCACTCTTCCAGTAGATGTTATACCAAACCTCCATCTTTACTCCTTACTAATATTCTTACAGTAGTGAAGGAAATACTTTGCAATAATATACTCAAGAAGTGGTGTGAATCAGATGTGGATGCTAAACAGCTCTAAATAATTATAAGAAACTTCGAGGTCATAAAATCTTACCAAAATCAATAGCATCAAAACGTACGAATTTTCAACGCTTTTTACAACCATTCCCCATGACAAATGTAAATCTAGGCTTTTTAAAATCATTCACAGTTGTTTCTTCAATAAAAATGGAAGTCGTGAAAATCCTTACCTTGTCATTGGAAATCAAAAATATCCTTGTTTAAAAACCTTTCTGATTGCACACACAAGTACTCTGAAGTTGACATTGAAAGATGCTTGAGTTTCCGATAGACGACATCTATGTAGTTTTGTAAATCAAGTCTTCCAACAATCTGTTGGAATTCCTATGGGTACCAATTGTGTCCCATTGTAAGCAGGTCTATTTTTCTATTCTTATAAAGCAAAATTTATTAAAAAACGTGTACTTGAAAATAATAAATTACTCACTGTGGCCTTTAACTCAAATTTTAGGTATATCGACGACGTATTATCAATTAATAATAGTTATTTCCATACTTATGTTGACTTGATATATCCCAGTGAACTTGAAATAAAAGATATCACAGAGTATGCGTCATCTGTTTCATATCTGGATATTTTACTGGAAATTGACATTGATGGTAACCTAACAACAAAAGTTTATGATAAACGCGATTACTTCAATTTTTCTGTAGTCAACTTTCCTTAATTCAGTAGCAAAATATCTTCACCACCTGCATATGGTGTTTTTTGTCTCTCAGTTAATTCCATACACAAAGGCTTGCTAATCGTATGAACAGTTTCTAAGGCGAGGTAGACTACTGACAAACAAATTGATAAATCAGGACTATCAACAATCTCGTTTGAAGTCATCTTTTCGTAAGTGTTACTGTCAATACAGCGACCTTGTCAGCAAATACACTCTTCTAGTGGGTCGCATGCTGTCAGAAAGTTTCATACTACTTGTTAGACCATAATTAATCGCCTAATTGTCTACGCACTTTTCCGGTTTTTTTCCTTATTACGACAAAGAGCACACAGCGGGTGTGACCGGTCAGCAGAGGATGCTCATTGATCCTCTCTGTATCATTTTAGAGGTCCGTGTTGCTCTGCTTTATATTTGTATTTCGTTTTATGGATTTTTCGGATGGTTGACAATTTGTTATTGTCATTTTTTCACCCACTTGATTGGCAGTAGCTTGCCTCGCATTAAGCATGTTCATACGTAGAACATGCCCTATTATTTCATTTTCTTATATTATTGTCAAGAACAAAACAATATACCGAAAAAAATGTTATTTAATAGATAGGAAAGTAATTGGGACAAGCAGATTATTGACCAGAAACGTTTGTAATATATATAAATGGCTGTATTTTAAAGAATGGAGAAACACTGTTATATATTTTATATTTCAAAAAACTCAAAAAGTGTGTAAGACGAGCATGTGTTATCGATTTACAAAAGGGAAGTCAAACAATCCTTAAATATTAATATCAGAATGATGCTACACTAGTACTGATAACACAAATCATTGAACATACACGTACAATATGCGGACGGGTCTTAGCTTTCTCCTTCTTTGGAGCATCCGATTAATTGGTAAGTTTTATCAAAATTCATTGCAAAACTTATATTTTATTATTTTTTCACGCCTTAAGATTAATCTCCAAACTCTTGTATATCCTATTCTTTTATTCATTTATCACTATCTTTTTGAAAATATTTTTGATAGTTTGCAAATTTTACTGAAGATTTACACTATGCATATCTTGAGTTCTGCATTATTACCAAATGATTGTGTTTAAGAGCTGATACGTTGTTATCTGTGCTCAGTTTGCTATCTGTCACAGTGATTGAAATTAAGTCTTATAGCAGGTATAGTTAATGTGATTACAAACAATAAATATTGACGTTTTAGTGAATTTTTATCTGGACTAATTTGTTAATTACAGAATGATCGGGGTTTTGATATCGATACGCTATATTCTTAAAGCCAAAATAAACATTTAAGAGTTTTGGAATTTATAAAATTTAAAACGATACAATTGTTCATATAATGTAAATTTCTAACCAAACGCGAGAAATTAATATCCACGAGAAGCACCCCTCGTAGATTTTAGATTTTAATTAAGGAAACAAGTCAGCGCCCTTTATCATTATCTTTTTAAAGTGCGTTGATATTATCGATGTTATCCCACTTTGAAAATGTTTTTTGAAATACTTGATACTTTTTGAATAGAATAGATATGTTTTGACATTGTTTAGCTAAATGAAAATTCAAAGAACCGTTATGGTAGAGATTCACAACTAATTTGATAAATAATTTCTTGATTAAAGGTTTCATCGTAAGCTTACGCAGTTTAAAATCTCTTCAATAAGATTTGTATTATCCAAAAATATGAAATCACCACCATTTTTTCATCTACTATAACTACTTTGATTAATTTTTTTTCAATATATATTTTTTTATTCATGCATTTTTCCAAGTTCGATCGATATGAACTTGTCTCTTAGGATTTAGAATAAAAGTTACTCTGCAGTAAATAATGGATCGAAATTTCATTTGTATCGGGATATGTATAAATTAATTTCATATTCCCTCTATCAGAAAGTTTAACTCAACCAGAAAGGTTTACCAAGCTATTGTTTGTCGTAACAGGATGTACCCGTAATTTCAACTTATCACTAAATGCCACTGCCATCAAAAATGTAAGCTATGTAATAAGCTGTAGCACTGCAGTATAAATATAGTTAAATTGTTTCTCTATTTTGTCTCTTCTCAATTTTGTTTTGAACTGTGATTTTGTTTTTTGGAGGGGGGGGGGATTTTTTTTTGATTTACCCTTTTTTCCTCTTTCAAGTTTCCCTGCACTTATACATATGTGAACAATGCCCGAATCCTTTTCCTCGCTCTCTCCCCTTTATTTACTCTCTCCCTCTCTCCCTCTCTCTCTCTCTGTCTCTCTCTGTCTATCTGTCTCTCTCTCTCCCAAAATTTATTTTCACTACTTAAGAACCGTATAATATAGAAACATCAAAAGGTTAGAAGCTTTCCAAGATGATCTTATAAACATATGTACAAAATATGTCATGTATGTACATATATATGTTATGAAAGTGAAATATTTATTTTAACACAAAACGTCCAATGTGGTAATTGTAAATTCTACAAACTCAATTATGAAAAAAATGATCAAATATGACTCAAGTGCTTTTTCAACTACAAAGATTTCGACCAAAAAATTTCATAACTTGATATCATATAATTGCACACATGGGAAAAGGCTGCTTTTGGCATTTTTTGGCCCATTTTGAAAGTTTTACAGAATTGAATAAAACATATCACACAAATGTCAAACCTGAAATTTTATGGCTATAAACCAATTTGAGGTTGATTTTCTCTGTATTTTAAGCTATTTAAACATAAAAAAAATTGTGGCTTCGTGTTATGCACATGCAACGTCACAGCAATTTAAATGTAAAAATGACTGTGACTTTGAACCGTAATAGATGTAAAAAACGGTACTCTGTAATTTTATTTATTCATGGACTTCTTTGCAGGTCAGTATGTGGTTATATGGACCCTATGAAGTGATTTTGAATGAAGACAGAAAGTGATATTGACTGAGCTCGCGAGGTCAATATCAACTTTCTGTGTCTTCGCTCGATATTACTTAGCAATAGCCCATATAGCCACATGTTGATTGTACAATGATGTCCATGATAGTAATATTATATGTAATTACCCAATTAAATAATTAGAATAACTTAGTCTAGTATATGTAGTACATAAGGTAAACTCAGACAACCAGATTTCCTAAGATCTTTGCGTAATCACCCGAGGCAGATGATCAAGGTCGGTTGACGGTAAAGACTCATTTTCAAGGGATTTTTCTTTAGAATCTGAATAACACTTTATTTTTTCACAACCAAAAAATAACAAAAATAGTTGTTTTAGTAGTTACGCACCTCTGTGTCTTAATAGTATGTACAGTACAGTCGCAACTTGATCCGGTTCGTCTTGGTTGATTTATAATGGTTTTTTTTTCTATCTGATATCAAAAATGTACCAGACCGTGAAATTTAATCAAAAATAAATCACAAACGATGTAGGATAAGGATTTCACGATAGAAGTTTAATGAAATATTCATTTTATAATGTAAAATTCTGTGTTCATCAATCAAAACCAATTTCAAAGTATGTTTCATAAAATAATCATAAAATAGTAAAAAATAAATTTGCGGCAATCGGGGCTTGAACCCGTGTCACCTGGGCCATATTCACGACTCTATCGACTGAGCTACTCAGACTCTCGCTTCAGAACTTTGACGCTTAATTTCTCGAGAATGCCTGAATTACCTGAATGCACCTTGTTGCGAGCAACAAGTGGGTCTTTCGTTTGATTATGAATTGATAGGGTTCAATTAAACTGTTGACATTTGGTACGATTTACTATCATATTAACTTCCTTTTAAACTAATTTTTCAACATACACTGCGAAATGCAGATTTCCGGAAAACGTTATTTTTAAACTTCAATATCTCTTCAATGCGTTGTCCGATTTTAAAACGGTTTTTAGTTTTGTATTCAGTACAAAAATGTCAACAAAACGCATATGCTTTAAAATTCCAAAAATCGAAATATTAGAATCACTTCCGGTGATCGACCGGAAGTGACGGACGACCTGCTCATATTAAAATTTGATAAGTTTAAAACATATTCTGATGGAAAAAATATTGTACATTATTTGATTTAAAAAAATTTTAAAACAAAATTTTCCAAACACAGGGCGAAAAACCATCTTTAAGCAAGTCCTTAAAGGTGGCTTAAAGGTGACTTAAAGGAGCTTAAAGGCTATACAACCTTTAAGCCGCCTTTAAGTCACCTTTAAGCAAGTGCTTATAGGTCCTTAATGTCCAAACTTCTTTAAGCTACCTTTAAGCCACCTTTAAGCATCTTTAAGTGGCATTTACGCTCTCTTTACACTGCCTTTACACTGTCTTTAAGTGGCCTTTAAGTCAATATTGATCAAGCTGAACAATAAAATCATATATTAAATGCAAAAGCTCTTTTATAGAGATGGGAGGGGGTCATCCGAGTGATAATATAATTTCCAAGGAAGGGGGGGGGTGTTCCAGGCGGTTTTAATCGTCGCTCCATTAAACACAGATCGCTAACATCAGCACCGCTCTGATGGACACAGATTGCCGTTATAAAATTCTTTATAATTTTTTGGGGGTTTCAAAATTATTGTAGGTATGAGCGCAGTCTCTGTATCTTAATATGTGCATAAAACTAATTAAAGTATGTTTGTTTCCTATTACATGTATAAATTAATCGGTGAAAAAATCTCTCTCTCTCTCTCTCTCTCTCTCTCTCTCTCTCTCTCTCTCTCTCAGTTCATCCGGTTATTAAACAAAATAAAGATAATGAACCAAAAATGCATGATTTAATTTGTTAATCGGTTTAAGGTTTGTATTTTTTTTTCAATTTTCATTATTTCTAACTCTAGATCTGCTAGATACATGTTAAAGATGAAAAGACTCTCAACTGCCTTTGTTATATCGGGCAGGATATTACTGCTTTGTTTGTCTAGACATAGTTTTGTTCGTTTGTGTATATCTAATTAGAGTCTATTGTTTGTCCAACTTAAGAAAACCCCTGGAACTAACACAGAATATACAAGATATACACAGCAGTTGTGTCGTGTGCCCAAGTGCATGTTTGTGTATATCTAATTAAAGTCTATTGTTTGTCCAACTTAAGAAAACCCCTGGAACTAACACAGAATATACAAGATATACACAACAGGTGTGTCGTGTGCCCAGGTGCACGTCAGGGTTTCTAAAGGCGTTGAATCTTAGTATGTACGAGTATACGATAAGTCTAGTGAATAAAAGTTAATTTACATTTGTAATTCATTTTCAAAGTATTATTTCCTAGCTCTGGGTTTCAAAGATGTTACGTCTACAAATTAACGATACATGTATGTAAGAGTAAAATCTTGAAGCTAATTAATTAATGTACCGGTGATCATAAATAGGGGTTGATTATTTAAATATATGTATAAGGTTAAATATGTCAAATATACCCGGCCTGGCACATACAATTGTATGTACAAGTCATTTGCAATTGCCACATGCAGTAAATACGTCACCGGTAATTGGTAATTTTGTTTGTTATAGAATTGATAGTTTAAAAATCATGTACATGTACATACAATTACATGTAAATATTTAAACATATTGGAACGGCGCCGCGATCATGAAAACCGGGAAATTGCGGGAAATTGAACAAATACCCTAATAGTATCAATGCATTTAATAAAAGAAATGATTTCATTTTCTTTCTTACATTTTTATAGCTATAAATTAGATGAACGTATATCTACTCAGTTTAAATTTATTAACTAAGAAAGCCTACTATAGTGAACCTAACGGTTTCCATTTAGGTATAATATATTTTTGTTCACTGAAGACCAAGTTCCGTATTTCATTCTAAATACATGCATGCATGTAATTTATAAATTAGATATAATTGATTGTTACAAACTGAATGGTTTGTCAAAATCTTTTCAAGTAAACACATTCAATACAGTGAATCAATATCCACTGATATATAGGATATAAAAACGCTCATATATATGTAAGTTGCCGTGGCGCAGAGGATGTGTGGTGATGCTAGTAAACCAAGGGTCCCGGGTTCAATTCTGGCCGTGGCCGGGGTTTTTTTGTGTTTTTTTTTCTTCATTTTTCTTTCTAGAACAAAAACCGTTTTAAAACCTTTTCTTTCATAAAGTTAATACATTTTGTTGGAAATTAAGCACAATATTGAATTAATTTTTTTTTAATGGCTTAAAGGTGGCTTAAAGGTAGCTTAAAGGTGGCTTAAAGGTGGCTTAAAGAAGTTTGGACATTAAGGACCTATAAGTTGTCCTTAAAGGGGGCTTAAAGGTGGCTTAAAGATAGTCTTTAAGCTGCCTTTAAGCCATCTTTACGCTTTCTTTAAGCCACCTTTAAGCAATACTTATAGCTTAAAGGTAGCTTAAAGGTGGCTTAAAGATCGTCTTTAAGCTACCTTTAAACACCTTTAAGCTATCTTTAAGGAGGACTTAAAGATGGTCATTCATCCTGTGAAAAATGCTGTTTGAGCGGACCGGAAGTGACGGACGATCATAGTTTTACCTGATCGGCCCTAGAAATTCAAAAATCTATCATTCCTGAAAATTTCAATTTTCTATCTGTAATCGTTTTTGCGAAAAAGGGAGGACAAGATCACTTTTTACAAAAAGAAAAACGAATATAACGGCCGACCGGAAGTAACGTCATCAACAAAAAATGTACATGATAAAAGACCTTGATATTTTGTATTATTCGTAAAATTTTCATAAAAATCCATTGTAGCATATTTGAGATACTTGGGTTTTAAGAAAAATGTTAAGAAAAAAAAGAATAATAATAGTGAAAAATAGAGAAAAAGAAACCTAACGAAAACAATAGGGTCTTCCATTGGAAACGGAAGACCCTAATCAGATGCCATGGAGGATTGGACATTCTCTACTGACCGGTGAAACCCGCCATGTGCTCTTTGCCGTAATCGCGAAAATGTAAAAAATTCCGTAAACAATTAGACGATAAATACCGTCTAACACTAAGTTACTAAAACCTAAGTCAGCATTCGACCCAGTGAAGGATTACATTTGCTGACATGGCCGTCGTATCGATCATAGAACATGCGAAAAGATAACTTTAACGGAGACTGTTTTAGTCCTGTTTTATTATCTTGTTATACCCGCACTTTCTAAAGAAAGTTTGGGTATATTGTTGTTCCGTCCGTCTGTCCGTCCGTCTGTCCGTCCGTCCGTCTGTCACGTTTTACTTTCTCAAACTGCTCTTACATCTTATAAACCAGCAAACTCAACTCTTGGAGTTTGATTTGGGGTATCATGTTGTTTTATAAATAGGTTTTAAAAATTCTCTGTTAGTCCTGGGGGTCAAATAATTGGTAAAAAAAAATGACGTTTTTTCACAAAAAACCTTCTTCCTCGAACTCCTCCTACATTTTCAACAGTAGACAAATCATCTCTTGGAATATGTTTGAGGGTATCCTATAGATGCGCAAGAAGGTATCGGATTTTTTTATTTTGTCCTTGGGGTCATTTAATGGCTGAAAAATGACGGGGTTTTTTTACAAAATAAAACTGGTTTCAAAAACGTCATTTTTTTGGCAGTAGCCAAATGATCTTCTAGAATATGATTGGGGGTGTCATATTGAAGTGTGATCAGGTTCCAGAATTTTTTTTTAGTAAGGGGATCAGTGGGCAACAAAAAATGACGTTTTTTTGCAAAAAAATGTATGGTTCCCAGAACTCCTCTTACAACTTTTGGAGTAGCTACATCATCTCTTAGGATATAATTTAGGCTGTCCTATAGATGTGCAATAAGGTTTTTAAAAGTTAAATTTCATCCAGAGAGTCAAATAGTAGCAGAAAATTGACGTTTATCACTAAAAAAACATAGATCCAAGAGCTCCTCTTATGATTTAATGGATAGACACATCATATCTTGGGATATGATAAGGACTGTTCTATAGATGTGCAGTAAGGTTTTAAAAATTTAAATTTCATCCAGAGTGTCAAAAAGTAGCAGAAAATTGACGTTTATCACTTCAAAAAATCATAGATCCTAGAACTCCTTTTATGATTTAATGGATAGACACATCACATCTTGGGATATGATAGGAACTGTTCCATAGATGTGCATTACAGATTTAAAAACTTAAATTTAACCCTGAGGCCCATTACCTACATACCTTTTGATGCCCGTTAAGGATCAAGAATATACCGGTATATGGTTAAGGGGTTGGGATCTCAACCGTTTTCGAGATATTCATGCACTTCCTGTTCGAGGGGGGTCATGACCACCCCCGGGGCCCATGACCTACATACTGTTTGATGCCCCTTGACACAAGAAACAAGAATATATAAGGTTTAAGGGGTCATATTAAGGGACTTGCTGTTTGAGGGGGTCAAGACCACCCACAGGGCCCATGACCTACATAACATTTGATGCCCCTTGACATCAGAAACATGAATATATATGGTTTAGGGGTCATGATTATAACAGTTTCTTAGATATATGGTAATTCTAAATTCCTAGGGGGTGGGGATAACCCCAGGGGTCAGATCTAATAAACCCTATATATTGCCAGTAACAATCAATATATGATTATGAAAACCCTATATTATTATCTTTGTCCGTTTTCAAGTTACCAAGTTATCAAGAGACTACGATTCTTCCTACAAGGTTCAATGTTAGACCCCCCCCCCCCCGAAAAGTGGTTGTCTAACCTCAAATTAGTAAAATCAAACCAGGGTGCACAACTAGATATGCAGGCCTATCATATCCTAGAGTTTTGTACAATTCTGTTTAGCCATCTCCGATACACAAGTTCAGAGCGGGAAAGAAGAAAAAGAAGAAGACGAAAAATAATAATACATGTCTTAAGAACCGTACAAAAACAATAAGTCTCCAAATTTCATTCGGGAGACTTATAATAAAGATTAAATAGAGATAGGATCATCATACATCAATAATTTAAAGATAATTGACAATTTCTGATTCTAAGGGGGTAAGGATGACCCCTTAGGGTCATGACTTACATGCCATAATGATCTGATGCGACATGACCTAAGGAGGAATAATATCTTTTGATTAAGGTGGGGATCTCAATGGTTTTTATGATACCGGTATTTGTTGATTTCAGGAAGAGCACTTAGGATCATGACCTACATACCATCTGAAATGTCTTGAACAAAGAAACAATAATATACATGTAATATGTACATGATATATGATTCAATTTAAGAACCCAGATATAGATCAATCATCTATGTTTTGTAATACTTCCTATATATATATATATATATATATATATATATATATATATATATATATATATATATATATATATATATATATATATATATATATATATATATATATATATATATATATGTATATATATATACATGTATTACTTTGTGTTTTGTTCTATACTATTCATGTTCATGACTGTAGTATGGCTTAGTCTTATTTTAAATTACATTAAAAAATGTCAAATATATGACTTGGAATCCCCACCCCCAAACAAACTCAAATATAAACTGTTATTCCCCCCCCCCCCCCTAATTTTCGAATGATCTATTAAAATCAAAATATAATTTGGGTGTCTAAAAACTTTTATAAACTGGTAAAAAATGTTATTCTTTAAAAAAATTACATTACACCTTGCATAATTGACAAATGATCTATTGAGATATGATCAGAGGTCATATTTCTACCTTGGAATCAATAACTTGTATTCATTGACAAGTTAAAATCAATAACAATAAATGATTCAAATTATAAATGTTTATACTCCACATTCACACCCCCCCCCCAATCTAACCTGGTTCTAAAGATTCCGTCTTCTTAATACATTCTTACATGTGTACAGTAGCAAATTTTAAATCATTTCTTGATTGCTTTTTCTCTCTTGATGCACATTAACATTTTGCAAATTGCTTAATTCAATTTTTAAGATTTATAAACAAAATGTTATATGCATGTGTATTCGCCTATTTGGGCAATTGTAAAGTCTCCTAAACAAAGCCGTGTCATCATTAGGCTAGGATATACTCACATGGATCAAACACTACATATGAATAAGATAAAATACTTTATTATTTCTAGTTCTAGAATGTCAGAGTGTCTCCAAGGGGGCATAATCTATATACAATTTTACGCGCAATGACACAAAGAGCAAGAATAAAATATATGGTTTAGGGATGAGGATCTCAGACCTCAGAAGTTAACAAAATATACATAATTTATGCAGTGTATCATCATTTCCTATTTCATAAAGGCGGGTGTGTGTGTGTTAAAGACAACACCTGGGGGGTCATTAATGTACTTTCCACCATATGATTCATCATAATGACATTACAAGATATTTTGTATTTTCCTGTTTCGTGGGGTCAGAACAGTCCCATAAGGTCATGACCTACCCTAAGGGTACATTGTATTTGATGCATTATAATACATTAAGAAAGATATACTCCTTCCTTCAATTATAACTCATATAAAAATGATAAGTGTCTACACTTACTTACATGTAATACACAAATTTAATACGAAATTATTTATACAGGGTCAATATGGGGGCAACTCAATAGTGCAATTCTGACATTTAAATAAAAAAAAATAACATTTGCAAACTTTACAAATGCGGTAGGATAGGTTACGATGATAAGCTTATTTAAATATTAAAAGATGATGATACAGTATGTTGTCAAAGGGAGATCACATTTAGAAAGTGAAAGTAGAACTTATGTATGCTGGCATCTCATTATATTGTGCTACTGCTACTACATGTATTATGCTTACCTATATTGGTCAACATCATAATGATAATCCAATTAAAACACAATAATGAATTCCTTTAGCTGATCTTTACTAATCCTTTCTAGCATATGGAAAACACATACATGTATGTATACACCTGAACCGGCCATCTAATCGAAGAGCTGGGTAAAACAAGTACCCGCTAATGAAACCTGTAGACCTGTGTTGTGTACGTAACTTCAGACAAAGATCAGTTATTTATAACATGCATGTATTTTTATGACCTATTCTTCAAATCCACTTGCACTATTTTATTAGGTAAATAACAGCGTTTTAAGGTGGTGCAGGACACCTGCATTTTGTGATGTATACTTTCTATTGAGATAAACAATAAAGTATATTAAATATTAATTAAATATTTACCCCCAAAACAATGTTACCTAACATTGAAGCGCAGTGGGTTAGAGCGTTTACATGTCTGTAAAAGCGTTGGGGTCCAAGGTGTATTTTTGGTAATTTTACTATTGATATAAATGAATTTTCATGGGGGGGGGTGTTGGACCCCTCACTTCCACCCTTCTCTAAATCTGTGCACACGATGATGTACATGTAGGCACACAGAAGCAAATCTAAAACCGGCAACCGCCATGGGGAGGGGGCATAATTTAGTTTTTAATTTTGTTTGTAATAATTATATAGACCATTATACTTTCTATGACATGAAATGTTAAGATTATTGATTAACTGAAAATTCACTGCAAACAGTTCAACCCCAAATTGCACATAAAGTGCTACTCATAATATCATATGGGAAGGGATCTCATCCTTCAGTTATGAAAATTATAATTTTTAAATGTATTACCGGAGCTTGCATTTGGCCTTCATTTTAATTAAACTGGTACAAAACAGTGTTATTTAGGGGCAAACACTTGGTGGGGGTATTACTGTCTAATGACAGCATCTAGTTTATTTTTTAATTTTACAATTTATTCTAACAAAATTAGGAATATAATCAGTTTGTTAGAAGTATATCAAATATCCATATATATGAATAATGAAAAAATGACAATAACAAAACGTGAACCATCTTAAAATAAAATCCATAAAACGAAATACAAATTCAAAGCAGAGTAACAAGGACCTACATGGAAAATAGGAAAATATCTGGTAAATCTCTATTTCTTTCAAGTTGGACAAAAGGTGGTTTATTACTAGTAAAAGACCTCTTTAATGAGAATGGCTTCAAAACGATAAACGACATAAAAGAATGCTTGGCATCAACAAGCAATTTTTTATGTGAGTACTTTATAGTTAAAAATGCAATAAAGTTGCACCTTTCAAAAATAGATTTACAAACAATAAATTTCACGAATTCGCTCACTAAGTCACATTTCTATTTTGAAGGAAAGCTAGAAGATACTTCAAATAAAAAGTCTAAATTTTTCTACAATATTCTTATAAACAAGAAATCCCAAAAACCTATTATAGAAAATATATGGTGTAAGGAATTCCAAATAGACAAGTACTACTTTAATGTAATCTACAAGTACAAGATTCGATCATTATTTGATAAATCTGTATCATAGTTTAATTATAAATTACTTCACAACTTGTTGACCACGAATCTATCGGTTAGTAAATGGGATAAAAACATTAATGGAACTGCAATAATTGCAATACGCCAGAAAATATAAAACATTTAATCTACGAGTGTGACTTGACAATGGCACTTTGGCGGAAAATTTCTCTGATACTAAATATTGATGTTACATGGAAATTGATTGTCATTCGTTTTATTTTCATGAGCAACAAATATACTCTTATCTTAGACAACACTTTGTCATTCATTGCATGCAAAATTTACAAATATAAAATGAAACGTAGAATCTTAAACGAACATGTGTCATCTGAAGATATGCGCTGTTTTTTAAAAAATGCGCTTATGCAATTGTATCTTACTGTAAAAAAATCAAAATGTATAAAGTTAAACTTCAGCATTCTTGAAAAATTATCAAATAGTATATGAGAAATGAAATATTATAAACTTTATTAATGTACTATTGTAATGTACAAGAGGGAGACCTGTCCCTCTTCACATATATGCGGTAGGCAATTTTGGACTGTGATGCTGTTGTTAGTCCTGCCGCATTGCATTTACTTTATGTTCCGATTGTATATTTATTGCTAAAAATATTTTACTGAACAGGTATGTTCCACAAATATATATACAATATTGATACGAATATTATATCAATTGGCTGAATGATACCTCCCTGAATAGTACTCTTATTTTACTTTACTATTACTTGTCTAATCATGCTTTTAAAATAATACAATTATACATATTGAAGAAAACAAATACCTTGTACAATATATATAAATGCTCTACAAATGTCTATACAATATTGATACAAATATTATATCAATTGTTATTTCATATCTAAGTCTATTTACGCTTAAAAAAATACAATTATAAATACTGATTCATTTATATCGCTGATTAGCATTACTGATCCAGGGGGCCCCTGGCACCCCAGGTGATGTATATATAGAGAGCCTCTGCAGAGATATTATCTCGAATCCAAATTTACTGTGTTTAATAAATACATACAAAAAAAAAACAAAAAAAAAACAAGGACCTCTTAGAAGATAGAGGTAGGATCTGGTGCCTCGGAGAATCAAGCATCCTCTGCTTATCGGTCACATCCGCCGTATGCTCTTTTCGTAAAAGGTTTAAACAAATTGCTGTCCTTTAAAGGACTACAATACGTGGACCATTTGCATGTGTTTCCAACGAAAACGTGAAAGCCTTAAGATTATCCGACTCTAGCCCTCTGCTTTTAACCTCTAAAGGACTATGTGCGGTTTTATGCATTTTTTGCCCCAAAAATCAAAGTTTTAGAAAGAGCTTTAAAACTAAGGTAAAGATAGTTAAAATCATATTGGAAATAAAGGTGTAAAAGGTTTTCACCACAGTGACGTCATAATGTAGTAATGACGTCATGAAGATTGCATTATTTTGAAAAATTGATGTTTTGTAGCAAAATATGGGTGTTTTCCGATGGTTTTTCGACTGGGAAACATCGAGCGCAGACTTGCTCAAGTACCATTTCTTAGTATAATATGTATAACTATCTGAAGAAAAACATATGTCTAAATCGCACTTGGGCAGACCTGCGCTCTATACTTCCGAATGCAAAATATAGTCGTAAGAGCAAAAATGAGAATATCTTCATTTTTTTGCAAATTTGTGGGAATTAGGTCATTTAGGTGACGTCATAGATAAACAGCGAGTGAGCAATGATGACTTACAACAAGATAAAAGTTATAGGCATCCTCTATACAATGATTTGTGAAGATTTGATTTTTATACGATACTATTTAAAAATTGGTTGAAATCGGGGGCAGATATTTGACCATACCGCACATACTCCTTTGTACGTTGTATTACGTATGTACATGTATGTATAGCCCTGACTTTTTATCTCAGAATTTAAAGGGTTCATACTTCTCAAATAATTATGATCTATCTATGAATGAAATTGGAATGTATAGTTCTCAGGGTCCACGCAAAAAAAAGGAAAGTCCGTACACAATTAGGTGATTAATTATGGTCTTAAACTTATTATGAAAAACGTGAGTCAGAATGATTGTATTTGCTGACAAGGTCGTTGTATTGACCAAAGAACGTTTGAAAAGATGACTTCAAACGAGACTGTGGATAGTCCTGGTTTATCAACTTGTTTGTAAGTAGCTTGCTTTGTCTTAGAAACTGTTCATACGAAGAGCATGCCCTGGCGTATCGATTCAATTGAGAGACATAAACACCATATGCAGGTGATGAAGGTATATAAGGAAGGAAAGTTGACTATTTAAAAAAATTGAGGCCATCGAGTTTATCGTGAAGTTTTGTTGTTAGGTTACCATCAATGTCCATTTCCAGTAAAATATCAAAATATAACACAGATTTTCAGACGCAGACTTTGAATTTTATCTTACGAAACGTTTTTAAGAAATGGAACATATATATCTAAATCAGTTGTACAATGAAAAGAGTGTCAATTTCTCCAAACAGTTTTAGAAACCAGCTCTCCGCCATTGCATTACATGATTATTAGACATTTAAAAAAAATAATTTACCACTGTTATCCAAAGAAGATACATATTAATAAATATTAAGCCAATATAGAAGCAATAATTAAAATTCTGAAGGATCTTATTATTCTTTGCTTTTTGTTATATGAAAAATTTAGGGAAGATTTTTTTTCTTGTACTTACACATTACATTATTAGAACTTGATGCGTTACATTTTTGATCAATTATCTTTACTCCTTTAATCGGTTTTATGACATCCAAATGTGAAAAAAGAATTTATCGTTTAGGTTCAAATGCAAAATTGATTCTCTCTACACCAAGCTATGTGAGTGAATGGAAATCGATGACCGCCAACTCAACCACCTCTAGACTTGTCCTTCAACACAAACTTCGGGAGGATCCTGCATATGTCAAGGTGGATGCGCGGACGGACACTGGGTTTATATTTCCTGCGTTTGGATCCGCCCAGCAGGATGACGACGCTAATGTGATTTATGGGGGCGTGGTGTTCTTCTATAACAGGACGCACATTGATATATTCGTTTCTCATTGGTGTAATAGCAAGAAATCAAGAAAGAACTTGGCAGCAGTGTATACAGGTTAATCTTTTAAAATTACTCTGTGTCTGTTGCCAGGTATTAACCATGTATATCCTATTCACAGTCAGTACGAAATATATCTCCCCTTGAGCATTATGACGCCATTCAAAGTGTATTATGACGTCAGGTCTTGTACTGAAAGTGAAACTTGTACCTTTATTATAAAACGCTTCATTTTCATTGTTTGATTATCCTTAAATCAATTACACTAAGGCAGTCGGTAAGATGTAATCGATATATAGTCATGTAGGGATCGGTTACGGGATGATACCTGTTTAGTAAATTTCATACCTGGGGAGGGGAATACTATTTTAGATCAGAGACAGCAATATGCTTGAGAATGATTGAAGAATTTTAATTTAGACGGGGTCACTACTGAAAAAGCGTACAGAAAGTTCTCAATTATTTTAGTTAATACTATTTTTAAAAAACGGGCATTTTAAATAATCCTTCTTCCTCTATTTATAATCTAAATTCTTTTAGAGAACAAAACATCTTTGATATTGGATTAGATATTCGTTCCGAATATATTAGCATTATCTCACCAGAGGTCGTTCTTCGCAAGCTGTGCAAAGCTTGACCTTTGTGGAGAGAATGGTTCATTAGGTGCAGCGATTTATTGAATGAGTTCCGTAACTGTGTTTGCATAAATATGGAAAGATATCCATTTTCGTAAATTCGTGGACAATGATCAATACAAATTGTGAGTAGAAATAGAAACATCAATAAACATTAAAGGGGCATGGTCATGATTTTGGTCAAATTCTTTTTTTCTGTTTTTATTATTAACAGTGCTTTTGGAATGCCTTTCCAGTGACCAAATGAAATTTGGGAGTCATTAGTACAGTTTAAAGCACCATACAGGGTTCACAATTTTTGTCTTGTGAACAAGGCTCGTACCCTGTTTTTGTTTACATCAGTTTAATGTACCGACTAAAGTTCTTTTCCAAGCTGGTTGTTCTACTCTGTATTCGTATTTAGCATAAATTAACTGACCCTGACGTTTACAACATTCATTTTAGGTCTAAAACTGGAGTTTTAACTTTAACGTTCAAAATGTAAACAAAGGCTTTGTTTACATAGCAAAGAATTGTAAGCTCTGTAACTTGCTTATGACTCAACGAATGACACTCAAATTCTGGTTGCCTATTAAAGTTGTCTTACTGAAGCATTGTAAACATTAAAATCGGAAAAATAATTTTTGACCAAAATTGTGACCATGACCCTTTAAATCTAAACACAGAAATTCATGAAAATATTGTTATTCAACGATTATTGATGAAACCACAGTAATTGGTGTACAAGCTCATTAATAATTATAGGTTTTGAATGCTGAAACGCATCTCAAATCTTTGCATTTCTCTAGCCACAGAAGAGTTCAAAAATTGTAATTTTTTATTAAACATTCTATCACCTAAATGCTCCAAAATCAAGCGCGAGCTATACATCTGAACAGAAAACACAGCTTTCTTACAAACATACTTACTTCAATTTTTTCTACATTATTTATCTTTATGCAAAAAATGAAATTATTTTCTTTTTCGGCTAAAAAATACCAAATACTATATAGAATATGCACTCATATCCTCAGAAACTAATCATACTCTTCTCTTTCCTCTCTTTCTTTCCCTCTCTTTCTTTTCATGTTACTGAAATGAGACTTATCCTGGAAAATATACGCCTAGGAAAATATACGCCTAGGAAAGGCAGATCTACGAGCCGATAATTTGCATATATATTTGCCCAGTCTGTGTTTACAAATCTTAATGAAATATACTAATAAACCTGTAATTAATAATGGCTGAAATTAAAATCATTTCGGTTAATTGTCAAGGATTAAATGATGCTAAGAAAAGAAAAGATATTTTTCAATTCTATAGACAACAAAAATGTAATATCTTATGTTTAGTAGACACACATTTTACTGAGGAAATGGAACAAGATATTAGAAACGAATGGGGTTATGAGGCTTGTTTTAATTCCTTTTCTTCGAAATCGAGAGGAGTTGCTATTCTCTTTAATAACAATTTTGATTTCAAAATACATGAGCAAATCAAAGTAGAGAATACAGGGAATTTATTGGCACTTAGTATCTCAATAGAGAATAGAAAGTTAAGCTTAGTATGTTTGTATGGACCTAATGAGGATTCTCCAGAATTTTACCAGAATTTGAGCAATATTGTTAACAAATTACAAAACGATGAGATGATTATTGTTGGAGATTTTAATTTGGTATTAGATACAAGTCAAGATTATTATAATTACTTACATGTTAATAATCCGAAAGCGAGGGAAATGGTCTTAGAGCATATGATGTCTTACAGTTTAGTAGATATATATAGAGAATTTCATCCATATGACAAGAGGTATACTTGGAGAAAACCTACACCTCTGAAACAAGCACGTCTAGACTTTTTTCTTATTTCAGCTTCACTTATAAAAGAAGTTAGAAATAGTGATATCATGATAAGCTATAGATCAGATCATTCTCCTGTTTTTATCTCTTTAAAGTTTAATGATTTTAAACATGGTAGTGGCCTTTGGAAATTTAACAACTCCATTTTAAAAGATTTAGAGTATGTGCAAAGTATTAACTGTCATATTAATCAAATTAAAATCCAATATGCAGTTCCAGTGTACAAAAAAGAGTCTATTCTAGATATTCCAGATTCTGAAATCCAATTTACAATTAACGACCAGCTTTTTCTGGAGACACTGTTGATGGAAATTAGATCAAAAACTATCTCATATGCAAGCTATTTAAAAAAGCAAAGGACAGAAAAGGAAAAGGGGTTACTAGAAGAGCTTTTAGAATTGGAAAAGGAATATGAAAAACATATAGATAAAATAAATGAAAAGAAAAAAGAATTAGAAAATATAAGAAACTATAAGGTCATGGGTAGTTTGGTGCGTTCACGCTCTAAATGGATAAATGAGGGAGAAAAACCAACTAATTATTTTCTAAATTTAGAAAATCGTCACTATACTAGTAAAATTATTCCAAAGATAATACTAACAGAAAATAATG
This sequence comes from Magallana angulata, assembly GCF_025612915.1. NCBI lineage: Eukaryota > Metazoa > Mollusca > Bivalvia > Ostreida > Ostreidae > Magallana > Magallana angulata. The sequence continues at coordinate 1,530,431 of NC_069116.1, read as the reverse complement.
AACAGATAGAAATAGTTAAACAAGAGGTGATTTTAAATGAACTGGAAAATTTTTATAAAAACTTGTATGCAAATAATTTGATGATAACAGAAAGTACAGATATTTCACTAAGTGACATTCTAAAAGATTATTCTGTCCCTAAATTATCTGACAATGAAAGAAAATCAATTGAAGGATATATAACATATAAGGAAGCTTCTTTGGTTTTAAATAGTATGTCAAACAATAAAAGTCCAGGCAGTGATGGGTTCACAGTTGAATTTTTAAAAATGTTTTGGAATAAATTAGGCTCCTTTGTTGTTAGATCTTTAAATTATGGATATAAAGTAGGAGAATTATCATCTACTCAGAAACAAGGAATTATAACTTGTATACCCAAGGAGGGAAAGAGTAAATTCTCCCTTGGTAACTGGAGACCTATCTCATTGCTCAATGTTATATACAAAATTGGGTCAGGTTGTATAGCAAGCAGGATAAAAACTGTTCTAAATAAAATTATCAGTAATGACCAAACTGGCTTCATCTCTGGAAGATATATAGGGGAAAATATTAGATTGATTTATGATCTGATGAACTATACAGAAAATAATTATATTCCAGGGGTATTAGTTATGATTGATTTTGAGAAAGCATTTGATTCTGTTGCTTGGGAATTTATACAAAATACACTCAATTATTTTAATTTTGGCCCATTTATCTGTAACTGGATTAAAACTTTTCAATGTAATGTTATGTCCTGTGTGTCCCAGGCAGGCATTTTATCAAACTTTTTTAAACTTGGACGAGGCTGCAGACAAGGTGATCCAATATCGCCTTACATTTTTTTATTATGTGCGGAAATATTGTCAATTAAAATTAAAAATAATGAAGATATTACAGGAATCAAAATTAATAACACCCAATATTTAATATCACAATATGCAGATGATACATCAATAATTCTTGATGGAACTGAGAAATCATTAAGGGCAACCATGAAAGAAATAGATGACTATTATAAATTATCTGGTCTTAAAATAAACCAAGAAAAAACTCAGATTGTGTGGATAGGAAGTAAAAAATATTCTGAAGAAAAAATCTGTTCAGAAATGAATTTTCAATGGACAACTCAATTCAAACTTTTGGGCATATATTATGATGTAGATTTAGATAAAATTGTAAAACTTAATTATGACAAGAAACTTGTTAGGATAAAATCTGTAATCGAACAATGGAGCAAACGACACTTGACTCCAATTGGAAGGATAACACTGGTTAAGTCTCTTTTAATTTCACAATTAAACCACTTATTTATAGCCTTACCAAACCCTCAGAGTAAAACATTAAAAGAATTAAACAATATTCTATTCAATTTTATTTGGAATTCAAAATGTGATAAAATTAAAAGACAAGTATGTACTCAGAAGTATGAACATGGTGGGTTAAGGATGGTTGATATAAATTCCTATATTAAAGGATTAAAGTCTACTTGGATTAGGAGATTAATTAAGGATAATAATTCAAAATGGAAAACACTGCTGGAGAATTCTATTAATTTAGAAAAGCTATTAAATACAGGTTCAGATTATATTATGCAAATGCAAGAATCGTTAAAAAATGATTTTTGGAAGGAAGTTACCATAGCTTTTAAAGAAATCCAAGATAACTTAAATGTAAAATCATGGCAGGATTATTGTTGCCAGCCATTGTGGAACAATAATAAATTTAAGATAGGAAATCAGTCTTTTTTTTATAAATCATGGTATGCTAAAGGAGTTAGATGTGTAATTGACTTGTTTGATGAAAATGAAAACTTTTTAGATTTTGAAATGTTGAAAAGAAAATTTAATATTCAAATGAATTATTTAACATATATGGGAGTAAGACAAGCTATACTTTCAGATCTAAGGAAATACAACTTCATTAGAAATGAAGTTTTCAAACCTTTTATACCATTTAAGATTAAAACCTTTGTATTAACAAAAAAAGGTTCAAAGCCAATGTATGATATATTAAATCAGACAAATGTAACACCAGTGGGAAAAGAAAAATGGAGTAGACATTTTGTTTTTACAGAAAAACAATGGATTTCAATATTTCATTTACCTTTTACTATTACCTCAGACTCTAAATTTCAATGGTTGCAGTACAGAATAAACCATTATATATTAACTACAAACAGTTTTATGTATAAAATTGGTAAAGTGGATACTAATCTATGTACCTTTTGTGAAGATGCTGAGGAAACAATATATCACTTATTATGGGAATGTCCAAGGGTACAACATTTATTAGCAGAATTTGTTCGAGTTTGCAACTCTAAAGGAATTAGAATAGTCCTTGATAATAAAACTTTTATTTTTGGAGTCTTAGATGATGTGAAGTCAAAAGCGTTCAATATTGTACTCATATTGATAAAAAAATACATATACAGAAGTAGATGCCAGAAAAACCAATTAACAGTAAATGCCCTTATGAATGATTTAAAACAGTTATATAAAGTATTCCAATTCTGTGCAAAAGAAAGAAGTGAAATGGATAAGTTCAATACAGACTGGGAAAGAACTTGATTCAGTTGATGCGATATTACGCCCTCAAATTTACCAAAAAATTAACTGCACTCTTGAAAAATAAATTGTACCGTAAATATATATTTAATATATGTATTATTTAAATATAGAATAAAATGTTGCCGATATTGCCTCGAAGGTGATTTTTTTTTACGTGAAATTCTCCGGCGGAATTACAATTTCCGGAAAAAATTGGTAAAATCGGCAGTATAATTCAGCATTTTACTGTGTGCGCATTGATTTACCAAGTTCTTACTTTGCCAAAAAATAAAACTCTATAGGAGCGACTTCCATGCCGAAAATCACGATGGTAAAATTCTGCGCACTATGTTAATTTCTAAAATAAAAAAAAATTTGAGTTGTTTCCCTTTCGCTGTGTAAACAGTATGACGTCACCGTAGTGACAAACGCAGACGAATGATCGGGGTGACCGAGTTTAATTTGGAGAAATCCAAGACTGCCACTTTTGTTTATAGGTAAGTTTAAATCCATACAATTGTACAGTGTCAAACTGCCATGAAAAAAGAACTAAACCTGTCCCTCTTCTTCATTTGCATGTAGAGACGACTTGAACACAAAATGCACACAATTAAAATCGTCTTCTGGTACTGTAACACTATGTAAGCGATTTCACTATTTTTTAGTAATCCACCTACATTGTGTAATTAATACACTCATTAAATAGAACATTTTATTCAGTATGGTTACATATACATGCATTTTTAATGGTCAATTTGAAGGTTACAGATGTATATCGATATGCACTCGTACAGTACTGGTACGCCAGTAGCAGTTTAGGGTAGGCCTATAACAATAATGGACAATTTTCGTCGTCAGTTGTGAATTTGTGCACTTGATCACAGTTTATCAATGGACGTTTGGTCATATTTTTTATAATTTGTTCATTATGAGAGGTATGTAGCGCATTTCACACATGCACCGTGTGTCTCCCTATAAACAATTGGAAAGTACCTGTTACTATAAATAGATTTACTTGGCGTATTGAATTTAGCATGTTTAGGTAGCCAACTTTATAAAATAGATTTGTGGAACTACTTTTATACGAACTTTGGTATGTGATGAAAAATATACTCATGTTAATGTCCAATAGATAATTTGTTATTAAGGTTACAAGTTATTTTACAGCTTTAAACTGTTAAAACTAGAATTACATGTATATCTGGATATATTTGCTAAAGATATTATGTCATATCTGTACGTGTGTATACCGGTACGTAGCTGTTAGAACACTTGATACAAATTATTTTTTTATAGCTATATGTATTAACGAATGAAAAGACAAAATATTATGAAGTTTTAATATTGTATTGTCTATGATGTCCCATATTTAGTCATGTACATTAATTGTGTGAGCATTTTAACAGGTGAATGTATATAGTGTTAATGTATGAGACACTTCAAAAAATATATTTTAACTTAAATTTGCTTTAATCTTGGCCCCTGGTAGGTTAGGCGATTAAAGGAAAGTTTGACAATGATGAAAAATTACATAGAAAATGAAAAAAAAAACTAATTAACTGTTTATTTGGTTCATTATATTTATGAATTATAAAGGGCAATATTGGGTATTGTAGATTCAAGTTTATTCAATACATGACCATGGCCTAAGAAAGATATGACTGCCACAACAACTAGAGTACAATAGTTTCACCTAGGCATGGGAAAAGAACTCTTTAAGGTAGGATATTATTAATATAAGTATTTTTTGTAAAAAAAAAAAAAAATACAGCAAGCCAATTAAATTGCATGACCAACTGAGTTGCTGTGGCCCATTGGTTATATACAATCTTGCCAATATTTATCATTAATCATAATTAATGCATTATATAATTATTAGTACATCTGCTTACATATTTGTCAACAGACATTGGTAAACTTGCTTATTATAGTGGTGCACAAATTAAAATAATTTACTGCTTATTATATTTAATAGCATATGAGGAAAAGAGAATATCCTTGTGTTTGCTGTAAGAAACGAACAAACCAGAGAGATCGACGTACTGTGACAGCTGCACAACGACTAGTTCTCCAGAAGTGGACTGTAGGCGATGTGTCTGAGGATGAGGTGTTGTGTAGTTTGTGTCGGGTGAAGGTACATTCTCATCTTAAGCGGAGGAAAAATGAACAACAAAACTTGGAGCATGAGTTAAGAGACACAGCTCCCTTCTCTCCTCCAGAGAGGAAGCAAATTAATGCTAGGAATGCTGCCATTCACAGTCCTCCATCAGTAACCCTGACAGTGCCCTCCACATCTTCCAGTCATTCTAGCTGCTTCATCTGCTGAAAACCTGGGCCAAAGTTGGTTGTGGTGTCATCAAATGAACGTCACTCTGTTTTTTTTACAACAAGGAGTATTGATTCCGCCAGGTTCAAGATGCTGCACACGTCATCTCCCCAATGGAAGATTCACTGAAGAGGCACTAGAAAAAATTTCTTCATTTTCAGAAACATCTACACTTAACAGGACATCTATTGTTGATATGCTTATGTATCTAAGGGACATTGCTCTGCTAAATGGAGGGAAAAGAATAGACTTTGATGATCCAAATGCATTGAGTGACCAAGAGTATGTCAACCTCACTGGAATAAATAAAGTCTCCTTTGATGATCTGCTATCAGCTGTAGATGGAAAGGTAAAGAACACATCCACTCGCAGTGTTAGAACCAGCCTTGGAATTTTTCTTCTTAAGATGAGATGTGGTCTGTCCAATGAAATGCTGTCAACACTATTAAATGTTTCAAAGTCAAGCATTCGTCGCGCCATCTCGGTAGTGAGGAGAACACTGATGGAGACATTTGTACCAAACAATGTTGGGTTTCAGCACATCTCCAGAGAGGATGTTATAAATAAGCATACCAGGCCATTAGCAGAGTCTCTTTTTGGTGGTACTGGCACCCAAGCCATTCTTGTTTTAGACGGCACATACATTTATATACAAAAAAGTATGAACTTTGCCTTTCAAAGGAAATCATATAGCATGCATAAGGGTCGTCCATTGGTGAAGCCAATGATTGTTGTAACAACTAGTGGCTATTACCTCTCTGTTCTTGGACCATATGTAGCGAAGAACAATGATGCTGCAATCTTGAGCCACATCATGAAGACTAACAAAGAAGATGTGTTGAAGTGGATTGAAGAGAGAGATGTGTTTGTTGTAGACAGAGGCTTTCGGGATTCCTTGACATTACTTGAAGACCTTGGATTAGTATCTGCCATGCCTGCATTTATGAAGAAAGGTGAAAAGCAAATGTCAACAGCAGATGCAAATACAAGCCGTTTAGTAACCAAGGTAAGGTATGCTATATATACAGCATTATTCTAATTTAATACGAAAGAATCAGGAGAGAGAGAGAGAGAGAGAGAGTGTGAGAGAGAGAAGAGAGACAGAGCAAGAGAGAGAGAAAGAGAGAGTTGCTATATATTAGTATATTCACATAGAGTTGATCTCTTTTATTATTTATGTTACAGATACGCTGGGTGGTAGAATCTGCTAATGCGAGGATAAAGAGGTGGAAGTTTTTTGACCGCGTCCTTCCTTCGTCCCAGGTGCCATTCATTAGTGACTTCATCAAGATTGTGTGTGGAATATCAAACAAGTACTTTCCACCTTTGTCAACTGGTATGTATATATGCTTTGAAAATGATAAGCATGAATAATGGAACTTCTTTATATTTAAGTCACTTAATTAAGTCACTACAAGTATAATATTGTTAAGTGTTCATGATGCTAGTGAAAAAATGTGAGTGTATTACAGTATTTTGTTTATCCCTGATCATCCGATTTTACTTGGTTTTGGGTATAAACATATCACCTATCAGTTTATTTTGTTTCATCTTTAATTGTGTGTATCAATTGTAGAGTATGCTATACTCAGTGTCTGTTAGGACCCACGCTGTTAGATCCTTGGGTCTCTTAGTTTTTTGTTACATGTACATGTATATTACATTTCATGAATTATCTTTAGGTTGCACTGAGGAAGACTCTCTTGTAGCAGCTAAGATGCAGTACCTGTCCAGACAAATCAATCAACTAAAAGAGGAAGTAGAAGAAAGGAAACTGGATACCCGCTCAGCGATCTGGAAACACCCTGACGAGCTTCAGGATTTTCCTCGTCTTGATGAAGATCAACTTCGAGAGTTGACCTGTGGCACATATCAAGTGAAGCTTGCTAGTAGTTACGCAGAGGAACACTTTGGGAATGGATGTGATATCATGGTTCATAAAGAAGACCCGTCCTTGATAAGAGTCAGGATTAGGAGCCGGCATATTTCCTCAAAGTCTTACTTTCTTTGGATACGATATGATGAGGGAAGCGTGATTGGATGGTATTGTAGATGTCGTGCTGGGGCAAGAGTAGTTGGTATGTGTGCCCACATTGCCGCAGTTTTATGGTATATTGGTTTAGGACGTGACATGGAGTCCTTAAGATCTGTAAGGGACTGGAGCAAGTTCATTGATGATGCAGCTGTTATTCCAGATGCAATTGATGAGTCAGAATCAGAGGATGATTCCTCAGAGTGCTTGAATGAACAATAGACTGCCTGTTCTTCATAGATATAAATGTGTACCATACATGTATATACATGCTACCTGCATTGCCAATTGCCTCAATTTTTATTATGATCTATTCAGTTATTGTTATAATATTCTGCAGTCTATTTTGTTGAAGTAGACTGAATTAATATTAACCTTAATTCATTTAGGGAAGCGGATTTACATGAAAACTTTTGTGTGAGTTTAATGTTGGATGCATGCAGAAATAATCTGCCCCAGATGTAAACAACAGTTTTTTTTCAAGTAAATTAGCTAGTGTGGTTTTATGTCAAAGGCGGAAATTGGCCAACCATATGTATAGATATGCTATAAGTTTAATCAATGTCAATTAATTTTTTTTGTGTAATTCATGTACTTAAAATATCTGATGCAGTTACCCAGTACATGTATTTAAATTGGAATTGCACTAATTATGGTATTACTCTTGAAAGTAAACTGTTTAATTACCAAATTAATTTTGTTAACATTCTGACAGTTTGTTATTGTCATTTTTCATAGAGGTATGATTTTTTGTTCAATTAATGTTGTGTGTGTTACAGAGAAAAAAATTGTAGTAGTATAAACTTTCTTTGTAGTTTTTCTTTAAACACGCACATTTCAACTAAATAATTTATTTGTACAGTGATAATTTTCTTGATACACTGTATCTTGTTTAAGCCTCAGTTTTATGCATAAAATAATTATTTCATCCCCCAAGGTTGTTTCCTCATAGTAGTTTTGCTAGACAGTCAAGAAATCGAATATTATGAATTTATTTAGACTTTTTAAAATTCAACAAGACAGCTTTTTTGTAAGCATGTTAATTAAATTATTTTACAATTGGTTAGAAATTACAAATGATTTGATCATCTTTATTGAATATGTTTTTGGGGAGATGAGGCATGTTTAATTTATCTTTGCTATCACCATGATCACACATTTTGTAGTGATATGTGCCAGTTTACTCAGAATTGTACCTTAAAAGGTACATTGGATATGTTACAAGCGCTGAGAAAATTAAACACTTCATAGGGCCTAGCCTTTCATTTTCATTCCACACTTTGTTGGAAATATTTAAAGGATAATCACTTTTAGATTTCATGGATTATTTTGTTATATTACATTGTTGACTTCAGAGCAACATATACATGTAGACCGACTGTTTGTCCATTTGTCTATCAAACCTCATATCTTGACCAGAGGTACAAATTTCATATTTATTTGGCTCATGTATCACATTGAAAAAAAGACTGTATACAGTATATATAAATTAAACTTTAAAATGCTTTTTGGCATAGGTACTGGTTTTTCTTTTGAGCATGTTCAAAATAACATATAGGCATGTAAATATATTGTCTATCTGATCTTGATTTGGGCTTATTTGAAAAAAAAAAGTACTTAAAATCATTGATATATATCAAGAATTTTGTGAAGTTTGACTTGCATGTAACTAGTATTTTAGTAAGAATGTTTCTCAAATGTTTTAATGACTTGAACCAAACATGCGCCATAAGTTCCAAAGCTTTCTGTTGGCAGTTGAACATCCATCAACCACAAGAAAACTTCTGTTATTCTCGACGGAAAAAAACCCAAAAGAAGTTCTGTGATTAAATAAAAAAGTCATTTAATTGTGCTTTAACAAAGATTTCATTTATAGCTGTATTTTTCTAAAAACAGAATCAATATAATATGGAATAATGTTTTTTGATTGTGAGTCTTGAAAATTGTTAAATCTAACTTGTTTAAATATTAATAAAAATAATCCCAACAAACTGTTGTTGACTTGATAGAAAAGATTTGATGGAGGTCTGTGTTGTTTTGATTCTTTTGTTAGTTCTGGATACTTATCCCGACTTTTTGGCTGATAAGTCTTTAAATTTAAATTGCTGAAATAAAAAAATTAAACTGTGAACTGTTAATTTGGAAACAAAATGAATCTATTTCAAATTAAGTATGGATTAATATAACATTCCACCTTCTTAAATTGTCCAGGTCCTAAAGATATGTGACGTCATGACGTTGCAAATATGCGACGTAACGATAGCATAACCATGCTATATTCAACAACCTGGTGTGGGGTGATTAAATGTCTGACTAAATTTATTTTGATAAATTCTTATTCTACACGTTCTTGAGTCGATATTGTAAAAAAATTAGCTAATTTGAAAGAGGGCCAATTTTTAAGGGAAGTGAACCAGGTCCTTTGGACCCCTGTGATTAACTCACTCTAAGTGCTCTCTCTCTCTCTCTCTCTCTCTCTCTCTCTCTCTCTCTCTCTCTCTCTCTCTCTCTCTCTCTCTCTCTCTCTCTCTCCCCCCTCTCTCTCTCTCTCTCTCTCTCTCTCTCTCAATAAAAAAGGTGCTCAATATGTATTTTTTTTTCTCTCTTAGTAAACGTTCATTATATATGCATTATTGATGTAATTGTTTTCGTTGCTTTCTTAAACATACTTTGTGTCCTTGAAAATTTCTGATGTATGTACGTGATGTATGTAGAAGCAGTTGGCTTACTAATAAACACTTCATCAAAAAAAAAAAAAAAAAAAAAAAAAAAAAATGAAATGAAATTATCCATAAAAATTCAAAACTACAGAAATTCTGTCCTTACCTCCTCGTTCATTCACCCTTAAGTGAATTAAACTTAATTTCTATTTCGCAAAAGTACATTTTAACCAAATGAATAAAGATTATACATTTAGGGTGGTCATTGCATCAATCCTTATGCAATCATATAGCTTATAAAACCGAATCATATGCTAATGTTTATGTTATCCGGCTAGGTTGGAATATATATTTAATTGTTTTACATGCAATGAGACATACGTTATACTTTACTTTTGTACTTCATAACAGAACCAATAAAAATTTCCATTTTATATAATTCCTTCATCAATGTCATAATATTTATTACCAGAAACTAAGCTGATCTTTTTCTAATTGGTGAATATATAACATCAATATATACTTATGAAATACCCCAAAATATGGTTGAACATTTTAAATTAACATTGTTGTAGCAAATAGAAGTTACTGTAGTACTTATTGCAAATATAAGAAAATTGTAATCTTAATTTGTATCCTAGTTCTGAAATCTGATTTTGCATTCTCTTTTTTACTGATGTCTGTAGACATGCACCTCTTTGAAAAAATGTTAGAAATACGCGTCAATTCATTTCTTCCAAAACACGCATTAAATTCCGCTTAATACACTTAAGTCGCGTTAAATTTTATTTAATTTTTTTTGGAGGGGGGCACCATCCGCGCCCAGAAAACCGTTTCAGATGAATAATCAAAATGGCAGCAGCAACTACCCTTGTTAGTGTTTCTGTATATATACAAATATAACTTTGTACAATACTTCGGCAGATGGAGAGTAACATGCAGTCAGTGCTCGCACCTCCGAATCTCAAACACACGGAAAATTATATAAGTTATATAAGTTTGCAGACATTTCATAAAACTTATAAATTGGATTTCGACTTGTGTTTTATCGTTGATCACAATTAAATTATATAAATATAATTATTTGAATAAATGTAATCGCTTTGATCTTCCGACTAACTTTTTTCAGTTTTTCTTTGGGTCCCTTTTTTGAATAAATTACTGTTGTGTCAAATTTCTAAAATTAAACAGCGCTGTCCCTGCCGGTTTTCAGTAAAGATTTAAACCGGAAAATCAAGCCGAATTTTTAACATAACTTGAAACATTCAACCCCAGCTCAAAAATATTTTGAAGACAATGTGACAATTACAAAATCAAACTTTCAACACCCTGTCTTCCAGTACCTACACTAATTTGATTTTATAGCTACGTGTTTTTGTTTGTTATTTAAAAACATGTATTTAACGCTTAAACAGGCACGTAGCATCGATTTTGAAAGTGGGGGGGGCAGACTCATCCAAAAAATTTTGACAAGCAAAAAAAAAAAGGAAATAAGTTTTTCCAAAAATCTTCAGAATCCAAATCCGTCGGGGGGGGGGGGGGGGGGGGGGGGGCATAGTATATAGCTTCAATTTCAATCCTAAATTCCTTATTTCCATATCAGTTTTTTACATCCTCAAAAAAAGTGGGGGGGGGGGGCCAACTCCATGATAATTCAATTTTTTTATATCTAAATTTTAAAAAAATTACTTCCTGTGAGAAAAAGTGGGGGGCCAAGCCCCCCCCCCCTGCCCCCCCCCCCCCCCCCCCTGATGCTACGTGCCTGTTAAAATGTACAATTTGTTATTGTATTTATGATAAAGGAGCAGATAGTCAGTGGATTGGTCCTCAAAACATTATTCGCGTGTACGAGTCCATTACTGTTCAGGCTAAAGCTTGGAGATCACGTGACCTGCCTCCACCAACCTGGAAGAGTCAAACTATTGATGTGAAGGAAGGTTAGTTCCGAGAGCGTGGTTGCTAACTTGAGTCATATTGTTTTATTGTTATGCTCTTTATGTCAAACATAAGTTAATTCAGTTACACTCTCTGCCGGTTTCTCCAAGATTACATTTACAGGTAAAAATGCCGAAAGCTTGTCAAAAAAAAGGTTAACACTTACCACAAAAAAAACTATCGAACTGATTAAGACCTATTAATTTCATGCACTAAAAAGTCAGACCATATCTCACAAGTCTTACTAACCCGTATACTAAAAAGTTTGCAAACGTATCGTTTTTGTTTTGAGGTCGCGATGAAAATTTGAGTTTAAATGTAAGAGAGTCAAGCTATTTTTGTGAAGATATTAACAATTATAAGAGAGTCTTCATAATAAAGAAATGACACGTCTATACTTGTATAAAATAGTTTCTGATATTGTTGTCAAAATACTTTTATTCAATTTTCTACATAGAATAAAGAAGATTAAAAGTTTAGATCTATTAAAACATAAATGCCGAGTTAATATTACAGCTATAATTTTAGTTTTTCTCTAACAGGTGGCTGTTTGAATGCATCACTTATCCATACACTTAACAGATATCCTGACCTTATTCTTGTACAGATTCGAAAGAATAGGCGTATTTTTCATGGACAAGGTAATATTTCATATCAATATTGTTGTAGGTTGATTGCCCTTACCCTGTTATCGATGACGCTTAATGAGTATACTCCAAAAAAAAAAATTCTGGATTCATACTACGAATACCGAACCACATGTATTTCAAAATATTCTGTTTAGAATAGTACAATAATGACCTTGTAATGTATAATCAAAAGTTGCTGCTTTGATAATGATTATAAGAAAACAAATGCCACTTTGGTCAGCATGGATTTGACCTTTTTGTCTGAAGATTTCTTCATGCTGATGATTTTCATATTCATGACTTGCCATGGTTATTTGATTATAATTGGTCAATATCATTACAGGTTTATCTTCACTAGGCTCCGTCACAGAGAAATTGCTTCACTTTGGTGGAGTACTTTTTGGAACAAACAAGTCCCATGTCCAACTCTGGTCGGCTTGTGATACAACAGGGAATTTAAGTGGTAATTTTGAAGAAATTTCTAAGTTTGAAATATAAAACTTATTACACCTAACATAGTTACATGTATCAGTAAAACGTATTTATTCGTAATTGCGACTACTCAGTTACTCCATATCGAAGCAACACTTTGAATACTTCATCAACTACTTTGGACCTGGCTGTTTAAGTAAATGAATATTTACATTTAGCATGAGTTTTACAAAAATATTTTTTCTAAATATACAAATGTGAGCTGTATGTTGTATCTTGAATTTCAAATCGTTTGATCACAAAAGACAAATTTATATCATTTAATTATTAACAAAAGAAACATAGAAATATTTTGGCCTTTTAAACATCTAATTGTATCAAATGACTAGAAATAATTCATCGTACCATATGCTTCCAATTAAGTAAAAATCATGTTATCGGCTAAGTGGATAAATTCATAAATATCAAATAGGGTCATAAAAATTAACCTATGTTGTGACTTTGTTTCAAATTTAAAAGGGTAAAATAGTTGAGAACGCAGTGTGTACTAAATGTTTAGATGTTACAGTACTTTCGTGCATTCTAAAGATACAAATGATTTTATTTCAATTACTGTCTGTGTCGTAAATTTGATATGATAGATTTTTTTTGTTCAATATTTTAGGATCATCATTGATAGCTATTGCCGACGGATGGGGAGAAAAAGCTAACTTCTTAAACATCAAATATGGATCAATTACAGTTACTGCTTGGGATTTGACAGGATTAAAAAAAAATGAAATTGTAATAAGAAAGCGTTTGCAAGAAGTAGAAACCGCAAATTACTTGCTCACTGAAAACTTAGCTACAGGCAATTTCATCAATGTTCAGGTATTATATTTACATTACACATATTATGTATACCTTAACATGGACAAAAGAAGTGATGTACATGTTGGCCAATTTAGACTTAACACCGACAGACAATAGTTTCAACTTGAGTCTAAGTAATTGACGATTGTCACAAACAAATTCTAAAATACTTGATCAATTACTGTTTTAAAAGAAAATCGCTTATTTGAGATTCATTCAGTTTGACAGTGATTATACCTGTATTTTCCTTTCTGATTTTTTTTAAAAAATCTTATTTATTGGCTCAAGACAACCACTATATTGTGGTGCTGTGTACAGGGTGTGGTGTGGGTCCAATTGCACCAAAAAGCCGCGGGGACAAAAAGCACGTCCGAGACTTTCAAATCTTTATTCAGAACCGACAGATAAACAGTACGCCGAACCCGATGTTCGAGCCCGACACAAATTACAATACATGCACTACACTACTCCCCTTTTTCTAATGAAAATGTCACACAACAACAGTGTTCTGAAATGAAAATTAATCATTTGTTCAAGGATAATCATACATCAGCTAAAACAAACACAATTTAAATGTTCAATTAATAATGTCATTTTAAGACGCATATCTGGATGGAGGTTTAATCTTCCTTCCACGCCTAGTTGTCGAATTCGTTGTCGTACAGTCATCCTCCAAGTTAGTGTCTCGACACTCCTCTGCAGAATCGTCTTTTAAATTCATGTCCTCGCCAACATCAGGTAGTTTTGGTATGACCTTGACCTCAGTGTTTTTACTTTGGGTGTTTTCCTCACCGTGATTTTCAAGGTCCTTTAGTTGGATTGCCTGCTCCCTCCTCTCATCAAACTCCATACAGTACTGAAGCTGTCTTCGAGCTTTCGAAATCCACCTAGGCAGCGTTTCTAGAAGGCAGGGCTTGAAACAATCATGATGTAGTATTGTAGAGCCCTTCTTTGTAATTACTTCATATAATACTTGGCCAAGTTTTTTGGCAACAACTGCTGGACCCTTCCACAATGGCTGTAACTTTGGGCTCTTTCCAACCTTCTTAGCATCATCTTTAATATATACTAGATCACTAGGATTGTACGACTTCTCATGTGTACGCAAGTCATGTAAGCGTTTTTGACCTCTTGATGCACTTTTCAAGTTTTCCCGAGCTATATTCTCACACTTTTTCATAGACGATCGCAGTTTATCTGTGAAGGGAATTTCATCTTCCTCTACTGGGTTTAAACCAAACATTACCTCTTGCGGAAGATGAACCTCACGACCCAACATTAGTCTGTTAGGTGTAAGGCCAGTGCTGGTGTGAGGAGTACTTCTGTATGCTCCAGCAAGCAGAGGGATATGTTCGTCCCAATCATCTTGATTCTGGCTGACAAAGCATCGCATCATTTGGAGAAGAGTCCTATTAAATCTCTCTACCAACTCATTTGAGGAGGGATGGTATGGAGTTGTTCTTGTCTTTGCCCAGCCCATTTACTCTGCTAGTCGTTTCATCAATTCACCATCAAAATTCCGCCCTTGGTCTGTGTAGAGTTCTAGGGGTACTCCAAAATGAGCAATAAAGTCCTTCACTAGAACACTGGCTATGGACTCTGCAGTTTGGTCAGGTAGTGGATAACACTCTGTCCATTTAGAGAACTGATCAACTAGTACAAGAATGTATTTATTTCCTTGTTTGGATATGGGGAATGGTCCTAAAATATCCAGCTGTATTCTGTCCATCGGTGATCCTGCACAATACTGTTGCATCGAAGACTTGTTTACTTTGTTAGCCTTTTTGCTTAGTGCACACTTTTCACATGCACCTACAAAAGTTGTCACATAATCTGTCATGTTATACCAGTAGAAGAATTGTCGAAGGCGCTGTATGGTCCTTTTTATTCCAGGGTGCCCTGATAATGGTGAGCAGTGAGCAATTTCCATTACTTCGCCCTTCATTGCATCTGGCACTATAAATAGTTTTCGGGTTTCTTCAGGAAATTCCCATCTGTAGAATAGGCAATTATTGCTCAACAACAAGTTTTCTCTCATCAGCCAAAAGTGCCTCAGACCTGGTGACTCTGCAAACATTTCCTCTCGATGTTTTGGAAAGTCTTGCTCTATCCACTTAAAAATCTTACATAGCTCTGGATCATCTCTTTGTTTCTGTCCCAAATTCTTCATTGGTGTAAGCGTTGAGGGATATCTTGGGACTGACCTCCTCATCATCATCACCATCATCAGACTCATCCATCCTTGTTATTTGGCAAACAGTTTCTGTCTCTTCATCCTGCTTGGGGACACTGTGTCCTCCAGAGCAAGTATCTGGGTCAGAGACATTACAAGATGGGTTCCCATGATTTGTTTCGTTTTCCAAAAGTACTAAAATGCTATCACTTTTGACAGCGAGGGGTATGACATCATCTACATCAGAATGAAATCGAGACCACTCCTGGTGAATTTTCATGCAGTGTTTACAACCACCACAAGGCAAGTCAGATACGCTTGATCCAACAGTCACACTTTGATTGCTCTGAAGGGTATCTAGACAAGGCATCTGCGTTGCCATGGTTTATGCCTTTTCTGTGTTGAAAAACAATGTTGAATTGGCTCAGGTGTTCTAACCATCGCGTAAGCTGCCCTTGAAGAGTCTTAAAACGATACAGCCATGTAAGGGAACCATGGTCAGTACGAACGATGAACTGTCTGCCCAAGAGATAGTGTTTGAACTTCTGAGTGAATGTGACAATAGCAAGAAGTTACTTGCGTGTAACACAGTACTTTGATTGTGCTGGGCCAAGACGCTTACTAGCATAGCTAATTACCTTCTCTGAGTCACCCTGCAACTGTGAAAGTACTGCTCCAATTGAGTAGTTGGAGGCGTTTGTATCTAGAATGAATGTATTCTTAGACAGTGGGTAAGCCAAAACAGGTGGAGAAACAAGCTTCTCTTTTAGAACATCAAATGTTTTCTGTTGCTCAGCTCTCCATTTAAATGTCACACCCTTCTTTGTCAATTGGTACAGTGGTTCGGCAATCTCAGAGTACTTATCAATAAACCTGCGATAATAGTTGGTGAGTCCTAGAAAGGATTGTACATCCTTGACACTCTGAGGCTGAGGCCAATTTTGTACTACCCGAGTCAGTTCAGGGTTGGCCTCTATTCCATCTGCGCTGATCCGGTGCCCCAAAAACAATACACTTCGCTGAAAAAAATGGCATTTAGATGGCTTTAGCTTTAAGTTGCTCTCTCTAAATCTTTGAAGCACTTCCTTGAGGTGCATGATGTGCTCCTGCATGTTGCTGCTGGCAACTATAACATCATCTAAATAAATCAATACCATATTCCATTGCAGTCCTTTAAGAACACACTACATTGCTCTCTGAAATGTCCCCGGGGCTCCACACAGCCCAAAAGGCATGCGAGTGTACTCGAAGAGCCCGTAGCGGGTTATAAAAGCTGTTTTTCTCCTATCTGCTTGATCCACTTCAATTTGATGATATCCTTGCTGGAGGTCTATAGTTGAGAAAACGGTAGAGCCAGCAAGGGTGTCTAAACATTCTTCAATATTAGGGAGTGGATATGAGTCTTTCCTAGTGACATCATTCAATTTTCTATAATCGATACACCATCTGACTCCGCCATCTTTCTTTCTGACCAGAACCACAGGTGATGCCCAGTCTGAAGTTGAAGGTACTACAACTCCACTGTCAAGAAGACTCTGCAAGTGTTGTTCTTCCTCTTCTTGAAATCCTAAGGGTGTTCGCCGCACTGGTTGGCGCACTGGTGACGCATCTCCTGTAACAATCTGATGGGAAATCTTGGAAAAGCACCCGACATCATTGGTATTTTTAGCGAAAACATCCTGATAGTTCAGTAACAATGTTTTTAGTTCCTTGGTCTCTGCCTCTGAACATCCCTTTGTTGTATTTTCCATTAATTTCTCCATATGTAATGGTACATGTTCGACACTTCCTTGACCCTGTTGACTACCTTCCACATCACTAGGTGGCTCATAAGAGTTGTTTTGCTCTATCTCAGCATTCACTAATTTACCTAAATGTGTACCTGCAGGCAACTTTAATTCTTGGGGGGTTTGGTTTAGAATTCGAACAGGTATTCGCTCATTCATTTTTACTAGTACGGATCCAGTGTGAGCACCATTTTTCAAAGATGCTGGATCAAGTACTCCCACTAGTTTTTGATCGGGTTTATCAACACATCCACTTAGTATTGTCTCACTCATTGGGGGCAGAGTGGTATCTTTTTCAATGCTAACTCTTGCTACATGCATTTTGTTTGGTGAATCCACATTTCCAATTACGAGTTCACCCCTAACCAACAAATCACCTTGTCTTGTCAAAACAACAGCATCAAGGGCCATCAACAAATCTATCCCGATCAACACCTCATCACGTATGGGTGCAATGCAGACCTTCCAATCAATGGATGACCTTCCCAGATCAACTTTTACTCCGAAATCAGTAACTGCAGACATCTTATTGCCACCTTCTGCATTTAACAGTGTTGTTGTTTTGTTACCACCAGAATACTCTAAGCTTCTGTTTCTCACAAAGTCTTCTGATAAGACAGTTACTTCAGCTCCAGTATCAATCACTGCAAGAGTCTGCTCCCCATTTATTTGCACTGGTACTCTAATTGTTTTCCCATTTTCACTTCCAATCTTAAAAAGTTTCTTTGAGGTGTCCTTCTCATTTAATTCGCTTTTTCTAGGAGATTGTAATGGAGATGTTGGACAATCTCTTTGAAAATGGTTATATTCTCCACACTTAAAACAACCTCTTCTGGGGGATGAAGACCTTTGAGATGATCTCATTTCTGCTGTTCTGTGCTCTATCAAGGTCTTTAATTCCTGAATTGCCTCCTTTAGTGTTTTCTCCTTTGCTTCAGGGGATTCCACTGATCGCACATTCTCACAAGAACTACCTTCCTCACTGTCAATGTTACAGAGGTCCTCTTGCCAGGATACTCTTCTAGAATGGCGCTGGAATTGAACATTTTCACGACCTATTGTAGCTCTGAAGTTGTGTTGTAACTGTATAACAACATCTAAGGCTTCAGATATAGTTTTCGGCATTTTGTTTAACGCTTCATATCCAATCTAAGCATTTTTATAACCCTTTAAGAAGGATTCTGCAGCTATTTCCTCTTGGAGTTCAATGCTTACAGAGGGAAAAGCTTGCGAAACCAAACGCCGCAGTGTCTCGGCAAACTCATCATCAGATTCTCCCTTCTGTCTTACTTCCTCTAGTCGTTTTCTTGCAGTAGCAGGTGGATCCTTTTGGTTGAATCTATCTGACATAAGTTTTAATAACTTTGGGTAGTCATTCTGAACAGATTTTGGTAGGCTGCATAGGTATTTTGATGCTTGGCCTCTCAAGCATTCTATGAATCGGTCAAGGCGTTCTTCATCTCCCCATTCATATCTCTGTGCTGCTCTATTGAAAGGTAGAAGGAATTCTTCCCAGTCTCCACTCCCATCAAATACTGGTAACTTTTGCCTTGGCATATAATCATTTCTTGTGCTCATAGATCCTAGGCTTCGGCCAGACTCGAACTGGTTTATTGTATCTAGCAATGGCTGGAATGGTTTGTTGCTTGGTCCAGGTATGGGAGTCGAGGTAGGTTGTCTGAAGCCATTATTTGTCTGGTGCTTTCTCTGCAAAGCTTGACCTGAATATGATGAGCTATGACAGTTGGTGTTTGTATTTCTATGGGGTGTTGAAAACCCAAGCCATTCTGCAGCATTGTGTTGTCGCTTTCCTTCCTCGTCATGTTGGTACAGTCTGGGGCTGTCCCCTTGACTGTTCAACATTTCTGTTTTGTGGTCCTGGTATGCGTGTACCTGTCTGGGGCTGTCCCCTCGACTTAGTGAACGCTCCAGGACCTGTGTGAGCCCTTCACTCATGTCCGAAAAAAGTTTTTCTTGTCTCCGAACCATCTCTTTTTGACTCTCTATCGATTCAGACAGAAGTCGCTCTTGATTCTTTATAATGTTTAATTGTTTGTCTATCGTAGCAGATAACAGCCTCTCATTGTTCATCACCAATTGCATTTGTCTATCTAAAGCTGAATCCTGCTTACTTAACATCAATTTTGTTGCTTCCTCTAAGTTGAAGGTGAGGCTACCTAAGCTCCTGTCAACTTTTTCTAAAACCATGACAGTACTTTGTTCAACTGAAGGAATGACTAAACAAGGATTATTGAAGTCATCATTATCTGTTGTAGCAGTAATTGTGTTGTCAAGTATGTTGTCGCTTTCTGACATAATTGTTGATATTAATTTTATAAAGTCAGTAGTTCCTGTGGGTCAACATTCAATGTAAGCACATCTGGTGTTGCATCAGACCAGCACTCATTCACTATGTCTAATTCTAATCGCCTTAACCACTTTTCAGATAATTGGCTATCAGGATGAATTCCGTCTTTCAAGAGGTTATAATTAAAAGACTGTTTTCCACGAACTCTGACCTTTACAATATCAAGGTGAAACTGAAGAGTATTACGACCTAATGACTGATTAAGATCATAAATTCGCTGGTTAAGACCATTTATTTCCTCAATCAAAAACTTGTCTGTAGTCTCAAAGTTTTCAGGATTAGGGTGTCCTAAATAGGTATTGTACAGTTTTGCAGAGTACAGTGGAATAGTAATGAATTTTAGAAAACCTTGTTTTGAAATGACAAATTTTTTTATCCTATCAAACTGTTCTAAAATGTTGGTCGTTGCTGCACCTAAAGAATTATACTTCAATTCAATTTGCCTCTGTCTGTGACCAGAGCCCCTGTGTATTTTCTTTGTAATATCACAAACACCTAACCAAACATACACTACTAAAGGCTTGCTACCCCTTGACAGCTTTTCAAGTTCAGGTATTGCTCTATCGATAGCCACTGCAGGTGTAGCCCCTGAATATGTGAAGAATTGAAGGGGAATTGTTGTGTTGTACTCTTAAACAATTTCCTAAGCTATCAGACACCAGTACAGGCAACTTGGTAATGGGACTGGGAGGAACTTAGAGTGGGTTTTTGTCCAGATATTTTGTGATACTTGACAAGCTCATTAATGAAAATATTCCCACTTGATCTGTCTTATCTACTACTTTGTTTTCTAAAATCACAAAATCGAAAAATGACCCCTAACAATATTGTAAAGTTGCTGTTGTGGGGGGGGGGGTGCAAGATCAAAATAATGATCCCAAGAAATAAAAAGAAAAGCACCAAAAAATTAAAAAATACAGATGCGGATTCTCACAATCTGATAACAAGTTTAATATACAAGAAAGCACGCAAAGAACAGAGGAGCGGATTCACACTACCCCTGGATGCATGCACGTGGTCAGAACCAACGCAGATCAATTCCTACAATTGAAGTGACCTAATCTCGCACAAATTCCGACAAAACTTACAGTATGATTAAAACGCACTTCTGACACCAGTGTGGTGCTGTGTACAGGGTGTGGTGTGGGTCCAATTGCACCACAAAGCCGCGGGGACAAAAAGCACGTCCGAGACTTTCAAATCTTTATTCAGAACCGACAGATAAACAGTACGCCGAACCCGATGTTCGAGCCCGACACAAATT
Source organism: Magallana angulata (assembly GCF_025612915.1). Lineage (NCBI taxonomy): Eukaryota > Metazoa > Mollusca > Bivalvia > Ostreida > Ostreidae > Magallana > Magallana angulata. The sequence continues at coordinate 1,509,445 of NC_069116.1, read as the reverse complement.
ACAATACATGCACTACAATATAATTACTAAATGCGAGAACTTTGATGTAATTACTTGTCTTAATCAACCAGTTGTTTAATATGTGAATAGGTCGTATATTTAGATAAAACAGTACATGTATATTTCATCTAAGAAGAGAGATCAAAGTTAAGCCGAAGACTACCTGAATTAATTCACGAAGATCTACATAATACGATACAACTGAAGAGGAAAAAGTCATCTACTGGTGATAGATATGACATGTATATATTTAATTTACAATTGCAGCATTTCGCTTCAAACTGACACAAACTGCTGCGGACTGAGATTGTTTGTCTCGCATTTTTCCTTCACTTTGTCAAAACTTACTTGTTGATTTATCGGACACCCTGCCACTTCCTTCATGTTCATGTTGAATTGTTACTATAACGTTACCAATAAAGTCTTCATGACGTGACGAGACATACATTGTTTTTCCGTCCCCTTTTTATGCCATCAAATATATTGACGTTCCGTGATAAAATACCTTTGAAATTATTTATCCCTGTCAATGCGTGAATTGCTCCATCGTGGGGATATTAAAATACACACAAAGCCTAATTTGTAATGTCAAATTACGAAGTTTCGAGCCTCTAAATTATAAAGGTTTATTTGATAAATATATTGGTGTCCTGAAATATTGCGACAAAATGTGACAACTATTGCAAAGTATGGATTAGTCTATCGGCACCAAATCATCGGACTCTGGCGCAGACTATCGGGCTTTAGCACGACCATCGTATTTTGCGTGACCATTGGACTTAAAAATAAATTTTGAGTCATACATAACTGCATGTACTATTTATAGTTTGCACGTGCAATTTTTATCTTGTATCCTTATATTTTAAAGCTACACGTGCTTGATGGTGCAAACAAGAATTTCCGGTTTGATGGCGTCGGGTCTGTGATGAATGAAGCTGAACCATACGGGGGACTCGTGTACGGTTACAACGACTCTGTGGTAGCAATGTGGGTACCCCAGCCTCACAAAAGAGAAAGTAATGAATCAGCAGCTGTTTTCATGTTAGGAAGGATTTGGGGATGGAATTTCAAGGCACAAATGACCAATAACGTGGATATAGTCTTAACAGTCATGGCTATGCTGGGTATAATATAGATAATAATATATCAAAGTTTCTGATTGTTCATTTTCCATCGATAAGCTAGCTTAAGGTTAACAAGAATGAACGTTACGGACTTATTTTAAAATGGTAAATAAGTGATGTATTCGTTTGTTGATTTATTTTGACATGTTTAATGTAATTGACCATAACACACTTGAGTCGTGTAACATGTTTGATTAAGGGTAAACATTATATCAAGCGGAGTTAATGATTAATTGTATTTGTATATAAATTGTATTTCTATAGAATAACCATTTTCATACCCTTCAAATAACTAGATCAATGAATTCTTGAAATTGAATAGCTATAAAGTCAGCTGCAATATATTGAAAATGCAGACAAATGCAGAACCTTTTTGTGTCCATGAATTCCTTAGCAAGGTTAGCTGTCCTTTTTATTTCCAAAAAATAAATTCATATTGTTTTTTATCTTTAGTGCCAATCTGTTTACTTGAGGTAAATACGTCAACAACACACATAGATTCTTCATTCCAATATGAAAATTACAACAATTCTGTCCTAAAATTTGCTTATGGGGATGAAATCACATTGACGTGTAAACTTGGTTATAAACCACTGGATCCAACTGTGAAAATGACGTGTAATCCTGAGCATAACGGTACATGGAGTAGAACACTTACTTTCATATGCAGAGGTACATGTATATACTGGTATTCATTATATAATCTAGACAAATATGACCGCAAACTTTCTGATTTTGAAAGCCTCAGTTGTTTATTCTTTTTATACCCGCACTTTCTAAAGAAAGTTCGGGTATATTGTTGTTACTCTGTTCCGTCCGTCCGTCCGTCTGTCACGTTTTACTTTCTCAAACTGCTCTTACATCTTATAAACCAGCAAACTGAACTCTTGGAGTTTGATTTGGGGTGTCATGTTGTTTTGTAAAAAAGTTTCAAAAATTCTCTGGTAGTCCTTGGTAAATAATAATTGGTAAAAAATGACGTTTTTTTTCACAAAAAACCTTCTTCCTCGAACTCCTCCTACATTTTTAACAGTAGAAAAATCATCTCTTGGAATATGTTTTAGGGTATCCTATTGATGCGCAATAAGGTTTCGGAATGTTTAATTTTGTCCTGGGGGTCATTTAATGGCTGAAAAATGACAAAAAAACTGGTTAAAAAAACGTCATTTTTTTATAGTAGCCAAATGATCTTTTAGAATATCATTGGGGGTGTCATATTGAAGTGTGATCAGGTTCGAGAATTTTTTTTATTAAGGGGATCAGCTGGCAACAAAAAATGACGTTTTTTTGCAAAAAAGTATGGTTCCCAGAACTCCTCTTACAACTTTTGGAGTAGCTACGTCATCTCTTGGGATATAATTGGGGCTGTCCTATAGATGTGAAATAAGGTTTTAAAAATTTAAATTTCATCCAGGGAGTCAAATAGTAGCAGAAAATTGACGTTTATCACTCAATAAAACCCACAGATCCCAGAACTCCTCTTATGATTTAATGGATAGACACATCATATCTAGGGATATGATAGGAACTGATCTATAGCTGTGTAGCAAGGTTTTAAAATTTTTAATTTCATCCAGGGAGTCAAATAGTAGCAGAAAATTGACGTTCATCACTCAAAAAAAAAAACATAGATCTTAGAACTCTTCTTATCATTTAATGGATAGACACATCATATCTTGGGATATGATAGGGACTGTTCTATAGATGTGCATTACGGTTTTAAAAAATTAAATTTAACCCTGAGGCCCATTACCTACACACCGTTTGATGCCCTTTAAGGATCAAGAACATATATGGTTAAGGGGTGGGGATCTCAACCGTTTTCAAGATATTCGTGCACTTCCTGTTCGAGGTGGGTCACGGCCACCCCTAGGGCCCATGACCTACATACAGTTTGATGCCCCTTGACACAAGGAACAAGAATATCTATGGTTTTAGGGTGGGGATCTCAACTGTTTTGAATATATTAAGGGACTTGCTGTTCGAGTGGGGTCAGGACCACCCGCAGGGCCCATGGCCGACATACTATTTGATGCCCCTTAACATCAGAAACAAGAATATATATGGTTTAGGGGTCATGATTATAACATTTCTGAGATATATTGTAATTTCCAATTCCTTGGGGTGGGGATGACCCCAGGGGTCAGATCTTATAAACCCTTTATATTGCAAGTAACAGTCAATATATCATTATGAAAACCCTATATTATTATCTTTGTCCGTTTTCAAGTTACCATTTACAATAGAGTCTACGATTCTACCTACAAGGTTCAATGTTAGACCCTTTTGACCCCCCCCCCCAAGAAAATTGGTTGTCTAACCCAAAATGATAAAAATCAAACCAGGGCGCACAACTAGATATGCAGGCCTATCGTATCCTAGAGTTTTGTACAATTCTGTTCAGCCATCTCTGAGAACCAACTTCAGAGCAGGAAAGAAGAAAAAGAAGAAGACGAAGAATAATAATTCATGTACATATGTAATAAGTCAACCAAACAAAAACAAGAAGGAATTCAAATTTCATTCAGGAGACTTAAGAATAAAGATTAAATAGAGATAGGATCATCAAACATCGATATTTAAAGATGATTGACAATTTCTGATTGTACGGGGGTCATGACTTGTATGCCAAAATGATCTGATGCGCAATGATCTAAGGAGGAATAATATCTTTGAATTAAGATGAGGATCTCAATGGTTTTTATGATATTTGATAATTTCAAGAAAAGCACTTGGGATCATGACCTACATACCATCTGAAATGCCTTGAACAAAGAAACAATAATATATGTTCATTATATATGATTCAATTTAAGAACCCAGATATAGATCAATAATCTATGTTTTGTAATGCTTCCTATGTATATATACATGTATTAGCTTGTGTTTTGGTCTTCAATTCATGTTCATGACTGTAGTATGGCTTAGTCTTATTTTAAATTACATTAAAAAATTGTCAAATATATGACTTGGAACCCACACCCCCAAACAAACTCCAATATAAACTGTTGTCCCCCCCCCTTAATTGTCGAATGATCTTTTAAAATAAAAATATAATTTGGGGTCTAAAAAGTTTTATAGACTGGTAAAAAATGTTAATCTTAAAAAATTACATTACACCTTGCATAATTGACAAATGATCTAATGAGATATGATCAGAAGTCATATTTCTACCTTGGGATCAATAACTAATATGCAATGACAAGTTAAAATTAATAACAATAAATTATTCAAATTATAAATGTCTATACTCCACATCCACCCCCCCCCCCCCCACCCCCAGCCAATCAATCCTGGTTCCAAAGTTTCAGTCTTCTTACATTCTTACATGTGAACAATAGCAAATTTTAAATCATTTCTTGATTGCTTTTTCTCTCCTAATTCACATTAACATTTTGGAAATTGCTTAATTCAATTTTTAAGATTTAGAAACAAAATGTTACATGTATATGCATGTGTATTCGCCTATTTGGGGCAATTGTAAAGTCTCCTTAACAAAGCAGTTTCATCATTAGACTAGGAATTACCTACATGGACCAAACACTACATATGAATAAGATAAAATACTTTATTATTTCTAGTTTTAAAATGTCAGAGTGTCTCCAAGGGGGAATAACATATTCAACTTAATGTGCAATGACACAAAGAGCAAGAATACCGGTATATGGTTTTAGGAATGAGAATCTCAGAAGTTAACAAAATATGCAATGTATCATCATTTTCTATTTCGTAAAGGGGGGAGGGGTTAAAGACAACACCTGGGGTCATGTATTTTTCACCATTTGATGCATGATCATAATGACATTAGAAGTATATATTTTGTATTTTCCTGTTTCATGGGGTCAGAACAGTCCCATAAGGTCATGGCCTACATCATATTTGATGCATTATAATACATTAAGAAAGAAATACTCCTTCCTTCCTTAAATACCTATTAAAACTCATATAAAAATGATAAGTCTCTAAACTTACTTAAATATATTTACATTATCCAGTGTCTTTGCCTGTGATAACACTACGTATCGATTTTGTACTACCGTATAACGGGTATTTTCTGCGGCTTGAAATTTTTGCGGTTTAACCCCTAAAAAGTATCAAATTATATTCTGCGTTTTCAATTTCTGCAGTTACATTAGACCGCAAAAAAAAATAAATACATATGTTTACCGGATTTGCCTTCGGGAACGTAAACTAGAGAACCAAACTTACACCTTTAGCGTTTTTATTTCAATTTTATTTATTTTATTTCAAAGTCTAATTTTCTTTTTCTGTTTGTAAGCTCGCGTTTATATGAATCTCTAAAATATCTTGTCGTGGACTCTTTCAATTCTAGATAATCGGCTTTGAATTTTCTCATAGCTGCGGAAGGTCCATGTTCACCGGCGTAGTTCCCGATTATGGCTCGGTCTCTGGGTGAATAGGTCGAATATGAACCACGTTTTTTGCTCGAATTTGGCGTTGTAGATTTATCCATAACTTCAAACACCCTTGTGTTACGCTCTTGGATCGATCTAGGGGATAAACTTGCCGATAACTGTTCGTTAGGATTTGGAAGAATACTTCCGCGCTTTACATATCTTAAAATCGACATTCTTACCGTGTTCACGGTGAATGAGAACTAACTATCAAATGTTTTACAAGTCTACTAAATACTGCTTGTAAACTTTTCTCAGATCATTTTTATTTCATACTCGACTAAACACACAGTCCTTATATCTGTTCAGCTATAATTGATATCGCACAGGTAACATGAGATAATTAGGTGTGAAATACGACGCAGAGCCCCCTTATAACGGATTTTAATCACGTTTGAATATCATAGCTTGTATTTTAAGTAGTGTCAAAATTAGTGATCTTTTTTAAAGAATATTTTGCGTTTTGAATTTTTGCGGATTTTTCTTATCCGCAAAATACCGCAGAAAATAAACAACCGCAGAAAATAAACAACCGCAGAAAATACCCGTTATACGGTATATAACTCATAATACAAATGACGCCAAATTGAGGCGCCAGCGGGGTTTGTCTATTTATATTTAAATATTTAATCGTATGATGGCCTAAAATTATATGAATATAAGTAATAAGGAATCATTCTTTGAATATTATAAGGTGATAATTTCGATCGGGGCGTGATCAAATCTATCATCTTTATTGGATTTGATCACGCCCCGACCGAAATTATCACCTCATAATACTCAAAGAATGATTCGTTATTCCTTATGTAATACATAAATGTTTATACAGAGTCAATATGGGGTCAACTCAATAGTGTAAGTCTGGCAAATGAAAAAAAAAATTTGCAATTAAAATGTCAGAAACTTTAACAATGTGATATGATAGGTAACGATGATAAGCCTATTTAAATATTAAAAGATGGTGATACAGCATGCTGTCAAAGGGAGATCACTTATTTAGAAAGTGAAAGTAATACTTATGTATGCTGGCGTCTCATTATATTGTGCTACTACATGTATTATGTTTACCTATATTGGTCAACATCACAATGATAATCCAATAAAAGCACAATAATGAATTTCTTTAGCTGATCATCACAAAAGGAATGTTTATGCATGTTAACTAATCCTTTTCTGCATATGGAAAACACATGTATATGTATACGCGAAACCCATCTAATCGAAGAGCTGGGTAAAACTAGTACCCGCTAATGAGACCTGCAGACCTGTGTTGTGTACGTAACTTCAGACAACGATCAGTTATTTGAAACAGGCATGTTTTTTATGACCTATTCTTCAAAACCCCTTGTACTATTTTATTAGGTAAATAACAGCTTTATGGTGTTGCAGGACACCGTATACTTCCTATTGAAATAAACAATAAAGTGTAACTATAATATTTATCCCCCAAAATAATGTTACCTAGCATTGAAGCACAATGGGTTAGAGCGTTTACATGTCTGTAAAAGCATTGGGGTCCAAGGTGTATTTTTGGTATTTTTGGTAATTTTACTATTGATATGAATGAATTTTCATGGGGAGGGGGGGGGGGTCTGGACCCCTCACTCCCACCCCATTTCTAAATCTGTCTACACGATGATGTACATGTAGGCACACAGAAGCAAATCTAAAGCCGGCAACCGACACGGGGAGGGGGCATAATTTAATTAATTTTTTTTGGTAATAATTATATATATAGATCATTATACTTAAAAGTCTTTCTATGACATGAAATGTTAAGATTATTGATTAACTGAAAATTCACTGCAAACAGTTCAACCCCAAATTGCACATTAAGTGCTGCTCATGTGTATTATGGGAGGGAATTTCATCCTTCAGTTATTAAAATTATATTTTTTAAATGTATTACCGGAGCTTGCGTATTTTTTAATTAAACTGGTACAAAACAATGTTAGTTAGGGGCAAACACTTGGTGCGGGTTTTACTGTCTAATGACAGCATCTAGTTAATTTTTCATTTTTCTCAGATATTGTTTGTCCGTATCCTTTTATAATGACTAGATCAATGGATTTTTGAAATTGCATAGCTATAAAGTCAGCTGTAATATATTGAAAATGCAGACAAATGCAGAACATTTTTGTGTGCATGAATTTCTTAGCAAAATTAGCTGTCTATATTTTTTAAAAAATAAATTGATATTATTTTTTATCTTCAGTGACGTTCTGTTTACTTGAGGTAAATACGTCGACAACACACATAGATTCTTCATTCCATTATGAAAGTTACAACAATTCTGCCCTAGAATTTGCTGATGGTGATGAAATCACATTGACATGTAAACGTGGTTATAAAGTATTTGATCCAACTGTGAAAATAATGTGTAATCCTGAGCATTACGGTACATGGAGTAGAACACTTACTTCCATATGCAGAGGTACATGTATATACTGGTATTCATTACATAATTTAGCCAAATATGACCGTAAACTTTCTGATTTTTATAGCCTCAGTTGTTTATTTCTTGTTTAATTTTTTATTGTTCCCAGAAATTGTTTGTCCGGATCCTTTTATAATGAACACAGACATGTTGCATAATGATACCTCTTATGGAGGACTTGTATCATACACATGCGCTGCTGGATACAAACACGTAAGTGGCGATCTCCGACGGACATGTGTTGGAAATGGTAGTTGGAATGGAACAGAGCCACGGTGTAAAGGTGTGTATCTTCCATGTGATTTGCAAACACATATTTGAAGTGTGTTTATTTTAAAAACCATTGATTTTGGGTTTTTTTGGCAACTAGCTATTGGGTGTCCAAGACTTAATGTTCCGAACACCAATATAATCAGCCTAGACAGCTCACCAGGTGGTGTAGTCAGTCTCACCTGTTTGGACAAGAGACGTCACAGACACGTTAGTGGGGATCTGATACGTACATGTAATGAGAACGAAACGTGGACTGGAACTCCACCTGTTTGTAAAGGTAAGCAATACAAAAAAAAACCAATTAATATATATTAATTATCTATTCGTTAATCATAATAAATCTAAATATTACAAAGATGTATTTATTACTAAAAACAATTACATCATTTATACTTGTTTTTAAATCACATTGAATATATTCGACGTGTGTTTATCTTTTTAGAATGTAAGTGTCCTTGTTCAGCTATTGGTTCGGCACCGATTAAATCTAACGACACAGAGAAACTAAAACAACGAATCAAAGAATTGAGATCAATGCTTTTAATACAGAAAAACATGACTGCTAAAGCTAGGCTTCTAAAGATATGTGCATCTGATCCGCGACCATCCGCCAAGGGAATAGGAGTCGTGTTGGGAATAGGAGTTTTAGTTGTTATCATTTCAAGCATTGTTCTCCTGGATCTACCCAATCTTATAAATGCAGTCAAATCAAAGAAGCAGTGAAAAGAATTCCCAGAGTTCATTTGTTGAATTTGAAACATTATAACTGCGTGACAAAGATATGGAACAAGCTTAGAACAAACCATACTTAAACGAATTGGATCCAAATTTGTTTAAATGAAGGTCACGCTTTCTAAATAGTGAACACTATAATAAATGCGAAGTTATTTTTCAAAACTCTTCTCCTCTAAAAATCATTTGGCCAGAAAAGCTGAAACATGTGGAAGGAACCTTAGCTAGTGTAAACTCAAATAATTTTTTCCCAGTGGTATGGTACAGCCACAAAAGGAAGTAATAAATAGTGAAAAACATTAAAAATCTTCAGTTTGTTCTAATGAAAGTCACGCTCTCTTAAGAGTAAAAACATTTTGAATTATAATAAATGCGTAGTTATTTTTCAAAATTCTTTTCCTCCAAAATTATTTGGTCAGAATAGCTGAATCATGTAGAAGCATCCTTAGCTAGTGTGGATTTAAGTGATTTTTCCCAGGGGTATGGTAGGGCCACAAAAGAGGGCAATATGTAGAGAAAAATCTTTCAAAAATCTTCACAAATCATTTTGCTAAAAAAGCGGATATTTATGTGAAGGAATCCGCTGGCAGTGTAGATTTAATTGTGTTCAGATCCCCAGGGGTACGATGGAGGCAACAACAGGAGGTCGAATTTAAGCAAGGAATACTGTTGAATCATTTAATTTCAGGAGAAAATTTTTTGCAGATTATGGGTTTTTTTGCTTATTTTATTTCATAAATTAAGAAAGAATTTTTTTCTTCATCTGTCTTAGTGGAGATTCTTAATTTCTTGCTGAGGGTTACTCTCGAATACCACGAAAATTGTCATGATTCCACTGTATAGAGATAAATTTCAGATCGTTATACCAGGGGGTATGTTGTGAACACAACTAAGCAGGGAAGGTGGTCAAATATTTACACAGGAAGATATTGAGAAAAATATTTAAAAATCTTTTAAAACGTTTTGCTCAGAAAAACTGAAACCTGTGTGAAATCATTCAGGAAGTGTAGATTACAGTTTTTTAGCTCACCTGAGCTGAAAGCTCAAGTGAGCTATTCTGATCACATTTTGTCCGTCGTCCGTCCGCACGTCCGTCTGTCCGTCTGCGTCTGTAAACTTTTTACATTTTGAACTTCTTCTCTAAAACCGCTTATCCAATTTCAACCAAATTTGGCACAAAGCATCCTTATGGGAGGGGAATATAAATTGCAGTAATAAAAGTCTGATCTGTATTCAAAGCGGAGAAAACCTTGAAACTGTAGAAAAAGGGGGGTGCATTTTTAAAAATCTTCTTTTCAAGAACTACCGAGTTCAATTCAACGTAGTTTAGCATAAAGTATCCTTATGGGAAGGAAAATATAAATTGCAAAAATTAAGTGCTAATTCTGTTTCAAATCTGAGTTATTACGAAAATGATAATAAAGGAAAGGCGTGTTTCAATCAGGCTCGGCATACGATAAAATGGGTAGGCAAGACTTAGCCTGAGCAAAACAAAACAAAAGATTGGCAGGTATTAATCTGCCAATCTCATTAAAATTTGGGGATATTTGATGGACCAGTATATTTGTATTCGCTGTAAATATTGCTGCAAAATAATGCGTATTTGAAATTGACGATTGCCGATCTGCCCCGGCTTTTATTTTGCCACGGCCCGGGTTTGCATACCCATTTTACCATGACTCGTATTCCATACTTCTAAAACGAGGCTCTTTGTTTAAAGCAGCCATGACATTATACGAAAAAGGGTCGATCTGACTATGATGAATTTGTTTGCTATGCAACCGATCGCGTATGAAGGGAAATTTTTGAAACATGCAAAATATATTGGTGCCGATTTTGTGAAGTAAATTAAGGCTAGATATTTCAATGCGTTGACCGTTTTCACACATGACGTTGGTGTTAGCTAGTTCTGATTTTCGTTTCGTTTTCATTATTTATGCTTTGTAACCTGGGAACTATATATATTGTCTGTATTTCGTGATTTTTACGTATCAAATCAAACAGAGACTTCGGTAAATCAAACAGATAACTGTTTACCTGCGCCAATTAAGCAAAATCTGATGTAGGGGTACTGAAATACAATTCATTCTATCGGTAATTCGGCATTATCTTTTGCGAAATGGTAAATTAATGCAATAGGTTTTGCTGAGATGCTCGGCATTTTCTCGAGTTTATTCAGTTTAAATAGAGTTTGATATCGCTGACGGAAATATGTAGGTATATACATGTATATATATGATTCATTTCGAAAAAATAAATTGTGTTCTTTAAATTATTTGTTATACATGTAGTGCATGTTTCTTGTGTTTAATTGTTACCCTACAATATCTATTTACTAACCATATTTGAGTGTAAAGCTTCGAATTATAAGCAAGATACAGAGATTTGCTCACAATTCTATGTTTGTTCACAGATCTTAAAAGCTAAAGATTAAAAAAGTAAAAAATTTGTCAATATTTATTACGAACATTTCAAAGTCTGTTCTTCCAGAAACCAACTTATTGGATTGTAAACTTAACCTTTTAGCTCACCTGAGGATGGGGCCACAATGGGGGGTCGAAGTTTAACAAATGAATATATACAGTAAATCTTTAAAAATCTTCTACTCAGAAACTATCAGCCGGGAATACTGAAACTTGTATGGAAGTATCCTCAGGTAGTGTAGATTCAAAGTTGTGAAAATCATGACCCCCGGGGGTAGGGTGGGGCCACAATGGGGGGTCGAAGTTTAACATATGAATATAAAAAGTAAATCTTTAAAAATCTTCTTCTCAGAAAATAATCGGCCAAGAAAGCTGAGGCTTGTGTGGAAGCATTCTCAGGTAGTGTAGATTCAAAGTATCATGACCCCTGGGGGTAGGGTAGGGCCACAGTGGGGGATCAAAGTTTTACATAGGAATATAAACAGTAAATCTTTAAAAGTCTTTTTCTCAGAAACTAATCAGCCAGGAAAGCTGACACTTGTGTGGATGCATCCTCAGGTAGTGTAAATTTAAAGTTGTGAAAATCATGACCCCCGGGGGTAGGATAGGGCCACAATGGGGGATCGAAGTTTAACATAGAATTATATACAGTAAATCTTTAGAAATCTTCTTCTCAGAAACTAATCCGCCGGCAAAGCTGGAACTTTTGTGGAAGCATCCTCAGGTAGTGTAGATTCAAAGTTGTGAAAATAATAACCCCTGGGGGTAGGTTGGGGCCACAATGGGGGTCGAAGTTTAACATATGTTTATATAGAGTAAATCTTTAAAAATCTTCTTCTCGGAAACCAGCCAGGAAAACTGAAACTTGTGTGGAAGCATCCTCAGGTAGTGTAGATTCAAATTTGTGAAAATCAAGACCCCTGGGGGTAGGTTTGGGCCACAATGGGAGGTCAATGTTTTACATAGGAATAAACAGAGTAAATCTTTAAAAGTCTTTTTCTCAGAAACTAATCAGCCAGGAAAGCTGAAACTTGTGTGAAAGCACCCTCAGGTAGTGTAGATTCAAAGTTGTGAAAATAATGATCCCCAGGGGTAGGGTGGAGCCACAATGGGGGGGGGGGGGTCAAAGTTTAACAAAGGAATATATACGGTAAATCTTTATACTCTGTCCCAAGATATTTTGGATTCATGTTTGGACGATTTTTAATAAAAATACACTTACCTGTGAAAGAAGTGCAATTGAAATAGTTGTAAGGGATATTTTCCAAGATAATTTCATTGACACATTATCATCTTTCACTCGGAAAAATTCACAGGAACGAAAACAGATTCCTTACGGAGATTTATAATGGGGAATGTTTACATCTTTTCTCCATTCGGAATACACTCGGAATACATCGCGCAATATTTCAACGTTATCATCCGGGCTTGCTGCAATGCAAAATCTCCGTAGACATCACATTTTTGAGCACTGAATTGAAACCTGATAAGCTAACAGGGGCGTTTTGACTGAGAAATCTTGGAAATTTTTCATACTTTTGAATGAACATCGTTTGGATCCTGAGGTATTTATAAATATCAAACAATTAAGCCATACGTGAATCCAAAATATCTTGGGACAGAGTATAATAATCTTCTCAGAAACTAATCAGCCAGATGATTCTTTATAATTGTTAAGACTTTAGTCCCAGGCTCACGAGAAGGTTCAGAGTTTGATGTACGTTTATATCCCATATATAAACTATTGTTAGGGATCTTTTTGAGAACTGCAATACTCAACATATGATATGACTATAAAATCATTCTCTTAGAAAAGGGACTAATGATTATAAACATAAGAATATCCAGGGGAAAATGGATTTTATTTATACAGGATCTACATTTATTATTGTACATTGTCCAGATAGTTTGTATTATGACTCCATTGAGCTGATTTTATCATACCTATTGTTCCTCAGGTGAGCGATGTGGCCCATGGGCCTCTTGTTTAAATCATCATCCCGGAGATAGGGTAGGTGGACAATGGTTATCAAGTCTTTACATAAGAATATTTATAAAAAAAGCAACTAAAACATCTTCTTTTCACAAACGAGTTGGCTAGAAAGCTAACGCATGAGACGGAGCATCATCAGGTAGTTTATATTTAACGAGGCCGGGTCTAATTTGTTCTGCCCTAGATTTTTGGATGAAACTTTTTACATGAATTTCTACTGATATAATTATTATTTTAAGATTAAAAAATAAGACATTTACCACACCGTTTGTTTAGGGGGTCATCTCAAAGTGTGTTAATCTTTAACATAGGACCCTATGGGATTTTGCTTGAAATGTATCAATTTTGCATATTTTTTACATTTTTTCAAAACTTCTGCCCTAGGGATTTCTTTTTCTGTTCTACATATTAAAGTTATTGCTAAAAGGCATCTAATGGTCAAATAAAAAAAACCTTTTACCTCCTGGTTTGTTCCAGGGGTCTTATCAAAGTTGATTTTTGTATGCCCAATTTCCCAGATTCGTCAGATAATGGCTATTTTTTATTTGACAAAAGCGGAAAAGGTGATCTAAATAGTATTATTAAAACATTCAGACATATTTAAGTAATAAAAAAATATATAACATCACATATTAAGGGTCATTGATATAAAATACATGGTTACTGTCTGAAATATATGAATTAAGCTATATTTAGGCGGGTTAAGAAAACGTGACAGAAGGCTAGGCTTGCTGAACCCTCTTCACGTTTTCGACCCGAGCCCAAATATAGCTTATACTTCGAGACATTTATGTTTATTCCACAATATAACATTATTTTTACGCATCAAACAAGATATTTTCAACAATTTTCGCTGAATATATTTGCAGTTGAAACTATCACGCCATGGCGTCAACCAAGCAAAAAGATGACGTCACAATACAAATGAAACGCTGCGCGAAAGCGTGCGTACTCGTTCTGTACTCGGCCTCGTTAAGCTTGTTAAAATCATTATCACAAGGTATTAAATGGGGGGGGGGGGCAATAGTGGAGGCGAATTAATGAAAAAAAAGATAGAATAAAAAAATGAAACAATAAAAGAAGCTAAATGTTTAACTTAAGATTATGTTTTTCAAAAGAGGATGGCTAAAAAATTACTATCTAATATATTTGGAATACATGGACAATCTTTTTTGCAATGTCTGGATCAATGTTAACACTTTGTTGACACTTTCTTAGGAAAATACTTTTTAATGCGTATTTATGAAAATAATTGACGGAATAAAAATATCAGGTGCATGATTTGTTCCATAAAAATGCATTCCAATACTTAGCATATCGGGGTTTTTTTATTATCAAGTACTCTATTAGCTAAACGATTCTTTGTTAATTTTTTTTTTATCTGATAGTTTTCATTATAAGCTCAGTTTTACAACTAAATAGTGCAGATATGAGCTAAATGATTCTTTGATGTTCTTTGTTGTCTTATGGTTTGTTTATTGTTAGCTACATTTAACGATTGATATTGGTATTTTTTAAATCGTTAGCTATGAACTCTAGTATTTATTGTAATAATCTAAAGTTTATTTTTGCCATCTTTAATTTTTATTATTTGCTGATTGTTTGTCAATAAATACGTATCAAAGTTTGTCAAAATTTTCTATTAAGTTTTTTATTTCTTTTATTGATCTAAAACACATTACATGTAAATTTTTGCTATCTATAGACAAAAATAGAGTAGTTTCTTTTAAGTTAAGATGATTTGAATGGCTTAAAGGTAGCTTTTTCTATCATTATTGTTGTCCATTCTGTATTTAATTATAAAGCAACGATGTTGTTATTTTGTTAGGTGAATATCAATGTATTATAAAGGTCGAGGTAAAATAACAGTTTCGTTAATAATTTTTGTTCTGATTATGTGATATCGGTGTTCTCAGTTAGGGTGTTTGAGACTCATGAAAGATATTTTATCACTTAACAATGTAACCTTTGTTATTTTTATTTGTGTTCATTTGATTTACATTATTCCACAAATATTCTTTATAAACTCTGCTAATTTTGAAAACTTGTCAATTTACTTTTTTTTCAATCAAAGAAAATATGTTTGTATTTAGTTTAAATGTTGAATGAACCCTTTATTTTTTTTTTTATTAAGCCAACATTTTTCCATTTATGTTAGGAAATTGATCTTTATACAAATAAATGGTACAATAGACTAAATTTGATTATATCTCCCTGTATGATAAAGTTTAAGCAACAAAACACCATAAACAATAACATAACCAGTAGAGACATCGCCGACATAGTTATCTCATACAGACAACCAGTCTGTACCCAGGGTCCAATGCACATAATTTTGGATCTAACATATTCACTCTTCCAGTAAATGTTATACCAAACCTCTATCTTTACTCCTTACTAATATTCTTACAGTAGTGAAGGAAATACTTTGCAATAATATACTCAAGAAGTGGTGTGAATCAGATGTGGATGCTAAACAACTCTAAATAATTATAAGAAACTTCGAGGTCATAAAATCTTACCAAAATCAATAGCATCAAAACGTACGAATTTTCAACGCTTTTTACAACCATTCCCCATGACAAATGTAAATCTAGGCTTTTTAAAATCATTCACAGTTGTTTCTTCAATAAAAATGGAAGTCGTGAAAATCCTTACCTTGTCATTGGAAATCTAAAAAATCCTTGTTTAAAAACCTTTCTGATTGCACACACAAGTATTCTGAAGTTGACATTGAAAGATGCTTGAGTTTCTGATAGACAACATCTGTACAGTTTTGTAAATCAAGTCTTCCAACAACCTGTTGGAATTCCCATGGGTACCAATTGTGTCCCATTGTAAGCAGGTCTATTTTTCTATTCTTATCAAGCAAAATTTATTAAAAAACGTGTACCTGAAAATAATAAATTACTTACTGTGGCCTTTAACTCAAACTGTAGGTATATCGACGACGTATTATCAATTAATAATCGTTATTTTCATACTTATGTTGACTTGACATATCCCAGTGAACTTGAAATAAAAGATATCACAGAGTATGCGTCATCTGTTTCATATCTGGATATTTTACTGGAAATTGACATTGATGGTAACTTAACAACAAAACTTTATGATAACCGCGACTACTTCAATTTTTCTGTAGTCAACTTTCCTTAATTAAGTAGCAAAAATTAATTAAGTAGCAAAATATCTCAGTTAATTCCATACACAAAGGCTTGCTGATCGTATGAACAGTTTCTAAGGCGAGGCAGACTACTGACAAACAAATTGATAAATCAGGACTATCAACAATCTCGTTTAAAGTCATCTTTTCGTAAGTTTTACGGTCAATTCAACGACCTTGTCAGCAAATACACTTTTCTAGTGGGTCGCATGCTGTCAGAAGTTTTCATACTACTTGTTAGACCATAATTAATCGCCTAATTGTCTACGCACTTTTCCGGGGTTTTTCCTGATTATGACAAAGAGCACACAGCGGGTGTGACTGGTCAGCAGAGGATGCTCACTGATCCTATTTCTATCATTTTAGAGGTCCGTGTTGCTCTGCTTTAAATTTGTATTTCGTTTTATGGATTTTTCAGATGGTTGACAATTTGTTATTGTCATTTTTTCACCCACTTGATTGGCAGTAGCTTGCCTCGCATTAAGCATGTTCATACGTAGAACATGCCCTATTATTTCATTTTCTTATATAATTGTCAAGAACAAAACAATATACCGATAGGAAAGTAATTGGGACAAGCAGATTATTGACCAGAAACGTTTGTAATATATATAAATGGCTGTATTTTAAAGAATGGAGAAACACTGTTATATATTTTATATTTCAGAAAACTCAAAAAGTGTATAAGACGAGCATGTGTTATCAATTTACAAAAGGGAAGTCAAACAATCCTTAAATATTAATATCAGAATGATACTACACTAGTACCGATAACACAAATCATTGAAAATACACGTAGAATATGCGGACGGGTCTTAGCTTTCTCCTTCTTTGGAGCATCCGATTTATTGGTAAGTTTTATCATATTATCATATTCATTGCAAAAGTTATATTTTTTTATCTCCAAACTCTTGTATTTCCTATTCTCTGCTTCATTTATCACCATTTCATTCAAAATGTGTGTGATAGTTATCAAACTTTACTGAGGATTTACCTTATGAATATCTTGATTACTGCATTATTACCAAATGATTGTGTTTAAGAGCTGATACGTTATTATCTGTGCTCAGTTTGCTATATGTGACAGTGATTGAAATTAAGTCTTATAGCAGGTATAATTAATGATTACAAACAATAAATACTGACATTTTAGTGAATTCATATCTGGTCTATTGAATAATTTTTTTAATTACAGAATGATCGGGATGTTGATACCGATACGTTATATTCTTAAAACCAAAATAAACATTTAAGTGTTTTGGGATTTTTAAAATTCAAAACAATACAATTGTTCATATACTGTAAATTTCTAACCAAACGCGAGAAATTAATATCCACGAGAAACACCCCTCGTAGATTTTAGATTTTAATTAAGGAAACAAGTCAGCGCCCTTGATCATTAACTTTTTAAAGTGCGTTGATATTATCGATGTTATCCCACTTTGAAAATGTTTTTTGAAATACTTGATACTTTTTTAGTAGAATAGATATGTTTTGACATTGTTTAGCTAAATGAAACTTCAGAGAACCGTTATGGTAGAGATTCGGAACTAATTTGATAAATAATTTCTTGATTAAAGGTTTCATTGTAAGCTCACGCAGTTTAAAATTTTTCCAATAAGATTTGTATTATCCAAAGATATGAAATCACCACTATCTTTTCATCCACTATAACTACTTTGATTAATTTTTTTAATAAATAATTTTTTATTCATGCATTTTTCCAGTTTCGATCGATAGGAACTTGTCTCTTAGGATTTAGAACAAAATTTCCTTTGCAGTAAATTATGGATCGAAATTTCATTTGTATCGGGATATGTATAAATTAATTTCATATTCCTGTTAGCAGAAAGTTTAACTCAACCAGAAAGGTTTACCAAGCTATTGTTTGTCGTAACAGGATGTACCCGTAATTTCAACTTATCACTAAATGCCACTGCCATCAAAAATGTAAGCTATGTAATAAGCTGTAGCACTGCAGTATAAATATAGTTAAATTGTCTCTCTATTTTGTCTCTTCTCAATTTTGTTTTGAACTGTGATTTTTTTTTTGGGGGGGGGGGGGGGGGTTATTTACCCTTTTTTCCTCTTTCAAGTTTCCCTGCACTTATACATATGTGAACAATGCCCCAATTCTTTCCCTCGCTCTCTCCCCTTTATTTACTCTCTCTCCCCTTTATTTACTCTCTCTCTCTCTCGCTCTCTCTTTCTCTCTCTCTCTCTCTCTCTCTCTCTCTCTCTCTCTCTCTCTCTCTCTCTCTCTCTCTCTCTCTCTCTCTCTCTCTCTCTCTTCTCTCCCAAAATTTACTTTCACTACTTAAGAACTGTATAATATAGAAACATCAAAAAGTTAGAAGCTTTCCAAGATGATCTTATAAACATATGTACAAAATATGTCATGTATGTACATATATGTGTTATGAAAGTGAAATATTTATTTTAAAACAAAACTTCCAATGTGGTAATTGTAAATTCTACAAACTCAATTATAGAAAACTGATCAAATATTACTCAAATGCTTTTTAAACTACAGAAATTTCGACCAAAAAATTTCATAACTTGATATCATATAATTGCACACATGAGAAAAGGGTGAAAAGGGTGGCAATTTTTGGCCCATTTTGAAAGTTTTACAGAATTGAATAAAACATATCACACAAATGTCAAACCTGAAATTTTATGACTTAAAACCAATTTTAGGTTGATTTTCTCTGTATTTTAAACTATTTAAACAAAAAAAAAAATGTGGTTTCGTGTTATGCACATGCAACGTCAAAACAGTTTTAATGTAAAAATGACTGTGACTTTGAACCGTAATAGATGTAAAATACGGTACTCTGTAATTTTATTTAATCATGGACTTCTTTGTAGGTCAGTATGTGGTTATATGGACCCTATCAAGGGATTTTGAATGAAGACAGAACGTGATATAGACTGAGCTCGCGAGGTCAATATCAACTTTCTGTGTCTTTGCTCAATGTTACTTAGCAAAAGTCCATATAGCTACATGTTGATTGTACGATGATGTCCATGATAGTAATATTATATGTAATTACCAAATTAGATAATTAAAATAACTTAGTCTAGTATATGTAGTACATTAGCTAAACTCAGACAACCAGATTTCCTAAGATCTTTGCGTAATTGTCAAAGGCAGATGATCAAGGTCAGTTGACGATAAAGACTCATTGTCAAGGGATTTTTCTTTGGATAACACTGGATTTTCTTAAAACCAAAAAATAACAAAAATAGTTGTTTTAGTAATTACGCACCTTTGTGTCTTAGTAGTATGTACAGTACAGTACAGTCGCAACTGGATCCAGTTTGTCTTGGTTGATTTAAAATGTTGTTTATTATCCATCTCATTTCAAAAATCTACCAGACCTTGAAATTTAATCGAACATAAATCTCAAATGATGTAGGATGAGGATTTCACGAAAGAAATTTAATGAAATATTCATTTCATAATGTAACATTGCGCGTTCATCAATCAAAACCAATTTCAAAGTATGTTTCTTCATAAAATAATAATTTTATAATGCATCGGTGTGGTATTGCTCTCTCTCTCTCTCTCTCTCTCTCTCTCTCTCTCTCTCTCTCTCTCTCTCTCTCTCAAAATATATATATCAATATATCTATATATCACTTGTACAATGAGAATGTTGTCAATTTATCCAGACACCCCTCTCATCATTGATTAACATGATCGAATATGTAATCCATTTGTGAAAAAAAAGAATTCATCGTTTAGGTTCAAATGCAAAATTGATTCCCTCCACACCAAGTTATGTGAGTGAATGGAAACCGATGTCCGCCAACTCAGCCATCTCTAGACTTGTCCTTCAACACGACCTTCGGGAGGATCCTGCATATGTCAAGGTGGATGCGCGGACGAACACTGGGTTTATATTTCCTGCGTTTGGATCCGCCCAGCAGGATGAAGACGCTTATGTGATGTATGGTGGTGTGGTGTTCTTCTATAACAGGACGCACATTGATATATTCGTTTCTCATTTGGGTAACAGCAATAAATCAAGAAAGAACTGGGCACGATGTATACAGGTTAATCTTTTAAATTACCGTTTGTATGTTGATAGGTATTAAACACACATTAGCCACGTAGAGACCATGTTTATCTCATACACAGTCAGTATGAAATATATCTCCCCTTGAGCATTATGACGCCATTCAAAGTGTATTATGACGTCAGCTCTCGTATTGAAAGTGAAACTTGTAACTTTGTTACAAAATGCTTGATATTCATTGTTTGATTGTCATTTACACTAAGGCAGTCAGTAAGATGTAATCGTTACATAGTCATGAAGGGATCGGGTACGGGATGATACCTGGTTAGTAAATTTCATACCTGGCGAGGCGAAAACCTTATAGATCAGATACAGCAATATGCTTGAGAATGATTTAAGTATTTCAATTTTAGACGGGGTCACTACTGAAAGAGAGTGCAGATAGTTATCAATTATTTTAGTTAATACCGTCAAAAAAGACACGCGTTTTAAATAACCCTTATTCCTCTATTTATAATCTAAATTCGTTAAGGAAACAAAATATCTTTGATATGGGATTAGATATTCTTTCCGAGTATATTATCATTCTCTCACCAGGTCCTAGAGGTCGTTCTTCGCAAGCTGCGCAAAGCTTGACTTTTGTGGAGAGAATGGTTCATTAGGTGCAGCGATTTATTGAATGAGTTCCGTAACTGTGTTTGCATAAATATGGAAAGGTATACGTTTTTGTGAATTAAGTTAAAATCAGTTTCAAAAATACGTAAATTTGTGGACAATGATTAGTACGAATTGTGTAGAAATAGCACATCAATAAACATTAGAGGGGCATGGTCACGATTTTTGTTAAATTCTTTTTTTTTTTTTCTATTATTTAAAATGCTTTTAAAATGCCTTTCCAATGACCAAATGAAATTTGAGAGTCATTATCACAATTTAAAGCACGATACAGGACTCACAATTTTTGTCTTGTAAACAAGGCTCGTGCCATGTTTTTGTTTACATCAGTTCAATTTACCGGCTAAAGTTCTTTTCAAAGCTGATTTTTCTACTCTTTATTCGTTTTGTGCATAAATTAACAGTTACTACATTCATTTTAGGTCTAAAACTTGAGTTTTGACTTCAAAGTTCAAATGTAAACAAAGACTTTGTTAACATAGCAAAGATTTGTAAGCTCTGTAACTTGCTTATAACTCAACGAATGACACTCAAATTTTAGTTGCCTATTAAAAATGTCTTACTGAAGCATTGTAAACATCAAAATCGGAAAAATAATTTTTGACCAAAATTGTGACCATGCCCCTTTAAATCTAAACAAAGCATTTCATGAAAATATTGTTATTCAACGATTATTGATGAAACCACAGTAAATAGTGGACAATCTCATTAATAATTATAGGTGTTGAATGCTGAAACGTATCTCAAACTTTTGCATTTCTCTAGTCACAAAAGAGTTCAAAAGTTGTAATTTTTTATTAAACATTCTAACACCTAAATGCTCCAAAATCAAGCGCGAGAACACAGCTTTCTTTAAAACATAATTACTTCAATTTTCAAATAAAAATTCAGACATTCTGTCCTTACCTCCTTGTTCATTCACCCTTAAGTGAATTAATCTTAATTTCAATTTCGCAAAAGTACTGTTTAACCATATGAATAAAGATTATACATTTTGGGTGGTCATTGCATCAATCCTTATGCAATAATATAGCTTAAAGAACAAAGTTATATGCTAATGTTTATGTTATCCGGCTAGGTTGGAATATATATTTAATTGTTTTACATGCAATGAGACATACGTTATACTTTACTTTTGTACTTCATAACAGAACCAATAAAAATTTATATTTTATATCATTCCTTCATCAATGTCATAATGTTTATTACCAGAAACTCAGCTGATCTCTTTCTAATTGGTGAATATATAACATCAATATATACTTATAAAATACCCCTGAATATGGTTGAACATTTTAAATTCACATTGTTGTAGCAAATAGAAGTTACTGTAGTACTTATTGCAAATAAGAAAATTATAAATTTTTATCCTAGTTTTGAAACCTGATTTTGTATTCTCTTTTTTTACTGATGTCTGTAGACATGCACCTCTTTGAAAAAATGTTTGAAATACGCGTCAATTCATTTCTTCCAAAACACGCATTAAAATTGCGCTTAATACACTAAAGTTGCGTTAATTTTTTTTTTTTTTTGGAGGGGGGCACCATGAATAATTAAAATGGCAGCAGCAACTACCCTTGTTAGTGTTTCTGTATATATACAAATATAACTTTGTACAATACTTCGGCAGATGGAGAGTAACATGCAGTCAGTGCTCGCACCTCCGACTCTCAACCACATGGAAAATTATATAACTTATATAAGTTTGCAGACTTTTCATAAAACTTATGAATCGGATATCAACTTGTGTTTTTTCGTTGATCACAATTAAATTAAATAAATATAATTATTTGAATAAATGTAATCGCTTTGATCTTCCGACTAACTTTTTTCAGTTTTCCTTTGGGCCCCTTTTTGAATAAAATACTGTTGTGTCAAATTTCTAAAATTAAACAGGGCTGTCCTAGCTGACATTCAGTAAAGATTTCAGCCGGAAAATCAGACTGAAAGCCGAATTTTAACATAAATTGAAACATTCAACCGCAGCTCAAAATTATTTTGAAGACAATTTGGACAACAATTACAAATTCAAAATTTCAACACCCTGCCTTTCAGTACCTACACTGATTTGATCTTATAGCTACCTTTCTGTTTGTTATTTAAAAACAGGTATTTAACGCTCAAAGTATTTGTTGTTGTTCTTATGATAAAGGAGCAGAGAGTAAGTGGATTGGTCCTCAAAACATTGTTCGCGTGTACGAGTCCATTACTGTTCAGGCTAAAGCTTGGAGATCACGTGACCTGCCTCCACCTACCTGGAAGAGTCAAACTATAGATGTTAAGGAAGGTTAGTTCGGACAGCGTGGTTGCTACCTAGAGTCATATTCTTTTATTGTTATGCTTCTTATGTCAAACATAAGTTAATTCAGTTACACTTTCTGCCGGTTTCTCCAAGATTACAATTACAGGTAAAAATGTCGACAGCTTTGTTTCAAAATAAATGTCAACACTTACAACAAATATAATACTATCGAACTGATTAAGACCTATTAATTTGATGCACCACTAAAAAGTCACAACATATCTCAAGTCTAACTCACCTGTATACTAAAATGTTTGCAAACGTATCGTTTTTGTTTTGAGGTCGCGATGAAAATTTCATTTTAAATGTAAGAGAGTCAAGCTATTTTTTGTGAAGATATCGACGATTATAAGAGAGTCTTCATAATAAAGAAATGAAATGTCTATATTTGTATAAAATAGTTTCTGATATTGTTGTCAAAATACTTTTATTCAATTTGCTTCATAGAATGAAAAGGATTAAACGTTTAGATATATCAAAACACAAATGCCTAGTTAATATTACAGCTATAATTTTATTTTTTTCTAACAGGTGGCTGTTTGAATGCATCACTTAACCATACACTTAACAAATATCCTGACCTAATTCTTGTACAGATTCGAAACAATGGGCGTATTTTTCATGGACAAGGTAATATGTCATATTAATAATTTTATAAACAATAATTGTTGTAGTTTGATTGCGGTATCGATGATGCTTAATGTTTATACTCCAAACATTTTTTTCTGGGTTCATACTACGATTACCAAACCACATGTATTTCAAAATATTCTGTTTAGAATAGTAAGATAATGACCTTGTAATGTATAATCAAAAGTTGCTGCTTTGATAATGATTAAAACATTAAAATTGCCATTTGGTCAGCATGGATTGGTCTTTTTGTTTATAATGATAAATATAGAAGTTTATAATGCTATGCCAACATTTGGAAGTAAAACATCAAGTTATGAGCAAGATACAGTGTTCATAATTCTTTGTTTTGTAAACAAAGCTCGAATATTGTCATTTTTACATATGTATAGTATTGGTGTAAGTTTCAAATAAATGTATCTTTCTTTTGTTGATAATAGTATTTAAGAAGATACTGAATTAGTTTAGATTGTCTTTTATGTGTCATTTTGTCTAAAAAATGGTAATTCTCTACATTACATTTTTTGTAAACAACTATAGAACTCGAGCTTTCTTTACATAACAATCGATTTTTACCTCTGTATCTCGCTTGTAACTTGACTTTAACATTAAATATTTTGGTCAATCATTTAAAATGCACCAGTTATCCATATTATACATAAAAAATAAAAAGATGATTTTTTTAATCTCAAATCGTGTCCAAGTCCCTTTAACAAAAGGAAAGTAGAAATGTTTCGGCTTTTTTAACATCCGGTTGTATCAAATGATTAGCGGGTTCAAACATTACGTAATAAGAAATTCATCGTACCATATGCGTCCAAAAAAGTAAAAATCATGATATCGGCTAAGTGGATAAATACATAAATATCAAATAGGGTCATAAAACGTAGCCTATGTTGTGACTTTGTTTCAAATTTAAAAGGGTTAAATGCTGAGAACGCAGTGTGTACTAAATGTTTAGATGTTACAGTACTTTTGTGTAAATTTGATATGATAGATTTTTTTTCGTTCAATATTTTAGGATTATCATTGATAGCTATTGCCGACGGATGGGGAGAAAAGACAAACATTTTACATATCAAGGATGGATCAATCACAGTTACTGCTTGGGATTTGACAGGATTCAAGGAAAATGAAATTGTAATAAAAAAGCGTTTGCAAGAAGTTGAAACCGCAAAGAACTTGCTCACTGAAAACTTAGCTACAGGCAATTTTATCAATGTTCAGGTGTTATATTTGAATTGCACATATTAACTTAATATGAACAATAGAAGTAATGTAGGCCAGTTTAGACTAAACACCGACAAACAAAAGTTTCAACTTGAGGCTAAGTAATTGAAGATTGTCACATGCAAATTTTAAAATACTTGATCAATTACTGTATTAAAAGAAAATTATCGCTTATTTGAGATTCATTCATTTTGATTTTGACAGTGATTTTACCTGTATTCTCTTTTCTGATTTTTTTTTATCAAAATATTCTGGCTCAAGACAATCACTATATAATTACTAAATACGAGAACTTTGATGTAATTACTTGTCTTAAACATCAAGTTGTTTATTATGTGAATTAATAGGTCTAATATTTAAATAAAACATTATATTTCATCTAAGAAGAGAGATTAAAGTTAAGTCAATTTCTACCTCATTTCAATCACGAAGTTCTATATGATACGATACAAATAAAGAGGAAAAAGTCATCTACTGGTGATAGATATGACATGTATATATTTAATTTACTATTGCAGCATTTCGCTTCAAACTAAAACAAACTGCTACGGACTGAGATTGTTTGTCTCGCATTTTTCCTTCACTTTGTCAGAACTTAATTGTCGATTTACCGGAAATCCCGCCACTTCCTTCATGTTCATGTTGATTTGCTACTATAACGTTACCAATGAAGTCTTCATGACGTGACGAGACATACATTGTTATTTTATTCCTTTTTTATGCCAACAAATATATTGGCGTTCTGTGATAAAATCCCTTTGATATTACTTATCCCTTCAATGCATGGATTGCTCCATCGCGGGGATATAAAAATAGATACAAAACCTAATTTGTAATGTCAAATTACGAAGTTTCGAGCCTCTAAATTATAAAGGTTAATTTGATTAATATATTGGTTTCCTGAAATATTGCGACTAAATGTGACAACTATTGCAAAGTATGGATTAGTCTATCAGCACCAAATCATCGGACTCTGGCGCAGACTATCGGGCTTTAGCACGACCATCGTATTTTGCGTGACCATTGGACTTAAAAATAAATTTGGAGTCCTACATAAATACATGTACTATTTATAGTTTGCACGTGCAATTTTTATCTTGTATCATCATATTTTAAAGCTTCACGTGCTTGATGGTGCAAACAAGAATTTCCGGTTTGATGGCGTCGGGTCTGTGATAAATGAAGCTGAACCATACGGGGGACTCGTGTACGGTTACAACGACTCTGTGGTAGCTATCTGGGTACCCCACAAAAGAGAAAGTGAAGAATCAGCAGCTGTTTTCATGTTAGGAAAGATTTGGGGATGGAACTTCAAGGAGCAAATGACTAATGACGTGGACATAGTCTTAACAATCATGGATGTGCTGGGTATAATATAGATAAAGATAAATCAAAGTTTCTTATTGTTAATTTTCCATCGATACGCTAGCTTAAGGTTAACAATAATGGACGTTATGGACTTATTTTAAAATGGTAAATAAGTGATGTATTCGTTTGTTGATTTATTTTGACATGCTTAATGTAATTGACCATAACACACTTGAGTCGTGTAACGTGTTTAATTAAGGGTAAACATTATATCAAGCGGAGTTGATGATAAATTGTGTTTCTATAGAATAACCATTTTCATACCCTTCAAATAACTTGATCAATGGATTCTTGAAATTGCATAGCTATAAAGTCAGCTGCAATATATTGAAAATGCAGACAAATGCAGAACCTTTTTGTGTCCATGAATTCCTTAGCAAGATTAGCTGTCCATTTTATTTCCAAAAAATAAATACATATTGTTTTTATCTTTAGTGCCAATCTGTTTACTTGAGGTAAATACGTCGACAACACACATAGATTCTTCATTCCAATATGAAAGTTACAACAATTCTTTCCTAGAATTTGCTTATGGTGATGAAATCACATTGACGTGTAAACGTGGTTATAAAGTATTGGATCCAACTGTGAAAATGATGTGTAATCCTGAGCATAACGGTACATGGAGTAGAACACTTACTTCCATATGCAGAGGTACATGTATATACTGGTATTCATTACATAATCTAGCCAAATATGACCGCAAACTTTCTGATTTTTATAGCCTCAGTTATTTATTCTTTTTTAATAGTTCATTGTTCTCAGAAATTGTTTGTCCGGATCCTTTTATAATGAACACAGACATGTTGCATTACGATACCTCTTATGGAGGACTTGTATTATACACATGCACTGCTGGATACAGATACATAAGTGGCGATCTCCGACGGACATGTGTCGGAAATGGTAGTTGGAATGGAACATAACCTCTGTGTGAAGGTGTGTAACTCTTCTAAATTACAAAGATGTAATCACTACTAAAAACAATTACATCATTTATACTTGTTTCTAAATCACATTGAATGTATTCGACGTGTGTTTATCTTTTTAGAATGTAAGTGTCCTTGTTCAGCTATTGGCTCGGCACTGATTAAATCTAACGACACAGAGAAAGTAAATCAACGAATCAAATAATTGCGGTCCATGCTGTCTATACAGAAAAACATGACTGCTAAAGCTAGGCTTCTAAAGATATGTGCATCTGATCCGCGACCATCCGCCAAGGGAATAGGAGTCGTGTTGGGAATAGGAGTTTTAGTTGTTATCATTTCAAGCATTGTTCTCCTGGATCTACCCAATCTTATAAATGCAGTCAAATCAAAGAAGCAGTGAAAAGAAAAGATATGGAACAAACTTAGGATAAACCATACTTAAATGAATGGAATCCAAATTTGTTTAAATGAAAGTCACGCTCTCTTAAGAGTGAAAACATTTTGAATAATAATAAAAGCGTAGTTTTCAAAACTCTTTTCCTTCAAAATTATTTGGCCAGAATAGCTAAATCATGTAGAAGCATCCTTAGCTAGTGTGGATTCAAACGATTTTCCCCAGGGGTTTAGTATATCCACAAAAGAGGGTAATATGTAGAGAAAAATCTTTCAAAAATCTTCTCAAATCATTTTGCTAGAAAAGCCGAAACTTATGTGAAGGAATCCGCTGGCAGTGTAGATTCAAGTTTGTTCAAATCCCCAGTGGTACAATGGAGGCAACAACAGGAGGTCGAATTTCAGGAGACAATTTTTTGCAGATTATTGGTTTTTTGCTTATTTTATTTGATTAAGAAAGATTTTTTTTTCTACATATGTCTTAGTAGAGATTCTTAATTCCTTGCTGAGGGTTACTCTCGAATTCTACGAAAATTGTAAAGATTCCACAGTATAAAGATAAATTTCAGATCGTCATCCTTTGGGGTAGGTTGTGACCACAACTAGGCAGGGAAGGGGGTCATATATTTACACAGGAAGATATTAAGAAAATCTTTAAAAATCTCTTAAAAACGTTACGCCCAGAAAACTGAAACCTGTTTGAAAGCATCCTAGTTAAGATTCAAGTTTGTTAAAATCATCGATGCCGGGGTAAGAAGGGGCCAAAATGAGAGTCGAAAAATTTCATTGACCGGAAAAGTTGTAACTTTCCTGAAAGCACCTACAGGAAGTGTAGATTCAAGTTTGTTTAAATAATCATCCCGGAGATAGGGTAGGTGGACAACAGTTATCAATTTTTTACAAAGGAATATGTAAAAAAAAAAAACCAGTTTGCTAGAAAGCTAACGCATGAAACGAAGCATCATCAGGTAGTTGACACTTTCATAAGAAAATACTTTTTAACGCGTATTAATGAAAATAATTGACGGAATAAGAATATTTAGGTGCATGCTTTGTTCCATATAAACGCATTCCATTACTTAGCATACCGGGTTTTTTTATTATCAAGTACGCTTTTATCTGTTTGATTCTTTGTTAAATGTTTATTCATCGTATAGTTTTCATTATAAGCTCAATTTTACAACTAAATAGTGCAGATATGATTCTTTGTTTTCTTATGGTTTGTTTAGTTTTAGCTACATTTAACGATTGATATTGGTATTTTTATACCCGCACTTTCTAAAGAAAGTTCGGGTATATTGTTGTTACTCTGTTCCGTCCGTCCGTCCGTCCGTCTGTCACGTTTTACTTTCTCAAACTGCTCTTACATCTTATAAACCAGCAATCTGAACTCTTAGAGTTTGATTTGGGGTGTCATGTTTTTTTCTAAAAGGTTTCAAATATTAATGGGTAGTCCTGGGGGTCAAATAATTGGTAAAAAATGACGTTTTTTCACAAAAAACCTTCTTCCTCGAACTCCTCCTACATTTTCAACAGTAGACAAATCATCTCTTGGAATATATTTTAGGGTATCCTATAGATGCGCAATAAGGTTTCGGAATTTTCGATTTTGTCCTGGGGGTCAATTAATTGCTAAAAAATGAGGTTTTTTTTTAAAAAAAAACTGGTTTCAAAAACGTCATTTTCTTTTTGCAGTAGCCAAATGATCTTCTAGAATATGATTGGGGGTGTCATATTGAAGTGTGATCAGGTTCCAGAATTATTTTTTTTATTCAGGGGATCAGTGGGCAACAAAAAATGACGTTTTTTTGCAAAAAAAAGTATGGTTCCCAGAACTCCTCTTACAACTTTTGTGGTGGCTACGTCATCTCTTGGAATATAATTGGGGCTGTCCTATGGATGTGCAATAAGGTTTTAAAAATCTAAATTTCATCCAGGGAGTCATAGTAGCAGAAAATTGACGTTTATCACTCAAAAAAACCCCATAGATCCCAGAACTCCTCTTATGATTTAATGGATAGACACATCATATCTTGGGATATGATAGGGACTGTTCTATAGATGTGCAGTAAGGTTTTAAAAATTAAAATTTCATCCAGGGAGTCAAAAAGTAGCAGAAAATTGACGTTTATCACTTCAAAAAAACATAGATCCTAGAATTCCTTTTATGATTTAATGGATAGACACATCATATCTTGGGATATGATGGGAACTTTTCCATATATGTGCATTACAGTTTTGAAATATTAATTTTAACCCTGAGGCCCATTACCTACATACCGTTTGATGCCCTTTAAGGATCAAGAATATATATGGTTGAGGGGTAAGGGTTCTCAACCGTTTTCGAGATATTCGTGCACTTCCTGTTCGAGGGGGGGTCATGACCACCCCCGGGGCCCATGACCTACATACCGTTTGATGCTCCTTGACACTAGAAACAAGAATATATATGGTTAAGGGGTGGGGATCTCAACCGTTTTCGAGATATTCGTGCACTTCCTGTTTGAGGGGGTCAGGACCACCCACAAGGCCCATGACCTACATAACATTTGATGCCCCTAAATGACATCAGAAACATGAATATATATGGTTTAGGGGTCATGATTATAACAGTTTCTGAGATATATGGTAATTTCAAATTCCTGGGGGTGGGGATGACCCCAGGGGTCAGATCTAATAAACCCTATATATTGCCGATAACAGTCAATATATGATTATGAAAACCCTATATTATTATCTTTGTCCGTATTCAAGTTACCATTTAAAATAGAGTCTACGATTCTCCCTACAAGGTTCAATGCTAGACCCCACACCCTTTTGACACCCGTTAGGGTCATGACTTATATGCTATAATGATCTGATGCGCCATGACCTAAGGAGGAATGATATCTTTGGATTAAGGTGGGGATCTCAGTGGTTTTTATGATATTTGATAATTTCAGGAAACTAGAGCACTTGGGATCACTGACCTACATACCATCTGAAATGCCTTGAACAAAGAAACAATAATATAATATGTACATGATATATGATTCAATTTAAGAACCCAGATATAGATCAATCATCTATGTTTTTTAATACTTCCTATGTATATATACATGTTTTAGTTTGTGTTTTGTTCTATACTATTCATGTTCATGACTGTAGTATGGCTTAGTCTTATTTTAAATAACATTAAAAAATTGTCAAATACTAGTATATGACTTGGAACCCCCCCCCCCCCCAAACAAACTCAAATATAAACCGCACCCCCCCCCCCCCCCAATTGTCGAATGATCTATTAAATCAAAATATAATTTGGGTGTCTTTAAATACTTTTATAAACTGGTAAGAAATGTTATTCTTACAAACAAAATACATTACACCTTGCATAATTGACAAATGATCTATTGAGATATGATCAGAGGTCAAATTTCTACCTTGGGATCAATAACTAGTATTCATTGACAAGTTAAAATTAATAACAATAAATGATTCAAATTATAAATGTTTTTACTCCGCATTCCACCCACCCCCCCACCCCCCCCCCCCCACCAATCTAACCTGGTTCTTAAGATTCAGTCTCAGACATGTGTGCAGTAGCAAATTTTAAATCATTTCTTGATTGCTTTTTCTCTCCTGATGCACATTAACATTTTGAAATTGCTTAATTCAATTTTTAAGATTTATAAACAAAATGTTATATGCATGTGTATTCGCCTATTTGGGGCAATTGTAAAGTATCCTAAACAAAGCAGTGACTTCATTAGGCTAGGAATTACCCACATGGATCAAACACTGCTGTAACATATGAATAAGATAAAATATTTTATTGGGAATTGATTTAAATCAACTCTCCTATGCACTTACTCGGGCAAAGCGAGTTAAAGACAACACCTTTGGGTCATTAATGTACTTTACACCATTTGATGCATCATAATGACATTAGAAGATATTTTGTATTTTCCTGTTTTGTGGGGTCAGAACAGCTAGTCCCATAAGGTCATGACCTACATTGTATTTGATGCATTATAATACATTAAGAAAGAAATACTCCTTCCTTCCTATAATAACTCATATAAAAATGATAATTAAGTGTCTAGTACACTTACTTACATGTAATACACAAATTTAATAAGAAATTGTTTATACAGGGTCAAGATGGGGTCAACTTAATAGTGCAAGTCTGACAAATGAAAAAAAATAACTTTTGCAACTAAAATGACAGAAACTTTACAAATGCGATAGGTAAGGTAACGATGATAAGCTTATTTAAATATTAAAAGATGATGATACAGTATGCTGTCAAAGGGAGATCACATTTAGAAAGTGAAAGTAGAACTTATGTATGATGGCATCTCATTATATTGTACGTGCTACTACTACATGTATTATGCTTACCTATATTGGTCAGCATCATAAAGATAATCCAATTAAAACACAATAATGAATTCCTTTAGCTGATCTTAACTAAACCTTTTCTGCATATGGAAAACACAGACATGTATGTATACACGCGAACCAATCTAATCCAAGAGCTGGGTAAAACTAGTACCCGCTAATGATACCTGCAGACCTGTGTTGTGTACGTAACTTCAGACAAAGATCAGTTATTTGTAACATGCATGTATTTTTATGAGCTATTCTTCAAATCCACTTGCACCATTTTATTAGGTAAATAACAGCCTTAAGGTGGTGCAGGTCACCTGCATATTGTGATGTATACTTCCTATTGAGATAAACAATAAAGAATATTAAATATTAATTAAATATTTACCCCCCAAATAATGTTACCTAACATTGAAGCGCAGTGGGTTAGAGCGTTTACATGTCTGTAAGAGCATTGGGGTCTAAGGTGTATTTTTGGTAATTTTACAATATTGATATAAATGAATTTTCATGGGGGGGGGGGGGAGGGGGGGGGGGGTCTGGACCCCTCAGTCCCACCCCTTCTCTAAATCTGTGCACACGATGATGTACACGTGTATGCACACAGAAGCAAATCTAAAACTCGCAACTGCCACAGGGAGGGGGCATAATTTAATTTTTAATTTTGTTTGTAATAATTATATAGACCGTTATACTTTCTATGACATGAAATGTTAAGATTATTGATTAACTGAAAATTCACTGCAAACATTCCAACCCCAAATTGCACATAAAGTGCTGCTCATGTGTATTATCATATGGGAAGGGATTTCATCCTTCAGTTATGAAAATTATAATTTTTAAATGTATTCACGGAGTTTGCATGGGGCCTTCGTTTATAATTAAACTGGTACAAAACAGTGTTATTTAGGGGCACACACTTGGTGCGGGTATTACTGTCTAATGACAGCATCTAGTTTAAATTGTTAGCTATAAGCTTTAGTATTTACTGTAATAATGTAATGTTAATTTTTGCCATCTTTAATTTTTTTTATTATTTGCTGATAGTTTGTAACTGAATACGTATGAAAGTTTGAGAAAAAAAATTCCTTTGAAGTTTTTTTTTTTTTCGTTTATTGATCTAGAACACATTACACGTAAATTGTTGTTATCTATAGACACAAATAGAGTAGTTTCATTTAAGTAAAGATGATTTCAATGGCTCCAAGTTAGCTTTTTATATTATTATTGTTGTATATTCTGTATTTAATCATAAAGCAATGGTGTTATTTTTTTTATCAGGTCAATATCAATATATTATGAAAGTCGACGTGAAATAATAGTTTCGTTAATTTATTTTTTTCTGATCATGTGATATTGGTGTTCTCAGTTAGGGTGTTTGAGACTTATGAACGATATTTTATCATTTAACAATGTAACCTTTGTTATTTTTATTTGTGTTTATTTGATTTACATTATTCCACAAATAATCTTTATAAACTCTGCTTATTTTGAAAACATGTCAATTTACTTTTTTTTCAATCAAAGAAAATATGTTTGTATTTAGTTTAAATTTCAAATGAACCCTTAATTTGTTTTTTGTTTTATTAAACAAACATTTTTCCATTTATGTTGGAAAACTGATCTTTATACAAATAAATGGTACAACATAAGAAATTTAATTATATCTCCCTGTATGATAAAGTTTAAGCAACAAGATACCATAAACGCTATAACATAACCAGTAGAGACATCGCCGACATAGTTATCTCATAAAGACATGCAACCGGTCTGTACCTAGAGTCCAATGCACATAATTTAGGATCTAACACATTCACTCCATACGTAGCTTGCAATCCATGAATCCCTTCTTCATTTATACTGACGCGGTAAAGAGACATTTTTACTCTCTCTGTCTCTCTGTCTCTCTCTGTCTCTCTGTCTCTCTCTCTCTCTTTCTCTCTCTCTCTCTCTCTCTCTCTCAGCATCCTCTAAAACTTAATATCGTGTGTTTTATCTAAATTTGTAGCTTATATTTATTATATTTGCTGATGTAAATTGAAGGTAAATGCCGTTGACTTAAGCACTGAATCCTTATTTCTTTATATCTGTCCTTTAAGACACCAGGACATGCAAACAATTTAA
This sequence comes from Magallana angulata, assembly GCF_025612915.1. Classification (NCBI taxonomy): domain Eukaryota; kingdom Metazoa; phylum Mollusca; class Bivalvia; order Ostreida; family Ostreidae; genus Magallana; species Magallana angulata. Next base: position 1,474,838 of record NC_069116.1, on the reverse strand, counting down.
ATATAGCGCATTATAATTAGTTCTTTATCAGGGATATGAATAACAGATGAAACAGTCATACAGTTTGTCATTTAGCGGGCTTCTGTGTGGCTGCAAATCGTTGCAGGGAAAACTTGTTTTGAGTTCTACGATTTCTTTTTTGAATAGTGCATCTCAAATTTATTATCTTTCTTCGAAAGTTTCACTTGATCTTACAATTATGGATCAAAATGCATGATGACATCTACATGTACTTGTGCTAGATTTGACGTGTGTTATTAAAACTTTAACGTCAAAGATTAAAATAAGAGGGAATTAACACCAAATGTGAATATTTTCATGCATTGAGAAAACAAAGGTTACAAAAAAATTTAATTGTTCTTATAATAATTTTTATTTACACGGTTTCCCACATTATTGCCATGATTAAACACCAAAATAAACATGCTTATATTGATGATACATTATATAAACATGTACTATACATGTAAACTCGGCACACAGTTATACTACCGTTAGTACTTTAAGATAAATGATTATTACACAACATTTATTTTATAAAAAAAACATCAAAACCTAATAAATAGGAAGTTTTGCAGGAAATTATTTTTTTTTTCGTGCGGAAAGTGTTCTAGAGAAAAAATTTTAAGATCGTAATTTCTTTAAAATATTAATAACGCTAAGCATAGCATTTCATATTTTCAGGCAAACTTTTACCTTGTGCTGTGTTCAAAACGTGTTTGTAGGCGCTGCTATACATTTACATCTACTTTGTATCAAAATTGTATTGTTTTCAGAGAAAAACTATGCAAATATAAAGTCTAAATCTATTTTATGCAAACTTTGCAGAAATTTTACGTTTGAAGACCTCTTTCAAAATAACTGCATTCCTTCCTGACCTTTATGTTTTATTTTGTCATTTACATACAGTGACGTATCAATTAAGCAGAGGTGAGAAAAGAACTGATAGACTGCACGATCAGTATGTACTGGTCCCTGCTGATAAGGCAAGTAACAACACTGTCTTTGTTCGTAAGATACATTATATAAATTACATATTTAAAAAAATAGGTTTCAATTCTACACATAGTTATCCTACTTACACCCCATAGCAGCCTTTCTAAGCAGAAATTACTTCAAAATCAAAAATCATTTATGGGTATCTTTAATATCTTAAATAAACAAAATGAATTTGATTTACCTTTTTTTGTACTGGATTCGTTAGCTTTACAAAAGTTCATACAAACAAAGATATATAGCAGGTTCCAGTAAATGTTCTACCAAACCTTTATCTTTACTCCTTACTAAAATTCTTACAGTAGTGAAGGATACTTCAAGAGTACTGTGCAACATTAAACAATAAACAAGTGGTGTGAAGCAGATCTGGATACTAAAAAACTCTAAAGAATTATTAGAAACTTTGAAATCACAAAATCTTACCAAAATCAATAACATCAAAACGTACGAATTTTCAACGCTTTACACAACCATTCCCCATGACAAATTAAAATCTAGGCTTTTTGAAATCATCGACAGTTGTTTCTGCAATTAAAAATGGAAGTCGTAAAAATGCTTACCTTGTCATTGGAAATCTAAAAAATCATTGTTTAAAAATCGTTATGATTGCACACACAAGTATTCTAAAGTTGACATTTAAAGATGCTTGAGTTTCTGATAGATACAATGTATCTAGTTTTGTAAATCTAGTCTTCCAACAATCTGTTGGAATTCCCATGGGTACCAATTGTGCCCCATTGTTAGCAGACCTATTTTGTTTATTCCTATGAAGCAAAATATATTCAAAAACGTGTACATGAAAAAATAAAAAATAAATCACTAGCTGTGGTCTTCAACTCAACATTTAGGTATATTGACGACGTTTAATTAATTAACAATCGGTATTTCCATACTTAGGTCGACTCGATATATCCCAGTGAACTCTGTGAAATAAAAGATATCACAGAGTATGCGTCATCTGTTTCATATCTGGATATTTTACTGGAAATGGACATTAATGGTAACCTAACAACAAAACGTTATGATAAACGCGATGACTTCAATTTTTCTAAAGTCAGCTTTCCTTACTTATGTAGCAATGTACCTTCACCGCCTGCATATGGTGTTTTTCTCTCTCGGTTAATTCGATACACAAGGGCTTGCTCTTCGTATAAACAGTTTCTAAGGCGAGGCGAGCTACTGACAAACAAATGGATAAATCTGGACTATCAACAATCACGTTTGAAGTCATCTTTTCGTAAGTTCTTCGGTCGTTACAACGATCTTGTCAGCAAATACAATCTTCCACTGGGTCGCATGCTGTCAAAAGTTTTTTGTACGAATTATTAGACCTTAATTAATCGCCTTATTGTCTATGGACTTTTCCGTTTTTTCCCGATTACGACAAAGACCACACGGCGAGTGTGACAGGTCAGCAGAGGATGCTCACTCCTCTTAGGCACCTGATCCTATCTCTATCTTTTTAGAGGTCCGTGTTGCTCTGCTTTGAATTTGTATTTCATTCTATGGATTTTTAAGATGGTTGACAGTTTGTTATTGTCATTGTGTCATCCACTTGATTGTTAGTAGCTTGCCTCGCCTTGAGCATGTTCATACGTAGGGCATGCCCCAATATTTCATTTTCTTAAATTATTGTCAATAACAAAACAAGATACCGAAAAAATATATTTTAAATAAATAGGAAGGCAATTGGGACAAGCAGATTATTGACCAGAAACGTTTGTAATATATCGAAATGGCTGTATTTTAAAGAATGGAGAAACACTGTTATATATTGTATATTTCAGAAAACTCAAAAAGTGTGTATGACGAACACTTGTTATCGATTAACAAAAGGGAAGTCAAACAATCCTTAAATATTAAAACGTTCAGAATGATACTACACAATATGTGCCGATAACACAAATATTGAAAATACACGTAGAATATGCGGACGGGTCTGAGCTTTCTCCTTCTTTGGAGCACCCGATTAATTGGTAAGTTTTATCGAATTTTATTGCAAAACTAAGGTTTTATTATTTTTTCATGACTTTAAAATTTATCTCCAAACTCTTTGTACCCTATTCTTTGCTTTATTTATCACCATTTTTTTGAAAATATTGTTGATAGTTAGCATATTTTACTGGAAGTTTACACTATGCATATCTTGAGTACTGCATTTTTACTAAATGATTGTGTTTAAGAGCTGTTACAATGATTGAAATTATGTCTTTTAGCAGGTATAGTTAATATCATAATGATTTTAAACAATAAATACTGACGTTTTAGTGAATTCATATTCTGAGTATTAAATTATTATTCAATTACAAAATGATTGGGACTTTAACACTGATACGTTATATTCTTACAAACACGAAAGAGTTTGTTATCTAAAACAATATATTTGTTCATATACTCTAGTTTTAATATCTTTATTATTTGAAAATCAGTAGAAAATCAGTGTAATGTTTACTAAAAGAGCAGTCGTCGACATGATTGTTTGAATAGCGTTACTGTGTGAGCCCCTAAAGCATGTATAGAAAATGCAACATACTAACATTTTTGTTCAATTTGATTGTTTACATATTGATCTTCAAATTTAGATATAATTACATGGATTTAACAAAAAACATAAAGGATTGAGATATATTAAATAAGAAAACAAGTTAACGTCCTTTATCCATTTCTTTTTTAAAGTGTGTTGATATTGTCGATGTTATCCCACTTTGAAATTTGTATTCGAAATACTTGATACTTTTTTAGAAGAATAGATATATTTTGACATTGTTTAGCTAAATGAAATTACAGAGATTCAAAACAAATTTGATAAACAGTTTCTTGATTAAAGGTTTCATCGTACACTAACGCAGTTTAATGTTTCCAGTCTAAGATTTGTATAATCAAAATATATGAACATTACCACTCAACCAGCTCTTCTTCCCCTATAACTACTTTGATTATTTTTTTAAATAAAAAAGTTTTTATTCATATATTTGTACCAAGTTCATCGATAGGAACTTGTCTCCCAAGGTTAAGAACACAAGTTTTTTTCTGTCTTTGCAGTGAATTATTGATCAAATAGTTTTGTAACGGGATATTTTATAAATTTATTGAATAGTATATAGTTAAAGCAGTAAGATTAGACTTTGATAACAAAAGTTTTATTTTTGATGATATAGATGGTGTGAAATTAAAGGTGTTCAATACTGTACTAATTTTGACAATAAAAATTACATATACAGATGTAGATGCCAGAAAAATCAATTAACAGTTAATGCCTTTATAAATAATTTAAATCGCCTTAGATGACACATTCGTTTCACTCCAACCAATGTTTCATCCAAACAAGTAAAAGTTACAGATAACAGCTGTTTCCCTTATATGAGAAATCAATATTTTGTTTGCCTTTTCGTGTCACAAAAGATCCATAATTCATTCAAAGTGGAACAATTGTTAATTTTCTTTAAAAATTAAACTATTTCTTATGGTAATTCTAAAACCGAAAATGTTGGGGTTTTTTTTCAAACTTGAAGGGGGCCTTTATCCAACTGAACTGGTAAACCTGATTAACGTGAAACATTAAAACAGTTAATAACAAAAATGTACGTTTAAATTGAAATGTATTTGTTCATTGGATTTTTTTAATTCATCAAATAGGAATGCATATTTGCAGCCAAAATAAACACTTGTTATTGCAGACACATAAGCACTTACTTTTTTCAAATAGTCGAAAAAAAGAACTCTTAAACATTTACATATAACAAAAGCAATAAACTTGAATAGTCAGTTATTTTTTAAAGTTTTCAATATATACGTACATTAATTTAATATCTGACACAAAAATTTAAAAACAATGCATAAGTAAGGAGAAAACAATTAAAGTTTTACTTAAATTGTAAATATATTACTCGAGGTCCTAATGGCTGGCATAGGGGGTCATTTAGCGGCTAATTACCTTTCTTTTATACATTTTAATGGATTCAGCACCAATGTAATATTTTATTTCTGTGAAAAGGAAACTTGATTGGAGTATCGCCAAAAATTATTTACATTTTATCTTATTGTCCTTTTCAAGTAAGCATAATATGAAAACCAGTACCCATCCAAAGCCGCATCCACTTGATATATTGTGCTTCAATTTTTTAAAGGTTTAAGCAAATCGATTAATAAGATTACTTAATAGTATTGATATTTTTTTATCGATGGTGATGAACAAAGACGCAGGAGGTTAAGATAACAAATATCCCTGCTTTTGCCGTAAATTATGCATAGAATGATTTGAATATATTATAAATTGATGAACTGTTGGTTCAAGGAGAGTTTAATACAAACCGATATGTTTACTAGATACTTGCACTACTCTCAATAACTTATTTATTGATATTGCTATTTTTTGGACGAGCGGCATGTATCCTCATTCCAAAATATGACAGAAAGGCGTTGCTATCCTAACAAATACAAGCTTAAGACAGCATCTTTGGTGTGGGAAACCAAAAGTGTTTCACTGGCGTCACCAGGGATCAATTCGCCTTAATGTTGATCAAAAATTGGGACTCCTTTCAACTTTTGAAACATTTCCATATCTTATAAAGCAAACTTTTACATATTGTAACGTGTTTTGTCCTGGGTTCTCGGGGATAATATATGAAATTAATTTTCCTGTAACTCTACCTGAGTTAATAATGATTGGTATAATAATTTTTTTTCTAATTTGGTAACGTTTAAATCACTATCAATAATAAACGGGGATAATGTGTGAGGTGGGCTTTCTGTACTGTGCGTCTTTACCCGGTTCCTATTGAGAGAGAGGTACTTGGTGTCTCAATCTTCTTTAGATTTACTACACCAAGCACCTCACCTCAATTCCCTGGGTTTCTTGCCACTAGTTTCTATTTAACCCTACCTCTTAACTCTTCTTTTTCTTTCTATCACAAGTTTCTTCTCTGCTGTTTCCATACGACTCTTCGAGACTCTACAGCACAGCTGTTTATATAACCTTGGAGTAGTCCACTCCAAGGGTAGTCAGGTTATTCCATTTCCTCACCCAAATCTAATTTATCACAACGTTTATTGTAATGAGGCATAATCATTACAATATATTAAATTAATAATATCCATTTCGATTTTTAGCAAAATAAATATATCAAGAAAAGAAACAATATCGATATTTTCCTATCATAAATGGACCCTGTCTCTTAAACAAGTTGATAAAACAAAATAATCAACAGTCAGGATTGAAGTCACGTTTCATAAGTTCTGTAGTCGATACAACGACCTTGTCAAAAATACGCATGCTAGGTCGTTTGTGACAATTTATAGCCCGATTGTGATTTGTCATAGGTATTTTACATTAAGCATAATTATTACATCAAGTATTGTTTTTTTTTAAATCATGCACAATGGTCAAATTGAAAAGAGAGATTATTTTTAAAATATGGTAAAAAGCTGCATAAATTTTCCTTTCAATTTTTGTACCTACATTCAACAATTTCTTTAACAAGTACAACTCGATTTGAAAAGGAAGGTTTCTAATGTAAAGAATCATTTTAAAAAAGTGCAGATTGTATAGATATGTAATTAGTTTCAATTTGACATGATAAAGTTTTGGATTCTAGGAATATGTTAATTTGTATTCAAATCAAATTAGGTGACCTAAATGTAAGTGGGTTAAAGTTTACAAACATGATTCAGAGAGTTAATATTAACTACAATAGATTTGAAATCAAACAATAAGGCTAGGATGATACACTGCCTTAATTAATATTGGTCTTTTTTAAGGTTCAGATGCAATGTTAATTCGATCCAACCCTAGCTATGTGAGTGTTTGGAGACCGATGACCGCAAACTCTGAACATTCAAGACTGACCCTCCGGCATGACCTTAACGAAGATCCTGCTTATGTCAAGGTCGAAGGTCGTACAGATACTGGGTTTATATTTCCCGCGTTTGGTTCCTCCCAGCAGGATGACGACACTGGTACCCTGTATGGGGGCGTGGTGTTCGTCTACAACTTAACTCACATCGATATATTTGTCTCACATATCAACAACAACAACCGGAAAAGGAACTGGACAGCAATATATACAGGTAAACAATTTGCTATAAAAGTGCACGTGTGTCATTTCCTAAATCAAAGCCAATAAATATCTGTGAATTCTTGTTCTCTTTTATCATCAAAATTATTATGGTTTTAGATAATGATAAGCGGCTAATTACTCAGGTTAACTACATCTATCAAAAGCTTTGGTACACTAAACATTTTTTTAATATAAAAAAAGGTTCTGAAAATTTTCATGTAACTTCTAAGCATTTCACGTTCCTTATTGAAAACCTGAATAAGAATTGGTCTAAAAAACATGAAAACTAACTTAAATATCAATTTAATAAAATAGGATATATGAGATCTCTACAAGGTTTTTAAAAGGAGTAAATATTATTGCAAATATGTTTCCCAATATGAACCTGTGATTTGCAGATTTTTTTTGTGTGAACGTTTCAACCAGTGGAGAGGTCATATTTTTGACGTCCCAATGATCCCCCGCGGGCCTTTTGTTTGACAGTGGCGTTTTAAAACATAACATGTTAAATATATAATTGAAAATATTTTGTTTTTCTCCAACGTATATAATGTTGGTTGGCCCTTCAGGTTTCACAGGATTTAATTACGTGTCGAGGCAATATCATATCCTGATAAACGTTATATCTTGCTGTTTATTATTAACACTTTGTAACATATTTTGATATTTTAGGTCGTTAAAAAATGAAAAAGGATGAAGCGGTCCAAATTCATTAAACATCAGATTTATTAGGTTTTTATCATTTAAAATTTGATAGGAGATGAATCTAAATGGAGTGGTCCTAAATATCTCAATCGGAGGTATGAATCCATTGCTGTTCAGGCAAAGGTGTGGCGATCACGTGACCTTCCTCCGCCTACTTGGAGTAACACAACTAGGGTTACTAACCGTAAGTTTAAATCAAACTTGGAGAATCAAAAATTTTATAAAATTGAATGAAATTCTTGTGCAATTGAAGCCATATAAACGTGTTTATTATTCCTTATATAATCATATATAACTTACGACTTGTCAGAAAATATTATGTCAACTGGATGGCACAAAGTAAGCGTGGAAACGTTTTACTGTTGAATTTTTTCCAACACGTGAATAAGTGAAAAGTCGACATAAAGATTTGACAAATCAACATAATTATCTGACAAGTCAACATCAAGATTTGACAAGTCAACATGATTATCTGACAAGTGGTGGCAGAACTATGCCACCATAAAAACAAGATATAAATTTTAAAAATATATCAAATTGTCTCCCAGCTTTGATCATCTGAATTTAAGTGTGTCATACAATTATCAAATAAAGAAGAGATACAGTTGTATGAATAAATTCAAACCAACACCTTGGTCATGATCTGTATAAGTCGAGGGTGAACAAGTGATAAATTGAATGCTTAAATTTTTGAAAATTTTACTTTATTTCAGAGGGATGTGTAAATGAAATATTGATGCATTCATTAAACAGATATCCCGACTTGATCGTTGTACAAATACGAAAAGGGCACACTCTATCCCAGGGCCAAGGTAGATATGTTAACATATACTGACAAAATCAATCAACTAGTCAAGCAAATTGCTTATTTGTCATTGTTTGCAGTATCGGTAAGCAATACTCATATCACTTAGATGTGAATTACAAGTATTTTGGTGATTGCCAATCAGTTTGTTAAGATGACTTAATTTTGTTGGTCACTCAAATTCTACATAATGGATTTAGACTGCATTAAATGCACATGTTACCATCATAAGAATAATGATCTCTCATATCGCCCGAATACAAGTCATTAAAGCAATACAATATTGTAAAAAAGCAAGAACAACACAAAAGCATGGGTTTGGCTTTAGAAACTAGTTGCCCTTTTTATAAACACTATTTCGAACCAAGTTAAACCGTTTTTTTATCCTATTGTGAAGTTATGAACGAAAACATACACGAATAAATTTTATTTTAATTCTTAAGGGAGAATATTATCGTTAGATTTCTTACGTCATGCCTAGTACGCATAGGTAATGCGATTGACTTGATTGACGTCATATTTTGATTTCTACTACATTGCATTGATTTCACAGAATATGAATGGTGTTGGATTTCTTTTTTCGTTTCTTGTCAATAAGAATGTTTGTTTAGTGATATGTTCCTCTACTTTTATGAGAATTATATGTATTGAGATAGATCTATGCTAAAGATGGGGGTTCTTGTGAGGGAAATTGGTTACGAATGTGATCATTTGTGATTGAATCGTGGTGTACAAAATACAGAGATAATTTATTTGATTTAAGTTGATTTGTATTTAAAGCTGCTCACGATATTAAAAATAAAAACACTTATAGTCATCGTCGAACACTTCTAGAAAGAAAATGATTTGATATTTATTTACTTCAATCTAACGATGGTACTGTTCGGAAATTATTGAGACAACACAAATATCTCTGTTTCTAATAGGCGAATTTAAAAAAAAATTGGCATGAACATTTAAGAAACCTAACCGAGTAATCAAGCAAAGTTATAAAGTTTACAAAATTTTTTTAAAAAAGTTTGTTTAATACGGTACATAAACAAGTTAGTGGTCGGGGTACCCGTTGCAGGCACAAATTTGGAGTTTAAAACTTAAACAATTTGATTTTAAGTGCCGTTTGTCCCACAATTCATGATAAAAATTATGAATGTTTATTTTGCTTTTTATTATGACTAACTTTTGTGTAAGTTTTACTAGTGTTCGAGTTGAAATACGAAGATAGTACTTAAATGTTTATCTAGCTATTGAAATCAGACTGAATTATTGAACTTTGACGTCAAGGCGGCGCGCGAATACACATAAAATTTGTGTGAACCTCAGAAGAAGACCTTTATTTGCCAAGAAATTGCTTATATTAAAAGTATACGATGGAAAAGAGCTAAAAGCTTCAGTTAATCTTTTTTTTATTGATTCTTTAGCTAAAAATAAACAAAAGGACTACATATCAAGTAATTTTTCACGCAAACTGATTTTAAAAGTTCTGAGATGTATACAAAATGAATGCAAGAGAAGTTTAACAGTAAGTTGACTTTGGGGGAAAAAATAACTCGATTAATTTGACAAAAAACACTGATGGAAAATAGATGTTACTGTTGCCATTTTAAAATAAAAATGAAAAATAAAGAATGAGTCATGTTTTCCGTGCGTGTTTATAACATACGACCACGGTAGAACGTTAAAATGACGTTGCGATGAGTTTTTGGTTGCGCCGGGTCATTGGAAGTAGGCAGGTTTGTTAGTTTACCAGGAATGAACAAATGATGTCATTAACTTCAAAGTTTTTATGTTAATAAAAGACATACTGGTTTATTTTCTGGTGATATTTCAAGAATTTATCTTTTTTCATAAGGGAGTAAGTGTCTCAAGAATTTCCAAACAACCTTCATATTACCGGTTAGATTACATAAACATGTGTATGCACGAGAAGTTAAATGATGACAACCACCTTGTGAATATCTCTCAAGTTTAAAGGGTTTTCAAACAATACAATAACTCGATTTTTAATCAACGTATTAAGGACATATATGCGCACTTTTATTCAAATTAACAATTAGTTTGTGTTCGTTGTTTGGAAGCTTGTGTCGATTTGTTTGTTGTTTATATAAAACAGGTTTGTCCTCACTGGGTAATACAACATCGGAAATATTTCACTTTGGTGGAGTGCTCTACGGAACAAATGAGTCCCATGTACAGCTGTGGTCGCCTTGTGACGTTACTGGAATGTTGAATTGTATTTGATCTCTTAACGATCCTCTCTCTCTCTCTCTCTCTCTCTCTCTCTCTCTCTCTCTCTCTCTATATATATATATATGGAAACAATTGACGTTTGTCATATTACACCAAACCTTGTCATGTTGCCTATCAAAAAAGCAGTACAGCAGTTACCGTGATGGGGTATATTGGATTGAAAATTTAATTTTAATAAAAATCTGCCATCTTTGTTTGAATAAACTCCGAAATTGGTCCAGCATCCGTTGGCGTCCTGTATTATGTAGTCTTTTAACATTTTCATTTTCTTTTAAAACCGTTGTGATACTGGATACGGTGTCCTTTTGTGAAAAAAAAGAAAAAAAAAAGGGATTTGCTGTTTGAAGAGCTCTTTATTTAGTAAATAACCTGTAAATTATAATATTTTTCTCTTCATTTAAGAGCCGAACATGCAATTTCATCGAAACATATAAATGGATTACTTTTTCATAATATAATTAAATTGAAAACTTAACTTTGATCTTAGTTGACTCTCTCATATAGGTAAAGATTAAAACAAGTATGTCAACAAACCTTTTTTATATTCTAGACATACATAAGATATGTTTATTGGAGTAAGAATTTTTGACACAAGCTTGGATACGTAATGACAAAGTCTTGAGGGCTGAGAATAGATGAATAAATAAAAAAAAATGAATAAAAAAACACAATAAATTAAAAAAAACATATACTGTAGATTCCTTTGTTTTACACGAGAACTTAATTTCTCGATTCAACCGTTTCCATCAAATTGCAAGAACATAAAATCGCGTATGCCGATTTATTTTCATAGTTTCATCTAGTTTACATCAGTTTGAAAAACAAAAGCGAGATTTTAAAATTCGCGAGATGTACTTCTCGCAATTTTAAGCGGAGATTAATTCCTTGCGTTTATTTAGAAAACTACAGTAATCATAAATATGGGCGTCCAAGAAAAGCTGATACCATTCAAAGTGTTTATGAATTAAACATTATTTACCCAAAAAGGTGTAAAGTATAAAAAGTAAAATTGTTAAACTTTTCTTCACAAAAACTAGGGGAAAAACGTGCCTATATTTCTATCATGTAATCACAAAATTTCAACCTATTTCTTTGGTTGAATTGCAGACAAGTTGAATATGACAAGAAAATAGGCATCGTCTGAACTTTAACAAATCTCTATATTTGTTTTCAATATCAACTTTTAACATTTATCTTCATTATAATGTTAGACATGCATAAAAAAATGTACAAAAACATATATCATAGATCAGTTATAAACAAAAAAATACAGTATAACTCATATGCGTAGATGTATATATTTCTATAAAGAATGGCTGGTCTTCAAAAATGAAGATTTGAAAAGTCGTTCAAATGTTAATTAGGCCTCTTTTGAAGACATGTGAAAGATAACAATGTAAAGCGTTTGCAATTAAAACAAAAATTGTTCATTGTTCACGAAAACACCAATACGTTGAATACAATGTGCATACATTTTGATTTGCATAACTTTGGTAACTCTAGTTACTTATTTATTTCTTACCATGTTAATTCATTCAAAAGCAATACAGGAAACAGTGGAGTTTTTCTATAATTTATCATGTCGGCGATCGAATTTTTGGACTGGATTAGGACCAGCTGTAAATAATTTTATCCAACAATTTTTAAATGTTGGCAGATTCCTGTACTTAATCAGCTTAATAGCACTTGATTAACTTCCTCATTACCTCTAATTTCTTGCAGATGAATCGTTAATAGCCGTTGCAGACGGATGGGGAGAAAAGGGTTTTAAGTTACTTATTCGCGATGGATTTCTTACAGTCACTGCTTGGGATTTGAAAGAATTTCATAGAGATGAGAGGGTTCTAATAAAACATTTGAAAGAAGTTGAAGCAGATAACTTCCAAATTATGGCAAACTTAACACCTTACAATTTGATAAACATTCAGGTATGGCAAATCTGAGCAGAAAGGTGGACTTTTACTTAAAAACTCATCAATATTGTAACATACTTTTTGTTCTCATAATGCATTAAATATATGTAACTGCAATAACATATTAAAAATTAATTTAAATTTATTTTGTTTAAAATTGGTTTTTATTGATAAAGCTGCATGTGCTAGAAGGCGCAAACAAAGGTTTCCGGTTTGATGGCGTCGGGTCTGTGATGAATGAAGCTCCGCCATACGGGGGACTCGTGTACGGCTACAACGACTCTATGGTAGCAATCTGGGTACCCACCTCTTTAAAACGAAACAGCGGAAATGCGGCTGTTTTTATGTTGGGAAGAATTTGGGGATCAGGATTTAACGAACAAATGACAAACAATGTGACTATTGTTATTAAAGTCATGGATATGTTAGGTAAATATGGAAAATATTTGTATTATTAACAAATGTCTAATAATTCATATATAATCTTTTAACTTTAAACTTTCTAGATACTTGATATAATTGCCCTAACCAAAGTAAAATTATTGCTGCAACAATGCGGCAATATTGCGGCAAGACATGTTGTTACCAGAAACCAGATTTTGTGTCTAGTGAAATGTTGCCGCTAGCTGCAACAACTTCTGGTAACATTTTGGCAATACTGCTGGAGTGTTGCCGCTAGCGGAAATAACTTCTGGTAACATTCTGGCAATATTATTAGAGTTATTTCTGTACAATATTATATTAAAATGCACCTAGAATATTGACACTAACTGCAACGACCTCTGGTAATATTCTGGCTATACTCAGTATCATACTGCCAGAAATAATTTTCTGGTAACATCTACATGTACTTGATCATTTAAATAATGAACTAATTAATTTATACATAATATATAATTCTGGCAATACTGCTAGGCATCATATTTTACTTCTGCATTATTTTAACAAGCTGCATTCCAGCTCGAAATAATTCGTGTCAAATCTTCTCTGATCTGAATGCAAAAATGCATTTAAATTAAACCACGTACTTAATTGAAAAAATAAATAAATGCATAAGTAATACAATAAAAATTTCATTTTAAGTTTTCTAACAATAATAAACATTTTTATTTAAGGAGAAGCCGAGCAGTGGAGGGGGTTAACAAATTGTCAATTATTTAGATATGATTTAAATTATAACACCTCAAAATTTGCCAGAAGTTTACCACAAACTTTTCTTTTTTCTCTGATTGATTATGTTTACTGAGCTTGCAAAAGCTTTACCAGAATTTAGACTTATAAAATTTTACACATTCAGCACAAGTTTAAAACTGTCAATTATAATTGCATGAATTGCTTTTGTATATTTTTCCAAAAAAAATCATAATAAGTCGAAAAAATTAAATCTAATAAAAATTTTATGATTAAAGTCTTATTCTAAGAAAGTCTCAATTAAAAAATCCAATGATATTCCTTTCAATCGCATATAACTGCTATGCATGGTTACGATGTTTCACTATAAAAGACTGTTGAATCAAGCCCCCCCCCCCCCTTCCAACTCATGTTTTACTTGAATAACGACATGTCTGTTCTTTTGTAGCGGTATATTCTTGTTTATTCAGTTTAAATATCAGTCTACTCAGATTTGTGTATCTAAACTGCTCGATGCATGTTGAATTAAGAAATTTCGTATGCTGTTTGTTTCCACTTTTACTTTTGTTTCAATGTTAAGTTACGTGCGCGCTGATTGGTCGATCAAATCGAGATAGCCTAGCCGCCAATTTTCACATTCGATGCTGCAATGTTGTCTGCCATCGAGCCGCCTGCCATCACTGGAGATGGTGAAATGAATGAAATACGGGAATTATCTGTAAACAAGGTTAAAAATACACTGTCAATGAAGTGTTTATCTGTAAAAAAAAAAATAAAAAAAATCAACGGCTGAACTGAGGATGACTCTGAGTGAAGGAATCGAGTGTTGACACCCCCTGCACCATCTGCATAAGCACGTTTTTGAAAAAGTAAGTTTATCAATAAAAATATATTCATTGAATGGCAGTTTAAACATGTTGGTTATAAGAATATAAACCAAAATACTGCGATCTACCGTTATACCAATTGGTTTAACACTGTTTAAGACCCATACGCGGATCCAGAAATTTATTCCGGGGGGGGGGGGGGGGAGTCCGACAGTTATTTGAGTTTGCCAGGGGAAGGGGGTCCGAGGCGTATTTTTGGTAATTTAAAGAAATTTGAATTTTGCAGGGGGGTCTGGACCCCCTGACCCCCCCCCCCTTCAGATCCGCGCATGAGACCAATCCTAAGACAATACCGAGTATCGGATCGAGCAAAACGCACGTTATTTTTGGGAGTTGATTTTAATCAACTCTCCTATGCAGTTACTCAGGCAAACCGGAACCGAAACAGTGTTTGGACCTATGCACAAATCATCACCGCTGACACGATTTAGTTCTTGAAAATAATCGACAAATTCGATGTAATGTATGCTGAAGCATTGTTTTTTCAAGGAAGCTTATGTATAGATACTCTGAAAATAGTCAGATTTTAAATAGTTCGAACAATTTATTATTTTGTAGTTGTATGTATTCCTACGCCAGAGTTAATGTAGTCTCGTTCAACCAGACGCTCGGCTGTCCCCGTAAATCTTCGACAAACTCTCTCTTGCTTGTTGACAGAGACAGCCGAGCGTCTGGTTTAATGAGCCTAGAGTTCAATATTGCTTGGAATTCTTACAAAGTTTAGAAATTGTTCGATTATTGATATATAAAATACAATTCTATCTTTAAATATTATACAATATATGATTCATATAGAGTGCTCTCGAAATTCTTGTCGAAAAAATCCGAAAATTCATATTATAAATATGTGCGTAATTCAGATACAGATTAGATACTACTTGTCGTGCAAAATAACATATCGTTGATTTTTAAATAAATATCAATCGATAAAATCAACTCCCGTCAGTACTTCGGTACTTTGATTTTTTAATGTTAACTTGTATGAACAAATAATCTAAAAACTTTATTTTAACAATTTAAAATATAGAAAATTATAATTCGAAAATGTATAACCATACAGGTAATTGCATTTTATAAAATTTACATTTATATGAAATAAAAAAAAAAAAAATTCATGTTTTTCTCTGAGTTAGTAGAGCAATTTAATTGTAGCTTTAGTAATGGTTAGTTGTTTTTCTTAGAAACTGCTTAAAATATGAAAACAATTGCCAATGTGCTTTATATGAAATCCATTTATCCCCCCAATAGGTCTGCCCTGGGTTACACAGACCTGAAGAAAACCATGACAAAAGCTGTCACCTTACTGATTAAATGAATGCTGCAACTGGCAACCAAAAAAGAATGATGACGTAATTTGTTTAACATTATGGAGAGGAACATAAACACAACAGTGCTGAATTCCAATGTGGATGTTGTTGTGATATTCTGATAGCTGTTTTTATGATTATTTATATGTGAAATCAGAATGTCCACGAGACTGTCAAAAAAAGAACATTTGGAATGCCTAGGACGAATGCCTCGATCAATCGTAATACAGCAAGTGGTTGTGCAGGACTTGTGAACTATATGGTTTGAGCTTTGCTTACGGTAAACAGTGAACTTTTGTCCATATCCGTCTGTGCGCGTTGTGTCAATCAAACTGCAAAACATGTTAACATTTTATCTGCAGCAACAAATCGTCACTGATCGGCTGACTACTTTTAGTCAAGTTTCATCATGATTTGTTCATCATATTTGTGTTTATTGTATTTATGAAATGTGTTAAATTTAAAGATTATTAATTTTAACTGGTGTCCTTTATAAGCATGTTGAAATTCCAGTTTTAGATCGCTAATGTGCTGTTACGATAGGCAATATTGTTTTTTCCATCGGGTTCGAAATTCTATTAATTTCTAGGGTATATATATATGACTTCTTTACTGAAGAGCGTTAGTCCGTGCAGTTTTACCGCCAATGTAACTGTAGTTTGCCGTCAGGTCACAAATGTAAGTTTACAAATTATTTGCTGTTTTAATCAAAGTTTACTAATTATTATATCAATTCTCATTTGTTATAACATTTAAGTCTTTTCTAAGATACCGTAGTATTTACATATTAAGTGAAGTTTTTACAAGTCTCGATAAGTTGCATAGTATTGTAACGAGTAAACACATGTAATAGTTATTTGTGTATTGCATTAATGTTAAACATTTATAGTATTTTCTGTGTTTGCGGAACATGCTTTTTGGGTAATAGTATATGAATTGATATTTTTCCTTTCTGTAATATTGTAGCTTCTTACCATACATACACAGGTACGCACGAATAAAGTGGATGGAAAAGTGCTCGTGTTCGGGTTAACTATGCACAAGGCATCATATCTAATATTATACATATTTTTAATTCAATACTTATCTTGTGCATATTATGTTGAATAAAATAATTGTTTTACTTCTTTAATATTGTGTAATTACTAACTGTCTTTTTCATTTTTGAAAAATCCAAATTTAATGCAAAATGTTTGTCTTGCTGTAACCTTTTTGCATCTGTTAAAAAAATAAAACTAATGGCAATTAAAGAATTTTTTTCACTTTGGTTGTAGATTAATATATTATACTGCTTTACTGTATACATTTATTATTTATAAATATTGCATATATTGTACCATTGATGCCAGAACACAGAAAATGCATTGAACCAATATTTCTGCAATGTCATTTTTCTTATGCAAATGTATTGCCAGAAAAGTTTTGCAGCAAATTTTTGCCGTAGCACTTTTCTGGCAATATTACTGCAATCTCAAGTATTGCCAGAAAGGTGTTGTCGCAACAATGTGTTGCAGCAAAACTTTTGCGGCAACGTTTTTCTGGCAATATTGCCGCAATCTCATTTGCATACGAAAAACGATACAGCAGCAACATTGCCGCAATGTATTGCCAGAATGTGTTGCCAGAAGGTCAATATTTTGGTTAAGGTGTATAGTTCTCCTTACCCACCTTTATAGTAAAATCGCAAGCAGTAAACATTCAAAATATGTGCACAACCACAGAAGAGTTAGGTTACATGTACGACTAGATACTCTTTAATTACAAGAAATAAACTAGTTTAATAAACAAAATCTAGAAATCAAACATTTGATTAATTTAGGATATTTTGATCATTATAGTTATAAAAAAAGACATTTGGAATTGGAAGTTAACGTGGAAGGAATGTTTCACACAATTTTACTATATTTTATAGTTGATTTACTTTGTTTCAACAAAGCAGAAATTGGTTTTGAGAAGATACTAATCATTTTATCGCGACATCTTAAAATGTAAAATAAAAAATGTTCGAAAGCTGCCATCGGGGTTTTAATCATATCTAGTATTAGTATTTATCTCTCCTTTAAGCATACCATTTCTGAACAGTAACATTTTGACAGTTTAACTCATTAAAAAAAGAAAATTAAAATATATACAAAGCTCAATGAGTCTTTTACGTTACCAAGTTAACAGAAAAGTTTCCATTTACATGTATAAGTCATATGTTTAGATGGATTTATAAATGCATATACTTGTTTTCCTACATTATTTTTTCATGAAGAAGTGTCTTGTTGGTATTTGTTACGACGATGGTCATTAGCTTTTTAGATCTCAATGCATCTGCTTAAAAGGGGTTATAATTCTTATCTTTGCCAATAAATAATCACATAAATATTTTGAATTTTGTGATAATAAAACAAAAATGACTATTTTTAAACAATTAAGCTAGATAAAACACTGGTTTTTAAGAATGGGTAATCAATGTTTTACTATTTCTAAGAATACATATTTTTGTAGTGCCTACCTGTCTACTTGAAGTTGGTTCTTTAAAAACACGCAGACTTGAATCATCCAATCATGACAAATACAACGATTCCACGTTGAAGTTTTCTGTTGGAGATCAAATCACATTAACATGCAAAACTGGTTTATATTCTTCGGAACAGAATGTGACCATGGCGTGTGCACATAGAAACAATGGTAGCTGGGATCGGCACCTACCAGAAGAATGTTACAGTAAGTAATCTTCATAATATGATTATTGATTTCTCAGAATCTTCTTGTTTTACTTTATTTTAAGAACAATTAATTTTTTTAATTGTCAATTCCATTAGAATTGTGTCCAGATATCGATCCAACAACACTGAACACAGAAATTATGCAAAACGATAATACTACTAGACCCGGAAGAACTGTTTTGTACGCATGCTCACCTAGATACAGACACGTTAGTGGCGATCTTATTCGAAGATGTCGTAAAGATGGTAGTTGGAGTGGAACAGCGCCTGTTTGTGAAGGTAAGTATCGTTTAACCGTATTTCTAAGTGATTTGCCTCTATATAGTGGCATATCTCTGCCCCTTGTGCGCAAGTTATTTTTCTATTAATTATGTCGACATGCAAGAAAAAGATGTTGACATGCAAGATAGTTATGTCAACATGCAACATAACTATGGTGACATGCAAGAAAACTACAATCAAATAAGAGTTAAAAAAATCTCAAATATCACCAACATCTGACATCCAAGATGCGATTAACATGCAACTTCTTTATGTCAACATGCAACTTATTTATGTCGACATGCAACTTAGTGATGTTAACATGCATGATTAATATGTTGACATGCAACATATCTATGACGACATACAACTTAGTTATGTTGACATACAACTTATAAATTGCATGTCAACATATTTATCTCGCATGTAAACATAACTAAGTTGCATGTCAACATATATATATCTTGCATGTTGACATAAATAAGTTGCATGTCGACATAAATAACTTGCATGTTGACATAAATAAGTTGCATGTCAGCATATTTATCTTGCATGTTAATATAAATAAGTTGCATGTCGACATAAAAAGGTAACATCTAGCATCTTGGATGTTACAGATGGGCGATATTTGAGATTTTTTGAGATTTTTTTTTTTTTTTTTTTTTTTTGATAATTTATTTGCAAGAACAAACAAAGTATACAATAACTTCAAGTCAAGCACAGAATTCTAATAAGCTATCCACAAGACAGCACATTGTCTTAAATAAGATACTATGATTATTATTTTTGTCATCTAATTTTATATTGCTTATGAAAAAAAAAACTTTAAAGAGTATTTAGAGTTGTATAGATTCCACAGATAATGTTTCAGTGTATTACACATATATATACAATTAGCATTGATTCATAAAGCAAGTAAAAAAAAAGGTGTACAAATAAGGCTAAATTAGCAATGTAGAGAGATTTTTTGAGATTTTGTATAATTCTTATCTGATTGCAATTTTCTTGCATGTCAACATGGTTATGTTGCATGTTGATAATATTATCTTGCATGTCAACATATTTATCTTGCATGTCGACATATATGATAGAAAAATAACTTTCACACAAGGGGCAGAGATATGCCACCATAATACCTCTAGTAAGGTTGTTCTACTAATCTTTGTTTGTCTAACTAGCCATCGTTGAATGGTCAGTACCGGATGTTCCCAATGCCATTATAATCACGTTGAACAGTTCTGTTCAAACTTTTTCTCAACAAATGGTGTAGGGAGGACACCATTGCACCTCCTTCAAATTTTTTCAGATTTTTTAAGTCTTCAAAATAAGTCTGAAGCTGCGCAGTTTGACAGCTGTTCTGAGTGATTTAAAAGGCATTGTCCTTTTCTGATATGCATACTTTTTAAAAATAAAACGTAATGTGGGACTTCATTTTTACTGCTTTTATTTATTTTGGCAACATTTTTGGTCAGTTTCAGGCTGACACAAGCCAGTTCAAGAAATGTTTACATTCTTATACTCAAATGTACATACTCATGGCCGCACATACCCCTTGATATTTATAGTATTATATATCACTTTGTTTCTTTATTAGAATGCAAGTGTCCTTGTTCACTGGTTGGCTCGGTACCCATCAAGTCAAACGAAACAGAAAAACTCAAACAACGAATCAGAGAGCTACGATCTTCGTTGTCCGTACAGAAAAATATGACGGCTAAAGCTAGACGTCAAAAAGTATGCGCCTCTGACCCCAGACCCTCTGCCAGGATGCTAGGAATAGTGTTCTGTGTGGGAGTTTTAACGGTTGTTATTTCTGCCATTGCGTACATGGATTTGTCTTCTTTTATTTTTATCATCTGATCAAAACTGCAGTGAATACTTC
Organism: Magallana angulata; assembly: GCF_025612915.1. NCBI lineage: Eukaryota > Metazoa > Mollusca > Bivalvia > Ostreida > Ostreidae > Magallana > Magallana angulata. The sequence goes on along the minus strand of NC_069116.1, from coordinate 1,453,934 downwards.
TTAAGCGTAAAATGTGTTTGCTTACTCATAAAGCTTGTAATCTCATTATATAGTGATTAGCATTGCTTGTAAGCTGTAATCATATCAATTTTTTACTTGATTATGGTTTTTATTTGAAAACGGTTTTCAGCAACTGTGCCATTTAAACATTTGCACTAGTTTACAAAACAAACTGGTTTACTTTTAATAACATGTGACATTACAATTGATCCTAACCATACTATTCAAACTTATGGAGGTTGGCACATGAAATAATAGTAATGTCAATCATCCGAAAACCAATTAGATATAAAGATGGGGACCTAAAATGTTCATCTATTCTATTTGTGACCCATGTTACATGCCATCGTTTTTTGGAAATTTAAGGCTCCAAAAAGAAATGAAAATTTTCCTAAAATTTTTGCTAAAATTTGACATAGAAACTGATAATTTGAAGAAATCAAAAAATATTTATAGTTTGAATTATTATTTAGTTATGATTTTAATACAGCATGAAGTTGAACACATGTAGTGACTATAAAAGTAAAATCTAAGTCAAAGTTTAAAAATTCTTGGTTTACTGGTGGCTTCAAAGGCCAGTACATAATGAACGATGAATGATGAGTAATAAAATTATAACACAAATTAGATTATAGTAATGTCATGAACACAGCAACAGATGTTACAAAATTTTAGAGTAATCAAATTATAACGCAAACAGAAAAACATAGTAATGTCAACTTTCCAAAGCTTTGCATACAAATAGACATACATTTAATGTATCATTTAAAAGTAAAACAAGTAGGGATCACATCTCAAAATTTTGAGATATAGCCGGAAATAAGCAAATTTTAGCCCAAAGTTGGAGTTAATTTTTTCTTAATTTCTATAAAATATAGGCCAAAATATATCCATAGAAATATCAAAATATTGTTTAAATATGTTTTTCAGAATATCATGAAGATATCGTAATACACAAACTATCTAGAAAATTGGTCTGCGCTGAAAATTAGGAAGTTTAAGTAACAGTACTCTAACACTATTGAGTTATAAAAATTGTTCATTTCCTTCTTGAAAACCTTCCGCCACAAAATATAGTCCCTTACTAAACTCTGTAAAAATGTAATTTTTTAAATGCAATTTCATTCTATATAGTTTATTTGGCATTGTAAAATATAAATATATTACAAGAATTAATATGTGATGCAGAATTTTCAGACTAGAGGTGACCAAAAATGGCTACCCAAACCTAAGGAGCGAACCTCTTTAATCAAAAGTTTAATAGCATATACACACCTCTAAAAACTTACAGAATGTGATAATCAAAAGAAGACAACTGTATGCACAGTTTAAGTTATGGTTGCTTTTTAATCTTTTATTTGTGTTTATTAGCGTAAGAGAAGTTGCTGCACAATCCTGAATCTCTTTTTACAACGTTATGGTCGTAATCCTTGCTTCACTTTCATTACTAATTCTAAACTTTAAACGTAGCAAATTAAAAATTACATTTGCCCCCGGGCCCTCCCCTACTGATTAATTTAAACAAAAGCTTTATAAATTGTTCCCATCGTTATCCGCCTACACGCTTAATTTATAATGACGCCAGATTCCGGCTGATTTTCTCCGGTTTAAGTCTTAAACACCTGTATTTATTTTAAGCCTATACGTGCCATTCCTCAAACTAATTGATCCACAGGTAAACCTCATTGTTTTTGTGACCGGCTTCGTCCGATCACATTTGTGTCCATATGAGGCACTCGACAAATGCTATGACAATTACAATGCAATGACAACCTCATTTAAATCTTAAATAACACATAGAATACTTGATAAATAGATTTATAGATATAGTGTACTAAACAATCATAATTTCTTAGTGTCATACATATTTTGATTCATTGACCTTTTTATCCTTAATTGAATGCTGTGGAATCATTAAAATTCGTGGGGGCCAATTTTCATGGATTGCTTAAAATTTACAGGTTCGTTGGGTTGTAATTTCGTGTAATCTCTTATACCTACAAACAGAATTATGACATTATAACTCTAATTCATTAATTCGTTTGAATAGTTATTCGTGGACGAGAGGTACCCACGAATTCCACGATAATTGAGCCGCAACGAAATCTAATGATTCTACAGTAATATATATTATACATTCAATCTTACCATCAAAACAAGACACCACACGACACGATCACAGATTTAAAGATGAAATGATAAATTTGGGTGATGAGAAGTCCATCATCAACTTATATTGCAATGGGGGAAATAAGTGGAAATAATGTTCATCCAATTTAGTTGCCTGAATCAGGTAAATACTCGAATTCAGATAAAAACAGTAGCCAGACATTAATTTATGAACTATGTAAGATTAAAATATGGCATGTTTTTTTTTAAATTTATTTTGTTGTTTTTTTTTGTGTTGATTGTATATTATAAACCACAGCAATGAACGGATAGTAAAGTTTATGACTAAAGCCTTATAGAATCAATGGCAGACTAAAATTAAAAACTAATTAATCACCCTTTTACTTCCTGCTCTGGACGTTGGTTTAAAAATTAAACCTTCGGATATTTCTAACGGGAATGGTTACCTATTCACCACCATATGCATAAAGTTACATTGAGTTAATGATTCCCAACAGATCGAAAACATATAAATAATCCATGAACGTATTCGTGTCGATCGGAATAGATGTCTCTCAGCGTTTTAAACTGCGTTTTGAATTTAACGGAAGGTAAAATATTGATAAACGCAACCAATATTTCAATGTTTTCTGTCAATACAAAATTTAAAGAAAAGATCATAACAAACATTTATAATACTAATAGACTCAATTTGTTCGCTTTAAACCAAACTCAATTTTAAATGGTAACTGACAAAAATTAATGATAAATGTTACTATCAATGAAGTTTGTTTTACTTGTAACTATTTTAGATACATATTTAATTGTTATCTTTTATATTCAAAGTTGGAATATTTGAATGTGATTAGTTTTCAAAAAACGACATTTTACATTTTTTGGCTTCCTTGTGTATCTAATAATTACTCCTAACAGTTTGTTAACGGTATAAAAGCGGTAATTAGCCATAATATCAATTTTAAATTATAGCCCCGATCGTTTAAAAACTCGTTAATTAGATAGCGTGTCACGTGGTACAGTGACGTCACATGCGACCTTCTTCGAACAGCTGATTGTAAACAAATTGTAGGATTAGCATTATCTTCTTTAAATTTTGACATTCATTCACCATGTAAGTTGTTTTTTTTTACATGCTGACTAAATTAAAAGAATCTTATTATTCAGTCGTACATGTTTGAGCCACTAGTACGGATAAAAAACGATGATATTGCCGGAAAAGCGACGATGAAGTCGGCAATGAGGATCAAATTGATCGACGTGTAAACATTGTAAACACAACTTAGTAAGGATTGTAGCTCAAATAAATCTGTTAAAGGTGTTTATTTATTAAAATCTACAACAGTCTTGGTTTTTGGCGTTCCTAACGACTCAGAATCTTCATTATTGTTAAACTGTGGTGCACAAGAAGTTTGTTTCTTCGGCAGTAACTGATCACAACTTTCTAAGGTTGTTTACTCTATATTACACTGGATTATAAAAGCAGGCAAGAACGTTTTCCTTAATTATTGTTTATTTCTGTAAGATCCCATCTCCGTATTTTTTTCCCCATTTACGTATAAATGTATATCAACAAACTTTGACTATTTCTCGCGTAAACAATCAATATCGACAACTTGATCCATGACTTCTCCCGTAAAAAATAAAAACTCACAGAAATCTCACATACCGTACTAAAATTATGATTTCTGCAGAGGTGAGCTACATGTATGAATGAAGAAATCATGTATACAAAACCGATGCATACATGAACGTATAGTTTAACAATAAGAAAAAGAAAACAGCTAATGAAGCGAGGCGGTATCCAAAATGGCGTCCCCTCTCGTTATTTTTCTCCGATGAACTTGCGTTTTGTACACAGGCCCCTGTGCATAAACTTCTATTTTTTTCTTTTTGAGAAATGAATACGATTTATTTATGAAAGTATAATTACAAAAATGTACCATATAATTAATAATATATGAACTGAATGTTTATTTATAAATCCTCTCGTCGACAGATAGACCCCTATTTGTCACAAGATTTCCGCATACTTTCGTAAGGGAAACTTAAAAAAACAACAGTCCAAATCCCCATTTCGGTGGCTAAATCACCCGCAGGAGGCACAGAACACCATCATGTCCCGTTATCGGCAATTTAATAGGTGATAATTAGTTTAATTGTCGTTTAAATCTAATCCAATTACAAAGATGGCTAACAGCACCTTCTCGCTCGAGGTCGCATATGACGTCACACATCATGGCGGGTAGATCGAGAGAGAAAATATGCATATCGCGACATTTGAATTTCATCGCTTTCAAACTCACGAATTAGGCAGAATATTTTATGAAAACGTTAATAAACTTGATTTTTAATGAGTATAGAATGATTTTATTTAAAAAATTCCGAAAATTGAAAAACATGCGATATGTCCTTTAATGGTCACTCTCAAACCCCATATATGTATGAAAACAAAATAATTTGAGAAGAGCCATTTCCTGCATTTACAAAGGTTGTCAGTATTTAGTAAGACATTTCTGCCAGACCATACAATTCTCCCGCACTGTAAATTACCCGTGCCGTGCTTGTCTGATGATAAGTTACCTTTCCTCCTGCAATGTAGGATAAAGCGCCTACTGGTGTTGAGAAGTATCTAATGAGCTGAAATGCGTTGCTTTATACATGTAATGTCCAATGCATGTTCAAACGGTTTGAGAATATGAAAAACGACTTGGCCTGCCTATGCGGCGCTATATTGTTTAAACCTCCAATTATTCGTTAACTATTCGGTCCCTGTGAGGATGAGCAAGACTCCCCTCCAATAACACCATCTTCGCTAGCCAAGGGGAGGGGACAAACCACAGTGTCATTATACACCGTTTTCTAATAGAAAGTAGCATATAACCCATACAAAAACTTGTCGAGGAGTCTCATATATGCATTTAATTAATTAGGTTTCATTCTAGAAAAATTATAAATTTGTAATGACGAACACCTCCCTGCCTGAAATCTTTCAAAAAGAAACCTATAATTGTTGCAAAGAACTTAAAGATCTGGTCTACAAAATCATGAATTCAGTTTTCCTTTCAGGTGTGTGGGAGTAAAGAAGATAATTTTTTAACATTATATGCATTAACACCTATACATCAATTTTGGCCCTGTCCTAGAGTCAAATCCCATACTCCAGGGGAAATGAAAATTAAAATTTCAGTAGAGGACTTCCTGGTAAACATAATTATAAGTCAGTTTTTAATACATTTGTGTGAGAATAGAGAAGAAACTTTTTAAACATTATATGCATTAACACTATATTGCCATATTTCCGCCCCCCCCACCCCCCCCCCCCCCACCTCATGTCCTGAACCCCTGACCCAGAGGCCATGAATTTCACAATTTAGGTAGAGGAGTTAGTGGACATCATAACCATTTATTCAGTTTTTTGCCCACGTGTGTGGGAGTAGAGAACATTTTTTAAGATTAAAACATTTTTACAATATGGCCATATTGGCCCCACCCTAGAGCCTGAACCCCAAACAAAGGGTCACAAATTTTACAATTTTGGTAGAGGGCTTCATGGACATTATAACCAGCATTTAGTTTTTAACAAATATATATGGAAGTAGAGAAGAAGATTTTCTAAGATTTAATAGATTTTTACTATATGGCCATATTGGCCCCACCCTAGAGCCTGAACCCATCACCCAGGGGTCATGAATTTCGCAATTTAAGTAGAGGGCTTCATGGACATCATAATCATGCATTTAGTGTTTAACAAATATATATGGGAGTAAAAAAGAAGATTTTCTAAGTTTTAATACATTTTTACTATATGGCCATATTGGCCCCACCTTAGAGCCTGAACCCCTGACCCAGGGGTCATGAATTTCACAATTATGGTAGAGGGCCTCATGGACATCATAATCATGCATTTAGTGTTTAACAAATATATATGGGAGTAGAGAAGAAGATTTTCTAAGATTTAATACAGTCTAATTATATGGCCATGTTGGCCCCACCCTAGAGCCTGAACTCCTGACCCAGGAGTCATGAATTTCACAATTTTGGTAGAGGGCCTCATTGACATTATAATCATGCATTTAGTGTTTAACAAATATAAATAGGAGTAGAGAAAAAGATTTTCTAAGATTTAATACATTTTACTTTATGGCCATATTGGCCCCACCCTAGAGCCTGAGCCCCTGAACCAGAGGTCATGAATTTCACAATTTTGGTAGAAGGCCTAATGGACATCATAACTATGCATTCAATTTTTTCCTCACATGTTTGGAAGTAGAGAAGAAGATTTTTGAAAATTTGGCTTTTTTGCATATTTGGCCCCGCCCGTGGCACCCCAGGGTTGTAGAGCCATGAATTTCACAATTTAGATTCTTCTTACCATAGAGATGCTTCACACCAAAAATGGTAATGATTGGCCTGGTAGTTTTCAAGAAGAAGTTAAAAATGTAAAATTGTTAACGCACGACGTCGGACGAAGACCAATTGCAATAGGTCACCTGAGTGACTCAGGTGACCTAAAAATATATCATTTATGCTCTACATTGTATAAGTATGTGGGTCTGTGGCATTTTCATAGCGAAACAGCCTCAACAAATTAAATCGCCTGCAAGTCAGTGAATTTTCCTACTTCAGATGCCTGCAAGACAGTGAAAAGGCACATTTTACATCATAGTATAAAAAATTGTTAATAACGTGTCCCATCAGTTTTATTCTACTGTCAGCTAACATTTTCTTCCAATTGTGTTTACAATCCTTGGCACAATGATACAATTTTTCACACATAGAAATCAAATCTTAAAGACACGAACGTAATAACAGTTTGAGTTACGATTATTCTGCGCTTAGGTTCAAACGCAGAAGGATAAAACGTACGCTCAACTAGGACCTTGGGTCACCCGAAAATAGTTCTCCAAAATGAGTGTATTAATGAGCACTTATGGAACTCTTTTACAAGTGAAGATAAGAATGTAAATCTACTTTCTTTTTTTCTATATCCATAGGGAGACCACAGGTCACCTTATGTCCTAAAACAATGTCGTAATCATTTTGTTAATCAATACGGAAACAAACGTTACCTAACATCTGCCTAGTGTATGTTTTACAAAATTGAGATTCGTCAGAAGTGATCCACTGTAGGGACCAGGGGTCACCTAATGTGTAATATCAATGCCCCCCCCCCCCCAGTCCCCCACGGATTAGGGTTTTGAAGACTTTGGGGAACTTTTTTTTTGGCTTGTCAAGAGTTTTAAGATTTTTTGGATGACTCTGCCCCCCCCCCCCCCTCCCCCACTTTCAAAAACGATGCTATGTGCCTTGAGATTTATAGATTTTAAAGAATACAGATTCACCAGAAGCCATTCACTGTAGAGAAACAAGGGATCATTATAAAAACGATATCAATAGAGATCACCTTAGGTCCTGAATCAAGTGATGTTATAATTTTGGTAATATATTGGAAGACCAAGTTCACCTAATGCCATTTTTGAAGATGGATAATCACCAAAAGTTCGCCACGGTAGGAGACTACCTTAACCTTAAGTGGAACTTCAATAAGGAGACCCAACGTCACCTAAGGTCCTAAATCAATGAAATGATAACCTTATTAATCTATATAGGGAGACCATTGATCACATTAAGTGAAATATCCAAAAAAAGGCCAGAGGTCTGACCTTTATGCATTTTTGAAGATAGAGATTAATTCACCAGAACAACTTAGGGAGACTAGTGGCCACCTTACTTCGAACACCAATAAAGAGAACAGAGGTTACCTTAGGTAACTAATTAAATAATTTTGTTAATCTAAGGTGAACCATTTATAATGACACCAGAGTTCATCTTTGGCCATTTTAATATTATATTGATCTCCTTTATAATAAAATTCTACAAAAAGATATAGTTTATAGCTTAACACATAATTTCTAAAATTTAAGGTAGATCTGATGTTTAACGTTCACCACCAAACTCTATCTTTAAAAAAAATGTGTAAAGGATGCTGCACCAGAAGGCATCCACTGTAGAGAATCCAGGGGTTACTTTAAATAGATTATCCAAAGGAAGACCAGAGGTCACTGTAGGTCCGTTATCAATGTTGTTATGATTTTAATAATTTATAAGAAGACCAGGGATCACATTTTGTCATTTTTGAAGATGGAGGTTCACCAGAAGTCAGCCACTGTAAGGAGCCTAGAGGTCACCTTTGGTATTAAATCAATCAAATAAAAATGTTGTTCACCTATAGGGAGATCAGAGTTCATCTTATGTCATTTTACAAGATTTTACAAGGTAGAGAGCTTCAACAGCCACTGTAGGAAGACAAGGGGTCCTCTTAAGTGGAATATCCATTAGGAGACCAGAGGTAACCTTAAGTCTTTAACCAATAAAATTATTTTGTTAGTCTAAAGAGTATGGGTCACTTTAAGTAAACTATTCCAAATTACACCAGAGGCCATCTTAGGTCCTAGATCAATGGAGTAATAATTTGTGAATCTATAGAGAGACCAAAGGTCACCTTAATGTAGTTTTGAAGATGGATATTCACCAAAAGTCAATCACTGTAAGAAGGCTTAATATCAAATTACATTCACAAGGAGACTAGAGGTCAACGTGGGTCTGAAATCAATGGAGTAAAAAAATTTATCTTTAGGGAGACCAGAAGTCACCTTATGTCATTTTATAGTTTGGAGAGTCACCGGTCATTTGATGCATTTTGCAAATTGGAGATTTATCAGTCTTCATCCATTCATTGACTACCTGGTGTTACCTCAGATTATTTTACAAGATGGAGATTCACTTAGGTTATTCACTGTAGGATAACCATAGATCACCTTAGGCAAAAAAAGAATAAGTGACGTCACCAATGGTTTTAGATTGATGTTGTAATTCTTTGAGTCAATATTGAGACCAGATTTAATAAATATTTTAATATACAAGGTGAAGATTTACCAAAGCCAGAGGCTACCTTATATTGGCATGGTCACGGTTTTGGTCAAAAATCACCTTTCCTATTTTAATATTTACAATGCTTCAGTAAGGCATTCTTAATAAGCAACCGAAATTTGAGTGTAATTTGTTGAATTGTGAACAAGTTACATAGCTTGAACTTCTTTGCAAAGTAAACAAAGCGTTTGTTTATATTTGAAATGTTAAAGTGAAAATTCCAATTTTAGACCTCAAATGAATGTGTTAAACGTTAGAAACTGTTTATGCTTAAAATAAATTAAAAGATAGACAAATCAGGTTTACAATTTTTTTACTCGTATATTGAACCTATGTAAACAAAAACAGGGCACGAGCGTTGTTTACATTACAAAGAATTCTCAGCTCTCTTTCAACTCCACGAATGACTCTCACATTTCATTTGATCATTGGAAATGCATGTCTAAAGCATTCTAAAAAATAAAAATAGAAAAAATAGACAAATAGAATTTGACCAAAATCGTGTCCATGCCCCTTTGATTGAAATATGCCTGGGGGGGGGGGGGAGGTAACCTAACTTTTTTATCACTGTTGTATTAATTCTTTGTATCAATACGGAGATCTCGGGTCACCTTATGTCATATTACAGGATGGAGAGTCACCAGTTATCCACTGCAGGGTGCCCACAGGTCACCTTATATCATTTTACGCAATGGAGAGTCACCGGTCAACCACTGTAGGGTGACCTGGGGTCCCCGTATGTCATTTTACACAATGAATAAATGAAATATGCCTAAGGGGACCAGAGGTAACCTAAGTGTTTTTTTTTATCACTGTTGTATTAATTCTTTATATCAATACGGACATCTCGGGTCATCTTATGTCATATTACAGGATGGAGAGTCACCAGTTATCCACTGCAGGGTGCCCACAGGTCACCTTATATCATTTTATACAATGGAGATTCACCGGTCAACCACTGTAGGGTGACCTGGGGTCCTCGTATGTCATTTTACACAATGAATAAATGAAATATGCCTAGGAGGACCTGAGGTAACCTACGTTTTTTTATCACTGTTGTATTAATTCTTTAAATCAATACGGATATCTCGGGTCATCTTATGTCATATAACATGATGTAGAGTCACCAGTTATCTACTGCAGGGTGCCCACAGGTCACCTTATACAATTTTACACAATGCAGAGTCACTCAAAGATCAACCACTGTAAGGTGACCTGGGGTCCCCACATGTCATTTTACACAATGAATAATTGAAATATGCCTAGGGGGGCCAGAGGTAACCTACGTTTTTTTTTATCACTGTTGTATTAATTCTTTAAATCAATACGGATATCTCGGGTCATCTTATGTCATATAACATGATGTAGAGTCACCAGTTATCTACTGCAGGGTGCCCACAGGTAACCTTATACAATTTTACACAATGCAGAGTCACTCAAAAATCAACCACTGTAGGGTGACCTGGGGTCCCCGTACGTCATTTTACACAATGAATAAATGAAATATGCCTAGGGGGACCTGAGGTAACCTACGTATTTTTTTATCATTGTTGTATTAATTCTTTATATCAATACGGAGATATCAGGTCATCTTATGTCATATAACATGATGTAGAGTCACCAGTTATCTACGGCAGGGTGCCCACAGGTCACCTTATATAATTTTACACAATGCAGAGTCACTTAAAGGTCAACCACTGTAGGGTGACCTGGGGTCCCCGCATGTCATTTTACACAATGAATAAATGAAATATGCCTAGGGGGACCAGAGGTAACCTACGTTTTTTTTATCACTGTTGTATTAATTCTTTATATCAATACGGAGATCTGGGGTCATCTAATGTCATATTACAGGATGGAGAGTCACCAGTTATCCACTGCAGGGTGCCCAAAGGTCACCTTATATAATTTCTTACACAATACAGAGTCACTCAAAGGTCAACCACTGTAGGGTGACCTGGGGTCCCCGTATGTCATTTTACACAATGAATAAATGAAATATGCCTAGGGGGACCTGAGGTAACCTAAGTTTTTTTTATCACTGTTGTATTAATTCTTTATCTCAATACGGAGATCTCGGGTCATCTTATGTCATATAACATGATGTAGAGTCACCAGTTATCTACGGCAGGGTGCCCACAGGTCACCTTATATAATTTTACACAATGCAGAGTCACTTAAAGGTCAACCACTGTAGGGTGACCTGGGGTCCCTGTATGTCATTTTACACAATGAATAAATGAAATATGCCTAGGGGGACCAGAGGTAACCTAAGATTTTTTTTATCACTGTTGTATTAATTCTTTATATCAATACGGACATCTCGGGTCATCTTATGTCATATAACAGGATGTAGAGTCACCAGTTATCCACTGCAGGGTGCCCACAGGTCACCTTATATAATTTTACACAATGCAGAGTCACTCAAAGGTCAACCACTGTAGGGTGACCTGGGGTCCCCGTTTGTCATTTTACGCAATGGAGAGTCACCGATCATCCTCCAGAGGATGACCAATGACTCTTTAAGGCATGAAATGACATAAGGTGACAACTGGTCACCCTACAGAGGATGACCGATTACTTCATGGTGTAAAATGACATAAGGTGACCCCTTTTCAACCTACAGTGGATGACCAGTGTCTCTCTATCGTGTAAAATGACATAAGGTGACCTCTGGTCACCCTGCAGTGGATGACCGGTGACTCTCCATTGTGTGAAATTTACATAAGGTGACCCACGGGCACCCTTCAGTGGATGACCGGTGACACTGCATCGTGTTAAATGACATACGGAGACTCTTGGTCATCCTGCAGTGGACGGCCGGTGACTCTTCAAAGTGTAAAATGACATAAAGTGACTCCTGGCCACCCAGCAGAGGATAACCGATGACTCTCCATTGTGTATAAATAATACAAGGTGACCCCTGGTCATCCTACAGTAAATGACCGGTGACTTTCTATCATGGAAAATGACATACGGGGACTCCCAGTCACCTTACAAAGGATGAACGGTGACTCTCCATCGTGTTAAATAAGATACGGGGACCCCTGGTAACTCTGCAGAGGATGACCGGTGACTCTCCATAGCTAAAAATGACATAAGTGGACCCTTGGTCACCCTAAAGAGGATGATCAATCACTCTCCAAAGTGTAAAATGACATAAGGTGATCCCTGGTCATCCTACAGTGGATGCCCTGGTCATCCTACAGTAGATGACCGATGCTTCTCCATAGTGTAAAATGACATAGGGTGACCCCTGGTCATCCTACAGATCACCAGTGCCCTCCATTGTGTAAAATAATATACGGGAAACCCTGGTCACCCTACAGTGGATTACCGGTGACTCTCCATCGTGTAAAATGATAAAAGGTGACCCCTGATCATTCTACAGTGTATGACCGGTGACTCTCCATCGCGTAAAATGATATACGGGGACCCCTGGTCACCCTACAGAGGATGACCGTGACTCTTCAAAATGATATAAGGTGACCTGTGAGCACCCTACTATGGATTACTGGTGACTCTCCATATGTTATATGACATAAGGTGAGAGTCACCGGTCATCTACTCTAGGGTGACCAGGGGTCACCTTATGTCACTTTACAGGATGGTGAGTCATTAGTCATCCACTGAAGGATGTTCACGGGTCACCTTATGTCATTTTTCACAATGGAGAGTTACCGGTCTTCCACAGTAGGGTGACCAGGGGTCACCTTATGTCATTTTACACTATGGGGAGTTGCCGGTCATCCACTGTAGGGTGACCAGGGGTCACCTTAACAGAAATATCATGAGAAAAAGAGAAGTCACCTCCTTACATGTATTTCCCACACAAATGTCGTTATGATTTTGTGAACCTTATATTATTTTACACGATGGAAAGTGACCGGTCATCCACTGTAGGGTGCCCAGGGGTCACCTTAAGTGAAATATCATGAGAGAAAGAGAAGTCACCTCTTTACATGTATTTCCTACGCAAATGTCGTGATGAGTCATTACGGAGACCAGATTTAACAAATATTTCACTATACAAGGTGAAGATTTACCAAAGCCATCTAACGTAGGGAGACCAGGGGTCACCTTAATTGAAATATGCCTAAGGGTACCAGAGGTAACCTAAGTTTTTTTTATCACTGTTGTATTAATTCTTTATATCAATACGGAGACCATGGGTCACCTTATGTCATTTCCAGGATAGAGAGTCACCAGTAATCACTGCAGGGTGCCCAGGGGTCACCTTATGTCATTTTACACTATGGAGAGTGACCGGTCATCCACTGTAGGATGACCAGGGCATCCACTGTAGGGTGACCAGGGGTCACCTTATGTCATTTTACAATATAGAGAGTCACCGGTCATTAACTGTAGGGTGACCAGGGGTCACCTTATGTCGTTTTACAGGATAGAGAGTCACTAGTCATCCACTGAAGGGTGCCCAGGGGTCACCTTATGTCATTTTACACTATGGAGAGTGACCGGTCATTTACTGTAAGGTGACCAGGGGTCACCTTATGTCATTTTACAGGACAGAGAGTCACCAGTCATGACCTTATGTCATTTTACACTATGAAGAGTCATTGGTCATCCATTGTAGGATGACCAGGGGTCCCCTTATGTCATTTTTTAGGATTGAGAGCTACCGGTCATCAACTGTAGTAATTGAAATATCATGAGAGAAAGAGAAGTGACCTATATACATGTATTTCGTACACAAATGTCGTAGTGATTTTGTAAATCAATACGGAAACTGGAGGTCGGCAGATGCATTTTGCAGATGGAGATTAATCAGTCTTCATCCATTCTTTGACTACCTGGTGTTACCTCAGATGATTTTACAAGATGGAAATTCACTAAGGTTATTCACGGTAGGGTGACCAGGGGTCACTTTAAGTAAAAATCGATAAGGGGACAGAGGTCACCAATAGTTTTAGATTGACGTTGCAATTCTTTGATTCAATATGGAGACCTGAGTTTAAACAAAATATCAATACACAAGGTATAAAGATTTACCAAAACCATCAACAGTGGGAAGACCAGGGATTATCCTAAGTGAATATCTAAAAGGCTACCAGACGTCAACCTGGGTCTAAAGACAATGTAGTTTTAATTTTCTTAAAATGACATAAGTCCAGATGTCAACGTATGTCATTTACAAAAACATCCATAAGGAGACCAGAGGTCAGTTCATGTCCCGTATCAATAAAATGATTATTTTCCTAATCTAAAGGTAGACCAGAGATCACCTTATGTCATTTACATGATAGGTATTCAGCCAAGGTAGGGAGATCAGGGGTCACCTGAAGTAAAAATATGCACAAGGAGACCAGAGGTCACCTCAGGTCCTTCATCAATAAAATAATTTTAATATAGAAACGGTCAGATAATGTCATAACAAGATGGATATCCCTAGAAGCCATCTACTAAAGGTCACCTTTGGAAAGCGATGTCTGTCGTTATAATTTTGTCCATTAATAACGGAAATCAGGGGTAACCTTATGTCATTTTACAAGATGTAGATTCAGATAAATCATTTACTGTAGGGAGAGCAGAGGTCACATTAAGTAAAATATCCATGAGGAGCCCTGAGGTCCCCTTATGTCCTACATTAATGTAGCAACAATTTTGTTTATCAATAGGATACCAGAGGTCCCCAAATGTCATTAAACGAGATGTATACTCACTTGATGTCATCCATTTGTTAGATCATGGGTCAGCTTGAATGGAATTTCAAGATGATAGGTCCCGATATGTCCGAAATCAATGTAATTGTTTGTTGATAAATACGAACACCAGATGTCACCTTCTTTTCCAAGATAGACATTTACCTGAAGTCATTTACTGTAGAGAAACCAAGTGGTCATTATAAGAGGAATATCTAAAAGTAATTTAGAGGTCACCTTAGCTTCAAAAAGGTTTAAATTTAATTCAGAGATCAATACGTTAACCAGAGGTCAGATAATGTCATTTTAAAAGATGGAGATTCCCAACAAGCCTTCCACTGTAGGAAAACCAAAGGTCACCTTTGGTAATCGATCTATGTCGTTATATTTTTGTTAACTAATAAAGAAGACCAGAGGTCACTTAATGTCATTTTACAAGATGGAGATTCAAAAAAGTCATCTACTGTAGGGGACCCAAGGGTCACCTTAAGTGGAATATCCAAAAGGAGACCATAGGTTACCTTATGATCTAAATTGATGTAGTATAATTATTAATTCTGTAAATCAATACGGTGATCAGAGATCCGTTAATGTTATTTTACAAGATGAAGAATCATAAAATATCATCTATTGTAGGTAAACCAGAGTTCGTTTTAGGTCATGGATATGTGTCGTAATAACTTTGTTAATTAAGAAGGAGATCAGAGGTCACCTTATTTCATTTTATACGGTGGAGATACCAAAGTAATCCACTGTAGAGAGACCAAAGTAATCCACGGTAGAGAGACTAGGGATAAAATTTTATGAATTATCAATAAGAAGATGAGAGGTCACCTTTAAACCTAAATTATTGTAGTAAATTGTTCATTAATACAAGGGCCAGTTGCCCCCTTCTTTTACAAGATGGAGAATTACCATGCAGAATTTATCCACTGTAAAGAAACCAATGTCTTTTAGGAGACCAAAGGTCACCTTAGCTTCTAAATCAATGTTATATTTTCAAAATCAATACGGATACCAGATGTTATCTTATGTCATTTTACAAGACGAAAATCATGCACTATATTTATATTGTTTATTAGGAAGAACATAATTGTTAGAGGGAACATGTGTCACACAAAGATGATAATAAATATGTAAACCAGAGTTCGCCATATATTGTTCATCATTGGGGAGACCAGAGATTCCATAACTTATAAGGAGACAACAGGTTAAAAATGTGGTGTGTGAAAAATTATACTCTAATCTACTGAACACAAAAGTTCAGACTTTGAATTTATAAATAAGCAAAAACGGTACACATTTCAATCACATTTATTCCTTATTGTTTGTCGTCAAAGGAAGTTAGGGGGGGGGGTAAAGGGGTGACGATTTGCTCGTCTTCATTTATTTCTTAGATGCAATTCACAAAAGGTCCGTATTTACTATTTTTTTTCTAGCAATTTAAATATATATTTTTTTAATTTGATGAGTGAAAATCCAGTCCAGGGAAGTGGTAGGTGGAGCGGGGGGGGGGGGGGGGGGGGGTGGCGAACTCCAACCCTCATGCAACACCTGTAGACATGGGAACACCTACTCCGTAATGACAATAAAGAGACCAGATGTTACCTAGAGAATTAAGTTTATAAGGTTGTCTTTGTTGTATATGATGTATCTTTAGTTAGAACACAAATTTGATGTCATTCCTTTGTTCCAGCAGTCTAAAATTTTAAATGTACAGTCAGATATTAGTGAGCTTCTTAAAATAAGACCGTTACTCGTGGTTACAGTACTGATATCCTTCAAAATTAGACTGTCTCGGGTAAATCAACAATGAAATTCAATAGCAGTGTTTTAGTACGATGTATGCCGAAAACAGCTCTGTATGGAAAAAAAATATCACACAGTTCTCATCACTAACGGGCTCGAACATGTCAGATATTTTTTTTATACAAAACTGTTTTGGCTTGCATCCATTACGGAAACCAGATGTCATCTAATGTAATTTATTATCAAATCATGTTACCATTAAATTAAAGTATCAGTAAAAAGTCTATGGGTGGGCGGCGGGGGGGGGAGGGGGGCAAAACTACTTCTTTCTACAGGCTACACCTACGTATACAGAGTAAGAAGGTGAATAACTTTGATATTTTAATGAGGAGGATTTTGTGTTACATTTAACTTATATATCCTTAGGTGGACCACAGGTCACCTTATGTCTATATAACGTACGTATATCATATATCTTTCAAATAACAGTGAATGTTGATTTTTTTATCCTCTCTAGTGTACTTCCAATACTTAGAGGGGTATTCTTTAATAAACATACATTTCTGCCTGTTGTATGTCATTTCTAAAGGCTAAGTAGTGGTACTAGTTATTCTACTTTCACTTTGCGGTTGTAATGCACTACATTTTGTAGCGGAGTGCACAGATTTGGTAGTTGTAAATAAGCAGGTGACCTGGGGTCCTAGTTGAGCGTACGTTTTATCCTTCTGCGGTTCAAACTATCTATTTTCAAATTTTTAACTCCAAAATTGATTTATCTAGTATTAGCGAGATGGCAACAGTTGTTAAGAAAGCACCGCTGACAGATATCACTTTAATGTTTTGTTCATGTAAGTTGTCAAATAAAAAACAAAATTGAGATTTTTTATTTTCATATTTATTTTCATATGGATTGGTTATATATACAGACATATTTATTAAACTATACATTCCAATTAAATCATATTTATGTAAAAAAAAAAAAAAAACCAAAACAACAACAAACAAACAAGCATATGTACGTAAAAATAATTTATTTATTTGACTTTTAATTTTTTTCATTTTCCAAATGTAAACAATATATAAAGTAACTAGACTTCGTTGAATGGCCCCGCTTTTAGCAAATGACATTAAAATCTAAAGTATTACAATGTATGTATGTAGCACAAAAAGGTTAATTTTGAAAGAGACTATTTTAACTGAAAAAAAGTTTTGCTAGTTTTGTTCTACCCACAGAATAACAAAATTTGATTCAATGGTCACTCCACGCCAATAATTCATTGGCAACGAATGGTATGATTAAGCTTAAGATAGCTATACAATTCTTCTCCCAAGAGTTTGACCTTTGATCTTGAAATTGATTCAAGGTTCAAGGTCACTGCACATCCTCTTCCTAAGAAAACACTATCTGGGAAGTTTGAGCCACATCGCTCACTTGAACAACAGTTCATTGAATCATTTTATTTTAGTTTTTAAATATTTTCCCCATATATTTCGAAGTTAAACATTGAACTTCTCTTGGGGCCCCAGTATTAGACACGGGGTCACTTTTTAAACAATTAAGAATCTACCTTTCCTAAGAATGCTCGCATTGTAGTTCTTGAGAAGATTTTTTAACATTTTTCCTGTAATTTTATTAGTTTGGGAGTCACTATTTTAACAATTTAGAATCTACATTTTTTGCGGATGCTTGCACAGTAATCTCAAAAATTGTAACATTGTTGTTCTTGGGAATTACATATTTAAACTTTCTCCTATCTATTTCTATGATAAACTTTTCACCTCTACTGTATATACTAAATATTTTTATATCAAACCTTAAAACTCTCTTGGGGTCCCAGTATTAGTTCTGGGGTCACTATTTTAACAAATAAAATCTACATTATTTGAGGATGCTTGCATAGTAATCTCACAAATAGTTGCATTGTAGCTCTTCGGAAGAAGATTTTTAACATCATCTCTATATACTTTCATGTTAAACTTTGAACCCCTCTTGGGACCCAAGTATTAGTCCTGGGGTCACACTTTTCACAATTTAGAATCTACACTATCTATACAAGCCTTGCTGTAAATATTGGCATTCCTAGTGCAGTGGGGTTTTTTAGGCTTTTTCACTGTTTTGCAAGTATCTCCCTTTTAAAAAAAGTTGTGCCCTTTGTTTTACCAATTCAAAATTCTCTTTCCATAAGGATAATTTGTACGAAATTTGGTTAAGTATAGTAAGTATAGTAAGACCTATAAATGTGAACATTTTACAGATGGACAGAGGGACGACAGACAACGGGTGATCTGAAAAGTTCACTTGAAAATGCAGCAGAGTTGAAAATTTTCAAATTTCAACTCTGCTGCATTTTCATATTCTTTTTTCGTTTTAAGGTGTCACTTGCATCAAATGTAACACCCTGATCAAAATATCCATTCCATATATCCAAATTTTCAGTTTTTAGCTCAGTTATACCCATTTTGATTTCATTTCTGTACAAATTCAATACTTCATCTGAAACATTTGAATGAAAACCAAACTTTTCACCCTTAACCATTCCCTCTGTAGGTCCAGACAACAGATATCTATAGTTTAAAACTAACCATGTTGCAATAACTGTTTCCAGAAATAATTCAGTGTCATCATGAGAAAACAACGGCATTTCCTGACTCAAAATATAAAGGTCCTTCTCACAGTCATAAAAATGAAACTGCACATGAGTTTTGCTCACTGCAATATATGGCACAATACTAATAGCCGAATTGCATTTTTTCTGATAGAATGAAAAAACTAAGCTTTGAGAGGCAATTTGTGGAAAAAACTGTTCAAGGCTTTTGAACTTAACCTCATTTTGTGAGAGGTTATCTTCTGAACTTTCAAGTATTGACTCAGACTCTTCAACAGGCTCCTCAGGAATTACAGTAGCTGCTATGTGTACTTCAGTTTCAAGAGGGCTTAAAGCTTTTCCAATCACTATGTCAAAAAGTCCAAACCATGTTTTGGGATGACCTGCAATGTAAATATGATTTGATTCAATATCATATTACATGATAGGATATCATATCAAATAACACAATATCATTTCATATTACATGATAATATTCGTATTACGAATTACGACTTGTAGTTGACCTAATATGGTTTATACGCAATTGAATTTACTCACCACGTATAAACCACATTAGGTCAACTGAAAACCATCATGATGTAAGCTAACAATTATATCTTAACCAACTGCCTTTGTATAACTGGTAAATAATTGCTATAACAATAAATATAACAAAAAATAATGTTTTTTGTTATACTTTCATGTTAAATACTGAAATCTGATTGGTTAAGACGCAGTTAATAATATTTACTATTACCCTCAGCGTTAGCAACGCACTTGGCAACGGGTAACATTAAAAAATGTTACATGCGCGAAAATTATGCGCGTACGGTTCGCTGTAGAATTCACGTTATTCCTATATAAAAGCGGTAAAATTTTCTTAAAAAATTTTAAAAAGACATTCAGTATAACAAAATAAATAGTGCCTGTTTGGGAGGATAACAGTTGAAATTGACACCCCTCGAAAACCATTGTCAACCTCCGCTTCGCGTCGGTTGACAATGGTTTTCTCGGGGTGTCAATTTCAACTGTTACCCTCCCAAACAGGCACTATTTATATAATAACAAAGTTACAAGTTTCAATATAGGAATTAAACCTGACATCATAATAATCTTAGAATGACCTCATCATGCTCAAAGGTAGTAATATTTTGTACTAACTACTTAAGGAATATACAGTAAAACTCGTTAAACGGATAATAAACGTCATTTTGTTGGTAATTTTGTTAACAATTCAATCACGTTCCAAATGACTCGCATATATCCATTTTTCTTATATTTAATGATATTATATTACAGTCTTCATTTATTCCTCCGTTTAAACCCATTATATGAGCTTCGAATAATGTTCGCTGAATTTATGCTTCCTGGACAAAAATTCAATTGGTCATTTGCATATTCTGATGACCTTTTGTTTGACCCTACTTCGGCCATTTCGGATGATGATGGCGGACGCCAAACCGAAGTCCAGTCGTGGAAGAAAACCCACGTTAACTGACTCTGGGCGGAAAAGAAAGAAAAAGGAAACTAACGCTTTGATAAACCGGTCGAGGGTATATGTTGGTGAACAGTACAACCGTTGGAATGAATTAAAGACGACCCTCCGGCTACAAACGCATAGTGAAGTTGCCAAAGTTCTTCTCGATCGGTATGTACATGGTGTAGTCCTTGTCAGAAATTGTATAAAATATATTAGTTCTAGTCTAAATAATGTTTCATTATTCTCGATTTGATTTGGCATGGATTTGTCCGTCGTTATACCAATATATTTGTAAAAATAACCTTCAGAGAGATTGGGAAGATTTTTCACGGATGCTGTTTACTTCGTTGGGGCCTCCCAAGGGGTAATCCTAAAAACTAAATAAGAAATTGGAAATTCAGCATTTACGAAGTTAACTCGTTGAAAATAAAATGATAAATTATAAGTTAGATATGGAGGGTAATATTTTGTTGTAGAATATGATAACTAATTTATCTGAGGTTGGAGATATGTAGCTCCCGGTCTGAGAAAATTCGGATGGTAGTCTAACGTTATCCATATCACAGGAGTTTGAATTTTTATCAATAAAGCCAAAAAACTTACTTTATTGACTGACCCATGAGCTATGCGTAAGCATAGCGAATGCTTACGCATAGCTCATGGGTCAGTCAATAAAGTAAGTTTTTTGGCTTTATTGATAAAAATTCAAACTCCTGTGTCCAAATGCTTTCAGCGGCAGCTAAAGTTTAATTAGTACATTTACCATTATTTTTTACAAAAGATGTAAAATAAAAAAAGGACATGTTTTATTTTAGCTCTATAATTAATAAAATGTCAGACTCGTGTTAATAGTTTACAAAACTTACTATAGTACATGTTGATTGTTCAAACCATAAATAACAGGTCCAGTACAATCTCTTTATTTAGCTATATAGCTTTATTAAGCTAGATAGCTTGATAAAGCTACTACAAATAGCTTAACTAAGCTATTTTCAGAGTAAAAAAAACTAAAAAAATTGGTAAAAATAAAATCCAAAAAATCGCATCATGAGTTGTTGTCAGTGTTTACATGAGCATGTGAGAAATACTCACAAACAAAAACCAAGGTATAAAAGCACGTCTCACGAGGAGAACTTTCATTAGAAATTGCTGATTTCATGGTAATAAAAGAATTTTGGTAAAGAAAACTATAAAGACGAAGATTGGAAAATGGTAAGTTTATCATCGCATGATGTATTCATATGACTATTGAATTTATAATAAGAAACTCCTATTTAATGAATGATTAAATTTTATTTAATTTTCTACATATTTTCGCAATGTGCATATGTATGAGGCACAGTTTGTTAGTAAGTAAAACAAAATTAATACAATATGTCAACACTTACAAATTGGCAACAATGGCTCCTCGTTTGTGATTCCGTCCACAATACCGGAAGTTGTGGTGTCAAACTAAACATCAGATGCGGAATCAGGCAAATCATCATCTTTCAGGCCAAAATCTACGGAGGAATAATGCGGTCAAAAATACATTACTTTACATGTCGACATAAGATGAAATTTAAATAGTTATCATCAATTATGTTAATATATTTTAAATGAAAATAAAAGTATAATTTTACCAAAACTACAGTATTACATAAAATATTGTGTAGGATGAGAGAAAAAATCGTGGAAAAAATGTAAAAGGCCAAAAAAAAAGAGGAAAGCCTAGAAGAGGAGGAATTTTAAGTGAATTTATAGAGGAGGACCAACGCAGAAACGACTGCATTTACAAGAGGAAGAATACGATAATCAAAAAAGTAAATATTATTGTTATGGGATATAAATTCACCTTCTATATTCCTTGTATCTTGTAAGGTGTCGGACACCTCCACAATTTCTTTATAGAATTGTATGTAAAGAGCCTTTGTGCCATTTTTAATGTCTTTATTCCATTTATGTTCTTTCTCTTCTCCTAAAGAAATGTTAAGTCTCATGAATCACACGTATACGTAATTTAATATAATATGTGATATTCCAATATTATATTCATGTTTCTACAATACATGTACCTACCAACTTCAAAGTCAAGATCCAGTAGTTCTTCAAGCAAGTCCTGTATTTTTTTAGAAATTTGCTGCTTTGTTTTTTTCTCAATAGAATGGAAAACAGTTCTTTCAGTGGAAGTAAAAAAAATGGGTTCTAATGAGAGTGAAGAAAAATATAAAGAATTGTTTTTTAAAGCCTCTTGCAGGAATAGAGAACGGTTGTTTTTGCATTTTTCAGAAAAGTTTATTAAATCATTGTCCAAAGTCTTATTTGCCAAACTGGTATGTTCTGTTTCATCAAACGGGGAATTAAGGTATTCAGAATGTCTTAGCTCTGCTCGCCACTGATGAATTTCATTCTGGAGGTCCGTGTGATAAATCTCATATCCATCGTCTTTCATGTTCAATTGTTTTTTAACATTTCTTTTAATCTAAAATAAAAATTTAATATAGCCAAGAACTCATATATGAAATGAGGATGTATAATTTAACACTCAAAATTTGATTATGCTATTTAAATATTTTTATTTTTATGTACATTATAGGCAAAAGAATTGCAAGACATGACAAAGTGTGATGTATTAGTAATAATAAGAAGTCCATCAGGAAATACCGCTACTTTTGCCTCGTCATGTTTTGAAGAGGTATTTCATAAGAATCATAGATTTGTGATTTACAGTTCTTAATATTTTTGATAAGTTAAAATTATTCTTTTTGTTGAAATAATGGATGTAGTGAATTTTCTATATTTTCAGACTTTATCTACCGTGATGCAAGGTAGCAGTTTGAACGGTAAATCTAACACCTCTCAAGACCCCCCTTCGACTAATGTTTCCGAACCTCTATCTACAGACTTTTCTGCTATCATAACCTCCCCACCATCTCCTAATACTACTTCAATTTCTTCTGCACCGTCCCCTTCTGTTAACTCCCTTCCAAAGCCTTCTTTCCCATCTCCCAAACAATCTAAGTTTTTCTATTCTAAAAATACCGTTCAAGCTCAGATTCATTCGGAAAACACAACTATCTTTGATTCTCCTGTCCGGGCCCCCACCAGAGAAACATTAGTGAGTAGGAAAAGGAAGCTGCCTGAGAAATCTTCCCAGACGGAGCCAATCAAAACCAGAGTAGCTGAAACATGTAACATTTGCCTATCTGATATTGAACGGGGACATTGGGTGGGGTGCAACAAAGCAAGGTGTGGGTATTGGGTACATGATAGATGTACCGGTTTCTTTTTCTCCTCTGCTTCTGTAATTAAGAAAACTAAATTCCTGTGCCCCTTCCATCGTTAGCAGAAATATTATTGTATTATGGTTAATGTGTGTGTTATTATAGTTACTGTTAAAATGTTATGCCATTATTTAAATTAAAGATATTATAACTGACTTCTTCCATAGTATCTAAATTTCTACAGGACTGCTGCCAATGTTTTTCTTTTGGTGCACCACTGGGGATCCAGCTCTTTGATTGTCTGTTTTTCCCCTCCAAAATGAAATCGCATCCTTCTCCTTTGCTGGGATGACCAGACTCTATATAATTTTTCAAATACATTTAGTAAAAAATAAAAAACAAATTCCTTTTATTTCGAAGCAATATAACGTGCATTACTCAGAAAAAGAAGTAAGTGCTCTAATAATAATTTCTTACGGGAGAAAGATTCATGCTGCTGGATGTAAGTTTGCACATCAGGTGGGGCACAAACTCTGGTAATTATGTCTATAATTTCTATTTTTTGGTAATTGGTCTTGGATATACCAAAATATATGGGAGAGAATTTTACTCTGCTGGCCATGATAACACCAGTATTGTTGCGCCGTACTCCAGCTCGAAACAAATACACTGCGAGAGTGTAGGTAAATATGGCCTCCATTAAAAACCTGTACATATTGTAAACATATATATATATATATATATATATATATATATATATATATATATATATATATATATATATATATATATATATATATATATATATATATATATATATATATGAAATTAAAAAAATTCAAATATTTATATGTTGAAGTATGTACTTGTAATTTGGGTTTTTGACACTCTGACACCATTCATAAAAGTCTGAGACTGATGGTTCTGTATTTCTTTCATAACAGTCCTTAACAAAAGGATGCAGCAATTCGTCACCTATATATATATATTTCGAAAATTAAGTTTATACAGCCATACAAAATGTAAAATATAGGTAAAAGTTATATGATATAACGCATGAATATTTAATCACACCTGTGCCAAATAATAAAATCTCGATAAACTGCATGGCCTTGTGGTGGTCATTGGCATCTAAACAGGACTGCAGTGCCTTTGGGGATCTATAGCCAAGAAGTTTGGCCAGATCAGACCCAAGTACTTCCCATATCAACTTGATGACAGCTTGATAAATTAGAAAATATATCAAAATACCTTATTTTGGTTATATGGTATAAAACAAAAATAATTGTATATGAAAAATTGAAGTAATGAAATGTAGGAAGATGCAGGGATCTAGAATATAAACACCCCCCACCCCCTTCCCCCACCTTTAACCCCACCCCCCCCCCCTCCACCTCCCTTGCAATCTCTAGATCCGCGCATTCAAAATTTGCCTTTTAATTTTTATAACATAACACAAATTAGATTTATTATTAAATATCACCTTTTGACATATTTATTTCAAAATGACCAAGTCCGGGCTGGATAAGAAGGTCCTGTAACTCTGGATTATCATTAACTACTTTGTGTGACAGTAGATACGGTAATCCATCGCAGCCCACAATGGACCATTGTCTGCTGTGTGGTATGTCAAGTTCAGCTTTCAGTGATTCCAGTACAGATTTAACTGCAGCTAAAGAGCATGGATTAACTGATATTGGATTTCCCATTTTTATTTCTGGTACATGATTGTTTGCGTGCTCTATAAATGAATACATGTCAATTTTGGATCTCGATTTCTCACTAAATTTGGTTTTCTTGTCATTTTTTAACATTATGGATATTACGTCCTCTGATGATGAAAGTCCTGGGCGCTGTTGTTGAAAAATAATTTGTAATCTGTTCTGGATGAAAGTATCTCGCAGAGATCTAAACAACACTTCTGAGTGGTTAATAAAATTAAAAACTGCACTAGAAAAATCACAAATATTTATATTATACAACCAATGTCTTGGAGAAAAAGCCTGATGAATCTGCAAATTTGTAATAGGTTTGGGAAAAAAATGTACAACAGTTGTTATATAGCTCAAAATAGCTTTGGCATCGTATCTTACACGCCAGTTTCTTGCTAACACTTGATTATTGTCAAAGTATGTAATGACATCATCAACATTTCTTACGTAAATTTTATTTGAAGAATGTTGCTGAATCCAGTTTTGTAATGTTGAATAACTTCCAGCTGGATGGGCACTACAATACATGTCGCAAACTGTTCTACTGGTACACATGTAATAAGTTAATAAATTAAGGCTGAAAGAAAATGGCATGATGATGTTATTACCAACTAAACTATACAAATGTTCAACAGCATAAACAACTTTTGTTTTTTCGGCAGGTGACATTGTAGAGAAATCTTTCTCACATAGAGAAAATACAAATGATGTTATTACAGTGTCTCTCTCCTGTATCCATGTGTCTATATCACAAGCTTTTAAAAATTCTACATCTTTGTATTGTAATGAAATATTTTCATTAAAGTCTTGTTTAACATTTGCTTTTCCTCTCGTGCCAATGGCTTCCAAAATTTTGTTAATATTGTTGTCTGAAATGTTGTTAGTTTTTATGATATTCACAACTTGTTTCACAAGTTCATCCTCTTGACTAGGAACAGTGTCGTTAATTTTTTTGGTTGCATAATCAGCACATGCAGTGCACAAAAACACACAACTTTTTGTAAGGTGCCCATTGTCTATGAGGTAGGTAATAACAGAAGCACGGACTTTTTTATTTGATAAGCGGTGAACTTTAAAAGTCCTACCCTTGCTGAATTCCCCATGATCTTTGCAGCTGCAAGCTGGCATTATTTACCTATAAAAATATTTATAAACACCAAAAATAAAGGACACATTTATACCCCCCCCCCTTTTAACGTTACAAGCGGATAAGAAGGCCAGAAGGCCAGAATAATGCCCCAGTTATATTATTTCATTTAAAAAATACATTCATGTACTATTTATCTTATTGTTGATCTTTAAAATGCATATAAGATATAAATAACTGTTTAATTTAAACTATGTATTACTTCTCGGAGTGAGCTACCATACTTTTGATGACGAAAACGGATAAATTACCGTTATTTGGTTTTCCTCTGCAACTAGTTGCTTGTCAGCATTTCCGGTGATGCTTTTGGGAGAGCAGCCATTACGAGTTTTCCATGTAGAGGTAAATTTTCTTCAAAAAGGCTTAACATATACGAAAACTAGCATTTTCCACACCGTTTACATGGATACCACATTCTTCTATAGCCCTGTCTCCTTGTGAGACGTGCTTTTATACCTTGGTTTTTGTTTGTGAGTATTTCTCACATGCTCATGTAAACACTGACAACAACTCATGATGCGATTTTTTGGATTTTATTTTTACCAATTTTTTTAGTTTTTTTTACTCTGAAAATAGCTTAGTTAAGCTATTTGTAGTAGCTTTATCAAGCTATCTAGCTTAATAAAGCTATATAGCTAAATAAAGAGATTGTACTGGACCTGAATAAGCCTCGCGAATATATACACCATTTCAACTTGTTGGATAAAGCAAATATAAAATCACACAATATAGATATCCTCTATCTCTGTTCAAACGAGCTATTTACTATAATTTAGAATTTACTATGAATAATTGTTATGCTATTCATTGGCATATCTTTTCCTTATTATTGTAATAATTTCACACTTCTCTCTTCTGAAAAAAAAAATCTGTCCTAAACAAAATTATTGTTCTATTGAAATATAAATGATTATCTTTAATTCATAAGGTATGATCAGAGTGAAAAAGATACCGAACTGCCAGTTAAACAGAAAAGCAATGCTGTTGTGGCAACTCCTGATTTGACAGCAAAACATGGTCTGACATCAACACCAGGACCTAGTCATCAACATAGTGTTCAAATTCCAATAGATGTTTCAGAGATCTCCAACACAGATACAGATAGGTAAGTAGTATGTACTTTATACATATGCAGCAAAAATTCAATATGATTAAAATCAGTCGTTGTGATATGCTACCGCTTTTGAGAGCGATAGTGTATCAAAACAGCTGATTTTAATCAAATTGAGCAAAAATTAATTCTTGTGCAAGTCAGAGACAAAAATTTCTACAATTTCTTAAACCATGTTAATTATATATATATATATATATATATATATATATATATATATATATATATATATATATATATATATATATATTTTTGGGGAGTTGATTTTAATCAACTCTCCTATGCAGTTACTCTGGCAAACCAGAAGTGAAACAGTGTTTGGACCTAAGCACAAATCATCACCGCTGACAAGACTTAGTTCTTTAAATTAATAGAAAAATTTAAAGTGATGTATGCTGAAGCATTGTTTTTCAGGAAACTTATCAATAAACACTTTGAAAATAGTCAGATTTTATATACCCGATAATACGAACAAATAAGATATATTTTTATAGTCTCATGTATTCCTACGCCAGATTTTAATATAGCCTCGTTCAACCAAACGCTCGGCTGTCTCCATAAATCTCTGAGAAGCAGAAAGGCTCTTTTGCTTGTCAAAGATTAATGGAGACGGCCGAGCGTCTGGTTGAATGAGACTAGAATTCGATATCAATAGTGCTTGGATCCATAAATTTTTTAGAATTGCTTCGATTACTTAAAGCAAGCGCAGTTTCTCGATATTCTTGTTGTTAAAATCTAAAATTCATATAATAAAAAAGTGGGTAATTCAAATACAGACTAGAAACTAATTGCCATGCAAGATAAGTTGATTTTAAAATAAATGATAATCGACAAAATCAACTCCCATCAGTACTTCAGTACTTTGATTAAATTTTCTTCTTATTTTCAGTGATGGGGCAATATCAGGAATACAGGCATTACCAACAAAAAGGCCTAGAAAGGAAAAATCAAAGCTATCAAGCAGTTTTCTTGATCCATTTGAGTAAGTGTTAGATACCCAATTTCGTTCATTTTATTAGGCTATTAAGCATACTCAATACATTGAATGCATTTTTTTTTTTAGGTTGTCAATTATAGATATATCTGAATCAGAAAGCCAAAATGAAAGCCACAGGTCTGATGAGGATTATGACCCAAGTTTTAATATCACTATAAGGTACATATACCTTTTGTGCTTTTTTACTTTGTCCTTCTTGTTAACCTCATAAGTACATTAAATATGATATTTTGTTAACTTATACATGTAATTTTTTCCAGACCAAACAATGATGATTTTGATTCTCTAAAGATTTGCAGTGGTGTGAATGATGATGGTTCTGATGATGATGATGATGATGATGATGATGATATTATGGAAGAGGGGGGTGTGGATCCAGGCCCTGATTTGATTAAAATAACAAGTATCAACCCTGAGAAGTTGACCTCAGATCAACCATTTCTTGTTTATTACCAGTGTTTAATGCAATTGATTGATATATGCATCCAGGGAAAATGTAAGGAATGTGGATCAGATGTAGACCTGACAAAGAACATCATTGGGTCAGCATTACATTTGAAATGGGTGAGCTCATTTATCACAAGTTTTGATGATTAAGTTGAATGCAAATATTTTGTGGATTTTGATAATTACATGTATTGGTTTTATTTGGAGGTTAAATTCAAAATTGTAATTAAAATATATCATGGCCATAATTATTTTCTTTGCATTTTAAAAGGAAGATGAAAATATTATAACATTATTTAGAAGAATTCAATTTGATTTCAGACATGTAGAAAAGGACATGTTATCAAGAAATGGTGCTCGCAGCCGATATTGAATAGGAGGATGCACAGTGGGGATCTGATGTTTGCATCTGCTGTCCTGCTTTCAGGGAACAACTTTCAAAAAATTTCTTTATTTGCAAAGTTTCTGAACTTGCCCGCAATCAGCAGCACAACATTTCACAAGATTCAAAGAACTTACCTTATACCATCAATTGATGACTTTTGGTTAGAAAAGCAGGAAGAAACCATCAATCTTTTTCGTGGTCAGGAATTGGTCATTCTTGGTAAATAAACTACTATTATATTATGTGTGTACATATACTTGTACTTCAAGTTAGAATATTTATTTTCAAATCTTTAAAAGTACCAGGTATTATGTTTATGTTTGCTGAAAAGGTTTAAGAATATTTCTGCATTTTGCAGGTGATGGTAGAATGGACAGCCCTGGGCACTCAGCGCAATACTGTTCCTACACATTCATGGAATATACCACAAAGAAGATCCTTTGCATAATTACTATGGATAAAAGAATGACAGACCTAAAAAGTACAAACTTAGAGAAATCTTGCTTTGTAAAAGGACTGCAGTTTCTTCTGAACAGGGGTTTGAAAGTTGTTGAAGTTGTAACTGATGCTCACGTACAAGTTGCTTCTATCATGAGTAAGTTTCACTCAAATAATTCTTGTCTATATTAAATTCATTTTTCATAAAAATTGAACTTTTAAATTTTGAATTGATTTAATTTTAATCAGTGTTCTCTTTATATATTGTTTTTGTTTTCATTTCACAGAAAAAGATTACCCAAATATTTGCCATTCATTTGACATCTGGCATGGTACTAAAAATTTGGGAAAGAAAATAATGTCAGTAAGTATGATCACCAAAACTAAATAAAAGCATTTTATTCATCTCTATTGATTATTCATGAAGAAAATTGATCTCCTGGTTTTTTTTTTTAGATTGGACAAGAGTCAAATAAAAAAGAATTACTGCCATGGACAAAGGATATCATGAACCATTTTTGGCATGCAGCGCAAGTTAGCGATACATATGAGACGTTCATAGTAAGTTTCTTCTTTACTTGTTCAACTATCCACTGCTACAAGTTAATGTATAAATATATTATTTTTTTTGTCAATGTTTTTCAGGGCATATGGTTTGGATTGCTTCACCATGTCACTGATGAGCATGAGTGGATTCTCTCCTACAGTGACAATGGCATAAATGCCTGTCAGCATGGTCCCCTGACTGAGGAAAGAACGAAGGGATGGCTGAAAAAGGATTCCCCTGCTCACATTGCTTTACGCCATGTTGTCATGGATAAGAGACGCTTAAATCAGATACACTACTATTTAAACTGCAGGTAAAACATGTTAATGTTAAGCATGTTAGATTTACATGTACATGTATGTAAATATATAGTGTTCAAACTTTTATGAATGCAATGTTCAACTTACATGATACATCTTTGTTCTATTTTTCTCTTCTTTAGGAGTACTGCTGAGCTTGAAAACTTTCAAAATTTGATTTTGGTGTATGCCTCTAAAAGATACTCGTACGGTCCACCCACGTACAGGGCACGAAATAGACTTGCAGCCTTGGATCACAACGGGCATTTGGAAAGGGAGACAAAGATTAACAAGGATGGAAGTGTTAGGTCTGTATCCAATCATTGGATCTTAGGTCATTTGTAATATTTACATAGTACATGTACTGAGAACTCTATATTAACAAGCTCTTTCGACAATTTAGATTAAATACCATAATATATTATAATGTAGTTGAGAATTGTTAAACTATTACAGGTATCAGAGATCCTTCAACAAGAAAAGTGGAATATGGTCCGTCCACGAATTGAAGGAGGATAAAACTTATAATTACATCCAATCTCTGGTTGAAAAGATTGTCCGAAGAAGATTAGATGATGAAGAAGGAATGAGTGGAAATGTTGTTTTGGAAGCAGATGATCCAAGAAGAATATCGAAGACTCTGGCCCGCATTCCTCCTCCCCCAACTGCACAACTTGTGAAGGAGAGGAAGTCACGATTTGAAGATCCAGACAAAACATTAGACTATTCATGGGACTCTTGAAGTTATTTTATTATACCCCTGCTCTGAAGGAGAAATGGGTATACTGTTTTACCTGTGTCCGTCAGTCCGTCCGTCTTTCCTTCCATCTGTGTCCGTAACAAAAATTTCTGTCGCATTTTTCTCAGCAAGTATTTATCACAGATGCTTGAAATTTTAACTTATTGTTTGTTTAGGCATGCCATATGGTGGGATATTTTTTTGTACCAATCGGACGTCAACTTCCTGTTAAATGACAACTTTGTTTATTTTGCATATTCACATTAGAGCGGGGGTATTGATAGTGAGCATTAGCTCACAGATATCTTGTTGTATAATACAATGCATGCTAAAGGACTGGATACAAATTCTTACAAAACAATATTATCATTCTATGCTGAGTATGTACTTTATATGTCACTTGAAACATAAATGAATCCATGTACATGTATGTTTGAACAAAAGCAGAAAAAAGAAGAATTAAATAACAGACTGTTAAATTTTAAAAGATGTATGAGTTTTAATCTCTAATTGATATACTGTTACACATATTTCATATACAAACATCAGTGCAATGAGATTTTAAAAGTCTGGAGTTGGTAGGGACTGCTATGCTAGTCTGCCATGCACAAACCCTGAATATTGTCCAAAAGGATCAGGAAAAGTATCTCTAATCCTCCACACGCAACAGCTTGGAATCACTCGACGATTCCCAGCACCAAGTCGGCCATGCTGCCAGAGAATGTATTGCCTGTAGGCAGTATGACGGTTACCCCTGTTCCAATCGTTGTCATTTGGAACTGCCAGGACATCTTGCCTATATGTTCTGGCAACGTGAAGGATCAACTCATCTAGAACTACAAGGTCAAAATCCTACAAAGCACAATTAAAACTGATCAGCTTAAGAATTTAAATAGGGTACCATGTTATAGACTGCGGTAAATATCAAGGATGATTAAATTTCGACGCTAAAATTTGACTGAAAAATTAAGTATCTTGTGCACAATACAATACACATGTAGTATTGAGAAGCAAATTACTCGGATCCTGGAGAAGCAGTTCTCTGGCAATTGTCCACAGCATAGCCGTTCTGCTTCGGTTGGCATTTCTCTGCAATTTCTGCAGGAACACCAGTTTGGGCTTCCCTGGTCGGGCGATGGGTGATATCCTTGCTGCACCCTAGTCCTGCTTCCTGCCTCAAGAATATCAAACACTAAAGCTGGATACTTTTTGGTGACATCAAAGAGCAGCTCTCGCACGTTTTCTTCTGGAAGGTTATTAATGCGCTCCTGCAAATGAAACCACAATCATGTCTATGTATGATTTCAATAATTTGTTGATTTACTTACACTGGTGTCATTATTATAAATACCTTGCCTTCAATTCTGTGGATCTTTCTACTCTGGCAGTTGCTGCTATTTCAGCTCTGTTGGGGGTCTGATCTTGTCCACCACGTCCACGACTTCGACGCGTTGTCAACCCTCTACCTCTGGTCATGCGTCCTGCTCTCCTTACTCTTCTTTGACCTCTGCCTCCCTGCCCCCGTACCACTCTATCTACATCACATCTTATATGTTCCTCTTCAGATGTCTGCAACATCCATGCCATTGTTTATTTTAATTTTTATATGATATAAGCCTAATAATCAGTCAGCGGGATTACAATATTCTTTTTATGGGATATCAAAACTAAAATGTTAGTTATAAAAACATGTGTCAAGTCAAATCTACAAAAATATACAAGTTGTTTTAATATGCTTCAATTTATCAATTCACTTTTTTCATACAGACTGATACAATATGTATTCAAATATTTCGCCATAACCAATGAGTCAGGTAATGCATAAATGATGCATGTCAAATCACTGGCACCTGAATTTATATCGATCAGTTGCTCAACAATAAGCCCAATATAAATAAAACTCTACCTCATATATATATTTATTTTTATGTATTTATATATTTATAGAGGAGGTACGATTTTTTTATGTTTGGCTTATTGAGCGACTGATTGATAAAAATTCAGGTACTTGTGGTCAAATTATCGTATTGTTTTATATTACAGTTTCCCCGTTTTGGGCCCCTTTGAAGGGTGAGAAACACAAGACCCGTTTTCTAAGCAATTAAATTTTATTTACCGCTTCACTGAATGTTTATTGTATCACATATATTGCCTACTTACATTAAAGATGTTTTTATACAATGTTTCATTCAAAAAACTTTTTAAAACTCACATTTTCGTCATCGGTGTCCATGCTTGCAGACATTCGGTAATCTTCGTTGTCAGCAGCGCGCGCGCGACGAAGCATCTTCGGAACTAACGACGGTAGTTAATTACGTAAACCAGATTGGTTTTATTTACACTTAAAACTATAATATATCGAAATAAGTTATGTGTTTTAACCTTAAAATTGTCAATTTTTGTTATTGTTATACGTAAGGAAAAACGTGTGTAATGCTTTTGGGCACTAAAAATTGTATTGATTTGAGCTTTAATATCCCTAGATATAGCGAAGTTTTTTGGAGTCCCCTGTAAAATTCCTACCAAATCTTTGCAAAATGTTACAGTTATAACAAATATGAATATATCAAATTTACCAATATAGCGAACTGATTTTGAGTCCTGCAGGAGTGAATAATAATGAAAATTAACAATTTTTATAACAAATTTCTTTACAGTATAAAAAGTTTGCACTACCATTCAACAAAATCAGTTGAAATGAATATATATTTCACTCAAGTTTTTATCAAATTCACAATTCGATAATTAAAGGTATCAAAAGAATATATTTAAATTTTAAGCCTCAATTAGCAAAAATAATAGTCTGGTAAAAGAAAACACGTATGCAGTGAATTTGCTATAATTATTATTACGAATTTGTTATACAGATTAAAATGAATTATGGATATCACAAAGCAAATCCATTGGTTCTTAGGACTTTACTATAACCAAGTTTACACAGTCTCCACGTGACTGCTGTTTAATGAAGTCCTACCAATTCATAAGGAGGTGAGATATAATATTATACACAATATCAAATCATAATACAATATCATATCATGATACTTATTGTATCATATGATATTGTATCATATAAAATGATATTGTACAAGGGTTGTTCCGAAATTTTTGAGACAACACAAAAATTTCCCTTTCTAAGTGATGAATTTTAGTGAAAATTGGCATAAACATTTATAATAAGGAATCTAAACAAATAATTGAGCAAAGTAATATTACAAAATTATATATAGTTTGTCTACAACAGTACATAAACACTTTGTTACTTATCGTGACTAACATATGTGAAAGTTTCACTTGATTTTGATATGAAATACAGAGATGGTACAGAACCACAACAGCAATCTGACAGCGACGGTTTATTGAATTTTGACGTCAAGGCGACAAAGCAAAATACAGCAATTTGGGGGAAACCTCTGAATAAGACCTTTTTTGGTGAAGAAACTGCTTAAACAACAAGAGGCCCATGGACCACATTGCTCATCTGAGCAAAACTGGGTTTATATGGGCGTTTCAAGGATATTGAGCCATATGTCCCATTAGTAGATTAACAAAAGAGAAACATCCAAATTTTACACTTATTTTTGCATATACTTAATCATCAACATAATTACCTTTATGGAAAACCATTTTTATCAAAAAAAGATCATATGCAATATACTAACCTAAATTTTCAGTTGCAGTTCATTCGCGGTTTAATTCAAGTTCCCTTTATTTTAGTTCCCCCCACCACCACAACCTTTCTCCCACAACTACTTTTTGTATTTTATAAAAAAAAATTCCTATATGTGAAAGAAGAAAATTGTTCCACAGTGCACTCAATTTCTCAAATTAAAATCATTTAAAAATTTAATTAAATTCTCCATTGTAAAACGATTGTTGTTTACCTGGACGTTTCATAACCTGACTCACTTCACTGATGAATAAATTTTACTGAAAAATGTTGTCACATGATATGTTAAAGAGCTATAAAAATTATAATCAATATATCGCTTAATTGTACTTATGCCCACCCATTACTTTCATTTTTGTTAAAAAAAATACAAATGGCTACAAACAAAGATGATTTTCCACTGCAATTATTTCTTTTAAGAACAACGATAATTCTTTTATCCTCATAATATGAATGTGTCAGAACTATTGAAAAGTTAAAAAAAAACATTTTTATTTACTTGTGTTTGAAAAATTATCTAAATTGGTGTAGATTTTATATAATTTATTGTATAAGAAGGGGCAACAGAGAGAAGTATTTAATGTTTAAATCAACACATTTCAAACGAGCATGACTTAAAATAAAAAATGATCAATGTATTTTTAGCAGTGTCTATGTCTATGTCTATGTAAAGCTCGTGTACATAAACATATGTGTTTTCGATATGCAGAATAGGATTAATTAACATGCATAAACCTTTATTTTGTGCTGATCTCTTTAAGGAATTCATAGTGTGCTCCAACTGGATTAGTATTATGATTTTGACCAATACAAGTGAGCATAATACATGTACAATATATAGTAGCACAATTTTATGAGACACCAGTAAAATAATGTATGGACAAAAAAATTCGCTTTATGAAGTATAGCAAAGTACAGGCTGATGCCAGGTCTATTTTAATTTTGATATATAACACTGCATACCAAAAAGCAAAAACACGGTATGGGCATCCACAATAACAACATCTGAACCCAGGGTTGTCTCTAAGACCCGGGATGCGGGAAATTCCCCCGCCTATAATGCCTTAATAACCCAGCTATTATTGCATTTCAACACAATTTAGCTATAAGCAAGACCCCCAGACCCCCCCCCCCCCCACCTTCTACTTTTTTATTTCTTTCTTCTACTTCAATTTTTAGAGACAACCCTGTGAACCTCACTCAAATTTGTGATGCATATTATATGCATTTATTTACATCTACCATGTGTATTCCTCTTTTTCTTACGGAAAAATACAGTCAATTCATAGCTCTATATATAGAAACAGCCAAACTGAAATGTACACGCCCCATTTATCGATTGGTCGAAATCTACAGCGGCTGAAAGTGACAGGACTGAAATTAACATGCCCTGTTTATCGATTGGTTTGAATCTACAGCAACCTAAGTAAACTCACGGACTGCACGAAATAATCATGATGAGGAAGACTCTAAGTATCACAAGAGACGATTTGGCTGTTTCTTTTAGCTAACGTACTTATGTACAGTAACAGTAATTTAGTGAATTTTACTAACTTTTCATAATCAATTTATTAATTAGTTAGAGAAAAATGTTAATAATAACAATAAAATGCTTTCTTTGATGATTCATGCGGGTTATGAAGGTAGCGATCATTGCAGGAAAAATTAAAAATTATGTATTTTTTCTGCAATGTCGCTACCTTCATATCTCAAATGAATCACCAAAGATAGCATTTTATTGTTTAAAAAAAATAAATGAGGAAAACACAATTTGCTACAGGGTAACATGTACTAGAAAGTGAAATATTACTTAAAACCAAACATGTACAATTAATACTGAAATTTCATTTGCTGTAGCCTACATAACAAATGAAACTTTAGAAAGGAAGTGTGGACCAGGTTAAAAATTGTACATTTACTTACCAATTGATGTGTCACCATACTTTATTAGCGATTTGCAGGAGCATGGACACTCCAAGACTTTATGGTTGCTACAACTGTCTAGAATATAGTCCTGGACCAATGATAATGGTGAAAAAAAATGGACAGCAAGTCTTGCTGCCCACTCTGTCTCACTTTCTTTCCTTTTTGATCCTCCAGATACATTATGCAGTGCTCTGGTTGCTTCTACAATTATAATTTTACATAATTATGGCTAAAATCTAAATTACATGGACAAAATTGTCTATCCAGTTGTAAAAAAAATTAAATATTTATAAGTATTGTTCATAATTATGAGCAATAACCTAAGCACTTGGAAAATGTCAGGGTCAGCTGCCCCACCCCTCCATATCCACAGGGCACGCACCCCAGACC
Source organism: Magallana angulata (assembly GCF_025612915.1). Taxonomy (NCBI): domain Eukaryota; kingdom Metazoa; phylum Mollusca; class Bivalvia; order Ostreida; family Ostreidae; genus Magallana; species Magallana angulata. Next base: position 1,416,389 of record NC_069116.1, on the reverse strand, counting down.
TCACAAAGTCAACATGCCAGTCCAAGGGGGGCCTATTTAGGGACTAGGCACCCCAACCAGGGGGATGATCACGTTGCCCCACGCTCAGACTGATTTACAGTAACAGGGCTCTGCGACTCTGACCCCCACCATCAAGGGACACAATGTTCAGCATCAAGCGGGAGGACCCCCTCTTCAACACACTTGTACCAGCCACATGTAAACCTGGGATATGCCCTGACCACACATAATCCCTGCCCCCTGGGCTGTCAACCTGTGGTTAGCCCGGATGGAACGGGCTGTCCAGACTTCAAGAACAATTAAGCTGAAAAATCTGAAAAAAGCCCTGAGACAGCATAGGAGAATTTCAAAGTTCCTGCTGGGGGATAGCATCCAGAAGCAGCATCGAACTCAGAGTATCCCTGTTCTGGTGTCCTCACGGACGTACCGCGGAGACCCTTATCACCCAAGATGTACCTAAGAGACCCTCGTCACCCAAGACAAGTCTCATTGACCAGACATAGTGGAGCAGCCCCTCCTGGATCGGACCAGCAACCCAGAGAATGACTAACACTTGGACTGTCCCTGGAATTTCTTTTGTTTGTTCGGTGACCTATGTCATTTGGACAGGCCATGGTATCACTGCTGTTGTTCAATGTTGGAATGCCTTTTCCCACTTCCTAGTTATTAGGTGGTCTTGTTAACCTGCTCCTCTCAAAGAAAACAGGGGGGAGTGTAGTGATTGTGGACTTATTCCATGCGAGTCCATGGTACCTTACTGTTATTGTAAAAGTAGACAATAAATACTACAGTACTAATTTTTTCCTACAGAGTTTGTATATGAATAAGGTTAATCAGTCCAAACTTTTTAGCGCACATTTCTGTCCGTAAAAAATGCACAATTTTTTCTATGGGTGACACTGTAGTGTGGCTCCCAGGTCGTCCATCCTAATTTTTTTCAGACCGGGAGCAACAGACCACAGAGTTCCAAAGACTGTCACACAATCCCTGGCTACAGTGAATTGTATCAAATTTGAACCGTTACAAAAAACTTGCCATCAGGTCATCAGAAATACTTTCTGGTAGGCCTACTTACAATTGACTTAGAAAATACATATTAATCTTACCTTTCAAATTCGAAGTGTAGGAGATTAGTTTTTGTAGTAAATGGTGATCACTCCCGTCCTGTTTGATGCAATCCAGAAGCATCTGATGTCCATTGCCAAAAATCTCGGTGAAGGCGTACACCGTCTTTGACATCTTAGCAGCATGCACGCATGCCTCGGAAAAGCATATTGCTTCCCTGACACCTGCATCGCAAAGTTTCAGCTTTAATGACGACAAACCAAAGAAAAGATCCATTTCTAGTCTTTCCAACGGTGCACTCAGATACGACATTGTTGAGGAAATTTTTAGAATGTGTCACAAGGGCAGATGGCTTTAGTGGAGCTACCTGCAAATAACAGTTTTTAGCGTATTTATATCGACTATTTTTGGGAAAGGCCGATCCCGACTGCATTATATAATAACAGAGACATAAATAACATTTATGTCTCTGATAATAAGATAAAACGGCGCCTAGCGCCCAAACTACGAGGTGTGTTATCTAGCCTAGTCCGGATCCTTGGGGGTACGGGTGTCACCTGACGGAATGATCATCCGGTCTCAAAAGGGGCGATAATTAGGCACCAATTTCTGGCGTCATAGCCCTGAGTTGACCCTATCACACGGGTTCCATACATTAAAGGGTCTCTATACCGGGCGCACAAGCAAAACTGACCCTTATAAAATCAGATTGTAACAACATGTGTATCTATACATCAATAGAAAGATAAAATTGTGAATTTTGAAAATATTTAAAAAATGATGCACATGTAATTCAATGCTAGGACTTAACATGAGGAAAATAGACAAAAGAATGCCTCCAAATGCAGTACACATATGCAGTTTTAGGCTCCCTGGCTAACAACAGAATGCAAATAAATAAACCATTTCTTATTTTTATGCATTTTCAAGAGAAAAGCCTTGGGCATCGTGTTATAATGTTATCAGGGTACATTCGCCAGCTTTTTAAAGAGCTACATTACCAGCTAAAAAATTAATGAAATTCTGCACGCGTAAAATCTAGATCATTTTCTTTATTATCAAATGCATAATGCGTAGATTTCGAGATTCCTTTGTAAGCATGGTCGTTTTATTTTTGTCCCAATTTGTCTTTCATGCAACTTAAATAATGGCAGTTATTGCATCTATGGTTAAAAACAATTTAAAGATGAATTTCTTTATCTGATTAAAAAAAACTTTTGACCAGGAGCAAATATATGACTATCATGCATTTCACATATCAATAATAGTTAATCGTTAATAATTAATAATATATAAACGATGGAAACTAAACGACCTTTATTCACAATACCGTGTAATTATTAATCGAATGAAAACTCATTCACACACATCCAACACTTAAAAAATCAACCTGAAAGGCAATTTTAGGGTTTTTTAATCACAAATTCACTTTCAATTTATGCGTAGGATGATGGTTTCGACTTATTCAATAGCAATTCCTCTCTTTTCTTTTGATATCAAATTTTATAAAGTGTTTACCACTTATTTTCAATAACAAACAACAACTCAACTCAATTTTAACATTTTAACAATCACAGTTATATAGCTATTCATTATGAGTAGATCTAGAGTCATTTATAAATATTACACCTAGAAATGAAACACGTGTTTTATCATAAGTGAATTCAATATAATCATACCAAAAATTATCATACTTTTTATTTATTCCATGAAGCACAAAAAATATTAATAATAGATTTTTAAGAGCTTTTCTGTCACCAATATCTACATATATCAAACATGTCATAGATGACAGACAAAAGAGATCGATTGAACATCTTATTGAACTAAAAGACAAAGCGTAGATATTCCATAGAGAAAGCAATGAAATACAAATTAATATCATCTAATGCAGATGTGCGTTTTTAATGAAAAACAATTTATTACCTTAAACTTGAACGTGAAGAACTCATAAGATAATCTAATACATGTATTACTTTTTGTGGATATGAAACCTTGAACAAGGAGCCAAAATGGTTCATAAGGAGTTTTCGATCCATTTTTTACAAAGAAAGATAACCGATAAACATTTACTTAGCTAATAAACTGTTACTTTCGAAATAGATTTTAAGTTTGTTGATTTATCCTTTATTGTTATTCAGTGTTAGTTGTAGGTTTCTAGTTAACCCATATGGAGCCTCATTTTATCGGATATTAGATTCTCCTTTCTAAATTGGTTATTTTATTTTTTTTAATAGGACCTTTTTAGCATGAAATTTTGCCACTTTAGAGACAGCGAGACAAGATTTGAACCATGTACTTGCATTATGCCTTGTAATTTTTCATATCATTATTTAAGAGGACGGACGATGTTCCGGTTGTCTACGACTTTGGAGTGGACGAGGGCTCGACACTGACTCGTTACCAGAAATGGTAACGAAGCAAAGTACTGTGATGCAGTGATGTAGTGGCGTGAATGCGCGGAGACGTGGTGACGCAATGACGTTGAAACGAGGCGGCACACTGGAAATATGGTAAAATTGGGTGTCAAATTTATGTACATTGTGTATTTGAGCAATGAGACAATGTATATTTTTTGTATTCATGCAAATAGTTTTATTGTATATACATGTATAAAAAAAATATTCAGTTGTTAGTTTTGACTGATCAGAAATCTGTTATCGTTACAGTTGCCTTGGTAAGTTCCTAGGACAGAAGAGCTAATCAACTTTGAGCGTCAGATTCTGAATTCCTTTAGAATCATTTTATAGCTCTTTAAAGTTTAATTCATGGTTCTAATATCACCTTTTATCTTCATAAATATTTTTTTTTATACTTGAATAACTTATTGATCTTTCTCTATCAAAGCTTCAAATGTCTTCTTCTTTTTTTTATAATTTCATCTGTTTTAAAACAGAGAAAATGAATCCTTGCAATCACTTCCGTTTACTGAATATACTGTAAACTATGCGGACATTCTTAATATTTCCAGTTCTATGGATTATTCAAAATATTGGTACGTTGCAAAACTTTAACTAAGAATTTCATTTTCAGAATTATTTATCATGAATACTTTTGTGTATTTTAAAATGTTCTTTTCAATATTAAAAATTTATAATGAATATTAGCTTGGCTGAAAACTAAACCTAGCGTATATTTTATTGTTTTGGTGTGATTTCAATAGAATCTTGATGTTCGAAAATTGAAAATAAAAATCAAGCATTTTTAGAATATTGCATGAAAATATTAGTTTTTAATCCATCTCATAATATTAAAAAGAGAGTCGTTTTATATATTGAAATAGTTTTTAACCCAATATTTAATTATTAACTCTTTATAAAATTATTCTGAAAATTCGTACAAAACTCCTTTTACTTAACCTTTAAGTAAGAATTGTCTTTTTGATGTGAAATGAAATTGAAGAATTTATATGTTAATTATATTTAAGGTTTGATCCGTACAGTGTGCCTTTCATTTCTCATTTTGGACAATTATCAATTTCCTGGTTTTTTTTTTTTTTAAAGAAAACTGCTAATGACAAAATATTAGAGAAAAGTGTGGTAAAGACAAATGATCACTTCTAAGATAAGAAAATTTTTTTTGCAGAAAATCTGAAAAATTATATTTTTTCTATGAGATATCTCTATAAAAGATACTAGTAACTATCGCATTTTCAACAATTATTCGTATGTAATTTTGTAACCGATGTGTAATGCGAATGCATGAAATATTAAGGTTATTAAATGAAACATTGGAGTTAAATAGAATTGGATTTTGGGAGTTGATTTTAATCAACTCTCTTATGCAGTTACTCAGGCAAACCGAAAGTGAAACAGTGTTTGGACCTGAGCACAAATCAACACCGCTGTCAACATTTAGTTCTAATCAACAAATTCGATGGAATGAGTTCTTAAGCATTGTTCTTCAAGGAAATTCATTTATAGATACATTGTAAATAGTCAGATTTTAAATGGTACGAACAATTTAGTTATTTTTTGAAGTCGTAAATTTTCCGAAGTTCAATATAGTCTCCTTCAACCAAACGCTCGGCTGCCTCTGTAAATATTCGACAAACATAGAGTATCTCTTGCTTGTCGGAGATTAACGGATACAGCTGAGAGTCTGGTTGAACGAGAGTAAAGTTCAATTTTGCTTGGATCCATACAATTTCTCGTCACTATTTCGATTACTACTACGTAGTTTGATGAATAATTCTTTGAATATTACCTAACATAATTGATAATGGGTTTTCACGAAATTCCTGGAGGATTCATATTATAATATGTAATTCAAATACTTATTGGAATTTACTTGCCATGCAAAATAACATATCGTTGATTTTAAAATAAATAACAATCGATAAAATCAACTCCCGTCAGTGCTTCAGTACTTTGATCTTATTTTAGATGCACTATTAATTAAATCCACACCAAGCTATGTGAGTGAGTGGAAATCGATGACCGCCAACTCGAACACCTCCCGAGTGACTCTCAGACATGGCCTTCGAGAGGCCCCTGCCTATGTCAAGGTCGAGGCACAGACGAAGAATGGGATTATATTTCCCGCGTTTGGATCCGCCCAGCAGGACGACGACACTGGTGAAATGTATGGGGGCGTGGTGTTTGTCTACGACAGTACTCACATCGATATATTTGTTCCACATTATCATAACGGCGATGTGCCAAGAAGTAAATGGGCAGCGGTATATACAGGTGAAAGATTTGCAATAAAAGTTTGACTTTGAATCTATTTATACAAAATTAAGCAATAGATATCAATTGCTTTTCTTCGTCTATCATTTAGAAAATGACAAAAATGGGGGTCAAATGGCAATATGTTTGACTTTTTCTTTTTGCTGACTGTTTCTTTGGTGAACACATACTATAATGATAATATATAATAATCAAACTATAATGAAGTTAAATGAAATGTGTACTGTCTAGCGAAAAGTTTACATTTATTTTTTAAACAAAAACGAAAATCAGCGTATTTACAAGTGCTTAGATACAAATCTGTACTTAGCCAATTTACTTTTAAACGATAATCTAGCATAGCCACAACAATCAACTGATTCAGTGAGTTTTATATAAACTGGGTATTATCTAAATATTTCAAGTTAAATGTTCATTTAAATCCTTCTCCAAGCCATGAACCCGCATTAGGCCGATGCCTACCATCGGTTTTCTTAGTGCTAAGCGGATGAGAGTCATTGAATCCAGGGTAAGAGTTTAGCCACCTCTCCTCTGGAAATGGGCTTTTCAATGAGATCCTTAGGAATATCATCATATAAGGTATAATGTTGTTCATTGCTCATGGACACCTCTTTCAAGTACAGACTTTCCTAAAGCCACACCGTATTTTACGCATTAATTCGTTTTGATTTTCCATCCTTTCAAGGTTCATATAAATGTATTTGACCTAAATCATTGGGGTTTTTGCGTCAGTTGTACAGAGACTTCAATGCCGTTATATAACATATTGATTTATAGGTTTAGGTTTAGACCCCATATTATTTGCATCAAATCAAAAGAGAAACATGTTTGGTCAGTAGTAACACTTTTCTTAAAGGTACTTCCATTATGTATATGTTCAATTACAAATCACTTTGATCAAAAATAAATCTATGTTTGCCTAAATCCCAAACTTAAAGCCCCTCTCAAAGAGCATATTTTATTAAAAGCGCTTTGCCACAAAGGACTGTTAAAATATATGATCAGGTTATATCAAAAAGTGAAATTTATCTGCGCATACCTAATGTTTTACGTGGGTGATGTGGTTATTTCATGTAAGCAATGAACGTTAAAGCTATACACGCTATTAACACTGTGCCGGATAATTATGCCAGTGCCAAGGTGGCATTTTTGCACCCGCTTAAGCTGCATATATCGAAAAATTCAAATATGCCATATGATAGACCGTTGCTTAAAGAGTTAACAACCACCTTTGTTATCAGTGTATCTCACCTGTCAGGTAAGATATTTACCTTTCAAAAAGAAATTCCTATAGGAAAATAATTTTTCCCATAGGAAAATCAATATTCCTATAGGAAATTTAAAATTTCCTATCGGAATATAAGAATTTTCTATAGGAATTTCAATTGCGATAGGATTTGATAAAATCCGATAGGAAAACTTAATATCCTATAGGAAAACTACATGTCTGAATCAAATTCCTACAGGAATTACCATTCTCCTATAGGAAATATAATTCCTACAGGACTTTTTATAAAATCCTATAGGATTGTCAATATTTCCTGTAGGAGAGTCAATTCTCCTATGGGAGTTATCATTTTCCGATGGGACATTAATTTTTAAAAGGTAAATATCTCACCTGTCAGGTGAAATACACTTGAAACAAAAGTGGTTATATACTGTTTAGACAATGGTCTATCATTTGGTATACATGGATTTTTCCTAAACTGCATCTTAAGCGGGTGCAAAAATGCCACCTTGGCACTGGCATAATTATCCGGCACAGTGTTTATAATTTGCGTCAATTTTGAACGACAGTGAAAACGCATGTGTTTGTCTACTTATAAAAGTTATCCTTAATCTGTAAATTACAAGGGTGAATTCCATCTCGTTACAAAGATATAGATTTTTAATTGTTTATTTTCCTGCCAGGAAAATATACCTTTTCATGAATATTGATGAAGGAAGAGCAAACCGACCTCATTGCGCATGTCCGCGGAGAACTAGGTGGTCGTTATTGTTTGCCTAATTAAATATCCAACTTGATTTTTAATATGCTTAACAGTTGTTAATTTGAAATACATACATGTATAATGAGTAAAATACGCTTGCCATTCACGATACCCTTACTTCTGCATGAACACTTATAGGATCTATAAATAGCACATTGGGGAAAAACACAGGTCTACGTCATTTTTTTAAAGGAAGTATTCATATCTACTCACATGCTTGTATTTTTTTTCTTTTGTTTGTACTCGTATATCGGACAAATTTATGCTTTACTGAAAATATCCTTTCCTTTGTGAAACTATCACAATTATGAAGATGTTGACCCTTCACCAGTTTTGGTATGATAGGCTAAATTTAGCTGTCGATATCACGTGATAGATTGATATTCACGAGGAGGCATTACTTTCCTGGCAGGAAAATAAATATTTTTTATTGTTTAATATTTGATATATTTGTTATGTGATCGAATTGAGCATTATAATTAACAGAATAAAGGTAACTTTTATTAGTAATCAAACACATACATTTTCCCCTTTATTCAAAATTGACGCAAATTATAGCGTGTATAGCTTTAATGGAACAAAAAATCTGTCAAGTTATGCACACGACTTTAAAGTGTTGAACTACCCTTAACTGCCAAAACAAAATCAAACATGCAAGATAATGTTTTAATAGAACGGCATTATTAGATACTAAATAGACAAACTAATTTAATATTATTGAATTAACTAAAACTTTAGGCTTATTGAGTCATTTTTATACTGATATCGTAAATATAATAAATCGTGGGAGGGTCAGATATTTAACATCCCAACTAAGATTAACTGTTGTACACACGCTCTTAAAACAAGGTCCGCAACAATTTGGAATTCCAATTTTAGAATGAACTAGGCTTTATTTAGCCGCTCAGCAACTCCCATTGAAAACTCAAAGTATTAAGAATGTTACAAAGAACAAGATAACATTGTGATGATTAGATTTATCCGAGTGTGCTGTGTTTCTCTCACAATAATTATGATAACACAGGTTGTTTTTAATTATAAGAGATTGATAATTTTCCATGCACTTATACACCGTCTAAGTGTCTGGATTAATTTATTTTATAAGATTAAGCTCCACTTTTATTGATCTTTAATAATTTCCTAATATTATAACGATTATACAAGAGGCTTTACCGCGGGTATTCTGATGAATGGGTAAACTGCCACCGCAAACGTCCTGATACTGGATTCTTATTAATACTGGGAACCAGATGTCTCAGACTTGTTTTAATTTACTACGAAATTTCCGATAAACATGTACTGGTTTCCAATTGAATTCCCCAAATCCCAATGCTGCTGTCGACACTATTTCTAATTTCTACCTTAGACTTAACTCTCCTGGCTTTTACCTTTCTAATACTTTTATTTTTCACGTATTCTCATTTACTCGGCTTTTACGACGTGTCGCCTTTGAACTTCTCAGCCAGTCTGCCTCAGCAGCTGGCTGCACTAAATTATTTACCCTTGGGGCAGTTCATTTGTCAGGTTAATTCATTTTTATGGGTGAGTTCAATTTGTTTCACAACGCCTCAGATTTTACAATTTTACAATAACAAATTGCCCTTTTCTTACTAATGTCCTAACTTTTATCTTTTTAATTGATTTACTTTCCATACCTATTACATCACAAGTGTGAGTGACTAGCTGTTACTAATATACACCGACAATGTATACCCAAGTGTTTTGGAAATTTCCGAAGTAAACAAAGAATCGATCATGCTTTGTCTTCCTTGAAATTTTTCCATCATCTTGTAATCCTTCTGAAATTTTATAATGCCCCGGATAATCTTTACATGGATCTCCCTGGCCAGGACTTCGTCAGTTTGTGTTTTTCATCAATTTTCTGTAAATTCTTCTCAAGGGCGCTTCTTTGACCATAGAAAAACTGTCACTTGGCCCCGCTACTTTGTCTGAGGTTTGCAAATCTCTGGTAAAACTAGTGGGTTTTTCTCCCGGTGAGATCTTTCAGCTTCTTGATCCACTTCCTCAAATGAAAAATCGCCAGGATGGATCTTCCTGCCAATTCTCTTAAACATTAACTTTTCCTGATGAAGACTTTCCAAATGAAAAGTTCCACTCTGTGGTACCTCATCTGAACCTTTTATTTTTCGACTATTCATATGCCGCACTAAGTCAGTCTCCTTGTTGAAATCTTGATCACAGATATAACATATGAACTTCAACTTGTATGGTTTTACAGAGGTCAATGAGATAACAATTTGAACTTTTATATAGTTCTAGATTGTGCTCTAATCCTTGAACATACATTCTTTTTCAAAAACCATCTATGAGGTATTTATAGCTCTCTAAGAAATCCAAACCAAGGCTCCTATCAACTATCGCAATTGCTACCACAGCCTTACAGCATAATTTCTGAGTATCAACAAGTTCAAGTTCAGCTTTCACGATTCTCTGTGTAAAGTTCATCTTAACAGGTTTAATTATTTCAGCATGCAATCTATCTGATGGAATAGTAATTGTAGCACAAGTGTCTAACAATAAGTTGCATTTACCATTGCATTTATAAACAACCCAGATTCCTTGATTTCTTGGGCACTCTTCATGAAATTGTACAAGAGACAATAAAATCATTTTGCTGTTGCAATTCCTTATTACCGTACAGATGGTTTGAATGCTTTGTCTGATCTTTTGCTTAATTTCAGCCTGTTTGTTTTCACGAATCAGCCCTCCATCGTATGGTCTTTTCTGCCACAGTCGTGACATTTGAAAGGAAGTTTCATTCTCTTTTTAGTTGAAACTACATTGTTGTGTGAAGAACGGTTTCAATAGTTGTTTAGTTAATTTCCAGTAAACGGTGCATCGTATATGATAACGCAATAAGTCTGGCTAATAGACTAACTTGAGGTATTCAATTTGTTTGCACTCCAAGTTGTATTATAGGACAGACGATATCCAATAATAAGCATTCAGACAGAGATTTGTTATAAAAAGTGAAAACAAACTTCAGAATTTCGGTAAATTTGGGTAGTTTATTAGATGACTTTTTTGTAGTTGACATTTTTTTTCAAGTTTTTCATCTGTGTGATTTATCTTTATGATCTTTTCTACGTGCATTATGCTTTTTAATTCCTTTCACGTGAACAACAAATACACATGTACAGTACTATGTTTCTCTTTAAAGACACAAAAATATTGATATGTGAAAATATATTAATTCACGTAAGAAGTTTTATATTTGCATGTAAAGGAAACGACCATAAATGGATTGGTCCCCGAAACATTTCCCGGTTGTTTGAGACAATCACAATACAGGCAAAGGCTTGGAGATCACGTGACCTTCCCCCGATCACCTGGAAGAGTCAAGCAATTAATGTTTCTACAAGTAAGTTTATTTATAGACCGTAAATTGCATGTCCTTTCTGTTAAAGAAAAACTGTTAGAGGACCTTTGCTTTAGTGGGCGGTATCTGGTAAATAGTATAGAACATACAGTATAAGAGTTTTCATTGTGAAATAATTATGTACACAGATGGAATTATAATTGTGGAAGCATAAAGAAATGCCAAAAACAGTTAATAGCCATGTTTGATCTCTTGTATGTTTGATTCTTGAAAAATCATTTTCACTGTTCATTTAGAGAATATTTGCTATATCTAACTTACATTATGTTGAACCTACACAAATTTGTCTGAGTTTGTTTGTTATTTAAAGTTTAATCAACTTCCATGGAATTTGATATCACTTTCTGCAATTTCATGTTTTATAAATAAATCTAATACGTAAAGTGCTGATCTCAGTATAATCAACATTGAACCTTCCACCTTGCTCTGTGTATTTGGAGATAAAAAAAAAAAAGAGCGATTTGAAAGGTTTATACAAGCAACATGTTATTTTTTTTTTAAATATTATTTATGGAATTTCAATTTTTTGTGACAATTTCTGTTTCCAAACACAAAAAGGAATAAACTCTTTTGAGTTGTTTGATACCGTTCAGAAAATAACTATTATACAAATATGGACTCAATGTAGGTCAATATGCATTTATAATGACCCAGGATGACGATATTGACCGAAGATACATGGAGGATATCGACCGAGGGCACTACATTATTGAAGTGTATGTTATCCTTTGGTACTGCACGCGGCTGCTGAAATAAAAAAGGGCACTGTGGGTTCAACCTTCGGATTAGTTTCACAAAGCTCCTCAAGGGACAGCAGTCACTATCTTAAAAAAAAAAATAATAATTACCAGTTTTTTTTTCAATTTTTTTTTTACAATTTTAATATAACTTTTGTTAACCTATATATAGTATTAGAACATACCTCTTATTTCATACATTCTGCCCTCTGCTTTGCAGCTGTCATCTTGATGATTCTTTGTTTGTTCATCTCGAATTTTCTCCACATACATACATCCCTCTCCGTCAGTACCATACTCTGTCCCGAGTTTTTGCTTCCACCACTTTTTGCTTGATATTTCAATAATAATAAAATCCTTTGTGCTCAAACTACGTTCATCCACTAATATAAAAAATGTCCAGATTATCTGTTTTAAAACGCCCCCTCTACCGCTTCAGGTTATAATACACATCCCGATATTGAAAGTCTACGGAGATTTTGCATTGCAACAGCCATTAATAAGCCTGGATGATAACGTTAAAAAAATTGCGCGATGTGTATTCCGAATGGAGAAAAGATGTTAACATTCCCCATTATAAATCTCCGTAAGGAATCTGTTTTCGTTCCTGTGAATTTTTCTGAGTGGAAAGGGATAATTGTTTTCACGGCCCCTTTTGCCAAAGTGCATCATGATGTCCTCAAAGACCTAGGCCTATCATAAAAAAGTATCTATAATATAAATGCTAGTGATCTATAATATGACCATTTGCTGTTATCAGTTTTAAAACTTACCTTGTGTTGCAACACCTGGGCCGAGTCAGAGCTTGAAAGGTAGTCATACATTTTTATCAAGTCAGCATCAGATATTTAAGGGGGATGGTCACTGTTAGCCTGCCCCTGCCTCTTCAACTCCATTGTCATCCCTATATTTGTTGTTAAAAAAATGAATACATTTTTAAATCCTCTAAATATATCTCATAATCAAATATTGAAACAAGTAGGCCTTCGAATTCTGCACTGGTTTGCTTAGAAAGTAAATATTCCCGAAAAATCCTTGTTAATTAATTTTTTGGTATTCTCGGCCTCAGAGTTGTTTAATATTTCTTTCAAATTTTCCTCACTACAACTCGCAAACCTGCGAACTTTCGTATTCGACGCCATATTTGACTGAAGCGAAAGTGAAAACGAGACAGCTCGTGAGAGTCAATATTCGCTTTCAGCGGTCATTATAAAAAAAATAATGACTTCGTATTGACCAATCAGATTACCGGATTTCACAAAAGTATATAATATTGGAATATAGTTTCATTATTTTTTATTCGGTTATGATATTGTTCATCAACATTACCTAAATTAAAAATGTTAAAAATTCCGAATCTTATGTACTTTATATCAGAAAATTTTATTTTAAACAATTGATAAGAATATGACAGCTTACGGAAAATAATTGGTAAGCATACAATAAAGGGGGGGGGGGGGGTGCAAATCAACAGAGAGATGCCTTAAATAATAAACATAAATCCATGATATACGTTTCCAACAACTTTACTTCAGCAGTGTTTATTTCGTATTGTTATATATTCTATAAAAACTGCAATAGTCACTTGATAAGTGACTCGGTGTCCTGTCTCCTCATAAGAAAACTGCAGTTTACCTTGATATAGATACAGGCGGTTACTTTACATTCTTATGTTTTGTCCTGCATGACACGCAACAGACATGATAATAGCTGAGAAACGGTTTATAAAAAACGTAAACTGTCCATAGTTATGTTATACGAGTATAACATAGGTAGAACAAATTGGAAATTATTTATTGCCTTTTTCATAAGGATTATTTTACGCTTTGGCTGGTTTTCTTGCAGATGGATGTTTAAATGAATCACTGAAACATTCGTTAAATAGATATCCTGACTTTATTGTGGTACAAGTACGAACCAGAGAGGGGATATTCCAGGGACAAGGTTAGACTTCAGTTATTAATATATGTATGTATATGTGCATGTATTCAATCCTTTTTACCATAAACAAAATTAATACATTTGAAAGGTAGGGAAAATAAAGAAATCAAAATGTATATTTTCAATGTTCTTTGACATGATTTGTATAATAGAAATCTGAAATAAAGTCGGATCTATGTTAATATTAAAGGTCTGCGTTTGCACTAGAAAAAGGTCACCATGTATTCATTTGGTATTTTTTATTTGTATGGCCATTAGGAAAAATGTGATTAAAGAAATGTAACTGTATTATCTTCTTTGACCAGATAAACGAATCTAATTGACTTGAATCTTAACATTTAACATACATACTGAGCATTATCGGGTTGGGGGGGGGGGGGGGCTGGTTTCTCTAAAACTGTCATCATATTTTCTCAGAATGTATTTTTTAACTATAGGGTGCTGATACAAGCAGAAAAAATATATTAATAATATATTTGTACTTTCATTGTACTATATTGCGATGTCAACAATAAAATGCAAATGAATTCTAGCATAATTTATGAATTACCGTTAAGAATTATGAAGTATGTAATGGAATACTGTCGTGATCATTTATCAATGTTGAGTACCGAAAGCACAAAGAAAACTAAACCAAAATCATATTACTCTAATTTTACTTCCTCTGATTTTTATTATTTTTTTTTTACTTAAAGTACAAAAGGGTATTGATAACGTCTTTTTTTGTTTTATATAAATACAGGTTTATCATCCCTAGTCTTTTCGACAAGGAGATATCTTCACTTTGGTGGATTACTCTATGGAACAAATGAGTCCCATGTACAGCTGTGGTCGGCTTGTAACGTCAATGGAATGTTGCAACGTACCTAAGATTATCCTTTACTTTGTTGTCTTAGTAATAAATATCTTTTCACTTCGGTATGAGAATAAAAAAAAATCACAAGATTAAAGGGTTTAAGAAATATTCATTGTTGGTTTTAAACCCAGTTTGAACATATGTTTCTGTACATCTTTACCATACGAGTGCCATTATGATAGTTCCATGCTTTATAAGTAGTGATTTTGCTTCAAATTGCTTGTGCAAACACCTTTTTCCGTATTATTTCATTATTTATTTATTAGATTTTTGGAGCATAATTGCTACAATCTTATCACTGGAATCTCAAACTGGAAATGTATGCAAAATACTGCACGATTTCCACAAAACAAACAAAAACATTAGTTTGATAGAACTATTGAGTATTATCTATACTGCTTAAACGTACAGGCATTTTTTATTGTAATGAAACGTTGTCGTATTATTAGCAGGACACATAACTCGCAATTCTGACATAACTTTGAAATTCACATTTACGTAAACATTCGGTACGTGTCATGTTTTGTTAACAGTACTGTTGTTAAACGTACTGGTTGTTTTTGTTTAAACATACTTGCTAGTTCGTTATAGAGAGTGTTCAGATGAATAGTCTATGATACGACACTTTATATCATAAACGATGCTTAAAGTTATACTTCTTTGATTTTAAGTGTGCGTTGAGAGCATTAAAAAGCTGTTACTTTATGATTACAACCATACAAATTTCTTGTAAGAACTGACATGCATGTTTATTTTTATTCTTTTAAGATTACGGTTTGTTATGTATTGATGATGGATGGGGGGACCGACAGTTATCTCTTCGCACTCGCCACGGGCAAGTTACGGTCACTGCATGGACCTTTTATAGAAATGGGTCTGGCCTAAGGAAGACTCTGGCAGACATTGACGCAGAGGACCACTTGGTTCTTGTTGCTGATAACTTAACAGCATACACTTTTGTTAACGTTCAGGTATGGCTTTTAAGGAAATTAATTATCCTCAAAAGGGAATCTCGTTCAAAACAAAAAGGATATTAATTCGTGAAGAGGTGCTGCTGTGATGAACAGAAACAAAATTTAAAAAAAAAAATAAAAAAATTTAACAGAAGCTTGGATCAGCCAATGGAACAGTGTGTTATGTTATTATTGTAAGATCAAAATTAAGCAAATCCTGACAAATCAAAAGCGTGAAGTCACTTTGATCCTTCCGCCCTTTCTTAATCTCTTAAAGTGTACTTTATATGGTTTACCAGGTCACTATTACCAAGACTTTTTAAAAATTGACTTTAAACGCATATGTAATATTTTAATTACAGGCACGTAGCATCAGGGGGGGGGGGGGGGGGCCAGTTGGATGAGTCTGCCCCCCCCCCCCCCCCCACTTTCAAAAACGATGCTACGTGCCTGAATTATCAGCAGCGTCACTCGCCGCATTCAGAAACACTGCCTAGTATCTATGATGGAAATTGAGAATAACAATTTTTTAAAAGAAATCCAATGTGAGGTATATGAACGGAATAAAAAGATAGCAGTCGTTGCGAAAATAATTATATCATATCCATTCGCGGGTTATCTATTTACATAGCGACATTCGTTATAGTACTTTTGGCATTTACATGGAAGGCCCTTTCACAATTGGCTCACGAGCATAAGTACGAGCGTTTTACACCGTTTTGTGTACTCGGAAGAGCGATGCACGATTTTTAAAGAACGTAAAATAAATCTCAGCTGTTTATGCGTGTGATGTGCGACCATGAGACTGTTGCTCAACGTGTCTTACATGTATGTAATCTTACAACGGTTTACTATCATTGAAAGATATATCGGTTTCAGTGTCCATGCTTTGCCGTTAGTATGCACTAGTTCTAAACAGAATTATTTTCGCCCCGTGATATTTTCGCTTCGGTTTTGTCTCGTTTTGAATTCGCTCCAACAATGTTGCGGTAAAAGAGAGAAAGTTTAAGACGTTGGAATTTGACAAGTCTTAATTCGCTTACTGACAAAAAGAACGAAAACAGCGAAAATTAAACGAAGGCGAATAGTTCCCTTATACAGTGTACACTGTATCATAAAGCATATCTGCTTCAGGCCACAATCAATCTTGATTTTAACTGTTGCTCTTGTCATCTTCTTGAGCGGTATGTTGTCTTGCATTCAATTGTTTCTACTGAAGAGTGTCGGATACGGGCGGTATATATATATCCCTTCCGACTCATATGAGCATTCGTAAGATGAAACGCATGACCGGACGAGCGCCGCTCGTCCTATCCCGCATTTGCGCACATTTAATCGTCCGATCATCTGGTTTTATTTTATCGCATCATATTTCATTTTACAACAGTCGCATATAGACGCAAAATATATCGCCAGATTTAATGCATTTACATCGCACAACGGTCGCTGAATCGCGTGGGTTTCGTACGAATACTATTTCGAATGCGATTATTTTGGCAACAGTTCACGAATATTTTTTCGCCTCTGCAAGTGAGCCAATTTTGAAATTCGTTTAAGTAACACACATTAATTCAAAATGTTAAACTATTCTCTGACTAAATGTCATGTTAGACTAGTGTTCGAAGTAATGTTATGTTTAATTAACATGTCTTTAAACAGGCAAAATATGTAAAATTGAAATGTTATTTACTAACCATTGTTTTTCTTCGTTGAAAACAAGATTCACGTGCAAAATGGCACAAGCAGAGGTTTCCGGTTTGATGGGGTCGGGTCTGTGATGAATGAAGCTGAACCATACGGGGGACTCGTGTACGGTTACAACGACTCTGTGGTTGCTATCTGGGTACCCACCTCTTTAAAACGAAACAGCGGAAATGCGGCTGTTTTTATGTTGGGAAGAATTTGGGGGTCAGGCTTCAATGAAGAGAAGACAAACAACGTGGAAATAATCTTCAATGTTATGGATATATTGAGTAAATACAAAGTGAATCATAATTTTATACATTATAAATCGCAAATTATCTCAGAGCACAAAACAATAAATTATTTGTTTTGTTTTTTTGATTTTGTATATGATATATTGAGCAATATACAATTGTGATACATGTATGACGGAATTGCCTTCTATCGATTTTATTACAGACTGCATGTCGATTTTTTTCTCTCGTTAGTGCCTGTCTGTTTGCTAGAAGTGAATACTACAACAACAAGCTTAGTTGCTTCATTCAGATACGACAAAATAAATGATTCAGTTTTAAAGTTTGCCGTTGGTGATGAAATCACCATGCACTGTAACTATGGTTACAAAGCAGTGCATCCAAATTTTACCATGGTATGCAAGGATGAAAACAATGGTAGTTGGAGCCATGATCCCATAGAGTGTCATGGTATGTACTTGAACGCTAGACATGGTACATTTCATATTTCATCACAAGTAACTGCATTAATCAGCGCGTCAAGTAGTGGTTGGGATTTTTTTTTCGAATAATTTTGATATTTTTTTTTAACTCTTTAAGCAGATTAACTACTGGTAACGTAATCGCAAATATGGATGTTCTTTTTTTACATTAATTTGGTTTTTTTTGTGACCATCAGTTGAGTGTCCAAATCCAGAGGTGAATAACACCAATCTAATCACCATGGATAATTCGCCCCATGGGTACGTAGTGAGCCTCACCTGCATGGGCCGTCACAGACACATCAGTGGGGATTTAGAACGCACGTGCAATAGGAATGGAACGTGGACAGGTACACCACCTGTTTGTAAAGGTAATTTAATGCATTTAACTCAATCATTTTTACATGATGGTACTTAGTATCATGCAATTGGTTGAAATTTTACGAGCATAAGGTATCACCTCCTATTCGTTGATTTTTAGAATGCAAGTGCCCTTGTTCGGCCATAGGATCAATACCAATCAAGTCAAACGAAACAAAGAAACTTGAACAACGAATCAGAGAGCTACGATCTTTGTTGACCGTACAGAAAAACATGACTGCTAAAGCCAGACGACGAAAAGTATGTGCCTCCGACCCGCGACCATCTGCCCAAGGAGTAGGTGTAGTGATGGGGGTTGGGGTTTTGGTGGTTATTATTTCATCTATTGTTATCCTGGATCTGCCTTCTTTGATTTCTTCTTTCAAATAGTAAAATAAACTTTCTGCGTCAATTTGTTACACCGTTTTATTGAAGATCCACAAGGAGCCATTACGGTAGAATATAGTTTTTCTTAATTCTTCAGTTGTACGGTCACAACAATTGCCTATTTTGCCGATTTAACAAGTGCTTGGACTTTAGGCAGAGCATGTGTGTGTCAAACTCCAATTTGACAAGGTGGTGTCTATTCATGGTTACTAGAAGTAACTTTCAATCATTGGCTATAATAGATATGAATACATCAAATGCAATTTACGACACTTGTTTGACTTCATCTAGGGCTGTAAATTTATCTTGAAACAGCATCAATTTCACACAACAGAGCAGACCAGAATAAAAAAAGATATATTTGAAAGCCTGTTTTGATAAATGAACTAGATTGTTACATCCAACCAAAAATTACAAGCGCTTGTTACCGGGGTTGTTTTAGTTTTGTCATTACACATGTATTGCTCTTATTGTTTTTTAGATTGTTGTGAATATAATGATCTATTATTTTTTAATCGTATTGTTGGATTTCGCTGGCATCCTCTACATGTATGCTGAATTGTGTTATATAATTCTAATATTAAGGTTCATCCCTCCTTTAATGGCGTCTTTGTATTTTTATCTTCAGTGTATCTTATGTTAACGATATAAAAATACTTATAATTGCTCTCTGAAAGTAATCAAGTTAACACTTCGGGGGCTCCGCCTCATCGACTCAAAAGAGTAACCGTTGGGGTTACACGGAACAGCTGATTAAATGACCTAGCTCGTCTATTTCTAAAAGAAACGATCATTGTAAATATTGAGCTGTTAGTATATTAAAACTAAAGTTCTTGTTATCGTGAATGTTGAGAAAAAGTTTAAATTTTTACTATTATTACCATATTGGCCCCACCAAAAGGTCCGAATCCCTGATCCAGAGGCAATGAATTTCACAATTTTGGTACAGGGCTTTATAGATTTCCAAAACCATGCATTCATTCATATTTTCTGATATTTATGGGAGTAGAGAAGATTTTCTAAGCTTTTACACATTTTTCATATGTGGTAATATTGGCCCCACCCTAGGGCCTGAACTCCAAACACAGGGAGCCAGGAATTCTACAATTTTGGTAGAGAGCTTTATGGACATTAAAACCAAACATTTATTTTTTTCTCAAATATATAAGGGAATAAAGATTTTTTATATTAGTAAGCTTTAGTACATTTGACAATGTGACCATATTGGGAAGAGGGTTGCATTGACATCATAATCATGCATTTGTTTAATTTTTTTCTCCTACGTGTGTGAGTAGAGAAGAAGATTTTTTAAATGTTTGCCTTTTTGCATGCTTGGCCCTGACCACGAGTCACCAATTTCACAATTTAGACTCATCTTAAGAAATGTTTCAAATCAAATATGGTAGCAGTTGACTCTGTGGTAATTTTCAAGAAGTTAAAAATTGCTAACGGACGACGGACAAACCAATGACAATGAAAAGTAGTTTCACGATCATGACAACTCTAGCATTTTTCAGCTCCGTTGCAA
Source organism: Magallana angulata (assembly GCF_025612915.1). Taxonomy (NCBI): domain Eukaryota; kingdom Metazoa; phylum Mollusca; class Bivalvia; order Ostreida; family Ostreidae; genus Magallana; species Magallana angulata. Next base: position 1,396,082 of record NC_069116.1, on the reverse strand, counting down.
TGCGATCATTTTCAAAATGTAGACGTGATAGGCCTATTCCATTAAAAATTTATATCGTCATACAGAACGCATTGAAATGTTAAATAATCTAGCCCTTTGTGAAATAAAATGTCTTTAAACGGGCTCTTAAAGTTGTAAGTTTGTAATTTAATTATGCAGACCAAAAGTTGGTCATTATGAGCATTTATTGAAGTCATTATTTCATCTAAGCTTTCCGAGTATATAAAAGGAACAAAAAATTTGCCCATGTACAGGTTTAGCCATAACTGACTTGTATATGAGATGTGTCTATGTTTTCTGACAAACATTACACTTTATATTTTTTTCATTGCATTGTTGGGATATGTCTGGACTCCAAACATCTAAAACAGAATGCACAAATGTGTAAGAATAATTTATTACCAACAATAGTATACATATAAAATAATGTAAAAATAAATATTGCATCACAATAGCTGTCTTTGGCCTGCTGTAACAATGAGAATGGTCCCTATCTGGAAAAAATAAATAAAGGACGATGGGCGGAATAAAGTGTTTAAAGCTCGTTTTTTTCCTACATACTGATTCTTAGAGCTCTGCACCAGCACGCTGCCCTTGGTATAAAGGTAAAATTAAGAGATGCAACTCACAATATTCAGTTCAAATTGTGGGCATGCCTCTCATAAAATGTAATCTATGCAACATTATCAAATTGAAACCAAATGTAAAGTCATGGTTTCTTTCCTGGTGCTGTTTCTATACGCTATGGAATGTATATTTTCTTCTTGGCTTTGATGTGGCAGTGACAATATGAGCACAAGTAACAACTCTCCCCACAGCTCTGGCAACAACAGATATGACAACAAGGTAGGAACAGAATGTTTGGGTCCTCAAGATGACACACCATACAGGGCTCCATCTCTACAAGAAAAACACTCAAATTTAGCATATCAAGAACAAGTGAAAAGCTGTCAATGTGACAGCAAACCGGGTTTTCTTTTATGTAAACTGTATCCATAATCCATGTCAACCCTTATCCAGTGAAATGGAGTACCCTACATGTATATGCAACATTTTGCCAAAAAATGACTAAGTTCAAAAGCTAGTATTTTTTTCATAAATTATCGGAAATCAAAATCCTAGCAATATGCACACCTCTGATATATGTACAATTGATCTGCAAAAGAACAACTTCCTATCTTGAGAACTGTAGGAGGAGTTATCCGTACAATGAGGGTACCCTATATGCAATATTTTGCCAAAAAATGACTAAGTTCAAAAGCTGGTATTTTTTCGATAAATTATCAGAAATCAAAATCCTAGCAATATGCACACCTCTGATATATGTACATTTGATCTGCAAAAGAACAACTTCCTATCTTGAGAACTGTAGGAGGAGTTATCCGTACAATGAGGGTACCCTATATGCAATATTTTGCCAAAAAATGACTAAGTTCAAAAGCTGGTATTTTTTCGATAAATTATCAGAAATCAAAATCCTAGCAATATGCACACCTCTGATATATGTACAATTAATCTGCAAAAGAACAACTTCCTATCTTGAAAACTGTAGGAGGAGTTATCCGTACAATGAGGGTACCCTATATGCAATATTTTGCCAAAAAATGACTAAGTTCAAAAGCTGGTATTTTTTCGATAAATTATCGGAAATCAAAATCCTAGCAATATGCACACCTCTGATATATGTACAATTGATCTGCAAAAGAACAACTTCCTATCTTGAAAACTGTAGGAGGAGTTATCCGTACAATGAGGGTACCCTTTTGGCAGCCGCCCGCCCGCCCGCCATTTTCACCATTTTAATAACCGGATTTTTCCGTTGGAAAACCCGGTTAAAAATGCAGTTATGAATTTACATACAATCATAATTCAAAATCGTCAAGCACGTCGCATTACCCGTTTTTAAGTACATGTAGTTACTATTGCAGAAATATATACTGTATACATGTCAAGGTTATTATCGCCATGTGTTATTTCGCCTTTCTACACTTGCAATTTAAACGATTTTGCCCTGTCTTGAATTTGCCCAGACACAGTTGTACTAAAACAGAAATAATTTATAAAATTTGAATCTGCTCAGTTTTAAATTTGCCCAGTGACAACGAGAGCAAAAGGGGCGAAATAAAACAGGGGCGAATATTTCCCTGTTTGCATAAAACTGCATCAGATGAATAGGTAATTTACTTCTATAACAAAGGTTATCTTCATTTGTTTTCAGCCCAAATGAACCACAAAGGAAGGAATTTCACTGTTCATATTAACATCTTTTTCAATGTGCAGGCACGTAGCATCGTTTTTGAAAGTGGGGGGGGGGGGGGCCAGACTCATCCAAAAAATCTTGACAAGCAAAACAAAAAAAAAGGAAAATTGGGAAATTTAATCTTTTCCAAAATCTTCAAAATCCTAATCCGTAAATTTCACTCTTTATTTCCTTATTTTCATATCAATTTTTTACATACTCCCAAAAAATTGGGGGACCAACTCCATGATAATTCAATTTTTTATATGTAAATTTTAAAAAAAGTGGGGGGGGGGGGGGGGCAGGCATCGTTTTTGAAAGTGGGGGGGGGGGGGGGCCAGACTCATCCAAAAAATCTTGACAAGCAAAACAAAAAAAAAGGAAAATTGCGTAATAAATCACAAAATTGCAACATATTATATTGAATGATACAATATGATGCTATTATGACATATGCTACATTATATGATTTTATATCATAAGATCTAATATAATATGATCCAATGTCTTTATCAATAATGTTATACAATACAAAATTATATTATACAATATTATATTATACAATATCATATCAATGATACAATATTACATAAAACAATATCATATGATACAATTTCATGTGATATAATAATATATTATATAATACAATATCATATTTACCAGTAAAGTATCATATGATACAATTTTATATATTATACAATATCATATCATATGATTCAACATGAAATATTACAACATTTTTATGAAACAATATCATGTGATACAATATATATTATAGAATATCATATGAAACAATATTGTATCATAATGTACAATACTAAACATAACAATATCATGATACAATATCATATCATAATATACAAAAAATTTGATACAATATTATAATGTATCATATAATTTTCTACAATATATGATGTCATATTGAATCATATAAAACAATAGTGTTTCATATCGTACAATACTGCATCATAGGAATCATGTGATATCATTTAGAACAAACACATATATCAAATAAGTTTGAATGAGATTTTTTTAGCATCCGTTATAGCTCTACATCTGAAGATACATCTCCAATTCATTTATACTATAGTAAAATCAACTATGCAAGATTGAAATAGTACTATTATCTATTAAATATGTACCTTGTTTCAAAAAACTAAATATCATTCAGCATCCAAAACCTATGGCTCAGATTCAGCATTCAAGCATGTCAGGTGCATCAGTATCATAAGATGTATCATTCATGTAAGTTTGGTGAAGTTAGGACCAGTAAAAACTAAGATATAATCAGCAGAGGGCACCTGCTCTATAAACAGGAGCATCAAAATCATAAAACCCACCATCCATGCAAGTTTGATGAAGTCAGGACCATTAGTAACTTAGAAATGGCTATCAAAGGGCACCTACACCAAAAACTTTAACCTGCTCAAAACACCATAACCTCCTCCATCATCTGAAATTCAGGGCCCAGATTGAGCATCCAAGTGTTTCAAGTCCATAAGTAGGTCCAGATGCATCATCCGTGCAAGTTTGGTGAAGATAAGACAAGTAATATCTTAGATACAGGACCTGCAAAAAAATTTTAACCAGGTCTGGATGCCAGTGCCAACAACGGGGGTATAGCATACTATAAATAGTAAGCTCCCCTAACTCCGTCTCGGTGAGCTAAAAATTAAATATGAGGAACATAGCTCACATGAGCAACATTAGCCATAACTCTTATCAAACTCTGATTACAGGCAACTTTATGAAGTCAATTACTTAAAATATCTAACAACTAGTAAATTCAAGAGGGAGACTTTTTCTGATATATACCTATGTTATTATTCCATCTCTTATTCAGGCCCTAGACTACTCTTCAGAACTATGATTTGTAAATAGTAAAAATGTTCACTCAAAACTACACTTCCTGAGGGTGCATTCTCAACAGTTGAAACTTTTCAGGCCAAATGAATTCATAGGAGAGGATTTTAAAAAGAAACCAATGTAAATTTTTATTTCAGAATTCATATTGTGACTTCTCCTTACCAGATCATGTTTTTTTTTTCTACAAACCAACACTACTTGGGGATGCTTTAAAATAAGTTTTAGCTTTTCTGGCCATTTTTTTTTCAGTTCAAATAATGCTAAGATTTCTCCGACATGTTTCTAATATATAAAGACTCTATCCTCAAGTTTAGTTCCAGGTTGACCATGATTCCAAAAGCCTAAATGTACACTACCTAAGAGATGCTTTAACATAATTTTTAACTTTTCTGACCAAACGAATTAATAGAAGTGAACAGGATATAAAAATATTCCTATACATTCAAGCATGAACTTATCCTACTAAAAGGGGATAATGAACAAACATGAAGCTTCACTAACTGAGGACTCTTCCACACAGTTTTCAGTTTTTCTGAACAAAAAAAAAGTCTGAAAAAAAGTTCCCCTAACAAGATATCTGTGAGCCAATGCTCACTAGTGATACCCCCGCTCTGATGTGAATATGCAAAATAAGCAAAGTCTACATTTAACAGAAAGCTGGCATCCGATTGGTACAGAAATATATCCCACAATATGGCATGCCTAAACAAATAGTGTGTTAAAATTTCAAGCATCTGCGATTAATAGCTGCTGAGAAATCTTTGAGGAAAATTTGTTTGAAAATTTTGGCTAAAATAAACAAAGTACTCATTTAACAGGAAGTTGACGTCCGATTGATACAAAAATATATCCCACAATATGGCATGCCAAAACAAATAGTGTGTTGAAATTTCAAGCATTTGCGATAAATAGTTGCTGAGAAATCTTTAAAGGAAATTTGTTTAAAAATTTTGGCTAAAAATAAACAAAGTACTCATTAAACAGGAAGTTGACGTCCGATAGGTACAAAAATACATCCCACAATATAGAATGCCAATACATCTACTGTGTAAAAATTTCAAGCATCTGCAATAAACAGTTGCTGAGAATTCTTTGACAAAAATTTGTTTGAAAATTTTGGCTAAAAATAAACAAAGTCGTCATTTAACAGGAAGTTGACGTCTGTTTAGTACAAAAATAGATCCCACGATATGGCATGCCTATACAAATACTTTGTAAAAATTTCAAACATCTGTGATAAACAGTTGCTGAGAATTCTTTGACGAAAATTTGTTTGGTTAAAAAATAAGCAAAGTCATCATTTAACAGGAAGTTGACGTCCGATTGGTACAAAAATATATCCCATGATATGGCATGCCTTAACAAACACTGTGTAAAAATTTCAGGCATCTGCGATAAATAGTTGCTGAAATAAATGCGACAGAAATTTTTGTTACGGACGGACAGACAGACACACAAGGGTAAAACAGTATACCCCCTCTCCTTCGGAGCGGGGGTATAAAAATTGCTTGATCTTACCAAAACAATACTTGACCTTGATATTCTTATAAATCGGGAATTTCATTTCAGTATGTGCAACCTCGCCAAAAAAAATAAAATAAACAGAAACTGCAAATAATTGGAATTTTTCTCTGTCCGAGGAGCATAACTCTGTCAAAAATTGCTTGATCGTAGCCAAAACAGACCTAGATATTTTTATAATAAATCTGTTTTAGTAATTGTACAAAGAAAATGAACAGAAACTTGGTGGACCAACCAACTGACAGACAGACAGCAGCAAAGCAATATGCCCTAACTTCTTTGCATGAGGTTGGAATAAATTTATTTTAAAAACAAGAGACAGATTTCTTCTACATATATTTAACTTGTCAGGACCCCCTCTACTTTCACAAGTTAACCCACTTGAGAGAACAAATACTGAAGAATCAATATCAGAATAGAAGTAAGCAGATATACTTGTAAGCTTTAGTTTACATTTGTATAGTATGTCTCACAAGTTCAGTATAGAAACTTAACAAGAATGTCAAATGTAACAGGTGGCGAAAAGTCATGTCTCAACCGGGACTCAAACCAAGGGTCTCTGGCGTACCGTGCCAGCACTCTAACTGCTGAGATATTGAGACCCGATATATTGACTGACAGTCACACACCTATTAACCCAGTGACATACTCCCCCTCGTCCTTGAATTTAGGAGTAGAATTCTACGAGTTAAGGAAATGTTGTGAAACATGTTCCTGGGGAGTGACCATAAGATTTGTACTTTGGGCGCCAAATGAAGGGGTGGTGAAAAGTCAAGTCTCAACTGCGACTTGAACCCAGGGCCTCTGACGTACTATGCCAGTGCTCTAACCACTGAGCTACTGAGACCCAATACTTTAACTGACAGTCACACACCTGTTAATCCGGTGACATAAGATTTTAAGTATAACCTTAAATAAAAACTTACTTGGAACATGCTGAATCTCAGTTTCTTTTTCATTCTGGAAAAGGTATTTCAGAATCTCTATGACAGCTATTTCATCTGCACCTGAAAATTCATTTGAAATACATTGAATCTCAGCACTTTTTTCATTAAGATGGTAAAGAGAAATCTAAAGGCCTAAGCACAGTGGCATCTTATCCTCTCTGCTCTCTATGAAATATATATAAATAATTTATATATATGCCAAAGAGAGCTGAGTGGATTAGATGCCCCAGTAACCTAAGGAGATGTTTCATATATATATATAATTCATGTTTGAAGGAAAAGATGACTTTTTGTGCTAATACCACATAGTTTTAAAGGGAAAATAGCATTTACTCCATGTTTACTTTTTCTCTGAAGTTCAAATTATGGTAACCATTATGCATTGTACAAAACATAAAAAAATGATACCGAACAGCTATCATGGGGGGGGGGGGGGGGGGGGGCGGGGGCGGGGGTGTCAGATAAAAATATCTGAGCGGGCAACATGTTTGCAACTTGGGTGATGAAGGATTAGTACATTGGCACAAGAATAGGGGTTATGGTCACAAATATGAGGATTATAACAAAAATTAACAGGTTATTGGTGGGATGCAAAAAGTTTTCAACAATAATACAGAGACAAATTCAAAACAAATGTGCTATTGGAGGAAAATCACAACTAAAGGAAAAGATGTGTTAATAATATTAATATATTCATTATCTTACCAATATGCCCTGCCTGCTGTTGCATGCTATAAAATTGTTATAAAATTGTAACATATAAAATTAAAAATGTTCGGTTTAGATTCTTGAAACAGATCTGTTTCTATGGTGCATATACTCACATCTACAGGACAGCAGTCTGGCAACAGCCACTTCTACATCGTTCCACTGGAATCCACATGCCAGTACTTCCTCTACCACTTCTTCATCAATCAAACTTGTCATATTCGTTCGACAGGTTGGCTATGTATGAATTAAATCACATGGATCAACATAAATTGTTTTTATCAATTACACCAAAAAAAGACAGTCAGTCAGTTGGATAATTATAGTGAATTGTGATTTTGTTTTTCATGAACATTCTTGAATAGCTCAAGAAACTGCTTTGTTTAAATTCTTTATTTAATAAGTAAGAAAAATAATGAAACATAAAAATATTTTACCCTACTATAAAAATGATTATTTACTCTTGGGGGAAATACATGTACATTGGTTAAACAGTACTAAAGCTTAAAACTGCATAAAATACCATTGCCATCGCCATATCTGCTCTATGTTGTGGAGAAGGACAGCATGAAAATGTGTCAAATCTTTCAGACATGCTGTCATCACGGATTGATTGGCTAAGGTGGAATGCCTGTACGAATGGGTTTGAGGCTCTGCTTGCTTGAGCTGAATTTTCCTCTAAGTTTACAGACTCAGAATTCTGTGGAACTTCTTCAATAATCAATCCTATCAGAGGCTGTGCCATCTCCTGGGGTGGTTCACTACATTCGATTGGCATCTTGTCAGTACATTCAACTAACACACTGTCAGTACATTCGATTGCCACACTGTCACTACATTCGATTGACACATTGTCACTACTTTCAACTGACACATTTATGGATTCAGCTGCTGCCACCCTTTGATTAGAGGAAGATCGTTCATCAAATGAACTAGGATTGTTTTGCATGTCTTCTGATGACATTATATTCTCAGTTGTTTTTCACCCTGTTTAATGTAATGAGGTATAACGGGGCTGTTTCTTTATGGGATACAATTACAAAAGTAAAAAACTGCTGCCCTGTGTCTTAATTGACCTCCTTTAGCCCCAGATAATATTCACAAATCACCAATTGTAAGCATTTGATGCATAGTATCTATTGAGCTTAAGCTTACTGAATCTGCTGAAGTTAAGGACTCAATAATACTTTGACAAATCCCTGCAGATAGGACTGGAAATCCTTGGACAGCAACTTGTTGAGAAACACTTATCAAAGAATGGTCTACACAGACTTTAAAATAGTGCTCTGGCCTTTATTCAGTATCTGTCAAAATAAAAAAAAATACAATTCTGTAGTTCATTGTTCATGCTCCTATATTTTGTTTTAACATAGATCTAAATTACTAAGGTGGCATAACTAGATCTGCCACCACTTGTAAGATAATTATGTCGACTTGTAAGATGAATATGTCCACCTGTCAGATACATGTACTCATGTCAACTTGTGAGATCTTTATGATGACTTGTCAGAAAATATGTCAACTGGATGCCACAAGGTTTAAGTGTTAAATTTTTAAACACATGCATGAATAAGTGACAAGTCGACGTATAGATCTGACAAGTCGACATAAAGATATGAAAAATGTTCGCTATTTGTTAATCGGACTTAATCCCGGATAACCCCGGGAAAACAACTTGTACATTTGCAATACTCACCCGGACAGGTAAACCAGGTAAAGAACAGGTCAAGGATAGTAAGAGAGGTATTTTCCCCCCAATTTTGATTTCAAAATCTAAAGACCACTGTGTGTAAACACTTCTTACCTAACCCATGCACATGTAGCAATGAAAACCGAGACATGTCACAGGCACTACAGATGCTGAATGAAAATGAATAGCCTCCCTATCTAGTGTAGCACCGCCATATTAAAACTGTTCATGAACCATTCGGATCATGCTCGTACTTTTCCGTAACTGTTATTAAAGCGCTGAGGGAAATGACCGAGTGGTAACGAATGTTTATAAGCAATGACGTAGCGCGGGCAAACCAAAAGGAAAAATAGGCGCGCTTGGTTTTACCAAAAGATGTACACCGTGTATACTTTTGTAGGTGTACACCGGGTATACACTTTGCTACACCGAGTCTGGGCATGTGTTGTTGGGTGTAGCACTGAAACCAATACGGCGGACGAATGTAAATTACATGTATGACGGAAACTTGAAAAATAATTTTAAGTAATATATAACGGATAAGAAGTCGCATATAAATTGTCTGTTGTATGAAAACCATTAAATATAAAATGTGTATTTATTTGTTTTTGCATTTATATTTTTTAATATCACAAAAAACCATCAACAACAAAAAAACTAGAATTGTCGCGGAACATTGAACACATTCTTTATTAAAACTACACCCCTTTCATATATATATTATTACTTATTAGGTTTGTTACTGACTGTTTAAAGAAATTTGTGGGGTCGGTAAAGTCCATAGAAGGCGAGGCGAAGCCGAGCCTTCTATGGACTTTACCGACCCCACAAACCTACCGACCCCACAAACCTAATAAGTGTTTTGTTTTGTCGAGGACCTAAAGTTTGATATGTAAACAAACGTTTGTGTAGAAAATCAGTTCAAATAACGTTACGTCCGCCATGTTGCCCTATAAATTTTGACAAATATATATATATATATATATATATATATATATATATATATATATATATATATATATATATATATATATATATATATATATATATATATATATTTGTTTTGCCTCGGACTAGAATGTCGCGACGTCATTGGATGAAACGCGTCACGTGGCTGCCTTACAAATTTCTTTAAAAGGCAAGCGTCAAAATTTATAGGGCAACATGGCGGACGTAACGTTATTTGAACTGATTTTCTACACAAACGTTTGTTTACATATCAAACTTTAGGTCCTCGACAAAACAAAACACTTATTAGGTTTGTTACTGACTGTTTAAAGAAATTTGCGGGGTCGGTAAAGTCCATAGAAGGCTCGGCTCCGCCTCTATGGACTTTACCGACCCCACAAATTTCTTTAAACAGTCAGTAACAAACCTAATAAGTAATAATATATATATATATATATATATATATATATATACAGTACAGGCAACGCGGATCCCGTATTGGCCCGCGTTACCGTCACGGTATTTTTATCGTTCCCGCGATACACCATCGCGGTTTTTGATCGCGGTATGGATTGCGACCGTGATGACACCGCGACGGTGTGATTTACCGTTATTCCTGCTGCTGCTTGTTGTTGTTACTTTACCTGTACTGTACATTACAGGCAATGCAGGTCGCGTAAATCCACGTCAAATATGCGACTTCAGATTTAAGCATTACAGCTGCATTGTAAATAAATTGTGGTCCATATTATTATAAAATTAATAAATTATATTTATGAAATAGAATTTCATGACATCGGAAACTACATTCGAATTACAACATAAAATGATTATTATGCTGTTTAATTTTGTGATGTGTAAATAAGAACACATATCTTTGTATTTGACGTGCTTATTTCAATTATTATTTCTATTAGTTGATAATCCTGTTTTTATAACAATCTTAAAATTAAATATTTTCATAAGATGAACTCGTATCAATGCAGAGCAATTTCATCTTCTCATTTTATTAGTTTACACGCATAGCGCCGTAAACTGTCAATACATGACTTGTGTATGTTTTAAATTGAGAAATGAACAAATTTTGGGAATCAACTAAGAGATCTATTTTTCCATTCAATAATAATTCAATCATTCATATATAAAGTTGGTGCTGCGTTAAAGCACATTGAATCATAACGTGTATCAGTATACGTTTCCTGTGTATACATATAAAGTTTAAGTCACGATCATTTTCTGTGTATACATGTAGTGATTAACAAACTCAGGGTAGAAAACGACATGCCCTTGAGGGTTTTCACACCTATTCACGACAAAAGAAAAAGTCTATATCGCGTACGGCTTCGTCTAATCGCACAACACCTTACAAGAGAGAGTGAGAGAATGAGAGAGAGAGAGAGAGAGAGAGAGAGAGAGAGAGAGAGAGAGAGAGACGTTTAGGCGTAATTTAACGTACACTTATGTGAAATATACTAATATCCAATACTAAATATTCATAAAATTAGTATTCATAAAAGAATATGGTACACTGTGATTGAATCCATCATGCAATTTCAGATTTGAGTCCACGTGCTGCACCTGTCAATCAAATCAACCCGCTAGCTCTACCACGTGTTTCCTCCATGATAAAGTTTCGTTCTATTAGTTTTATTTTTAATAAAGAAAAAAAAAGAAGTATGTTTAACAGTTAAGTTTTTTTTACAATGTTCGTGATGCATGATATACTGTGTTTGGAAAGTTTAATTCGTTGTGTTTTTTCTCTATCTCTCGTTTAATTTATAATGGAGGTTTTTTGCGGGAAGGAACATCTTCAACACGTTTAGCGGTTAAAGAACGCAGTAAAATAAATCAATTAATTGATATAACTATTAGTAAAATTGTTTGATATGCATGTAGAATTCTTCTTGGTCAATCGTTACACTGATTATCTACCTGCCTCATTCCTGTGTATTCTGTGCGTTCAAGCGTAGAGTGATTTCCTGTCAGTGCGACGGTTTCACACCTTTGTGTAAAACAATTGGGACTGAAGTCAAATAATGTTAACTTCGACAGTCTTAAAGCGGTTGGGGGGGGGGAGGATAAGGTTACGATAACGGGATACGGATTTACATATTTGTAGTAGCTTTATATTCAATAAGATTACATGTACATGCCCACATAAAATGATATCAATACATTTACTGAAATGTTTAAATGTTTTTTTATCGGCATGAAATGCAGAACTTTCAAAACATGTTCTTAATTTCTTTGAAATGTGTAAGAACATAAGAACAGTTTAACAACATTTCCTTCTCAAAATTTTTTATCTAGTTATTCTGTTTAGAGAGAGAGGGGGGGGGGGGGGGGGGGCTCGGTCGCGAGCGAACGCTAACTTCCGTCACGGCGGGTAGCTGGTACACCATCACGACACCATGACATGGGATACCCACAATATCTTTCGATTACATAATTTTATGCAACTCTGGGTATCTCTAAGGCTCCTTACTCTCTCAGTCAGACTGAGTCTTGAAGAACACACGGCTTCGCACTTAAAGATTGTCGTCGCAAACGTAACGCACTTGAAAGTGGGAATCCTTGCGCAGTGACAAACGATGAGCCATACATGTACCTAAAGAAACGCAACACAAATTCAATAAAACGTGAATTCACAAAAAATGTTCTTTACACGTAAAAGACCTTGTAAGAAATGAACGGAACATGCTAAAAATACTGGGTTGGTAATTTTATAGGAAGCCCTAATTTTTAAACATTTGCTCATCATTAGTTGACACGCATGGACTTCAAAACAAACAATACAAATGTAGGCGGACCAATTAATTGTTAAGAAAACACAATCACACTGCGTACACATTTATAATTTTATTGGCAATTAAAATCATTTCATGATAATTTTTAATTTAACGACCTTCTTAAAATATGATAATGGATTCGAAAATATTTTATTTGCAATTGCTGCACAAGTATTAAATTAAATACTTTTATAATTTATTTAATAGCTACGAAATAAGAAAAATAGTAAAAAAGACTCCAAGTATTTCGATTATAATCACTGTCAAAATCGGGTTAAATATCGTCATTAAATATAAAGAAACATTCAATTTATTTGTCATTCGGGGAGATAACTCCCGCTTGTATACGATACTTTTCCATCGATAATTTTACCGTGGCGGGGACAGGTAGATGATGAGTTTACCGTGATGGGAACGCGGTATACCTGTCTCACCTGGCCGATCACCTCGATGTGTTTATACCGTGACGGGGCGCGGGAAACACGGGATCCGCGTTGCCTGTACTGTATATATATATATATATATATATATATATATATATATATATATATATATATATATATATATATAAAGCACAGAGAAATTCACTTTTTGTTGGAGCTCCACCATCCGCCCCGACCGAGGCTTGAACTCACGACCTCTGGAACCCATTCTCCTAGCAGTGATATATATATATATATTCTTTTTAACTTCCCTACACCACGTACACTACACCACTGAAGTGCACTTGATAAATTATACTATTTGATGATAATAATAAAAATGAATATGTTTCTGTACAAATCATTGCTGTTTTTCCATTGCCATAGTAACGGTAAATATTAATCCTTCATATTTGTAAACAGTAGACCTAATTTCATGGTCTTTAAAAGTAATTCTATATAATCTTGTAAACAACATATAAAGAGGACACACACTTTTATAATGCTAACAGTTGCTGGTTTTGAATGTTAATAAAAATTCATTCTGGTAACTAAGAAAATGCTTTTCCTTAGATAGTCATACCACAAATTGATTAATTGTGGTTTAAATCTACATTTTGTATTTTCTTGTTATTGTTGAAGTAAATGAAATCTGTTGAAGTCTGTTCTCAAAAGAAATCATTTTATTTTACTTTTCATAATATGCTCAAAGCCATGTAACCTTCTCTTTTTAATATGAAAATATAGCTGAATATGGTGAAAAATGGGATTTTTCGTCAGGCCAGGTAAAAAAAAAAGGAAAGTTGTTTAACTGATTTTATTTTTTGAAACAAAAGTCTTAAATGTGTTTTTTCTTCCTATATGAACGGTTGTACCATATCAAGTTGTGCCACTGAAATATCGTAGCTTAAAAATTGGTTGTTTTATTGAATTTTCAGTTGTAAAAAATGTCAGGTTATTTTGGTTTCCATGACAGCCAAGTTTGGAAAATTATTTAAATTATTTTTTAATAAAATTTTATAATGAGTTCTGTTCATTTACCTTAAACCTATAAAAAATGGAATTTACAATTCCAACTATAAATAATTTGGCATTTAATATGGCATAGTTGACGGTTTTTCCAAGAGTCTGGAGACGTTACCATGGTAACAACAAAACGATACATAAAATTGTAAGGAACGCATTCAGATGTCTCACACTTGTGTTTATATTGAATTTATCAATAATGCTATAGGTAATCATAGGATTTTTTGATAAAAATTTTTTTGCACTTTCTAAAAATTTCTTGATGATTACAGACAGCCTCTCTTAATGACCTGTAAATTGATAGGTGATGACTTATGATGCGTGAAAGCTTACTGGTGATGAAATTTCGAGTAGCTCTTTTTAATTCCGTTGTCATAATCAAAAAGGAAAAGTAGAGGCTTAAATCGGTTTTTTTCCAGAGCACTGTGGTGCGTGTGTTTCTGAGGGTGGGGAGGGGTGGAAACTACTATTAAAAATAAATGTTAAGTGTAATATAAGTTTCCTAGCTGCAATAATGTAACCCTCTCCGATTTTTTTTATATCTGATGTTTACTGGATAGGGCTACAATTCCACAGATGCTTGAGGACAGGACCGTCCCCTTATTCCCTACCCCAGGCATCTAGACCCCAAGGACTTTAATAATTTTTTTCTGGGGGAGGGGGGTTCCTGCCCTTAAGCACCCGTGTACAATTCCATAGGATTTTTTAATTAATTTTTTAATGCGGCTGACTTCGGTCCGAAAACCGTATATATATATATATATATATATATATATATATATATATATATATATGTATATATATATATATATATATATATATATATATATGTATATATATATATATATATATATATATATATATATATATATATATATATAAAAACCCCAAATTCGGATAAAACACACTAGTAAGTTTAAAATTCATTTCTTTCAGCAGTCATGACAGTTCTCGCGTAATTTTATTGGATTGACGCTTGGAGTATTGATAGGCTTGATAACGTAAATGTCAATGTAAATAAGCGATCTTACCTCGTTCTATCACTAAATCATCATTTAAGGAAAGCGTATACGATGGAACATTCATATTTACCGCGTTAATTTTGTTTAAAATTGGGGAATTCCTATATTCTGTTCAAAATCCGCTCTTGAATTCTCATTGGTTCAATAAAACCGATCAAGGTAAGTAGACATGGCGGTCAAATTCAACTTGCGTTGTTAACATGCACAAAAATAACAGATATATGGACTATACTTGATATTTTTAAATTATCTTATGCCATACAGAACTAAAATGTTTGAGTTCACGTAAGAAATGTAATTGTTATTGTCATTTATATATACGATTTAAGCCGAAATTGTTGCGGGAGTGAATCACTCCCGCTTTAGCACCATTATGGAGTTCCAATGGAGCTGTAGCCCCCCCCCCCCTCAAAATAAAAAGAGAGAGAGAGTGTGTGTGAGAGAGAGAGAGAGAGAGAGAGAGAGAGAGGACTTGGTCTACATGTACATCATTGCAGGTTTATGTTTCCGTAATATTTCATGTGTAAAAACAGCTGCAATCATCAAGACAGCGTTCTTTAATACTTCAAGTTTGAATCTTACACACAACTACTGACTAATTTTATCATTGGATTCTAATTGTTTGCACAATAACAATACTTCTTCAGCTCAGAGTTTTGTATACAGTATGAACCATCACGATATTTATTGAGTCTGCTGATGTCACTCACTAAATCCAGGGCCATGTATTCCTCGTTGTGCCGGAATGTCCCTTCGAACACCCCTCCCCCTGGCCGTGTCCGAATAGTGACCTGGTAATCCACGACAGGGTTCACGGGGTCCCCGTAACGTATCTTCTGATTAAGAACCTCGTTTTCACTACTTTCAAACTTCAGCAAGCTGTCCAAGGGCTTTATTAGGTAGGAAGATTCGATATTATCCAAATTTAGAGTTGCACATTGATCACTTATGTTTATGAATTTAGCATTAATTATTCGTACAAACAAATTTGAAATCATGTTTACAATGGAACTGTTATTTTGTACAATGATCATTTCAGTGCACGTGCACCAGTGAGATGAGATCATGGCGCTTGGGCATGTCCTGTTTAAAGGTATTGTATTCATTAAACTGACTCCATAAGTGGATGATGGTTTGTAGTCATCAAAGTATAACAGATGATTCAGAAATTCGTAAATATCAAACGGGGTAGTAAGTCGGTTTGTGTTAGTCATCAAGTTGTGCAATTCTTTAATGCGACCCTTTGCAAAACGTGTGGGAATGATGACATTCAGTAATGGTAAGCGTTCCTCCAATTTTCCAATGTAAGTATTTCTTATTTCTCCGAATCGCATACCGTGGTCACTGAACAATACAACAACGGTATTTTCTAGAAGTCTGCTAGCACGAAGGTCGTCAAAAAACCTATAGATGGAGCCGTCTATGGTGCCTGCATCCTCTATATAATCGTGGGTCATCCTTGAGAGATACACCAAAGCAAAGTATGGATGCTTGGATATCATTCTGATCACACTATAAACGTAATCTAGTAATATATCCGTCTCCAATCTATCTAGAACACAAAAGTGATTTTCAAACCATATCTCGCTTGTTTCCTCCATGGCAACAGCCATGGGTCGGTTATAGAAATCAGTCGGGTTTTTCCTAAAACCCGCTTTTGCATTGTCAAACATGGCCGTCAAAGGTGAGTCCTCTACAAATAAAGTCTTGAAACCCCTGTCTCTGTAACCATTCCAAAGGAATCTAAACGGGTCGAAAGTTTGATGGCGAATTTTTTCATTCCATGGCAATTCTTCAGCAAATTTACCTGCTAGTAAAGGAACAAGATTAACAAATGTGTTGTCGGCGACTTTGTTATATCCTACAAACTCCAGTGCACCCAATTTTAACATAACCTGCTGTGTTTTTTTCATATACCGAATATAATTCATCCTTGACACAGAATCAACTCCAACTAATAACACGTTTGGTGTTCTTGTTTCTCGGGGAACCTCAACGTCAGATTTACTATAGAGAGGATTCATAACATAATGGAAATTTGTGTAAATGACATTGTTAGATGCATTGTAACACTGAGTACGTATAAATTCTTTGCTTACGTTCACCCACTCCCTGAATTTATCGCTTTCCACAGAGTAAGAATAGTCGTTGTGTTTTCCGTTTTCAGGGTGCTGTATTGACTGATATCTACAATATGCCACCATTTTCCCTTCCTTCAAGTATGATATGTTTACTGCTGTCCAATTTACAAATAGTTTACCGCCAAAAACGTAAGTCAGGGACATGTCACGCGGGCACGCCACCCTCATTGGCTGACGCACCCAGTGTTTGACGCTGATATCCAGTGGGTCCAGATTCGGGATCTTGCAGTATGGGGTATCGACTAAGAACGGCCCGGCCATCTTTGTTAAATTCATGACGTCTTCGCCGTAGCTGAAGTCACTGAGGTGATGAAAACTTCGAGGAAGAATAAATTCCTGCAGGTGGTGTGAAAGAACATAAAGTACATAAACAAAGCAAACAATGCAGCAAAACAACACGTGTTTTCTCGTGAAAAAACATTTCGATTTCATTCTTTTGTAAAGAAAAAAAAGCATAAGAAAGAGTTCAATAGAAATTTCCTTATAACGTTTTGCATTATTATTCCTTATACATTAGATTAGGCCCAAACAGAACAGAAATGGTGATAAAGTAACATGACGACTTTTAGTGCAAGTCTAGATAACAAAGCCACACAGGTCGCAATGTGTGCATGCATTTGTAGATAGATTAAAAGTATTTGCAACCTCTGAATATTTTCTCTTCTTATTCTAAAGAAATTAAAGTTTAGTCACAATACTACAGGGAATAAAGGAATAAATCATATATAACTGTAAAGTCATTACACTTCAATATACTGTTCACTCGATAAGAAATGTATATATAACCTTATTTCCATGCGATTGAGTGTTTATTTTGTATATTTCATGCATTAAGGAAAATTAATAATAAAAATCTAAAGTATTTTACTTATTCATCGCCATATCATTGTTTTGTGAAAAGAAAAGAATGTCTTAGAAATGTGTTTCCTTTTGATAGAATTTATATGAAATTGCTATGTTTTATGTTTGACGGCAATACTTAGACCTTTTTCTTTTGACAAACGGTTACAACGGAAAAAAGCACAATGTTAATTAACTGATTCATCAATAATTATATATATCAATCAGAAGAATTTATGCTGTTCCTGTCCTAACACACGTATATAAAGAATACAGATTTACCAAATAAATGTGCACTCTCTTTTGAATGCAGCATTTTTCCTGAAAAACGTTAAATTTGCACGAATATATATGCTATATTCATAGTATTACTATACGTGTGATGATATACCTTTTAAACATACAACTATACCTTGCAATTTCAGATACTATTTTTGTATGAATCTATATAATGTTATTTGACATATGTAGATTGTCCATTATTAATGGCGTTATAAATGTTAATATAACATAATGTAAACATCGGTAAAATACGAAGGGATTTTTTCACGTTATGTCTTATAGTTTATTTCTTTGGATGATTTGCAACAAATAAAAAAAATAAATAAAAAAAACATATATTAAGTCAAGGTCGAACGGTACGTATCACGAATTGTGCAATATATTTTACCTAAAGAAATTGTACGGAATACTTGTAATCAAAATATAAAATACAAACTTAATCTATTCAATGCAAAATGTTTTAGTCGCAATACAATAAGTTTTAGTCAGTTTTAGAGGGGGTGAATATAACATTTGAGTAAATATTGTTAAAGTTCTGGTTCTTGCTAGCGTAGATGTTGCACATAACTATATCTCTTAACAGATCCCCGGCTAAACACGGTAAGAAAGATGCGCAAATTAACTCTGTTGACTGGAGATTTGAGTGTTACCGACTGCAATCGTTTTCTAATGTAGAAGGCAACGAGTCAGTCAGCTTTGTTTGCTTGGCAAAAGATATGGGTTTATCAAACTGGTTTTTTTTAAGTTACTATAATTATTAATGTGAATGGGATAAATGACGAATGTTTACCTGACTACTGTGTTGAAAAATAACAAATTATTCCAACACAAACAGATAGGACGCAAAGTGTACTGGTGCCAAGTGGACATCCTTTATCACCGCATCCAGCAACAAATTACAAATAGGATCGCGAGAAACTTGTCTCCAATCTTAAACGGGCATGATCATGACTTTCGTGAAAAAATTTTTTATCTTTATTGTGAACAATGATCTAGTAATGCATTTCTAATGATCAATCAAAATTTGAGGACAGTCGCAGAGTTATAAGCAAGATACAAAGCGTACAATTCTATAATTCTTTGTTATTAAAACAAGGTTCGTGCTATGATTTTGTTTACATTGTTTTTATGTACCCGTAAAAGGTTTTTTTTAGATTTAGAAACAGATATTTTTATTTACAAATTTGTTTTGAAAATAAATAAACAAATCCTAACGTGTTTTACATTCATATTAGTACTGGGTCTTGATTTTTCTCGTCAACACTCAAAATTGAAACAAAACATGGCTTGAGCTTTGTTTACATACAATGTAATAAATAGACGTGAGCTCTGTATCTTGCTTGTAACACGAAGACTGACCCTCAAATGTTGGTTCAATGTTAGAAATGCTTTACCGCAGCATTGTACACATTAAAAACAAATTAAATTTAAAAAAACGTGGCCATTCCTATTTAACGGGTCGAAAAAGTTTGTTTGTAAATGTTTTCAATCAAAGCAACTCTTTTGAAAATCCAATTTGTATAGAAACAAGATTAAAAAATATGTTAGAGGTGACTCTGTTCTATTTTAAAAATGTCAATGCCATGGGAACTTCAACGTCTAAATTTGCAATTAAAAGTACATGATTTCTTTGAATTCATTTTTTCGAAGAAAAAAAACTAAGATTACAAGAATCACTTTCTTTGATATTTGATACTCCCCCCTAGATAGGACAAGGTCACGATCAACAGCACTGATATTAGGTAACACTCCATACAACATCACACAGAACATAATGTAAATAATTACATTCTTTAATTATTATGAGGTGATCAAATACGGTCGGGTTGATCAAATCAAATTAAGTCCGAAGGGCTTTATAATAAGTGATCACCCCCCCCCCCCCCAACACACACACACAAAATCGTATTTGATGATCTCATAATATTCAAGCAATAATTCCTTATTATTCATTTTCATATGAGATTAAGCAATTGTACGATTTAAATATTAGAATAGTTATTGGTGACGTGTATTGGACTATACATTACAGCAATTATTTTATAATGTTATCACAGAAGAACAACAACACTTGAACATGAACATATTCACAATTAACATTTAATTTTTGTCTTTTCAAAAATTTCACATCACATTTCGGTCATGTTGAGGAACTTTGTGTGTAAAACACATCTTGCTAGGGCCCTATATGTGGTGTAAAAGTCATAATACTGATCACATAGTCCGTCCGTAAATTATGAAACGGTTTTATATCGTTATCATAAATCTCTCACTGAAAACGTATATTTTTTATACAAGTTCCCACTTGTAATTTGTAAAAAAAATATTCGAATGAATCATTTTCGCAAACATGTTTAAAAATAGCTCTCTCTCTCTCTCTCTCTCTCTCTCTCTCTCTCTCTCTCTCTCTCTCTCTTTAAATCATTTTGGTCCTTTTGGTTTACCATAGGATATTATCAACAACGGTTCTTGTAAATTTGTTTGCATAAGCCGATCGTAGTTACAACATTTTATCAATTCTGAAAGTAAACGACTAAAAAAACTACATTCAGCAGAAACGATTCTGATTTTCAGAAAATTAAAAAAAAGAGTTAGCTTAAAAAACAGTTTGTTGCATCAGCCAATACGGTCTCTGATATGAATATGCCCCAAGTGATTTCGCCCCCATATGTTGTTAACGTGTCAAGTTATTTGAGTCATGTTATCATTACAACGTCTTTTGTATACATACAGTTTAATCATTTATAATTCAAGTTAAGATATAAAACTACAAACTTCCAAAATTAAGTACATGTATTATATATATATATATATATATATATATATATATATATATATATATATATATATATATATATATATATATATATATATATATATATATATATATATATATATAAATACTCATTTTAGGAGAAAAAAACCGTTGGTTTTGTAATGATTATTATAACTGTACAAGGAAATTACTCGTTAACTAAATTATTTTGTGTTCTAAATATTATTTACATCGAATATAACCTTTTTTTTGTCTTTCTTAACATAATTTTCATTTAAATTTCTTATTCATTGCATAATGTTTAACTTTATGTTCTTTGTTTACTAAAATTGGATAATGCTAGTTACTAACGGATGCAATGGCACCCAGGTTTTTTTTTCTTTTCGTAAAGGTGAGGCTATCGAGGGTCACCCGTTTCTACATTACCATGGCAACGATATTTATGCAATTATCAATGACAACTTATGCTATTTATTTGAATCTTCCCCTTTTGATTTTTACACAATATTTAACAGACAAAATATACAATTATGCTCTTTTTTGTAAACATAAATAATAGATTTGTATTCACCCGATGCAAAGTATCTGTTTAACTCTTCATAGATCAAAACAATTATATAAGTAAAGGTATTTCAGTTAAACCCTTTGTCTTATTCCTCACTATATAGCAATTAAATCTTTAAATCATTTTATTGTATTAATATTTATACACAAACTAATAATATTGTGAATTAACTTTTAATTTGTATATATATATATATATATATATATATATATATATATATATATATATATATATATATATATATTTTTTTTTAATTTATTTCTTTTTCAAGGAACAAACATACAGAAAAGACATTCAGTCACACACACATATGAACAAATACCTAAATGTATTATTTAGTGGTTACTTGCCTACAAAAAGAAAAAAATAGAAAGTTTAAGTTCAAAATATTGTATTTTACAAGTTTATATTGCAGCATATCATTCAATATTGTATTTTAGTTTTAAATGACAAAGGAAACCAATTAAGCATGGAATCTTATTTGACATAAGACAACAAAATATATATTGTTTCATATAAAGAATTATAAAATTAATGACTTTGTTATGAAACGACAATGGAAGTTGGCCAAGTATAATATTAGACATATTAAATCCGACTCTTTCAGAGGTCTTTCTGTAAATGTATAAACTAAGTTCACTCCACAGGGTATGTATTTTCTCACAAGAAATAAAAACATGTATAATAGTTTCAACATTACTTTTACAGAACCCACATCTGTCAGTAGTTTTGACATTAATTTTTTTTAAGGTAGAAGCCAACTGGAAGAATTTTGTGTAAATTTCTAAATTGAAGCCATTGTACAGAAGAATCTTTGGTAGCATTAAAACAAATCTTAAAAATGTCACATACAGTAAGATCTTCAACATTATAATCCGTTAGATCTGTTTTCCATTTGGTTACAGCAATTGGAACAACTACATTTTCATTCAAAACATTATAAATAATTTTTGTACACTTTTCATGGGGTATAATTGTTTGGAATAAAAATGGTATACATGGATTAGGATTTCTTTGAACAGAAGTCCTGTCAATATTATACATTTTGAAAAACTTAAAAATTGCTGTTTTAACACTATTATATTGCATTGTACATATAACCTTGAGACTGTATTTACATTTAAATTCCTCAATATCTAAAAAATTACAATTTTCATCATACAAATCTTGTATAACCTTTACACCGGTCTTGTACCAGGCTTTAATAAAAACATATTTATTTGCTATGTGTATATTCGAGTTATACCACACCGGAGTATTTAAAAAATTATATTTTACCTTTGGGTGATTCTTATAGGTAGTAATAAAACATAACCATGAATTTAACACATCTTTCCAAAAATCATTGTTTAACTTGTGTAAGCATTCAATTACAAAACTATCACCAAAATCAAACAATTTCTGTAAAAAAAACATTTCCATAAATGAAAAAATAAAAAATCCATCCAATGTTTGTGTGCTTTTGTAAGCCTTTTAATCCAAGAACACTTAAGAGATGTAATAAAATTGTTAATGTCAACCATTTTCAACCCTCCTGACGAATAGTCCTGAGTAATGACTGACCTCTTAACTTTATCAATCTTAGATTTCCACAAAAATTCAAAAATAGTTTTGTTAAGGTATGAAATTGTTTCTTTCTTTGGATTTGATAGTGATATGAATAAATGATTTAGTTTTGGAATGAGCAAACTTTTAATAACAGTAATTCTACCAATGGGAGTAAGAACTCGTCGTTTCCATTGCTGGACCATAGCTATAATTTTTGGAATTAGTAAATTATAATTCATATCGACAATATTATGAAGATCTACCGAGAACTGAATTCCTAAAGCGTTAAATGTTGTTGACCCCCAATCCAATTTCCATCTTGTGTGATGTTAACCTGATCTGAAATTTTTTTGATCCAATCCAAATAATCTTTGTCTTAGATGTATTTATTTTAAGTCCAGAAAAACTAGAAAAAAAATCTATGGTTTCTAGAGATGCAAAAAGAGATTTGGGTGAACCATCAAGGGCTAGTGAAGTGTCATCTGCATATCTTTTAATTTGTATTTAACAAAATGAGGCAAATGTTTACAAATATGGTGATAAAATAGTGAAGAACTTACTTATTTATGGGTTTTTTAATTTGGAAAAATTGAATCTCCGAAATGGACCTTTATGTAAAGAAAGATAGACTTCATTTACCTGTATTAGTCATTGCAACCACATACTTTAAAATGGGCCGAATCGACTCAGGACGGGATAAGCTGTGACCTACACTTAGTAAACTGGTTCTCTGTCCCAACAGTAGAGACAGAGAAAGCCTGGCGATCTGCCATAGAAAAATATTGTGTACACTGGTATTCTGTGATAATTGGCCTGAACAGAGAATATGTAATAGGTAATGTAATTATTTCAGTGCTTAGAATTTGTAAATATTTTATTTACAAATTTATTTCACTACATGAATTTCTTATTAATACCCTACTACATGTTCGCCATTTTGTTTTCTGTTGTTGTTAAATCGAAAATGAATTTCACAAAGTATGTATCCTTTAGATAGAAAATACTGGTAAAAACGGTATGTAAGCAAGGTTGGCACATAACAAACTTACCACTAAGCAATATATTACTTTACAGATCCTAAACTGAACACGAATTATGGGAGATGGGCAAATTAACACTGATTATTTGAGATATGAGTGGTACCGACTCCAATCATTTTCTAATGTGGAAGCCAACCAATCGGTAAGCTTATTACGCTTGGCAAGGGATGGATTTTATCATACTGGTCAAACAAACATTGTGAAATGTTGCTTTTGTGGATTTGAATGGCCTGATTGGTCTGATGGAAAAATACCTGATCACTGTGTTGAACGAAATCAGAATATCCCCATACATGCAGATAGGAGTATATTGGTGCCAAGTGGACAGTGTTTATCAGGGCCCACACCAACTCATTTCCATTACATAATACGGCCTCAAAACGTCGTCCATGAACGAAGTCTTCGTGCAACAGATTACTACAGGCAGAATCTTTCAGAAAGGTTAAATACAGATAGTAATGGGCATAATGAAAACCCATCTTCATGTGAAAGTTTACGTAAAAAGTCTAGTAGTTGTAATGTCCATTAGAAACAGTTTATCTTAATTCTTCAGCCAGCTAGCCATTAGCGCTTGCTGTGTGTTTATGTGAGACCAACAATTGTTTACATTATAAATGTTAGAATGCATGGGAAAGCATTAATCTGTGTGAAAGTTTAGTTAGAATAAATGTAGCATCCGAACCCACCACAAGTGTTATCTTTCTACTAAGCAATTTTACAATGGCGACGAGGATTTTTATTCAACTTTGAAGGAAAACACAATGGCAGAATCTGGATTACCGGTTTTTCCTAAATTTCCTGTCCATGCTGAGGGAGCAATAGGTACCCGATGGAGGAAATGGGTACAGAGACTGGAAAACTTATTCGTTGGAATGAAAATCACAGATAACAAGAGGAAACGTGCGCTACTCCTTCATTACGCTGGCGAGGAAGTCTATGACATTTTCGACACTTTTGCCGATACAGGGAATGACGAGAATTATGACCAAGCCAAAGATGCGTTGAAAAATTACTTTGAACCAAAAGTAAACAAGGAATACGAGCGGTACGTTTTCCGACAAACGAAACAATCGGAAGGGGAAACGGTGGACACATACCACACCCGATTGAGACAACTCGTTACAAAATGTGAATTTGCAGACAATGATAGTGAGATCAAGTCTCAGATCATACAGAGCTGCACATCATCAAAATTAAGAAGAAAAGCACTTAGTGAGGAGATGACACTCAACAAGCTATTAGAAACGGCAAGAACATTAGAACTGGCGGAGAAGCAGGCATCGGGAATCGAAAATAACAATTCCAGTGTAAACAAAATACACCAAAAGGAATCAGGACAAAGAACTCATCATTGGAAACCAAGGCGAAATCCAGAGCCGAGAACAAAAGGTACATATAGACAGAGTTCTAAATGTTATAACTGTGGCGGCCATTACCCCCACAAGACAAAGTGTCCAGCATTCAAACAAATCTGTAGTAACTGTGGACGAGAAAATCATTTCGCTGCTTATTGTAAATCAAAACCCCAGTTTAAGAAAAAACATGTTAAACAAATCCAGGACTGTGATGAAGATGATGGATACGTATTCAGCGTCAGGAACAACTCTACAACAAAACAACCAAAGTTTAATATTACGCTTAATGGGCAACGCTTTCACATGTTGATTGACACAGGCTCCAGTGTTAATATTTTGGACGAGGTCACATTTTCCAAACTGCATCCAAAACCTAAACTGAGCAAATCAAGTACAAGAATTTTCGCATATGGTTGTAAAAACGACATAAAAACGTTTGGATATTTCACTGCGACCATTGAAACAAAGTCCAAAATAGCTGTTGGAAAATTCTATGTAGTCGAAGGAAATTGTGGTACACTCCTAGGATACCAAAGTGCCGTAGATCTTGGTATCATACCAGTGATCAATCGTTTGTCAACAGATGTGAATGAAATATGTGAAGAGTTTGCTGACTTGTTTCAAGGAATTGGAAAAATAAAAGATGTAAAAGTGAAAATTCACGTCGATAAAAGCATCAAACCTACTGTTCAGCCTCACCGACGGATACCTTTCCATTTACGAAAGAAAGTAGAAGCAGAGTTAAGAAGGCTTGAGGATCTTGACATCATCGAGAAAGTAGAAGGCCCTACACCTTGGGTTTCACCAATTGTCGTTGCACCCAAACCGAAAAAACCAGATGAAATTAGGATGTGCGTGGATATGCGTTTACCTAATAAGGCAATTCAAAGAACAAGACATATCACACCTACAGTTGATGACATAATTCATGATTTAAATGGAGCCAAAATCTTCTCAAAATTGGATATGAATGCAGGGTATCACCAAATTGAATTGGAAGAGCAATCAAGATACATAACGACGTTCACAACTCACGTAGGATTGCGCCGATATAAACGTCTCAACTTTGGCATTTCATCAGCTGCTGAAATTTTTCAAGAGACTGTTAGTGAATCACTCCAAGGCTTACAAGGGGTAAAGAATATGAGTGACGACATCATAGTGTATGGGGAAACACAAGAACAACATGATACGCGTTTAAGAAAAGTCATGGAACGGCTACGGGAGCGCAACATAACACTAAACCGACCAAAATGTGAGTTTAACAAACAAAAGCTATCTTTTTTTGGCTATGTATTTTCCGCAGATGGCATTTCAGCTGATCCTGCTAAAATACAAGCTATCAAGTCAGCGAAAAGTCCAACAAACACAAGTGAAGTGAAAAGTTTTCTTGGAATGACAAATTATGTATCTAGATTTATTCAAGATTACTCAACAATTACGCAACCGATAAGGATTCTCACACAGAAGAATATGGCGTGGAAGTGGGAAACGAAACAACAGTTGGCGTTTGAAAAGCTAAAGAATTCACTTACAAGTGATACTGTTATGTCATACTATGACCAGAACAAATCAACGGAAGTAGTTGTTGATGCAAGCCCAGTTGGACTTGGAGCTATCCTTTCCCAGGAAGGAAAAATTGTTGCGTATGCAAGCAGATCATTGACCCAAGTAGAACAACGTTATTCACAAACAGAAAGAGAAGCTTTAGCCATCGTTTGGAGCTGCGAACATTTTCACTTGTACATATACGGATCCAGGTTTACATTGGTTACTGACCATAAACCGCTAGAAAGTATATTCAACAATCCGAAATCAAAACCGCCTGCAAGGATTGAAAGATGGCGTTTGCGTTTGCAAGCATATGATTTTCATGTCAAATATAAGAAAGGAGTTGACAACCCAGCCGACTATATGTCCAGACACCCGGATATACGAACCGATGAGAATGGATCAAAAGAAGAAAAAATAGGGGAAGAATTTGTCAACTTTGTTGCACAACATGCTGTCCCAAAAACTGTTACTTTATTGGAAGTAGCGGAAAGCACAGCAAATGATGCAAATCTACAAATGGTTATTCAAAATCTGAGGACTGGAAAATGGAAAACTAAATCTGACAATATGTCAATGCAGTCGTTTTACAAACTAAGGAACGAGCTGTGTATTGGAAAACATGAAGAGATGGAAATTCTTTTAAGAGGATCAAGACTAGTGATTCCTTCATCACTACAGAGGAAAATAGTCGACATAGCACATGAAGGACATCAAGGCATTGTTAAAACGAAACAATTGCTAAGGGAAAAAATTTGGTTCCCTGGAATCGACTCAATGGTAGAAAACCTATGCAAATCTTGCATCCCATGTCTATCATCTGTTCCTGCCAACAAGATAGAACCGTTGAGGATGTCAAAGCTACCAAACAAACCGTGGTTGGAAGTAAGCGTAGATTTTTGCGGTCCTTTCCCATCCGGAGAATACTTACTAGTGGTAATTGACGACTATTCGAGATATCCGGAGATAGAAATTGTATATTCAACTTCAGCAAGATCAACAATGACGAAATTGGATAAGATTTTTTCTACACATGGAATTCCGAATATTGTCAAGACAGACAACGGACCTCCATTTCGAAGCCATGAATTTAACGAATTTACGAAATATATGGGATTTACGCACCGTAAAATTACACCATTATGGCCAAGAGCTAATGGAGAAGTTGAACGGTTTATGCGGACCATAGGAAAAGTTGTCAAAACATCGCATGCAGAGAGCCGCAATTGGAAACAAGATATTTTCCAATTTCTGAGAAATTACCGAGCAACGCCCCATTCTACAACAAAAGTTCCACCGGCGGAAGCTTTATTTGGAAGAAATATAAAAGTTCGTCTTCCGGAAAACCCTAAAACAACGAAATTCAGAAAAACGGAAATGCGGAGACGGGATGAAAATCAGAAACAAAAGATGAAACATTATGCAGACAAGAAAAACAATGCGAAGCATTCGTCTTTAAGAAAGGGAGACAGAGTTATTGTTCAACAAAAGAAACGCAATAAACTATCTACTCCGTACGAAATTGAGCCATTGGAAGTCATAGGGAAAAAGGGATCCATGATAACAGCATCAAATGAAAACAAAACCGTTACAAGAAACTACAGTGCATTCAAAGAAATAAAACCAGCAGAAGTTATTATTGACCAGTCTGATAAATGCGACAACGGAGATGTAAACAACCCAGAAACCAACACAGAAACAACGAAGTCTCCAGATGCGATACCAATGACTCCGCGCTATAATTTAAGGCAGAAAACAAATCGTCCAAAATATCTAGATGATTATGTTTCTAAGTAAAACATAACAAGTCGTGTTGAGAGGCATAATAATCCTCTGGCTTGTTCCGTGTAGTTCTGTTTTATAATCAATCTTGTATTAATTAGTTATGTATAAATGTTGTGAGTGACTGATAACATCTTATAAACAAAAGGAACGTTTCTATATAATTTGGACAATGTTAATATCAGTGATAATTTCATAAGTGACTTTCATAAACAAACAATAAATGAACACAATTAAAATTCAAAGGAAAGGAGGGATGTAATGTCCATTAGAAACAGTTTATCTTAATTCTTCAGCCAGCTAGCCATTAGCGCTTGCTGTGTGTTTATGTGAGACCAACAATTGTTTACATTATAAATGTTAGAATGCATGGGAAAGCATTAATCTGTGTGAAAGTTTAGTTAGAATAAATGTAGCATCCGAACCCACCACAAGTGTTATCTTTCTACTAAGCAATTTTACAGTAGTAATGGAAGTAGACAAACACAGCGTCAAAATGAAGAACAAAATAATAGTAATCTTGAAACTGCTGTAGAAATTCAAGGTTGCGCTGATTCTACACAATCCACCAATTATGCAAGAAGAAAATTTACAGAATCCAAAATATCACATGACATAGAAAAGAATGGAAGATTAAAGTCTTGTACAACTCGAACATCAACAACGCCAGTTGGACCACAATGCTCAACCCGAAACAGAAACACATCTGTGAACCACACGGTTGTGTCAACTGAAGATAGTTCTGAAAGATCTCAAATGAGCTCTAAACCATGCAAAGATTCTGTTAATGGAGCTTTGCGCCTGTCTGGCATAAAACCACATTTACACGTAAGTCCTGTAAAGCCTCAACTCAGTAAAGGAGTAAAGAAATGCACAGGAGTCCCGCGGGTATATAAGGACCGGCTTGCAACGTTCCAGGGAGTGTCCATTCCTCAGCCATCAGACATCCTAGCGGCGAATGGGTTTTATTATATAAGGAGCTCTGTAGCAGTGAAATGCGCGCATTGTGAAGAGGTGTGGAATGTAAAAGACAGCAGACAGAGTTCCAATACTGTTCACAAGCCAGACTGCAAGTTCCATCTGACCCAAGAGGTTTGCTTTTTTAATGTTTAAAAAAAATACAAACCTGTTAACTTAAAAATATTACTTATAACAGTGTATTCCACAATTCTAGAATGTAAAAAAAAACTATAAGGAGTCCATGGAATGGCGATTATATTTATGTTCAACCATGTAACGATAGGATATATGTTAATATTTATAGTATGTTTAATTTTTATAAAGGCCTGGAGAGGAATGTCTAATTTACAAAATGTACTTTGATTCCAAAAATACAATTTTAGGAATCCGAAAGTAGTGAAACATCATCTCAGCCCAACAGTATGTCTGACACTGATGTATCAAGTCTCCCCGCTGTACAGGAAGTCAACCAGTTTGGATTCCACACACCAGACATCGTCAATGCCTACCGGGAAATATCATCGGATAGCCTAGGTGAGTGAGATATTGTAATTTTGTCTCACAAGTATTGTACATACATGTTTGTTTCTTTTTGTTTGCAGATTTTCGATGCATAACCCAAACACATATTATGAGCTACTTCTATGAAGACGACAAGGATGAAGAAAGCACTGAAGAAGGTTTATATTTTAAATTTATAAAAAGTAATAGTAAGAATGATGAATGAAATATACCAGCTAATATAAATGACTTTGACACAGAATATTGTCATTCCATGAAAGGAAGAATTTATTTACATATATGTTTGTTTACATCATGAAAAATTCCAGTTTAGAACATTTAAAAAGAATAATATTAAAATTAATCATGAATGTAAAATGATTACCTGGCAATAGAATGCCATTTTATCTCTTTCCTATTCTGTAATCAAAGAGAATGTTCAACATTTAAATAACTCTTATTTTTTTTAAGATGGCATCGGTTGTGCGTGCTGTAAGTGCTTACGGGATGTGATTTCCGAGCTGTATCTCCCCTGTCTTCATGGCTGTTGTTGTGACTGTAAGTCACGTGTCCTTCGTCATTGCCCAAAATGTGACGCCATCATCAAGTCAAAACTTGATATCTATACATAAGATGTTGTGAACAATGCCAGTGTGAACTGTTAATTTCAAACAATGGATATTTTGTCTTTTTTACCTTATGTTTTGGTTTTATTGTTGGTCAGAGAAGAAACCAATGTGTGATAAAGAACTTCTGCATCTGACAATGAGAACAATAATTCAAACCAATTTGTTATTCCAATTTTCATATCTTTGATAGAAAAAAAATTTGGATGTGAATATTGAATGATGTTTATAGATTGTGGAAAATTATGTAATATTACCATTAATATAGATTGTAGGCAAATGATAAATAAAATGTTACTGTTTAAATAGACTGTAGAAAAATTATATGTATGAAATAATAGTTTTTAGTAGTTTGTAGACGAACGATATGTATCAGAGAAAACTTTTTTAATAATGTTTGCTTTTTGATGTAAATTAACATAATATTATGCATTTTCACAATATTTTCTATTTACATTTAGCGTGATTTTCACGAAACACTTTTAATTATCTTATTGTTTGTTCGCTTTTTTCTTAGTTTCGAAGCATTAAACTGTGTGAAAGATATTAATTGTACTTTTTGTTTTTTATATTATAAAACTAAACATGTTTTTATTCGAGTATATTGATTTAAATTTTTTTTAATATGATTCTACCCTGATAAAGTGAAACAGCAAGAATACTTCATTTATTTCATTTACAGATATGAAATGGCATTTTTTTTCATTTGTTAGAACCAATAGTTGTATTATGATTCCCTACCTCATATACAAAAGAATGAGAGTTGTCGAACTTTGACGATTTAGATGCATTCACATTAGAAAAGGTCTTTTTTTCTTTGCTCAAGGGCTTGATTAATTATATATCATTTTATAAAAGTTTCTGTATGATCTAATGTTGAAGTATGTATATCAAGACAATAAACAAAATCATTAAATATTGTAAGTAAGATTTTTTAAAACATAAAAAATATTATGTTAAAAAGGAGTGTAAAAGGAGTGTAATCAAAAAGCAATTCATAAAGAGCATTTTAATTCCACATACATGATATACCTTTATATAACTAGTGTCTGCTGTATCTCTTGCAACAATAAATATCTTCCAAACAATTGAAATATTTCAATATCCATTTGCAAATTAAGAACAATAAAATATTATAATACTTTGGAAAAAAGTATTGACCTTTACGTCATCACCATTAAATAGGCAGAATCGTTTTGTATGTCATTAAGCTGTTTACAGATTTTTAAACAAAGTAATCATTTACAGCTAAAACTTGTTATTAAAGTATGGTAATTGTCCCTAAATCTCATCCATTATAAATATTATAGTATCTGACAGGTACGGATATTTAAGAGGATTCAATGGGCCATATTTAGACTGTATTGATATCCTTAACAAGGGATTTGTAATAAAAATAAGAACATACCTAATTTAAAAGGTAAAACATATTAATCAGTTTACTGAATTATAGTTCATAGTTACATAATGTAAACACTTTTAGAATGATTTAATGGTTAATTCGTTGGCCATTCAGCCTCTTTAAAAAGTATACGTGAACCTTCTGTCAGGTAGACTTATTTATTTAAGAGTCGTGACTTGTATGTATTTGTATGTCGCCTTCTTATTAAATTATTATAACGGCTAACTAGAAAGCGATGTCGACATTTGAGATTTGCTTGCAGATTTGTTTTCAGATCTTAGAAAACCAAATGTTACAAAGGTTGCAGCAATATAAAGTGGCATCGTCTGCTGACTAGACGGCATGATGACCTGAAAACTCGATGATTAAAATTATCTTACAATTCGACTCACCGATTAGTATGACGAATTGCAAGAAAGTCATGTTATTACGTTGACAATATAGTAATTACTTGATCACAAAAGCATGACTATGTACACGTTAATGTATGATAAGTCGACAGATAATCTGAAAATGAAACATAAGGTTGACAATGCATCGTAATACTATTGTCTAAAGAGTCTTATATGATAAGTGTTAGCAGAAGTATATCACCATTACTTCATGTAGAAAAGATAACCCCTGTTATTTTTAACCTTTTATGCGTTAACTAGGTACCCCTTTTATCATTACAAGGTTGCGTAACATGCATGGTGGGTCAAAAAATATAGGGTGCATCTACCTCGCTTACGTTTACATAGGAGGAGTAGGGCATTATATCATAAAACACATACAGATCAGAAAGGAGCGAGATTTATTCAGAAGGTTTTGAAATTTTTGAAAATGCTGTTTTCACTTTGGACTACGGGAGCTTCACTTGCCAAACATATAGACCTTACTACTTTTCTGGTCATAACGTTGTTGTTTCTAATCGCCCTCTGTGTAATTTCCACCCCACGTACCGACATACCCGGTCCCCTGGCTCTGCCATTTGTTGGAAACTTGATATTTTTTCTTCGCATGGGCACAAGACACCACGAAGAGTATTTGCGTTTAAATAAAACGTATGGCGACATATTTCGACTGTTTTTTGGGAATCGTATGTTCATCACAATATGCGGATATGATACTATTTGTGACGCTTTTGTGAGACAGGGTTCTGTATTGAGCGACCGCCCAGAGGGGTTATTTCACCCTGGACCCGGGTATGAAGAGGCAGGTAATGTTATCTGTAATAAATTTATCATATTCAAGTGCAATGTTGTATTGCACAATTTCAATAAAGGCAGTTGATGTTTCTTAATTCTTTAAGCTTATTGTGAAAAAAAAATGTTGTTGATGATGGTGTATGTAATGTTGTTCCATTTGAAATATTTACATTTGCAAATATGTGTCCTTAAATAAACCTATGGGATAGCAACAACGTTCAATTCTGTATAAACTTGTTCGTGATGTCACAATGATCACAACACGCGCTCATGGCTTGTAGCTTGGACTATTGTAAACATAAAATCTCGGTAATTTTAACAGCTCGGAAAGATTTGTCTTTTCCAAACGTAAATTTAAGTAATAAACAGCAATATTAAAAAGTTAACCGGGATATGAAGTTGGATGGTAAATGAAGGCTTTATAGGATTTGATCACATGACCAACCAACTTCATATCCAAGTGAACTTTTTAAATTGCTGTTTATGTCTTAATTGAAAGATACAACCCAACGTAATGTTTACTAAAATATTTTAATGTAGCCCCTGGAGTACTTTTCACAAGTGGTGAAGCGTGGAAAAGAAACCGTCGGTTTGCGATGCAAACAATGAGAGATATTGGTATGGGCAAAAAGATAATGGAAGAGGTCATTGCAGATGAAGCGAGTGTTCTGTGTGCCGATATCGCCCTTTCCAACGGTAAACCGATCGACAACATACGGGACCTTTTGGGCATGTCCGCCAGTAACATCGTGCACTATGTTTTGTTCGGATATAGGTGATATCTAA
The DNA here is from genome assembly GCF_025612915.1 of Magallana angulata. NCBI lineage: Eukaryota > Metazoa > Mollusca > Bivalvia > Ostreida > Ostreidae > Magallana > Magallana angulata. The sequence goes on along the minus strand of NC_069116.1, from coordinate 1,361,562 downwards.
TTGTTGGAAATTTGTGGATTTCGTGGAAAATTATTTAACATTAACAGCAGCAAAGTTTTCAAAATTTTAATCTTTCTTTACAACAGATGTAATCATGATGACGAGCGGTTTTTGAACACTATTAAGGCTTCTGAAACGATCTTCAAAGCACCTAACCTAGGCTTTCATCTATTGCCAAAATTTGTACAAAACTTTATCGTATGTGGAATTTGCATTTTAGTCTGATACTGTAAACGTACTACATTAGGCTGTGTATTCTATTTAGCGCTTTTCGCGAAATGCGGCTTCTGCTAAATTGAGAATATCGCTAAATGCCATGCATATATGTATAAGAATAGTCACATTCAGTAATACGCTAATTCAAATCTACGCCAACTTGTTAAAAAAAACTAATTTCCGCCAAATATCGTACACGCCAAATATGATACGTTTACAGTAATTAATCAGCCTCTAGCCTCTAAATATTTCTAAATCTGAAAGGAATCCTTAGTATTTTTCCTTACAGACAGTCTTCTTTATCTAACAGTTAATTTTGGGATTTTAAAAAAAATCTTGAGAATTAGTTCAGCATATGTAATTTTCTCATTTATATAAAATTTCCTAATCTTGATTGGTTTTTTTAATAATGGACAATTTGTAATTCGCTTTTGGCTTTTATCAATTTATATAAAATGTTGCAAAATTAAAGATTACTACAGATTTTATATTTTTACAAACGGAAACACGCTATATATTTTAATAAGGTTCTACAATTCTGCAGTATATATCTTTAAGTAAAATGAAAAATGTGGTCTTCTTTTCTTTTTCCAGGGAACTGGCGAGGAAGATAGACTAAGGGCTCAGGGCGATGCATCCAGTTATTTAAAGTATCAGATTGAAGAGCATGAGAAAACGTTCAACAGAAACAACATCAGAGATCTGGTTGACCAGTTCCTGACAACTATCCCTCCTGAGGAGGATTCAAACCAAAAGTGTAGGAAAATGAAAGACTTATGCAGGATTGAAATAAAAGATGTATTTTCGAGAAAATGCCTTTAACTGTAGGATTGATTATATGATTATTGTGTAAAATCTTAATTTTTAGGAAAATGATAGGGACTTTTGTTAAAAATATTTGCCAGAGATTCATTAGACTGTCAGGACTCCAAATCGGAAAAATCTAGTACTCGTCTTTCTCGTTTCTAGTATTACGTATGTATCTTATGGTGCTGGAGCTGTTTATAGCCGGAACCGACACGACCGCCACTCAATTGGAATGGACGATCCTGTACATGATGGGCTACCCGAAAGTACAAGAAAGATGTTATGAAGAAATAGAGAAAGTAAGTTTTTTTTATCGCCATATCATTCATTTGTTTAACGTTGCCCTTCTATATGCCTTTCTACAAGAGTCTTACCAACAATGTCCTTCTGAATCAACTCTCTCTCTCTCTCTCTCTCTCTCTCTCTCTCTCTCTCTCTCTCTCTCTCTCTCTCTCTCTCTCTCTCTGTCTCTCTCTCTCTCTCATTGCATCATTTTCGTATTCTTGTACTTCATATGGTACCTTTTTATTTAAGGTTGTAGGACTAAACAGAAGCATCTACTACTCCGACAGGAATACTTTACCATTTGTGGAGGCAACACTCCTGGAAGTGCAAAGAGTTTCCAATATCAGTAAGGATATTTATCTATCAAGTTCTCATTCTTTAATTATGAGGGTCTCTAAAGATAGATAGATTCATGTTGTAACGAATGTTAGAACATTCTACACTTATGATGGTTCCGTAAGATAGATTTTATGTTGAAACAAATGTTAGAATACTCTACACTTATGATGGTTCCTAAAGATAGATTTTATGTTGTTGCGAATGTTGTAACCAATTCAACAAGACTGCGTCAAAACAAGTTAGGCAGGACGCTGTTTGACACAATTTCCAAAGTTCAAATTCTTGTTAAAACGGTTCTTTTTTTATTTTTTTAGAGATAGAAATGAGCGTCCCGCAATTTATTTCATTTATTCCCAAACATGTTCAAACTAGCCATTATAATTTTTTTTTATCAATACCTTTTTTCTATTTTTTTTATTTGTATTACATGTAAATCTATTTCTATTGAATATATTTTATCAATCTTTTATTTATAAGAGCAAACAAAATATACAAAAACTTCAATAATTAGCGTACAGACATATTGTATAGTTCCTTAATTTTTATATCAATTCTGCATATAAATATATATGCTTTCATTGAGTGGACGTTTAAAAGTCTCTAACTGGTTGTCTTAAAAACATGTATATTAATACATGTTTAAATATATCAATATATACATAAAAATAATATGTTTCTTTAGGTAGATAATTCCTTATTGTTTATGTAATATGTATGCAGAGATACATGTACGTCGATAATCTATAGTGATGCATAATTAGGACTCACAATATTTGCGTCTAATACATGTGCACACATAAAAAACATTTGTGTATAAAAATAGGAAAAACTGGTAAAATATAAGTTATCTTAGTAAAAGATGGAGATATATAAAGTAAATGCACATGTAATATTGTGGCTAGTCCGAGGGACAAACACATATACATATAGTCAATCACATGGTCCCCGGGTGTAGCACATAAACATGTAGGCAGACCCTTAGTGTCTAGGGTATACAACAGTAATCACAATATATTTATTAATGTTTTAAGTTTTGATGAATATGGTCAAAATGGTTCTATTAACGTGAACTATACTTTTCTAATCACATTTTGTCTGTTGTCCGTCTGTCCGTAAATTTTCCAGAACCAATGACCAATTTCAACCAAACTTGACACACGGCACCCTTAGGCAAAGAGGTTTCAAAGTTGGAAAAAATTAAGGACCGCACTCTTTTTCAAAGGGAAATAATTGAAAATTATTAAGAATTTTATATAAATCTTCTTCTCAAAAAGCATTTGGCCAGGAAAGCTGAAAATATAGAGTAAATCATTAATTAAAAATGTTTTTTCTCAGAAACCAATTAGCCAGGAAAGCTGAAACTTGTGTGGAATCATCCCCAACTAGTTTAGACTCAAGTTATCAAAACCATGATCCCTGAAAGTAGGGTAGGGCCATAATGTTTGGGTCCGAATTTTTACAAAGGAATAGATAAAGTAAATCATTAAAAATCTTCTCAGCAAGTAAAGCTGAAACTTGTGTGGAAGCATCATCATGTAGTGTAGACTCAAACTTGTGATAATCATGATCCCTGAGGGTACGGTGGGGCCACAATAGAGGGGTCGAGCTTTTACATAGGTAAATATTTAAAAATCTTAAGCTGAAACCTGTGTAGAAGCATCGAGAGGTAGTGTAGACTCAAAATTGTGAAAATCATGACCCTTGGATTAGGGTTGGGTCACAATGGGTGTCGCATTTTTACATAGGAAGACATAGAGAAAATCTTTTAAAAACTTCTCAAAAACCGATAGGCCAGAATAGCTTAAACTTGAGCATCATCAAGTAGGTTATATTCAAGTCTGTTCAAATCATGATCCTCTTGGGTAGGACGGGGTCCCAACGAGGGGGGGGGGGGCAAAAAATTAATTGGAATATATAGACAAAAATCTTTAAAAATATTCCTCTAAAAACCATTTGCCTAGAAAAAGTTGTAACTTTAGTGAAAGCAACTTCAGATAATGTAGATTGAAATGCGTTTAAAGCAAAATCTTGCGGGCTGGGATGGGGCCACATTGGGAATCCAATTTAACATAGGAAACCATTTGACATATTGTTGATTCTTTAAAATTGTTTTGACAGCATCTTGAGTCTTTAATATTGTTTTGACTTTGGCCCTGGACGATTCTTTTGCCTCACAAGGGGTCAGAGTTTGAATTAGGTTTATATCCCATAAATAAACAATTGTATTAGATCTTTTTGAGAACTGCAATGCTCAACATGTGATATGACTATAAAATTATCCTGTCAGAAACAGGACTTGATTAAGAACAAGGGACGTCAACTTCATTCGGATACTTTAGTCGATTAATCAGGGCTTTAATCGAGCAATAATCGAGTACTCCTTGATTTTGAAATTGCGTGGGGTTTTTTTTTTCAAAGAAAACAATGCTACTGTGACGACTGCCACATGCACAAAATCTTAAGGTTAAAAAATAATATGTACTCAAACTTGATAAAAATTAAATTGAAAACTTTTATCTCAATATCCGAGCCCAATATCATATCAATAGAACTGCGTTAAAAAATGAAATTGTTTCTTCTTTACTTTCAGTTTATAACGAGTCATCGACTAGGAATTTTTTTTTATAATTTATTTCTTTTTCAAAGAAACAGACATGCAAAACAGACATTCAATCATACACATACACACACTTACACACTTATGAATAAACACTGAAATTTATTATTTTGTGGTTAACGTTACTTGCTTACATGGAAAAAAATTTAGTATAGAAAAAAAATATTCATGATACAGTGTAATAAAAATAAATCAGATATCAGCAGCCAAGATATCTTTCCAACTATCTCATAAGTTTTCAAAATATTGTAGTTTACCAGTTTGTATTGCAGCATATCTTTCAATATTGTATTTTAGTTTTAAGTGACAAAGGAAACCAATCAAACATGGAGTCTTATTTGACATAAGATAACAAAAAATATATTGTTTCATATACAGAATTATAAAATTAATTACTTTGTTATGAAATGACAATGAAAGTTGGCCAAGTATAATATTAGACATATTAAATCCAATTCTTTCAGAGGTCTTTCTATAAATGTATCAACTAAGTTCACTCCACAGGGTATGTATTTTCTCACAGGAAATAAAAACATGTATTATTGTTTCCACATTGTTTTACAAAACCCACATGTGTCGGTATTTTTAATATTGATTTTTTAAAGGTAGTATCCAACTGGAAGAATGTTGTGTATAATTCTAAATTGAAGCCATTGTACAGAAGAATCTTTGGTAGTTTAAAAACAAATCTGAAAAATATCATATACAGTAAGATCTTCAACATTATAATCTGTTAGATCTGTTTTCCATCTGGTTACAGCAATTGGAACAACCACATTTTCATTCAAAACATTGTAAATAATTTTTGTACACTTTTCATGGAGTATGATTGTTTGGAAAATAAAATGGTATACATGGATTAGGATTTCTTTGAACAGAAATCCTGTCAATGTTAGACATTTTAAAAAACTTAAAAATTGCTGATTTAACACTGTTGTATTGCATTATACATATATTCTTGAGATTGTATTTACATTTAAATTCTTCATAACTTAAAAAATTACAATTTTCATCATAAAAATCTTGTATGACCTTTACACCATTCTTGTACCAGGTTTTTATGAAAACATATTTGTTTGCTATGAGTATTTTTGAATTGTACCACACCGGAGAATTTAAAAGATTATTTTTTGCCCTTGGGTGATCAATATTGGTAATAATAAAACATAACCATGAATTTAACACATCTTTCCAAAAATCATTGTTTACCTTGTGTAAACATTCAATTACAAAACTATCACCAAAATCAAACAAATTCTGTAAAAACTCATTTCCATAAATGGTAAATAAAAAATCCATCCAAGGTTTGTGTGATTTTGTCCATGAACACTTGAGAGATATTATAAAACTGTTAATATCAACCATTTTCAAACCTCCTGATGAATAGTCCTGTGTAATGACTGACCTCTTAACTTTATCAATCTTAGATTTCCACAGAAATTAAAAAAAAAATATTAAGGTTTCTTTGGATTTGGTAGTGAAATGAATAAATGATTTAGTTTCGGTATGAGCAAACTTTTAATAACAGTAATTCTACCAATGGGAGTAAGAATTCGTCGTTTCCATTGCTCTACCAGAGCTATTATTTTTTGGAATTTGTAAATTATAATTCTACGAGGAATTCGACTAGGAAATTTTAGTCGATGATCGTCGTAACCGAGCGATAGTGGAGTACTCGAATACCCGTTGACATCACTATAATATAAACATAAGAATACCCGGGAGGAAGGACGGATTTTTTAAACAGGATCTATATGTATTATACAACATTGTTCACATATTTTGTATTGACTCCATTAAGCTGATTTTATCATGCATAATGTTGCTCAGGTGAGCGATCTGGGCCATGGGCCTCTTGTTAGAGAAAACCAATTAAATATAAGCCATGATTGATTTCTTTTTGTTATTGTTTCCAAAAGCAATGTCCTTACCCCATGTATCGGCAGAGGATATATCAATTGCTGGCTATCGGATTCCAAAAAATACCATGGTAACAGCATTTTTTGCATCCGTCCATTTGGATCCAAAACTTTACCCAAACCCTGAAAAATTCCAACCTGAGAGATTTCTGGGTGAAAACTCCGGAAATGTGAATAAAAAGGAAATGATTATTCCTTTCTCAATAGGTAAGGTAAAACATAGACAAACAATGTATAATATTATTTAATTACTTTTCCGTGTTTACTTGTGTGTCTGTTTAATAAATATTGTATGTATTAACATAATTGTTTCTTCTAGGTCCACGAATTTGTCCCGGAGAAACATTAGCAAAAGCTGAAATGTTTATATTATTTGCAAATTTGATTCAAAAATTCAAATTCTGCAAGGCGTCTCCTGATGACGAATTGTCCTTTGACGGAGTGACGGGTCAGATCAGATACGCACGTCCGTACAGGGTCAGGGCGGAACCCAGAAACTGACCGTCGATGGAGGGGCTTCTTTCACATACATGATGTATTCGGTTTAACATTTAGGCGCATTATTGTACATAGTACATAGGAATATCAAGTACCGAGGCTCGTTCAAACTTTCTCACAGCGAATTTTAATGAGTAGCATGCTTGTTGGGTTTTCCTGTAGCATTTTAATGTCAACGCAACATAAATCAAAGTACTGAAGAACTGACGGGAGTTGATTTTGTCGATGTTTATTTATTTTAAAATCAATGATATATATGTTATTTTGCATGACAAGTACATGTAGTTTTTAATTTGAATTACGCACATTTTTATGATATAAATTTTTTGACTTGTTCGACAAGAATGTCGAGAAACCCCCATACGAATCATGTTCAATAATATTTAAAGATAAAATAAATTCAATCAAACTATGTATCAGTAATACAAATATTTCTCGAAAATTGTATGGATCCAAGCAATATTGAACTCTAGTCTCGTTCAACCAAACGCTCGGCTGACACCATAATTCTCCGACAAGAATTTACGAAGACAGCCGAGCGTCGAGTTCAACGAGACTATATTGAACTCTAGATCTGGCGTAGGAATACATACGACTACAAAACATATTTAAATTGTTCGTACAATTTAAAATCTGACGATTTTCAATGTATTTATAAATAAGTTTCCTTGAAAAACAATGCTTCAATGTATTTATAAATAAGTTTCCATGAAAAACAATGCTTTAGTATACATTACATCGAATTTATCAATTATTTTCAAGAACTAAGTATTCAAGTTGTCAGCAGCAATGACTTGTGCTGAGGTCCAAACACTGTTTCATTTTCGGTTTGTCTGAGTAACTGCATAAGAGAGTTGATTAAAAGCAACTCCCAAAAAGATGTTCAGTGAACATTTTGGGTGTCCAGTGAAGTAATCTGATATAATGCCAATGTTTAATATGAAATACATTACAAAATATTATCGGTCGATCTGCAAATACAAGGGGTTAACCAAAGGTAGTGTTACGAAATGCACGGGATCGATAGAACCGTTAAACATGATCTTGAACTTTGAGCAGTATGTGACAAATCCTTATTTAATGAAGTTGTAGAGGTCTATTCAAGGTTAACTGTCGAGTTTCTGTTCTGTTTACTTGAAAATAAAAAAGATCACTAACGAAATAAAAACAATATCTAATCTCAAAATGACTTTTTGTGAATTGAATTACCTTAAATTCAAATACAAATAACAATATGATTATATTTTTTTCTTTTTTATTTGTTACATGCCGTACCTCCACCAGAATTTACAAAGTATTCCAAAATACAATAGAATACTCAAAACAATATCTCTTTGTTTATTGTCTTCATCATTTGAAATAAACTGTAATTTTAAAAAAAAATGTATCCCCTTCAAAGTGTGAGTTGAATTCAGTGTAAGATGTTTAATACAAACACATGGCGGGTTTATGCGTGGATTGAAATAATCCAGGAGTATGGTCTGCCTTGAAATCCAAAGGAGAAACTATATAATAATTTGCATTCATAAAGTGTGTCCAACACACAGCTATCATTTAATATGAGCGATTGACATTCCAATACCCACAGGAGAAAGAAAATAATTGCGAAAAATTCCTCCATATCAATTTTGCCTTATGAAGCTCTTACAAAGGTGTCATTGCGCCGGTCTAATATTCCCTATATCAGGTATGTAACTTTTTCAGTGTTTATCAAATGCTTTACACTTAAGGATCATTCATTTTGCGTATATAAGTGCATTTCATATACATGTATAAATGAGGTCAGGGACAGGCACAGGTACATGTATGCTCTATTATTAAAATTAGTTCAATTATTTCTTAAAATAACAGGCAGATTTTTCTTACTAAAATAAATTTTACTCATGGAAATTGAAAGAAAACTCAAAGAGTTCCCTGAGGAAAAAATAAAAGGGTACATCGGCCACCTACATTTAGTAAACTGATTCTCTGTCTTTATGTGCCATTGAATAATATTTAGTACATCTACCTCACGTTGTAGGAAGGCGTATAATTGGCACTATATAACACAAAAATCAGAAGGAGCAGGATTTATTCAGAGGGTTTTGAAATTTTTGAAAATGCTGTTTTCACTTTGGACTACGGGAGCTTCACTTGCCAAACATATCGACCTTACTACTTTTCTGGTCATAACGTTGTTGTTTCTAATCGCCCTCTGTGTAATTTCCACCCCACGTAGCGACATACCCGGTCCCCTGGCTCTGCCGTTTGTTGGAAACTTTATGTTTTTTCTTTGCGTGGGCACAAAACAACATGAAGAGTATTTGCGTTTATATAAAACGTATGGCGACATTTTTCGACTGTTTTTTGGGAATCGTATGTTCATCACAATATGCGGATATGATACTATTTGTGACGCTTTTGTGAGACAGGGATCTGTATTGAGCGACCGCACAAAGGGGTTATTTCACCCTGGACCCGGGTATGAAAAGTCAGGTATTGACATCTGTATCACATTAGCAATTGATTAAAATGCAACATGTACATTTTTTAACTGTTTAACTAAGCGTGTTGTGAAAAAAAAAATTGTTGTTGTAATGTTTAATAAATATTTTTTATGAAGCACCTGGAGTACTTTTCACAAGTGGTGAAGCGTGGAAAAGGAACCGTCGGTTTGCGATGCAAACAATGAGAGATATCGGTATGGGCAAGAAGAGAATGGATGAGGTCATTGCAGATGAAGCGAGCGTTCTGTGTGCCGATATCGCCCTTTCCAACGGTAAACCGATCGACAACATCCGGGACCTTTTGGGCATGTCCGCCAGTAACATCGTGCACTATGTTTTGTTCGGATATAGGTGATACCTAATTGTTGGAAATTTGTTGATTTCGTGAAGAATTATTTCAACATTAACAGCAAAATTCATCTTCAAAAAATAATCTTCAAAATTTTAATCTTTCTTTACAACAGATGTAATCATGATAACGAGCGGTTTTTGACTATTATTAAGGCTGCTGAAACGATCTTCAAATCACCTAACCTACGCTATCGTCTATTGCCGAAATTTGTACAAAACTTTCTCGTTAGTGAAATTTGTATTCTACTCTAATTATTGATCGAGGAAACCTATAATATTTGAGGACTATAAATATTACTAATCCTGAGAGGAATCCCTAGTATTTTTCCGTAGAGGTGGTCTTCTTTATCGAAAAATTAATTTTTGGGATATTAGAAAAATCTTGAAAATTATTCCAGCATATTAAATTTTCTTAATTCCATGAAATATTCTTTTGATACTGGTATTACAAAACTTTATATATTCATTTAATACGTAATTAACTTATTATTTCCATGTCCTGATTGTCTATTTCAAGTAATAGAATATTTGTAGTTTGCGCTTTGGCTTTTATCCATTTCTTATATACTATAGTAAATCGTTGTAAAATTAAAGATTTCTGCAGATTTTATATTTTTACACGCTTAATTTTGTAAAAAGGTATCACAATTCAGCAGTATATAATTTTTAGTAAAATTAAAATTATAATCTTCATTCCTTTTCCAGGGAACTAGTCAGGAGGAGAGACTCAGGGCGATGTATCCAATTATCTTAAGTATCAGATTGAAGAGCATGAGAAAACTTTCGACAGAAACAACATCAGAGATCTGGTTGACCGGTTCCTGACAACTATCCCTCCTGAGGAAGATTCAAACCAAAAGTGTAGGAAAATGAAAGACTTATGCAGGATTGAAATAAAAGATATGTTTTCAACAAAATACCTTTAACTATAATGGTCATTTGGATATACGGTTGTAATGTAACGTTCTAATCATGAATGAAAATAAATAAGCCTAATTGTTGAAAATATTTGCAAGAGATTCATTAAATTGTCAGGACTCCAAATCGGAATAAAGAGAACTCGTCTTTTTCGTTTCTAGTATTACGAATGTATCTTATGGTGCTGGAGCTGTTTTTAGCCGGAACCGACACGACCGCCACTCAATTGGAATGGACGATCCTGTACATGATGGGCTACCCCAAAGTACAAGAAAGGTGTTATGAAGAAATAGAGAAAGTACGCTTTTTTTATCGCCATATCAATCATTTTCTTAACTTTGCCCTTCTATATGCCCTTCTACAAGTCTCTTACCAATGTCCTGAATCAATTCTCTCTTTCTTTCTCTCTCTCTCTCTCTCTCTCATTGCATCATTTTCATATTCTTGTACTTTATATATGGTACAATTTTATTCAAAGTTGTAGGACTAAACAGAGGCGTCTACTACTCCGACAGGAACACTTTACCATTTGTGGAGGCAACACTCCTGGAAGTGCAAAGACTTTCCAGTATTTGTAAGGATATTTATCTTTTAAGTTCTCATTCTTTAATTATGATGGTCTCTAAAGATAGATTTTATGTGGTAACGAATGGTAGAACCACTTTAACAAGACGAAGGACTTTCGGTAGGACGTTACTATCTATTTCTTGCATCAAAACAAGTATGACGCTGCTTCAAGCGAAGTATGCACAGAATGCGTAGTCTTAGCTGAAAAGCCTGATAAATCTTGTTTATTTAAATGAGCATTAGCTGAGTGGCCTTCGATAAAATAGACAGGCCTACATCACATTGCTGTTTGACACAACTACCCAAAGTCCAAGTTCTTGCTAAAATGGATTTATTAACGTAAAGTCTGGTTTTAGCTCACCTGAGCTGAAAGCTCAATTTAGCTTTTCTAATCACTTTTTGTCTGTCGTCCGTCTTTCCGTCTGTCCGTAAATTTTCACATTTTCAACATCTTCTCCAGAACCATTGGGCGAATTTCAAACAAACTTAGTACACAGCTCTTATGCTAAGAGGATTCAAAATTGTAAAAATTAAGGAATGTCCCTTTTTTCAAGGGGACATGATTGAAAATAATTATCGAGAAAATTTTAAAATCTTCTTCTCAAAAAGCATTTTGTCTGGAAAGCTGAAAATATAGAGTAAATCATTAATATTCTTTCTTATTTACATTCAGTTTAGTATAACGAGTAATCAACTTAGAAATGTTAGTCGATGGTCGTCGTGACCGAGCGATAGTCGAATACCCGTTGAAATCCTTATTATAAACATAAGAATACACAGGGGGAAATGGATTTTTATTTATACACGATCTACATGTATTATACAACATTGTCCAGATATTTTGTATTAGGACTCCTTTGGGCTGATTTTATATTGCCTAGTGTTGCTTAATTAACGATGGTGGTCATGGGCCTCTTGTTTGATTTTATTCGTTATTGTTTCCAAAAGCAATGTCTGTACCCCATGTATCGGCAGAGGATATATCAATTGCTGGCTATCGGATTCCAAAAAATACAATGGTAACAGCATTTTTTGCATCCGTCCATTTGGATCCAAAACGTTACCCAAACCCTGAAGAATTCCAACTTGAGAGATTTTTTGGTGAAAACTCCGGAAATGTGAATAAAAAGGAAATGATTATTCCTTTCTCAGTAGGTAGGGTAAAACATAGACAAACAATGTATAATATATAATTACTTTTTCGTGTTTACTTGTGTGTCCGTTAAATAAATATTGTATGTATTGTCATGATTGTTTCATTTAGGTCCCAGAATTTGTCTTGGAGAAACATTAGCGAAAACTGCATTGTTCATAATTTTTGCAAATTTGATTCAAAAATTCAAATTCTGCAAGGCGTCTCCTGATGACGAATTGTCCTTTGACGGAGTGACGGGTCAGATCAGACGCCCACGTCCGTACAGGGTCAGGGTGGAACCCAGAAACTGACCGCGGATGGAGGGGCTTCTTTCATATACACTATATATTATGTTTTAATTTTATAACTATCTCACAGCGAAGACTAATGAGTAGCATGTTTGGGGGTTTTTGTGTAACTTTTATTGTCAACGAAACATCAATAAAAAAGGATATCGAATGAAGTAATTTGATTAAAGTCCAATGTTTAATATGATATACACATTGGTCGAGTTGCAAATACAAAAGGAGTTATCCAAAAGTAGTGTCACGAAATGCACGGGACTGATAAAACTGTGTAAACAAGACTTTGGACTTTGTGCAGAGTGTGACTCTGACTTAATGAAGTTGTGGTGGTCGACTCAAGGTTAACTGTGAAGTCACTGGCTAATAAATATAAATACATAGAACGCAATGACACTTGTCCAACTTTATACAAGGTGTATATTCCGTTAAAACAGCCTCATTAACACAAAAGAGCAACTTTCGGCAAACTATTCTATGGTTTTGACAGTCTTTGAATATAAATGAGCATCTTTTAGCGAATTACAAGAAAGGATGACAGTATTTGAAGGATTATTTTCATAACCAAACTTGATACATCCCATCGAAAGTCCAAGCTCTTTTTATATGATTCCAACCGATGAGTTATGGAAAATGATGAATCAAAATATACACATAAATTTGTAATATTTTTATAAGTTGAATAAATCGTTTTTACCGTTTTCTTCAATTGCAATTTTAGATTTGATTATTATCTTACCCTCTATTTCCTACAAAAATTGATTATACTGATGTACATTTACTGTAATTTAGTAATTGGTTCTTACTTTTTATGATTTATTATTTAATTTATTTAAAAAAAAGATGTAAATATCAACAATAAAATATTTTCTTTGACGATTCATACAGATAATGAAGGTAACAATTAGTGCAGAAAAAAATTACATGTATATTTTCTGCAATGTCGCCATCTTCATAACCCGCATGAATCACCAAAGAAAGCATTTTATTGTGTAATATAAATAAGCAGATCAATTGAATACATATTCAGTACAGTAATCAGTAATATGAAGGTACTTATATTATTCATAACTATACATGTATAACAAAATCAATTTCGTATAAGTTTGTATTAAGAATAGAGTTAAACTCATAGAAGAATATATGTAGCTATCTTTTTACAGCGGCATCTTTTTATTGGTTGGATTATTACTCAAATAACTTTAATTGTCTAATGATAAATACAGTCTATATCCCATGCCTCTTCATTTTTATTTATGATATCAAATGACAATTGTTGCGAGTGCATTAATTAAAGTCTTTTGAATGCTGTTAATAAAATTGTTATATGCTATAAAATTTGTTTGAAACGAAGGCATTATTCTTGTCTGTCACGGAGAAAACATACTCAACATTCACAGCATACAGCATTCGGTAATCTGTGTACTTTTTATATATTCTTCTATTTTACGGTGAATCTTGAAGATGAAGTATTATGACTATATTATAAAACACCTCCCTTGAGTCGGTGACGTAGCGCAGACATGGGAAAATTAAAAAAAGTAATTTTGTGTCCAAATCTTATTAACACATTATACAACCGAATTTTTAAAAAGTTATCGTTATAACTGATGCGAAAAGCATGGTCACTACATAGTTATTTTGAGTCCGATTCAAAAATTTTACATTAACTTACTATCAATATAAAATTACTAAAGATATATGGAGAATGGAAAGACCATATATAGCAGCACCGTAACGTTGGTGAAAAAAATCCTAACTTACCACTCTCTAAACCGTTTGGCCATTGGTTCTGTCTGAGCCCAATCTTATTCAATCTTTCAAGATGCACAAACCCCACGAAAAAAATCAACAAAGCATTTGGGATGTTTTACGATAAATTTTATCATCTATTACATATTCTCAAGCTAGGTACTTACATACATGTACATGCAGATATTATCATTAACAGTATATGTGTTCAGTATTTATGAATTGCATTCTAAACGTTGCAAAAGGCGTTTATGTTATTTCTAAAAGCCATGCGAAAGTTAAATACAATTAGCCTTTTGTTTATATTAAGAATTTATCTGTAACTTTGTTCATTTTCAATGATCTTGTTTTAATTTAGAAACTCGCGTTCCCTATGAGAACACATCGTGATTTTTTTTTCAAAATAATTTACTATCGTGTTGCAACTGATGATAAAAAAGTGATATAGTTAAACTCTTAGTAAAAAAACAATTAAAGATGTGCTCTTTTGAAAAAGCTTTTCGATATATAAAGGGCAAGATTTCTTTGAATAATAATCAGCATTAAAAGCAAAAACCCGATTTGCAATATAGATATATAAAAACAAATAAACATATACATAAATCCGTCCTTAAGACCCTCTACAACAGTAAGTTCCTTTTGTTCTACCACGTGAAGACAGAGAGTAAAAATATTATTGCAAGAATACATATACTAGATGGAACTAATGTTCCCGATGCTGAAATAGGTTTATAGATGGCGCTAGTGTCACTGGCGTAGACAAAGCGGTGATTGAGATGCTGCGTTGGCCGGAAGTCGTTAGAAATGTCTCTGTCTGTCTCGTTGGCGTAGTTCCGGTGCACGTTGTGACGGAACTTCATGAGTTGATCCTCGGAGATTTTGATGGTCTCTTTGAAGATGGTCCATATGACGCTCTCGGAGCACGGGGGCGTCGTCAGACTACCGTGATAGCGGTAATAAACCTTAAGATCATCCGGAAACAGTCCAGACAACGGAAAAGTTGTTAAATTCACGTGGTCAGCTATTAATGTAGAGAACACATGACGTCATCATTTAATTCATCATCAGTAGTATTATGGGGGAGATCTTGTACACATATAGGCCGAAATGTTAACATTTCTTTAACTGAATTTTTTTTTTACCAAACACTGGCCTAAACTGTTGTCAAAAGATACAGACGCAAAAAAAGTATGAGGTTTTACGATTTGTGTGGTACGCAAATTACTTACGTGTACACGTACATAACAATGCATTTTGCAATCATTTAGAAATGTACAGTCGCAGATTTAAATTAAACACCTAAAAGTTTGAAACAAATCTGAAAGAATGTCAAAAGTGTCTGATATACATCCATTGCTCTGTTCTTGTATGCATAATTTGCAAAACAACATATAAAATCTCATTTGTTTGTTTGTTCTTTTCTTTAACAGCAGTTCTTGTCAGTTTTTGGCATTAACGAGTCAGTTCAAGAAATGTTTACATTTTTGTCCTTAACTGCACAAGATGATCCTTCATCCCCCTTAAACTTTCATTAAGGTTTATCAAACTATGTTTCTGCAGATATAAATTTAAATATGTGAAGAAAAACTCTTCCAAAATTTTATCAAAATGTATTCAGAATTTGTTTAGCTAATAAGCACCTTGTTCAACAAAGTTATTTAAATGTATAGTATTGTTTGCTTATTTATGAGTAGACATAGGCACGTACCCTTGTGAGCAATTTGGTAGAAATGGTGAATGATTTCATCGAAGTGGTGGTTGACAGTACCAACCTGGAAATTTTGGAAAGGTGAAGATAATTTTGAATTATCAACTGAAGAAATTTAAACATGCTGCATATGGGTTTGTTTTCAGCTAATCTCTAGCTATGTCGTGAGGTTGATCTGAGAACTTCAGAAATCAATAACATGCTTGTTGCATATACATCAACAATTAAAATTTAGTTTTAGCATGTGATACAAGGCATAATTTTACAAATTCTTGTGTAACTCTTAAATGGAATTTATATTATTACAATAATAATACAATCTGCAATGAACCGCACGCATGTGTTACCTCAAACAGGAACGCCAGGACGTGCAGGCCGTTCGTCTCGTTGACCGCGTCCTCAAACGTATCGTATTTTGAATTGTAATGTACCACGTGCATCTAATGGACATAATACTTTTATTGTAAACGTGTTTGAATATTGATGCCAGTCTCAATATGTCTCATTTAACAGACTTTGTTGTACCTTTAAGGGTGCTCTTTTATCCGTTTTGTTTAATATGATATTTTTAGAATCACTTGAAGGTCACATTTAATGGAAGAGGAAATGTTTATTTTGAAGCTATTTGCGGGGTCATACACAAGACGTACCTCCATAGGGAAGTGGTTATCGTTGATGTCGTGCTCGGAGCCACGCCTATCCTCTGACCCCCAGTGGAAGTGGAATTGTTTGGCCCGGTAGATGTCGCTCACTCCCCCGCCAGAAATCGTCATCAACTTTCCGGTCAAGTCAATTTGTACTGTAAAAAGAATAACACAGCGAAATTATTGGATGCATGATTGTTTGTTGTTAGCTGCCGACTGTATATTTGAACTATATACTTGTGGGTCAGAGGTTATTTTGTGTTCAAATGATCATAACTTCGATCTCAAAATATACAGAAAGTAAAATGGTATAGAGTAAGACTGCAAGAATATCGTATATATTTTATAACCGAAGATTTATAACAATACTGTTATTGCAGCTTCATTACAAGTAACATGTATTGGTAGGCGCTGGCACGATAAAGAATAAACCCCATGTCCAATGTCATCTGAACCAGATAAACTCACTATACTCTGTCCCAAGATATCCTGGATTCACATTTCGCTTAATTGCTTGATATTTATAAATACCTCAGGGTTCAAACTATGTTCATTCAAAAGTATGAGAAATTTCCATGATTTCTTAGTCGAAACGCCCCTTTTAGCTTATCAGGTTTCATTACAGTGCTACAAAATGTGATATCTACGGGGATTTTGTATTACAGCAAGCCCGGATGATAACGTTGAAAAATTGCGCGATGAATTCCGAGTGTATTCCGAATCGAGAAAAGATTTAAACATTCCCCATTATAAATCTCCGTAAGGAATCTGTTTTCAATCCTGTGAATTTTTCTGAGTGAAAGATGATAATGTGTCAATGAAATTATCTTGGAAATTATCCTATTAAACTATTTCAGTTGCACTTCTTTCACAGGTATGTGTATTTTTTTTATTAAAAATCGCCTAAATGTGCTACATAAATATCTTGGGACAGACTATACTCACTATTTATGACATGTAGCTAAATTATGAGTAAAACTGTTTCAACGGGACGCAAAGTCAAGTTGACAATATTTCTCCATACAAGTCAAGATGGGGGGGATCTTTATCGTGCTATCACATACATTTGCATCCGTAAAACAACCAGCAGCTACCGAGTTTCAATCAAAGGAACTTACGATGTTCGACTAAATAATACAAAATGCTTAACTTCATCGAGGGAGATTACTATAGTCTGTCCCAAGATATTTATGCAGCACATTTGGACGATTTTAAAAAAAATACACATACCTGTGAAAGAAGTGCACTTTTGATACTTGAAAGGGATAATTTCCAAGATAATTTCATTGACACATCATCAACTGTCACTTGCCTTAGGGAGATTTATAATGGGGAATGTTTACATCTTTACTCCATTCGGAATACATCGCGCAATTTTTCAACGTTATCATCCGGGCTTGCTGCAATACAAAATCTCCGTAGACATCACATTTTTTAGCATCGTGTTGAAACCTGATATGCTAACAGGGGCGTTTCGACTGAGAAATCTTGGAATTTTTTTATACTTTTGAATGAACATCGTTTTCCCTGCGGTATTTATAAATATCAAGCAATTAAGCAAAATGTGAATCAAAGATATCTTGGGACAGACTTTAGTTATAGTTAAAATTGTGTTTGAATTTAACAAGTGATTGTGCGTCAAGAGCCATTCCGTCTGCCCCGTTTCACGCGTCACGCGTCTGTCCCGTTTCACGCCCTCACCTGTGTGTCCCGTTTCACGCCCTCACCTGTGTGTCCCGTTTCACCCCCTCACCTGTGTGTCCCGTTTCACCCCCTCACCTGTGTGTCCCGTTTCACCCCCTCACCTGTGTGTCCCGTTTCACCCCCTCACCTGTGTGGCCGTTGTTCTTCATGCTCATACTGATGTTGTTGACGTTATCGTAGCCACTGAAGGTGAAGGCCGTCAGATTTTTGTCAAGGACGGCTGAAGCTGTATCCACGGAGATTGGTGATTGGCTGGATCCGCCACACTGTGGGTAGTGCAGGCTCCAAGTGGACGGACCTAAAACAGGAACAGGGATAGGGTAAAGGCATATCTTGTGGAACCCTATACGAACAGGCAATTTCATAGGGATATTTTTTACATATTTGTATTAAAAACAATTTTTCATTGCTGTTATAATTATTTTTCGCTAATTATGATTAA
Source organism: Magallana angulata (assembly GCF_025612915.1). NCBI lineage: Eukaryota > Metazoa > Mollusca > Bivalvia > Ostreida > Ostreidae > Magallana > Magallana angulata. Next base: position 1,342,872 of record NC_069116.1, on the reverse strand, counting down.
CATGTAAATGTGGGGTTTTTTTTTGTAATCCAGAGGGTGCCTGTGTAAAGTAAAGGAAGTTCTTTAATTTTGATTTAAAAGGATCTCATCTATAATGATTTATAAAAGATAATCATTTTTATAATAAAAACACATTTTCTACATAGAAAGTTAAAATAGAAATTTTTAATATTTGAAGGAAGGTAACTTGTGCTTTGGATGCATAAAAAATGTATTGTGTCTAAATTTAAGATGAACAATCCTACCGAACTAGTGCAATAAGATAACTATCTAGGTCATTAATAATGTACATACACCAGTAGCAAGCTGCGGGATTCTGAGAATTCGTGTCATTATGGCAGAACACAACATTTATAAAACATCCCTCTGAGAATTCATGTCATTATGGCAGTACACAACATTTATAACATCCCTCTGTTTTACGGCAATACTCACCAATACCAGGCTCATATCCCCATTCATTCCCTACAAAATAAAGAAGACAGTCTTATTTTAATGAAAATCCGTGCTCTATTTAGGATTAATCCATTTGCGCGAAGAACCTCCATTAACCACATAATCAATTGTTAAAATGAGACAGCTCAATTTACAGAAGTGCATATTACGGTTTTTGTTACAGCATTTCAATAAACGAGGTGGGCTATCATCTTAACAGTAATGATGCTAATAAATGCTACTAGAACGTTCAAATGACTACGTTTGATATAAAAATTGTCTTATATCATTTAAAACAGAGTTATATATTATATAATACATTGACAAAACTGTCGCACATCTATGATTATTAATTAAATATACCCTTGACAATATGTTTAGATCAAAAGAAATAATTTCAGATCTCTCTCTCTCTCTCTCTCTCTCTCTCTCTCTCTCTCTCTCTCTCTCTCTCTCTCTCTCTCTCTCTCTCTCTCTCTCTCTCTCTGGCATTTTTGTAACAAAATAGAATTAATTCATCGTTTATGTATATTGTTGACAATTGCTATGAGTAAAAAGTTCGTTGAACTCGGCACACTCGGTATTTTAACTTTTGATGATGTTCAGATAAATGCCGCTCAGTTAACGCCAAACGGCCCAGCATTCTACCAAGAAAAAAAATTATACAAGGATAGAACAATTGCAGGCTAATATCGTCTATTTGTAGAAAAATCAACCAAATGGGGAAATTGGAAATTCGCCGTTAAAATAAAAATTACAAATATTTGAAATTCGTCACTGAAGGCAAAGGTCATCGAGGGTAGGAATTTGTGGCCAGAAGCGACGACTGAACAATGTAGAGATAATTCGTTCCTGTAATGATATAATGAGACATTAGATGTGTATATTTTTTTTATTTTTTTTATTTTTAACGCCATATTGGAGACATCTCAATAACCTATAAAGTCGCAAGATGGCCGTGACGTAACAACACGGTAGATTATGATACTGATACAACATCTCTAGTATTGATGACGTAATGGCTGTGTCATACAATGCTTGCTTCTAAAGAGCGACATGGTTGTTTTCAACACGTTCACACTTCTGACTATTTGTTACGCATTTTAACATAACTGAATTATTTATTGCACTCTTTTTGGTCATTAACTGAATTTTCACGAATAACAAAGAGAGTTCCTGTTTTGTTGACTTGAAAAACGATCACTAACAGAATAAAAACAATTTCCAATCTCAATAAAGCGGTGATAAATGATTTTTTAAATCGAAATATTATTTCATTAATCGCCCCATTACATTATGGTAATATCTTTACATTTTCATTTTTTAATACATTACATGCCGTACCTCCGCCAGAATTAACATAGTATTCCAAATAACAGAAGAATACTCCAAACAATATCCCCTGTTTAATTGTCCTCATTATTTTAAATGAAGTGTATTTTCATAAAAAGATGCTTCCTTTTTAAAGCGTAGCACAGATGAATTCACTTGAAGGTGTTCAATACAGACACTTGGTGGGTTTATGCGTGGATTGCAATAACTCAGGATTATGGTCTGCCTTGGAATCCAAAGGACGGACTATATAATGATAATTTGCATTCATTAAGTGTGTCCAACCCACAGCTATCATTTAATATGAGCAATTGTCATTCCAATACCCCCAGGAGAAAGAAAATAAATACGAAAAATTCCTCCATATCAATCTTGCCTTATGAAGCTCTTACAAAGATGGCATTGCGCCGGTCTAATATTCCCAATATCAGACATTGTAAATTTTTCTATTTCAGTGTTTATTAAATGCTTTGCACACATGGACCATTCGTTTTATTTCGCGCATTTAAGTGCATTTCATATACATGTATATGAAATGCCGTATAGGTACGGACAGGCACAGGTACATGTATGATCTATTATGGACAAAAAAAGCAACAGTCCACTTACTTTTACTAAATAAAAAAACAGCAATTATTTATTCAACAGACAGATTTTTCTTACTAAATATAAATGTTATTCATGGAACTGGGGAAAAAAGAGTTCCCTGAAGAGAGTGATACATCGGCTAGTTTACAAATAGATGTACGTACGGGTTTTTTATTATTGCTCTATTACATTTTTAATTTTTAAAAATGTCTAGATACAGAGTAAAAAATAATTTACTTTTAATAATGCAGGTCCGACCTTTTTCTGATTGGTTTAATTTTATAGGAGATTAATTCATTGAAAATGTTGTTTATATTTGATTTCGCAAAATTCCAGTTTTCTAATTTTTTAATTTCGTTATCCTTTGTTTTTAACAATACATAGGTTTATCCTAAAATATCAGCTAAGTGATTTAGATATGAATTCTAGATTCTATTTTCCAAAACAAATGCTTTACGAAATTTACTTTTACCATATATTGATGATTGGTCGTGTGATTTGAGTTTCAGATACATTA